>NC_140988.1:161759000-162359000 GCF_052327205.1 Somniosus microcephalus
AAGTGGAGTCGGAGCTCCGGCTCTAAATTCTGGGTTGACATCCAGTGGGATATTTGCGTCCGTGGGTGTGGGTGGCCCCCCCTCCTTGTATAGCTTGTGGGAGCCCGTAAAACCCTCCTGCCATAGGACTAACCGCCCTAATGGCTGGTTCAAAGATGGTTACGGTCATGGAATGAGCGTTAATCATGGCCATAAATCCTTCCACCACTTCATACAGTTCCCCAAAGGGAACAGTGTGAAGACACGTATGACGACGACATTGCTAAATAAATAAATGGAATTAAAAAAATTCTTTTAGGGCTTTTAAAAGCCTTTAAATTGCTTTAATTCTCTTTAAAACTACTTCAGATTACTCAAAACAATGTAAACATTTTAAAAAGTTTATAAAAGTTACCAAAATCTTCAAAAAACTTCCAAAAACCTATTTAAACTGCTGCTTTGCATGTAAAAATGCTTAGCAGCTTGACAGAAACATTGGGGGCGTGTCCAGTGAAACTGAGACCTCAAGGGGCGTGTCTCACTTGCACTGCACGCTCCTGGCTTCGCGCTGGCTGCACTCCTGGGCGGCGTGACGTCATACGCTGCCCGGGATTCTTCTTTCTGTTTCAACAAGTGCAGGCGTCCCTGGAGCTGATCGGCAGGAGCGCGGGGTAAGTGCAAAAACGGGGCTGCATGTGTGAACGTGAGCCATCGGAACATAACCAGCTAAATTCCTTTTACCGTACTAATTTTAGTACTGAGCATTGCTAGACCGTAGTTTAATTCTAAGAATGCCAGTTTATAGTTTTTATTAAGTTAGTATTAATTTGGTCTTATTTCTGTTCGAATTTGGTTAAAACAGACTCTCATTAGAACCTGTTTCACCCAGGTTGTAACATTTGCCTATTGATTTATCATTGGCCCGCAGGCATCTGTAAGGAATACCTATTATATTCACATGTGACCACATGCTGAGTTGTCATTGGCCTGCAGGCATCTGTAAGGACTGCTATTGTTTAGAGGACCCAGGGTCCGGACTCCATCTTGTCCACACGGTGCTGTACTGATATGAGTAAGCACAGACCTGATGCTTCATTAAAAGAGTTTAAGTTGTAATACTCCGTTGTCCTGCAATTTATTATTTTTGTACAAAGTGTGCAAAACAAGACATAGGTCTTGGGTTACATGATCACCATGGAAACAAAAAAAGCTTGTGCTAAGGCTCTGATAAGGGATGCCCAAGGCCTGTGCTGGCCACAGACTTTATCGGGCTCCTGATTGGGTAGAATGGGGGTATAGGAGATACATGATTGGATAGATCTTTCTGTGGTTCTGCTTCATGGGGTATAGCCTAGTGGGTTTGGGTCATTCTCAGTGTAAAGGGTCAGGACGTGAACCGATCTGGACTGATGCAAACGCGAATGTGAGAGGAAGGAACGAGGAATGGGCTGTGCCTACTACCCAAAGGACAGTTAGGACAGTTACAACGGGTAATATCATTCTTAATTGTACTTTGTAAACTGCTGCTCAAATATTGTAATGTATTAAGTCTCACTTAGGCTTAAATAAAATCCGAAATGTTACCAATATGGTGTCAGCTTCAAACCATTGAACAGATAGTTGAAAGGGGGACTGCCAATTTTTTCTTATACCAAAGGCACACAAGGAGGTAATAATAGGGGGTACCAGCACAGACTTGAACGCACCAAACATGCTAAAGCACCATTTGTGCATGTGTTTGTTTTAATAATAGCCTTTTGTTATATTTTTTAAACAACACTTTTAAAATTTGAATTTTTGTACATTTGTTTTTAGAATATTGTTTTGTCATAATGGCCAGAATTTTAATCTGGAGGCGGGTAGGGAGCGGTGGGGGGCTAGAATGGGTCTTGAAACACGGGAGAATGAATTTCCTGCAGGCCCTGCTGAATCTAATGGCAGGGCCTGATTAACATTTCAAAGCTCTGTGTCCCGCCTGCAGCCAGCCAGATGGAGAGGCTGGATGGCTGTCGGGCCGGTAGGCCTGCGGCACTAGGCCATAGAGAGGAGGGAGGGATGGGGGAGTACGAATCAGGGCCAGAGGATGATCGGTGGGGGTGGGGTGAATCAGGGCTAGATGATGGTCGGGGGCCAGAGGAGCAACGGGGCCGGAAGGGGGCGGCCAGGAAGGCGATTGGGTGCCGGAGGGGGAAGGTCGGAGGCTGGAAGCCGGGGGCAGTGGGGGGGGAATCAGAGGCCTCAGAGGGGGGAGGTCGGAGGCCTCATCGGGGGAGATCGGAGGCCTCGTTGGTGGTGGTGGGGGGGGGGATGTATCCGATCACGGGTGGTGGGTGAGGCAGGGACACTGGATCCAGCAGGTAAGTTTAAAGGCACTTACCTCCTGGATCCAGCAGTCCTCACCTTCCTTTAGGTGGCGGGTTCCCCAAGGCCCAGGAAATCCGACCAGCCAGATTTGAAATGGTGGATCACCATATGACAGGAAGCCGCATTATAATATTTAAATGAGACCCACCTCCTGGGAGCGGGTTAGCCACCCACCCCCACCCCACTCCCTGTCCCCCCATCCCGCCTCCATTAAAACCAGAAGTGGGTGGGTTGGGGTCGGGATTCAGTTTTATAATTTTTTACACTCCCACCCAACCCCAACCCACCCATTTTTGGGGTAAAATCCCCCCCAAAGAAACATTTTATTAAAAAAAAGTGGATGATTGTCCATTAAGTCACCACAGAGCACTTAAAAACTTTAACAGAACAGGAACAGATTAGAAAAGAAGACACAGGTAAAAGTGTTCTGCCAATATCCACTTTCATGGGACCAGTTGTCAGGTCAAGGTAAAATTAATGATGGTTGCTTTTGATGTGCTCCAGATAAAGTTGTTCATCATGGAAGTAGTACAAGCTGAAAGAAAATCTGTCAAAAAGATCAGCAGGCACCAGAGCCCCACTGCCCACACGCACAATATCAGCAACCAAAGCGGCAAATTACCTGCCAATAACTAAGGAAACATTCTCCATTTGTTGTGGGTCAGCAGCGAGCCAGTCACTGAGCTTTGTCATCTGCTGCAAGGACACCCGCAGCCAACCTGGAAAATAGTGTTGGCGCGGCAGGAGGCAGTCAAAGTCACCACCATCTTCAACCTTTACGCCTCTGGCTCATTCCATGTTAGCCATGCAGGGCTGGATTGTCCTGAATCCACCCCAGAAGAGTCAGGGAGAGAATCCTGCCTGTCATGTTGACACCAACCCCACCCCCACTTTTCCTGGGTTAGGAGTCCTTCGCTGCTAAATTCGGCACCTTAGCGCCGGCAGTTAAAGCCGGTTTCGAGCAAAAAAGTGTCCGCCTTGCTTCCGCCCACTTCCAGTGTGGCCCATGCTGGTCGCCATCTTGGCGAGGATGATACCACGCGTGGGACGTGTGTGTGCCGGCAGTATGCAGAGTAGGCAGATTGTGATGTCAGTCAGCATGCAATGCTGATTTGACGCACGACGTGCCATTTTGGACGTCAACGTTCCAATCAATGCCCTCTCCGAAATATGAATAGCTGAACGTGGTCAAAATCCTGGAATTCTCTCCCTAACAGCACTGTGGGAGGACCTTCACCACACGGACTGCAGCGGTTCAAGAAGGCGGCTCACCACCACCTTCTCAAGGGCAATTAGGGATGGGCAATAAATGCTGGCCTTGCCAGCGACACCCACATCCCATAAACTAATAAAAAAATGCTTCTCCTACCTGCACCTAAGCCAGGAGCAGTGTGTTCGGCGGCTCAGCTTCAGTAAGGAGGTGGTCACAGAACTCTGCCACCTCTTAGAACCAGACCTGCAGCCTCAGAACAGGTTGACGACGGCGCTGCCAGTGGCCCTCAAGATGACCATGGCCCTGAATTTTATTGCCAGTGGATCCTTCCAGGCTGGAACAAGCGACATCCCAGTTTGCCGTCCACCGTTGCATCTGGGTGGTCACAGAGGCTCTGTGCTCTAGGAGAAGGGATTTCATTGTTTTCTCTGTAAACAGAGAGAAGCAGGAGGAGCACGCATGTGGCTTTGCCAGGATATCGGGCTTCCCCCATGGTGCAGGGTGCCATCGACTGCACACACATGACTTTGCGGGAACCACATGTCAATGGTAACCCAAAGGCTGTCACTTAATTAATGTGGACTTGGTGTGCGACCACACCCAGCATATCATGATGCTGAATGTCCGTTATCCTGGTGGCAATCATGATGCTCTCATCCTGCGCCAGTCCACTTGCCAGCAATCTTCCAGCCACCATGTCGAACCCGAGGGTGGTTGCTTGGAGACAAGGGCTAGCCATTCTACAAATTCCAATATTACATTACAAAGTCAACTGATCACCCTTGTGCATTCCCTTAGTGTCTGGCTTTCGTGTTTGTTTGCCTATTCTATCACTCCTACGAAGTGCTACCTGAGTGGCTGCAGTATGGCTGATGGAAGACTGCTGACTTTCCGTGGGGGGGGACTGCAGATGGCCTTGCAGGACGACCCTGAGCAACTCTGGGCCTAGAAGGCCTGGCTGCAGACAGCACCACCTCGGCATGGGCGGCAGCAGCCTAAGCTGGCTGGTTGACAGTCAACTGTAAGGGCATTGGTGGAGTGACAATGGTGGATGTACAAATGCTGTCATCCTGAGAGAGGACAGCAGGTTCTTGCCCGACAGTTCACACAGAGCCATTTTCTGAGCTAGTGCCTGGGAGTGTCAAACTGAGTGACGGTGTTTCTTCTTCTCCATCTCTCTCCTCCTCTACTTTTCCTGCACAGGCTGGGCTGGTGGGAGTTTTTGGGTATCAGAAAGGAGAAAGGCAAAATGGTCGGGTTGTGGTGAGGGGAGGGGGGAAAGCAAGATGTGCCTGCTTACACCATCAGCAGCTTGTAAGTGAGAAGAGATTGTGGAATGAGGGGTAAGTGGGATGTGAGAAGAAGGATTAGTTCTGTGCATACTGTTATCATCAATGTTTTCAACCTCGCTGATCGCCACGGCTTTGGTGATGGCCCCTGCAATTATCTCCAGCACTATCTCCTCCAGCGTGATCAGGATCTGCAACTGTGCTTACCTGCCACCCCACCCGCCTGTTTGCTCCTGTTCATGCTGTTCGCGAGCTACCTTGGCCTGCAAGAGAAAGGGAAGTGTGTCAGTGAATGTGGTGCAATGTGTTTGGGTGATGTGCCTGCCATGGTTGAATAGCTGGAATTGTGTGCAAGGTGTGAGATACGTGTGTGAAGCTTGCAGCAGTGGTAAGTGTGTGAGGGTGAGGTGAAGCTATGATTGTGAGGTATGAGTCATTATTGCTAGAGATTGTTGGTAGATGAGTGGCATTTGAAGATGCATTCACTCACCTTGACCACTTGTGTGAGGTCATTAAACTTCTTCCAGCACTGGATCCATGTCCTGGGGGAAAGATTGGTGGCACTGATGGCTTCAGCTATTCCCTCCCTCTGCCTTCCAACAGTGTGTCTGGAAGGCCTCCAGGTCCCCTGTGGGTAGAGGACCTGTCTCCTCCTATAGACCCCCTGCACTAAGGCCTCCAGTGCTGCATCAGAGAACCAATGTGCCCTTTCTCTGCCTTGTTGCGACATTGCTAATTTGCTCTGGTCTTAATGAGATAATTCTCTCACAAAGCACCTCCCCTTTAAGAAGTGCAGACAGCCTTTCGCTCTGCAGGCAACCTGTAAATAGAGAGAAGTCTCCCCATGATATTGGTCACCCTGTTGAGCACTGAGCCAACAAGCAGCGTGTTTAGTGCTGCAATCATGGTAATGAGCAGGCAGCATGAATTTTGTGTGCTGCCTGCACTACTTTCAGCGGTTGCGGGCAGATTGCGCATTGCGATCCTCGCGCCCGTTTTTGGGCCTTATCCAATTTCGCCTCTATTAAGTATCCAAGATGGGCTCCTGTCAGCAAGAGGAAGTCTGCCACTGCCAACCATTGAAGATGATTTTTTTAAGCCACGGACTAGTCTGAAGCCTAAAATGTTCAGTGTCTGAGGCCTGAGGGAAGAGATATATTTCCACTACTGGGTCCTGTCCTTCCAAATGGGGATTTGGGCCCTTTCCAGTGCTGAATCAAAGGCACCACCTCCCCTCTCTGGGGTTGATGGGATCAGCAACGGAAGGAAAGGGAGGGACAGCTTGCTGTTCCCTGCTCTCCTGGAATCATTTACATGCGTTGGGCCAGGGAGGAGCAGCTGGTGGCCTTCCTTCCTGGGGCAGAGGAAGGAAAATGGAGGTTAGGGCGAGAAAATTGCAGGAGGCTTCATCTCCCAATTTTTCTGTGTTTTCTGCCACTATCCTGTCTGATCTGGGTGAGATAGTGGATGACATTCCAGGTCACGGTATCAGCTTCTTCTTCTTCTCTTCTTAGGCAGTCCCTCGGAACTGAGGATGACCTGCTTCCACATTAAAAATGAGTTCTCAGGTGACTGATGAGTCCAATGCGGGACCTACAGTCCCTGTCACAGTTGGGGCAGATGGTGGTTGAAGGGGCGGGTGGGTCGGGTGCTTGCGTTGACGTGCGCTCCCTCCGCTTTTTGCGCTTGGCTTCCGCTTACTCCCAGCGAAGAGACTCAAGGTGTTCGGTGCCTTCCCAGATGCTTCTCCTTCACTTTGTGCGGTCTTGGGCCAGGGATTCCCGGTGTCGGTGGGGATGTTGCATTTTTTCAAGGAGGATTTGAAGGTGTCCTTGAAGCGTTTCCTCTGCCCACCTGGGGCTCTCTTGCCGTGTCAGAGTTCCAAGTAGAGCGCTTGTTTTGGGAGTTTCATATCAGGCATGCGGACGATGTGGCCCGTCCATCGGAGCTGATCGAGCGTGGTCAAAGCTTCGATGCTGGGGATGTTGGCCTGAGCAAGAACACTGACGTTGGTGCACCTATCCTGCCAATGGATTTGCAGGATCTTGCGGAGGCAGCGTTGGTGGTAGCTCTCCAGTGCTTTGAGGTGCCTGCTGTACATGGTCCATGTCTCTGAAGCATACAGGAGGGCAAGTATCACTACTGCTATGTAGACCATGAGCTTGGTGCCGGGTTTGAGGTCCTGGTCTTCAAACACTCTCTTCCTCAGGTGAGCGAAGGCTGCACTGGCACACTGAAGGCGGTGTTGGACTTCGTCATCGACGTCTGCCCTCGTTGACAGTAGGCTCCCGAGGTATGGAAAGTGGTCCACGTTGTCCAAGGCCTCATCATGGATTTTGATAATCGGGGAGCAGTACTGTGTGGTGGGGGCATGGTTGGTAGAGGACCTTTGTCTTACAGATGTTTAGTGTAAGGCCCATGCTCTTGTACGCTTCACTGAAGGTGTTGACGATGGTTTGGAGTTCAGCCTCAGAGTGTGTGCAGACGCAAGCAGCGTCTGCATACTGTAATTCAATGACAGAGGATGGGACAACCTTGGATCTGGACTGGAGGCAACGGAGGTTGAACAGTTTCCCGTTTGTTCTGTAGATTTGCTCCACTCCAGTGGGGAGCTTACTGAGAGTGAGATGGAGCATTGCAGCCAGGAAGATCGAGAAGAGCGTTGGTGCGATGACACATATAAACATAGAAGATAGGAGCAGGTGTAGGCCATTCGGCCCCTTGAGCCTGCTCCGCCATTCAATGAGATCATAGCTGACCATCCAAATTCAGTACCCTGTCTCTGTTTTCTCCTCATATCCCTTGATCCCTTTAGCCTTAAGAAATATATCCAACTCCTTCTTGAATATATTTAATGAATTGGCCTCTACTGCCTTCTGTGGTAGAGAATTCCACAGGTTCACCACTCTCTGGGTGAAGAAATTCCTCCTCATTTCTGTCCTAAATGGCTTACCCCTTATCCTTAGAATGTGACCCCTGGTTCTGGACTCCCCGACTATCGGGAACATCCTTCCTCCATCTAGTCTGTCTAGTCCTGTCAGAATTTTATAAGTTTCAATGAGATCCCCTCTCATTCTTCTAAACTCCAGCGAGTATAAGACCAATTGACCCAATCCCTCCTCATATGTCATTCCTGCCATCCCAGGTATCAGCCTGGTGAATCTTCGCTGAACTCCCTCCATGGCAAGAACATCCTTCCTCAGATAAGGTGACCAAAATTGCACACAATGCTCAAGGTGTGGTCTCACCAAGGCCCTGTACAACTGCAGCAAGACATCCTTGTTCCTGTACTCAAACCCTCTCGCTACGAAGGCCAACATACCATTTGCCTTCTTAACCGCCTGCTGCACCCGCATGCTTACCATCAGCGACTGGTGCACAAGGACACCCAGGTCTCATTGCACATCCCCTTCTCCCAATCTATTGCCAATCAGATAATAATCTGCCTTCCTGTTTTTGACACCAAAGTGGATAACCTCGCATTTATCCACATTATATTGCATCTGCCATGATTCTGCCCAATCACCCAACCTGTGCAAATCATCTTGGAGTTTCTCGGCATCCTCCTCACAGCACACACGCTCACACAGCATTGTGTCATCTGCAAACTTGGAGATATTACATCTAGTTCCCTCGTCTAGGTCATTAATATATATTGTGAATAGCTGGGGTCCAAGAACCGATGCCTGCGGTACCCCACTAGTCACTGCCTGCCGCTCGGAAAAATACCCGTTTATTCCAACTCTTTGCTTTCTGTCTGCCAACCAGCTCTCTATAGTCAATACCTTGCTCCCAATCCCTCGTGCGTTAACTTTACACGCTAATCTCTTATGCGGGACTTTATCGAAAGCCTTTGAAAGTCCAAATACACCACATCCTCTGGTTCTCCCTTATCTATTTTTCCAGTTACATCCTCAAAAAATTCCAGTAGATTAGTCAAGCACGATTTACCTTTTGTAAATCCATGTTGACTTTGTCCGATCCTGTCACTGCTTTCCAAGTGCTCTGCTATTACATCTTTTATAATGGACTCTAGCATTTTCCCCACTACCGATGTCAGGCTTACCAGTCTATAATTCCCCGTTTTCTCTCTACCACCTTTTTTGAATAGTGGGGTAACATTAGCTACCCTCCAATCCATGGGTACTGTTCCAGGTTCCATCGAATGTTGGAAGATAATCAGCAATGCATCTACTATTTCTAGGGCCACTTGCTTAAGTACCCTAGGATGTAGATTATCCTGGGGATTTGTCGGCCTTCAATCCCGTCAATTTCCCTAACACCATTTCCCTACAAATACTGATTTCTTTCAGTTCCTCCCTGTCATTAGACCCTATGTTCCCTGACATCTCTGGGAGGTTATTTGTGTCCTCCTTTGTGAAGACAGAACCAAAATATGTATTTAATTGGTCTGCCATTTCTTTGTTCCCCATTATAAATTCCCCTGATTCTGACTGCAAGGGACCTATGCTTGACTTCACCAATCTTTTTCTCTTCACATATCTATAAAAGCTTTTACAGTCAGTTTTTATGTTCCCTGCAAGCTTACTCTCATACTCTATTTTCCCCTTCTTAATTAATCCCTTTGTTCTCCTTTGTTGAATCCTAAACTGCTCCCAATCCTCAGCTTTACTGCTTTTTCTGGCCAATTTATATGTCCTCTCCTTGGATCTTATGCTATCCCTAATTTCCCTTGTTAGCCATGGTTGAGTCACTTTTTTGTTTGATTTTTATGCTTAACAGGGATGAACAAATTCTGTAGTTCATCCCTGCGGTCTTTGAATGTTTGCCATTGCCTATCCACCGTCAACCTTTGAGTGACATTCCCCAATCAATCCTACCCAACTCGCACCTCATACTATCGTAGTTTCCTTTATTTAAATTCAGGACCCTAGTCTCTGAGTCAACTACTTCACTCTCCATCTTAATGAAGAATTCTATCATATTATGATCGCTCCAACCCAAGGGGCCTCATACAACAAGATTGCTAATTAATCCTTTCTCATTACATAATACCCAGTCTAAGATGGCCTGATCTCGACTTGGTTCCTCGACATATTGGTCCAGGAATCCATCCCTTACATCCTTATTTGACCCTGGTCCGTACGTGAATTGGGTCTGTGGTGGATCCATTTGTCAGGATCATGGCTTGCATGTCGTCATGAAGCAGGTGGAGGATGGTGACAAACTTTTGATCCCTCACGGTTGATGGTGTCGAAGGCCTTTGTGAGGTCAAAGAAGGCCATGTACAGTGGTTGGTGCTGTTCTCTGCATTTCTCTTGTAGTTGATGCGCGGTGAAGATCATGTCCATTGTGTCCCTTAGGAGGCAGAATCTGCATTACAACTCTGGGAGGAGTTCTTCAGCCACTGGGAGAAGGCGATTGAGGAGGATTCTTGCGATGACTTTCCCTGTGGCAGACAGCGAGGAGACGCCTCTGTAATTACCGCAATCGGACTTGTCACCTTTCTTGAAGATGGTCACGACTACGGCATCTCTGAGATCCCCTGGCATGCTCTCCTCCTTTCCAATAAAAGAAATGAGTTCATGTATTCATGCCAATAGTGCTTCTCTGCCATGTTTTATCGCCTCGGCGGGGATTCCATCTGCTCCTCAAGTCTTGTTGTTCATCAGTTGTCAGATGGCCTTTTCAACCTCATGCCGGGCTGGGGTTGTGCTGAGCTGTTGACGGGTAGCATGCTGCGGGATGGAGTTGAGGACACTCGCGTTGAAGACAAATTCTCAGTAAAGGAGATCTTCGAAGTGCTCTTTCCAGCGGGCACTGACTGCCTCTCTGTCCTTGATGAGTACCTCTGCGTGCTGGCCACACATCTATCAAACAGGTGACTGGTACATTAGTCAGCTTAACTCTTCAAGCTCAGTAACTATGTCCTCCCAAAATGTGTGAGCTGTGCTGGTGCGGGTAGTTCAACGGTGACAGAGAAGGAACAAGTAGTGCTCACTGCAAGACTCACCTTCAAATAGGACTTGGTTTACAGATTGCATTGTGTATGATGTTCATGTGGTTGTATGTATGCCTGCACAGGAGCGAGCGAGAAGAGAGACAAGGCATAGGTAAGATGTTCCTCTTTGTTTTGCCTGGTGAATGCTCAGTTTCAAGGTACAGCAAAGAGGAAAGGGGGAAAAGATTGATTGCATCAGGTCTCTACCATACTGCCCCAGAATTTCCCTTTGAAACCCGGGGTAATTGGGCCTATGGCTACAATAGGCCCTACATTGGTATTCAAATAAGGCAGAAGGGGCCCTCCTGCCCCATTTTCTAAGTTGTCCAGCGACGGGGTGCCTAAATGAGGGACATCCCAAAAAGCTGGGTGTGTGGCTTGTGCCATGAACTTCTGCAGGCTGGGGTGCCTTAATGTGGTCTGGAAGCACCCTGGAGATGGAGCCTGGGATAAGGTAAGTCCTCTTCTTTCTTCTACAGAAGGTTCTTCAGGTTTCAGGGTCTTCTAGCTACTGCAAAGGGTGGGTCTGAGCTGGAAGAGTATCCAGACCATTCTAATGGCTCAGACACATTGGTAAGGCACTTTATCCACCTGATAGACACAATGCACCCTGGGCATGCTGCACCTGTCTAATGCCCAGTAGAGAGTGGGAGAGGAAAATTGGCCCGAACAGTTGGATTTACTAGTTCTGAAGGAAGTGTTCAGCTTCACCTTTATCTACACCACCTATGCTCTTATATGGAAGGATTTCCAGTGTGGCCTTCTCCAATGGCTTGAAATTCATGATTCTTTGTCAAGTTTGAATTTGTTCCCTATTATTATTTGCTAACTTATCATGCATGCAGATAACCAGTCTTGAGATTTTGGCTCTAAGTTTCCTTGAACATTCTGCAGCTGCACTGCCATAACTTCATCGGAGGTGCGATGGGAGCCCCTTTTACACATTTACATGGGGGTACCGCCGCAATTCCAATGAAGTTACGGTGGTGCAATGGCGGAAGGTCTGAGGAAATTCAGGACAATTGTAAGTCGAAGGAGCACATCTACAGTGACAGTAACCTGCAGTACTTCCTGGTTTTTAGTAAGTGAACATATACAGTGACAGATACCTGCAGTACATCCTGGAGGATGCAGAGAAAGTCCAGTATGATTTGGACAGGTTGGGTGATTGGGCAGATGCGTGGCAAATGCAGTATAATGTAGATAAATGTGAGGTTATCCACTTTGGTGGCAAAAACAGGAAGACAGATTATTATCTGAACGGCAATAGATTGGGAAAAGGGGAAGTGCAACGAGACCTGGGTGTCCTTGTGCACCAGTCGCTGAAGGTAAGCATGCAGGTGCAGCAGGCGGTTAAGAAGGCAAATGGTATGTTGGCCTTCATAGCGAGAGGATTCGAGTACAGGAGCAAGGACGTCTTGCTGCAGTTGTACAGGGCCTTGGTGAGATCACACCTTGAGTATTGTGTGCAGTTTTGGTCACCGTATCTGAGGAAGGATGTTCTTGCCATGGAGGGAGAGCAGCGGAGATTCACCAGACTGATACCTGGGATGGCAGGAATGACGTATGAGGAGAGATTGGGTCGATTAGGCATATATTCGCTAGAGTTTAGAAGAAATGTTTAGGGCTATGTTAATAAAGGATGGAATCACTATAATACAGAGAAATGATATTGGGTCAAAGGAGCAGGATAGTGAAACAGTTTGGGTGGAGATAAGGAATAATAAGGGGAAAGAAACACTAGTGGGTGTAGTCTATAGGCCTCCGAACAGTGGCAACTCTGTTGGATGGAGTATTAATCAGGAAATAGTTGAGGCTTGTAATAAGGGAACAGCTATAATTATGGGGGATGTTAATTATCATATTAACTGGACAAATCAAATTGGGCAGAGCAGCCTTGAGGATGAGTTCATTGACTGTATTAGGGATGGGTTTCTTGAGCAGTATGTAACTGAACCGACCAGGGGGCAAGCAACCTTAGATTTGGTCCTGTGTAATGAGACAGGATTAATTAAAAATGTCCTAGTAAAGGATCCCCTTGGAATGAGTGACCATAACATGGTTGAGTTCCAATTTAAGTAAAGGGTGAGAAGGTTGGATCTCAAACAAGCGTGCTGAGTTTGAATAAAGGAGACTATGAAGGTATGAGAGCAGAATTGATTAGAGTGGACTGGGAAAATAGATTAAAGGGTAAGACGGTAAATGATCAGTGGTGTACATTTAAGGAGTTATTTTACAACTTCCAAAAAAAATATATTCCACTGAGGAAAAAAGGGTGTAAGAGAAAAGATAGCCATCCGTGGCTAAGTAAAGTAATTAAGGATAGTATCCAACTAAAAACAAGGGCATATAAGGTAGCCAAATCTAGTGGGAGGATGGAAGATTGGGAAGTCTTTAAAAGACAGCAAAAAATAACTAAAAGATTGATTAAGAAAGGGAAGGTAGATTATGAAAGTAAATTAGCAAAAAATATAAAAACAGACAGTAAAAGTTTCTATAGTTATATAAAAAGAAAAAGGGTGGCTAAAGTAAATGTTGGTCCCTTAGAGGATGAGACTGGGAAATTAATGGTGGGAAACATGGAGATGGCAAAAACACTGAACAATTATTTTGTATCAGTCTTTACAGTAGAGGACACTAAGAATATCCCAACACTGGACAAACAGGGGTCTCTAGGGGGGGAGGAACTAAATACGATTAAAATCACTAAGGAAGTGGTACTTGGTAAAATAATGGGACTCAAGGCGGATAAATCCCCTGGACCTGATGGCTTGCATCCTAGGGTCTTGAGGGAAGTAGCGGTAGGGATTGTGGATGCATTGGTAATAATTTTCCAAAACTCACTGGACTCAGCAAAGGTCCCGGCAGATTGGAAAACTGCTAATGTAACACCGTTATTTAAAAAGGGTAGTAGGCAGAAGGCTGGAAACTATAGACCTGTTAGCCTAACATCTGTGGTTGGTAAAATGTTAGAGTCCATTATTAAGGAGACAGTAACGGGACATTTGGATAAACATAATTTAATAGGACAAACTCAGCATGGTTTCATGAAGAGGAAGTCATGTTTGACAAATTTGCTGGAGTTTTTTGAGGAAGTAACATACAGGGTGGATAAAGGGGAACCAGTGGATGTAGTGTATTTAGACTTCCAAAAGGCATTTGACAAGGTGCCACACAAAAGATTATTGCTGAAGATAAAAAATCACGGGATTGGGGGTAATATTCTGGTGTGGGTGGAGGATTGGCTCTCTAACAGAAAGCAGAGAGTTGGGATAAATGGTTCGTTCTCAGATTGGCAACCAGTAACTAGTGGTGTTCCGCAGGGGTCAGTGCTGGGTCCCCAACTCTTTACAATCTATATTAACGATTTGGAGGAGGGGACCGAGTGTAACATATCAAAGTTTGCAGATGATACAAAGATGGGACGGAAAGTAGTGAGTGAGGAGGACATAAAAAACCTGCAAAGGGACATAGACAGGCTAAGTAAGTGGGCAGAGATTTGGCAGATGGAATACAATACTGGAAAGTGTGAGGTTATGCACTTTGGCAGGAAAAATCATAGAGCAAGTTATTATCTTAATGGCAAGAAACTGGAAAGTACTGTAGTACAAAGGGATCTGGGGGTCCAGGTGCACGAAACTCAAAAAGTTAGTATGCAGGTGCAGCAAGTGATCAAGAAGGCCAATGGAATGTTGGCTTTTATTGCTAGGGGGATGGAATATAAAAACAGGGAGGTATTGCTGCAGTTGTACAAGGTATTGGTGAGACCGCACCTGGAATACTGCATACAGTTTTGGTGTCCATACTTAAGAAAAGACATTCTTGCTCTCGAGTCAGTACAAAGAAGGTTCACTCGGTTAATCCCGGGGATGAGGGGGTGGTCATATGAGGAGAGGTTGAGTAGATTGGGACTCTACTCATTGGAGTTCAGAAGAATGAGAGGCGATCTTATTGAAACATAAAAGATTGTGAAGGGGCTTGATCGGGTAGATGCGGTGAGGATGTTCCCAATGATGGGTGAAACTAGAACTAGGTGGCATAATCTTAAAATAAGGGACTGCTCTTTCAAAACTGAGATGAGGAGAAACTTCTTCACTCAGAGGGTGGTAGGTTTGTGGAATTTGCTGCCCCAGAAAGCTGTGGAAGCTACATCATTAAATAAATTTAAAACAGAAATAGATAGTTTCCTAGAAGTAAAGGGAATTAAGGGTTACGGGGAGCGGGCAGGAAATTGGACATGAGTCTAGGTTCGGAATGGTCATGGCCCTGTGGGTAGTGGAGTGGGCCCAGGGGCCGTGTAGCCTGGTTCTGCTCCTACTGTGTTCTAATTCTGTGTTAGATTTCAGGAGATGGTTTTATTCCTGTTCCTGGCTGGGGTGGAGATCGCCTTTACAGAAGGTAAGTACTGTAGAAAATATAGGGACAGAGTGATCTCCTGGAAGAATTTCGATCGCCTAGATGGGTCGGAGAGGAATTTCCCAGATTTTTTTCTCCCAAATTGGCCATTGGGTCTTTATCTGGTTTTTCGCCTCTCCCGGGAGATCACATGGGTTCAGGTGGATGCACAGTGATAGAAGATTTGAGGTTAGGGTCAGATCAGCCATGATCTTATTGAATGGTGGAGCAGGCTCAAGGGGCCGATTGGCCTACGCCTGCTCCTATTTCTTATGTTCTTATGTTCTTAATGCGAGGGGATCTCATTGAAACATAAAATTCTAACAGGACTAGACAGACTAGATGCAGGAAGGATGTTCCCAATTGCGGGGGAGTCCAGAACCAGGGGTCACAGTCTAAGGATAAGGGGTAAGCCATTTAGGACTGAGATGAGGAGGAATTTCTTCACCCAGAGAGTGGTGAACCTGTGGAATTCTCTACCACACAAGGCAGTTGAGGCCAATTCATTAAATATATTCAAGAAGGAGTTAGATATATTTCTTAAGGCTAAAGGAATCAAGGGATATGGGGAGAAAGCAGGGACAGGGTACTGAATTTGGACGATCTGCCATGATCTCATTAAATGGCAGAACAGGCTCGAGGGGCTGAATGGCCTACTCCTGCTCCTATCTTCTATGTTTCTATGTTTTTAGTAAGTGACCATATACAGTGACAGTTACCTGCAGTACTTCCTTGTTTTAAGTAAGTGACCATGCATCGCACAGCTAGGTCATGTTACAAAGCTATTACGTGTGAAGCCATTAGATGTATGTGTGCCAAAGATTTCAATTGTAAGCTGTAGGTTGAATGTGTATTGTGTTAAAGTATGGTGTGTATGAGATGCAATGAAAGAGCTGTAAGATCATGTGAAGGTTTTGCATAGAACAGCAGTAAATGTGAAACACGTTAACAGACAATACTTTGTTGCATGAAATCTTGGGCCATCTACCTTGTACATGGTGCTCTTGAGCTGCCTTATCTTGCTGGATTGCTTAAGTGAGTCAGCTTCTTCTGTATTTATTCACAATCCCTGCAAGAATTGTGCATAGCATGAACCATGCCACCATCTCCTGACTGGTATGTTTCACGGCTATCCTTTGCCCTAGAGTATCATCCAGGGCAAACTTCCTCACACCCACGTCAGCATCAGCACCTCCACAGTGGCAACCATCAAATAGGGGTGGGGGTGTGGAATCGGGTGGGATACTGTTCCACCACTTCCCCATAGACTCTGTTTTATCCCTCCACATTTTTGTGCCTTCCCTTGGTGTTTGCCTGCCAATTTTATTCCAACATAGAGTCTTTGCAAAAGCTGACAAATATTTAAAAGCTACTTTCAACCCTTATAAAATGTAAACAATTCCCGCCCACTCATGCAGCCACTGCCCTTTAAATTTTATCTGTAGCCTTTTAAGGGCATATTTTCCTGCCTCCCCTCTTCGACAAACTCTCACCTAAAGGTACAGATTAGGCCGGGAGCTCACATAAATTATTTTAACTGTATGACCTCATTAACTTGCTGCACTGGGAATCAAAAGTCTATGCTTATATCCGCCTGCGGTGATTTGGTAACTGATATGGAAACAACCATTGTCCACTGGATGCTATAATTGTGACAAAATAAGGAGATTTCTTTATTGGATTTCATAAAGCTTTGAAGTGGATAGAATTGAAATAAAGCTGTCTTTTCTTATGCAAATTTCAAAATGAAGGTCAGGAGACAATGGAGCAGAATTTTATAAGAACATAAGAACTAGGAGCAGGAGTAGGCCATTTGGTCCCTCGAGCCTGCTCAGCCATTCAATAAGATCATGGCTGATCTGATCTTGGCCTCAACTCCACTTTCCTGCCAACTCCCCATAACCCTTGATTCCTCTGTTTTAAAATAAACCTGTCTATCACCACCTTGAACTCAGCCTCCACAGCTCTCTGAGGTAGAGAATTCCAAAGATTCACGACCCTCTGAGAGAAGAAATTCCTCCTCACCTCCGTTTTAAATTGGCGACCCCTTATTCTGAAACTATGCCCCCTAGTTCTAGATTCCCCATGAGGGGAAACATCCTCCCTGCATCTACCCTGTCAAGCCCCCTCAGAATCTTATATATTTCAATAACATCACCTCTCATTCTTCTAAATTCCAATGAGTATAGGCCCAACCTGCTCAAACTTTCTTCATAAGACAACCCCTTCAACTCAGGTACGATAGCAAAATACTGCAGATGCTGGAAATCCGACATAACAACAGAAAATGCTGGAAAAACTCAGCAGGCCAGGCAACATCCGTGGAGAGAAAAAAGAGTCAATGTTTTGGGTCAAACCCTTTGTCAAGACTGGAAAAGCACAGGAAATGAAATAGATTAAAAGGCCGGGCTGGGAGAGAACAAAAGAGAAGTGAAGAGACATTAAGAGGTATTCAGAATGAGACGAGATGGTGATAGGACTAGTGGAGACAAAAGACAGCTCTAGATTAGGTGTGAAATGCGCTGGTAGAATGGGAGACAGCTGCCATGTCGGAGAGAAAAAAAGGGGGGGGGAAAGGGCCAAAACAAAGGTGTGGATAAAAAATAAGTAAAAATGTAATGGGGGACGAGGTTATGATCTGAAATTGTTGAACTTGATATTGAGTCCGGAAGGCTGTAAAGTGCCTAATCGGAAGATGAGGTGCTGTTCCTTGAGCTTACGCTGAGCTTCCGTGAAACAATGCATGAGCCCAAGTACAGTGAGGTCTGAGTGGGAATGGGGCGTTGAATTAAAATGACAGACGACCGGAAGCTCGGGGTCAACCTTATAGACTGAACGGAGGCGTTCCACAAAGCGGTCACCCAATCTGCGTTTGGTCTCCCCAGTGTAGAGGAGACCACATCGTGAGCAGCGAATACAGTATACTAGATTGCGAGAAGTACAAGTAAATCGCTGTTTCACCTGGAAGGGGTGTTTGGGGCCCTGGACAGTGGAAAGGGGGGAGGTATAAGGGCAGGTGTTGCATCTCCTGCCCTTGCACGGGAAGGTGCCAGGTGAAGGGGAAGGGGTGCTGGGGGTGATAGAGGAGTGGACTAGGGTGTCTCGGAAGGAGCGGTCCCTACGGAATGCTGAAAGGGGAGGGGAAGATGCGTTTGGTGGTGGGATCACTTTGGAGGTGGCGGAAATGGCAGAGGATAATCCGTTCAATGTGGAGGCTGGTGGGGTGAAAGGTGAGGACAAGGGGAACCCTATCGTGGTTCCGGGAGGGGGGGCAGTGGTGAGGGCAGAAGTGCGGGAGATAGAACGGACATGGTTGAAGGCCATGTCAACCACGGTAGAGGGGAATCCTCGGTTGAGGAAGAAGGAAGACATGTCGGAAGCACTGGTGTGGAAGGTGGCATCGTCAGAGCAGATGCGGCGGCGACAGAGAAACTGGGAGAATCGGCAGCGGGTGGAGGCGGAGCTGAGCGGCAGAGCGACTTCAAGAGGCCCCAGATGCTCAGGTAGGCCCCAGTGCGGCATCGGCAGCGGGTGGAGGCGGAGCTGAGCGGCAGAGCGACTACAAGAGGCCCCAGAGGCTCAGGTAGGCCCCAGTGCGGCATCGGCAGCGGGTGGAGGCGGAGCTGAGTGGCAGAGCGACTTCAAGAGGCCCCAGAGGCTCAGGTAGGCCCCAGTGCGGCATCGGCAGTGGGCGGAGGCGGAGCTGAGCGGCAGAGCGACTACAAGAGGCCCCAGAGGCTCAGGTAGGCCCCAGTGCGGCATCGGCAGCGGGTGGAGGCGGAGCTGAGCGGCAGAGCGACTACAAGAGGCCCCAGAGGCTCAAGTAGGCCCCAGTGCGGCATCGGCAGTGGGTGGAGGCGGAGCTGAGCGGCAGAGCGACTACAAGAGGCCCCAGAGGCTCAGGTAGGCCCCAGTGCGGCATCAGCAGCGGGTGGAGGTGGAGCTGAGCGGCAGAGCGACTACAAGAGGCCACAGAGGCTCAGGTAGGCCCCAGTGCGGCATCGGCAGCGGGTGGAGGCGGAGCTGAGCGGCAGAGCGACTACAAGAGGCCCCAGAGGCTCAGGTAGGCCCCAGTGCGGCATCGGCAGCGGGTGGAGGCGGAGCTGAGCGGCAGAGCAACTATAAGAGGCCCCAGAGGCTCAGGTAGGCCCCAGTGCGGCATCGGCAGCGGGTGGAGGCGGAGCAGCGCGGCAGAGCGAATACAAGAGGCCCCAGAGGCTCAGGTAGGCCTCACCAATCTCCAATCTCAGGGAAGGAGAGAGGTAAAAAGTATTCAAGGTGTGACGTCACCACAAAGCGGGTAAGTGATTGGTTGGTAAGTATTTCTCCCTTAATAAGCTTAAATCTCCTTGGTTTATAGTTTCTAAGGTGTGATATTCACCATCTAGAATCGAGGCAGAGGGTATTTAAGAATAATATTAATAAATTTAATTAATTACATAGAATGGGAGATCAGGCGATGTGTTGCTGCTGCACTATGTGGGAGCTGGTGGACACCATTGATGCTCACGGTGATCACATTTGCAGTAAGTGTTGGCTGCTCAAGGAATTCCGGCTCCGTGTTGAAGAGCTGGAGTCCGAGCTTCAAACACTGAGACACATCAGGGAGGGGGAGAGTTACCTGGACTCTGTGTATCAGGAGGTAGTCACACCAATTAGACTAATTAATTCAGATGTAGTCCGTGGCCAGAGTCAGGATGGTGTGACTAGAAGTGAGGCAGGTACGGGGATCCAGGAGGTAGTGTTGGAGGAGACGCAGCCCTTGCACTTGTCCAACAGGTTCGAGGCTCTTACTCCCTGTGAGGATGGGAACAGGGACTGCGGGGAAGATGAGCAACCTGGCCACAGCACCCTGGAGCGGGGGGCCATTCAAGTGGGGGGAGTTAAAAGAAATGTTGTAGTGGTAGGGGATAGTATCGTTAGGGGGATAGATAGAGTTCTTTGCAGCCGAGAGCGAGAGTCCCGAAGGCTGTGTTGCCTGCCCGGAGCCAGGGTTAAGGACATCTCCTCTGGACTGGAGAGAAACTTGGAGTGGGAGGGGGAGGATCCAGTTGTCATGGTCCATGTTGGTACCAACGACATAGATAGGACAAGGAAGGAGGTTCTGCTGAGGGAGTTTGAGCAGCTAGGGGCCAAATTAAAAAGCAGAACCACAAGGGTAATAATCTCTGGATTATTAACTGAGCCACGAGCGAATTTGGCTAGGACAAATAAAATTAGAGAGCTAAATGCGTGGCTCAAAGACTGGTGTGGGAGAAATGGGTTTTGCTTCCTGGGACACTGGCACCAGTACTGGGGCAGGAGGGAGCTGTTCCGTTGGGACGGGCTTCACTTGGCCAGTGCTGGGACTAGAGTCCTGGCGGATCATATAACTAGGGCTGTAGAGAGGGCTTTAAACTAACTAGTGGGGGGGAGGTTCCTAGAGAGCAAATAATACAAATGACAACAGAGAAGGTCATAGACTTAGGCAGCAGTGGGGAAATTAAAAACCAGAGCATGTCAGGAAGGGGCAGAAGGTATGGAGTAAAAGGTAAAGTAAGAAAAAGGGCAAAAGCAGGAACTAAGTGTCACAAAACATCTTTGAAAATTCTCTATCTGAATGCACGTAGCATTCGTAACAAAATAGATGAGTTAATGGCACAAATAACTACATATGGGTATGATCTTGTGGCCATTACAGAAACATGGCTGCAGGGTGACAATGCCTGGGAATTAAACATACCAGGTTATTTAATGATCATGAAGGACAGGCAGGAAGGAAGGGGAGGTGGGGTGGCTATGTTAATAAAGGAAGGAATCACTGTAATACAGAGAAATGATATTGGGTCAAAAGATCAGGACAATGAAACAGTTTGGGTGGAGGTAAGGAATAATAAGAGGAAAAAAACACTAGTGGGCGTAGTCTATAGGCCTCCGAACTGTGGCAACTCTGTTGGATGGAGTATCAATCAGGAAATAGTTGAGGCTTGTAATAAGGGAACATCTATAATTATGGGGGATTTTAACTATCATATTAATTGCACAAATCAAATTGGGCAGGGCTGCCTTGAGGATGAGTTCATTGAGTGTATTAGGGATGGGTTTCTTGAGCAGTATGTAACTGAACCGACCAGGGGGCAGGCAACTTTAGATCTGGTCCTGTGTAACGAGACAGGATTAATTAAAAATGTCCTAGTAAAAGATCCCCTTGGAATGAGTGACCATAACATGGTTGAATTCCATATTCAATTAGAGGGTGAGAAGGTTGGATCTCAAACAAGCGTGCTAAGCTTGAATAAAGGAGACTATGAAGGTATGAGAGCAGAATTGAGTAGAGTGGATTGGGAAAATAGATTAAAGGGTAAGACGATACATGATCAGTGGTGTACATTTAAGGAGTTATTTTACAACTTCCAAAAAATATATATTCCACTGAGAAGAAAAGGGTGTAAAAGAAAAGACAGCCATCCGTGGCTAAGTAAAGAAATTAAGGATAGTATTCGACTAAAAACAAGGGCATATAAGGTAGCCAAATCTAGTGGGAGGATAGAGGATTGGGAAAACTTTAAAAGACAGCAAAAAATAACAAAAAGATTGATTAAGAAAGGGAAGATAGATTATGAAAGTAAATTAGCAAAAAATATAAAAACAGATAGTAAGAGTTTTTATAGTTATATAAAAAGAAAAAGGGTGGCTAAAGTAAATGTTGGTCCCTTAGAGGATGAGACCGGGAAATTAATGGTGGGAAATATGGAGATGGCAAAAACACTGAATGAATATTTTACATCAGTCTTTACAGTAGAAGACACTAAGAATATCCCAACACTGGACAAACAGGGGGCTAAAGGGGGGGAGGAGCTCAACACAATCAAAATCACTAAGGAAGTGGTACTCGGTAAAATAATGGGACTCAAGGCGGATAAATCACCTGGACCTGATGGCTTACATCCTAGGGTCTTGAGGGAAGTGGCGGTAGGAATTGCGGATGCATTGGTAATAATTTTCCAAAACTCCCTGGACTCAGCAATGGTCCCGGCAGACTGGAAAACTGCTAATGTAACACCCTTATTTAAAAAGGGCAGTAGACAGAAGGCTGGAAACTATAGACCGGTTAGCCTAACATCTGTGGTAGGTAAAATTTTGGAGTCCATTATTAAGGAGACAGTAACAGGACATTTGGATAATCATAATTTAATAGGACAAAGTCAGCATGGTTTTATGAAGGGGAAGTCATGTTTGACAAATTTGCTGGAGTTCTTTGAGGAAGTAACATATAGGGTGGATAAAGGGGAACCAGTGGACGTAGTGTATTTAGACTTCCAAAAGGCATTTGACAAGGTGCCACACAAAAGATTATTGCTTAAGATAAAAAATCACGGGATTGGGGGTAATATTCTGGCATGGATAGAGGATTGGCTATCTAACAGAAGGCAGAGAGTTGGGATAAATGGTTCATTCTCAGACTGGCAATCAGTAACTAGTGGTGTTCCGCAGGGGTCAGTGCTGGGTCCCCAACTCTTTACAATCTATATTAACGATTTGGAGGAGGGGACCGAGTGTAACATATCAAAGTTTGCAGATGATACTAAGATGGGAGGGAAAGTAGTGAGTGAGGAGGACATAAAAAAACCTTCAAGGGGACATAGACAGGCTAAGTAAGTGGGCAGAGATTTGGCAGATGGAATACAATACTGGAAAGTGTGAGGTTATGCACTTTGGCAGGAAAAATCATAGAGCAAGTTATTATCTTAATGGCAAGAAACTGGAAAGTACTGAAGTACAAAGGGATCTGGAGGTCCAGGTGCACGAAACTCAAAAGGTTAGTATGCAGGTGCAGCAAGTGATTAAGGAGGCCAATGGAATGTTGGCTTTCATTGCTAGGGGGATAGAATTTAAAAATAGGGAGGTATTGCTTCAGTTGTACAAGGTATTGGTGAGACCGCACCTGGAATACTGCGTACAGTTTTGGTGTCCATACTTAAGAAAGGACATACTTGCTCTCGAGTCAGTACAAAGAAGGTTCACTCGGTTAATCCCGGGGATGAGGGGATGGACATATGAGGAGAGGTTGAGTAGATTGGGACTCTACTCATTGGAGTTCAGAAGAATGAGAGGCGATCTTATTGAAACATATAAGATTGTGAAGGGGTTGGATCGGGTGGATGCAGGGAAGATGTTCCCGGTGATGGGTGAAACTATAACTAGGGGGCATAGTCTTAGAATAAGGGGCTGCTCTTTCAAAACTGAGATGAGGAGGAACTACTTCACTCAGAGGGTGGTAGGTCCATGGAATATGCTGCCCCAAAAAACTGTAGAAGCTACATCATTACATAAATTTAAAACAGAAATAGACAGTTTCCTAGAAGTAAAGGGAATTAAGGGTTACGGGGAGCGGGCAGGAATTTGGACATGAGTCTAGGTTCGGATCGGTCATGGCCCTGTGGGTAGCGGAGCGGGCCCAGGGGCCGTGTAGCCTGATCCTGCTCCTATTTCGTGTGTCTAATTCTGTTAGATGCAGGAGATGGTTCTGTGATAGTGGATTGGCAGTTAGGATCAGATCAGCCATGATCTTATTGAATGGCGGAGCAGGCTCGAGGGGCCGATTGGCCTACTCCTGCTCCTATTTCTTATGTTCTTATGTTCTTGTGTTCTTATGTAGAATGGAATAGAGTCCTTACAGGAGGTGGAGTGGGAGGAAGTGTCCAGGTAGCTGTGGGAGTCAGTGGGCTTGTAGTGAATGTTGGTCAATAACCTATCCCCAGAGACACCCTAGTCCACTCCTCTATCACCCCCAGCATCCCTTCCCCTTCGCCCGGCACCTTCACGTGCAAGCGCAGGAGATGCAACACCTGCCCTTATACTTCCCCCCTTCCCACTGTCCAGGGCCCCAAACACCCCTTCCAGGTGAAACAGTGATTTACTTGTACTTCTTGCAATCTAGTATACTGTATTCGCTGCTCACGATGTGGTCTCCTCTACATTGGGGAGACCAAATGCAGATTGGGTGACCGCTTTGCCGAGCACCTCTGTTCAGTCCGTAAGGATGACCTCGAGCTTCCGGTCGCCTGTCATTTTAATTCACCGCCCCATTCCCACTCAGACCTCACTGTACTCGGGCTCTTGCATTGTTCCACGGAAGCTCAGCGTAAGCTTGAGGAACAGCACCTCATCTTCCGATTAGGCACTTTACAGCCTTCTGGACTCAATATCAAGTTCAACAATTTCAGATCATAACCTCGTCCCCCATTGCATTTTTACTTATTTTTTATCCACACCTTTGTTTTGGCCCTTTCCCCCCCTTTTTCTCTCTCCCACATGGCAGCTGTCTCCCACTCTGCCAGCGCATTTCACACCTAATCTAGAGCTGCCTTTTGTCTCCACTAGTCCTATCACCATCTCGTCTCGTTTTGAATATCTCTTAATGTCTCTTCACTTCTCTTTTGTTCTCTTCCAGCCCGGCCTTTTAATCTATTTCATTTCCTGTGCTTTTCCAGTCTTGACAAAGGGTTTGACCCGAAACGTTGACTCTTTTTCTCTCTCCATGGATGTTGCCTGGCCTGCTGAGTTTTTCCAGCATTTTCTGTTGTTATTTCCCTTCAATTCAGGAATCAACCGAGAGCGGGAGAGGCCTAGTGAACCTTCTCTGAACTGCCTCCAATGCAAGTGTATCCCTCCTTAAATCAGGAGACCAAAACTGTAAGTAGTACTCCAGGTGTGGTCTATAACCCCCACACTGTGAGCTCTTATCTTGTGCAGTAACCTTTTATGTAGCACTTTATCGAATGCCTTCTGGAAATCCAAATAAACTACATCTACTAGTTCCCCTTTATCCACCCTGCTTGTTACATCCTCAAAGAACTGTAGTAAATTTGTCAAACACGATTTCCCTTTCATAAAGCCACGTTGACTCTGCTTGATTGTATTATGATTCTCTAAATGTCCTGCTATTCCTTCCTTAATAATGGATTCCAGCATTTTTCCAATGACAGATGTTAGGCTAACTGGCCGATAGTTTCCTGCTTTCTGTCTACCTCCTTTCGTGAATAGAGGAGTTACATTTGCGGTTTTCCAATCTGTTGGGACCTCTCCAGAATCCAGGGAATTTTGATAGATTACAACCAACGCCTCCACTATCTTTGCAGCCATTTCTTTTAAAACCTTAGGATGCTGGTCATCAGGTCCAGGGGACTTGTCAGCCTTTAGTCCCATTAGTTTGCCAAATACTTTTTCGCTAGTGATAGTTGTAAGTTCCTCCCCTCCTATAGCCCCTTGATTATCAATTATTTTTGGGATGCTTTTAGTGTCTTCTACCGTGAAGACCGATACAAAATATTTGTTCAAAGTCTCTGCCATTTCCCTGTTTCCAATTATTAATTCCCCAGGCTCATCCTCTAAGGGACCAGCATTTACTTTAGCTAATCTCTTCCTTTTTATATACCTGTAGAAGCTCTTACTCATCTTCCCTGCCCGAGTATTAAGATTGCCTGGCCAGCAGGCAGAGAGGAAAATCAGGTGGGATGACCACACACATTTAATTGCATCCGCCTGATTTTCTTTCCATTTAGATTAATGGATTCCATCCTGAGTATGCTATCTTTCCTGCTCCATTTTCCTTGCTGCAGTCCATCCAGTCGATGCCCAGGCAGAAATATACAAATCTACCCAATAAGTTGGCTCTGAGACAATGGCCGCGATTTTGCCAAACGAGGCGGGTCCGGGGCGGCCGGGGTCAGTAGCATTGCCCCAGCCAATGCTCCAGCCCACTCTGTTGAAGTGATTTTGGGCTGATTGGGCTTGTTAAGCCCGCCCAGCGCATTTCCCGGCCAATTAAAAGGAAGCGGGTCTGATGATGTCATTTGATGACGCATCATTAGCCGGTTTCCTTAAAGGGGCCATGCCAAAATTTATTTTAACATTTGTGCTGTCAGTGTTCTGCAGCATTTAGGTCCTCTTCCCTTCTCATGGGCAGAAGAGACCTCCCCAGGAGACCAATGCAGCCTGGTTGCACATTGCACAGGAGGGCACAAGCAGGGATGTCGTCAGGAGGACCAGGCTGCAGTGGCACAAATCTTTCAATGATCTCAGTAGATCACGAAATGTTACTGCAAAACCACACTCAACCTCATCCTGCTGTGCCACTCATCATATCCCCATCACTCTGCCTTCCCTACCCTACTCCTGCACATCCTTACCCACACCAACTTACCTTGCACCTCCACCCATCCCTCTCTATCTACATTATCACTTCCCCATCTCACTAGCCACCCCTCACACTCACCCTCATCATAGTCCAATCATACCAACTAACAACACAAAAGGGTAGGCACCTGGGTGATTTAGCCAATGTTCATGTGAAGTTTCTGTTAATGTGCTGTCAAACATTGAAATTTTTATTTTCAACACTTTGTGTTCTTGGACAAATTTGTGTGCACCTTCGGGAGTAGCTTAGTGAGTTGCAGTGAATGGTGAGGCATAACAGTACCCCCGCAATGGCGATGAGTGTGGAAGTAATGGTTTGGGCATTGTAGGGATGCTTTAAGGTGCTGGTGTGGGGTGATGCCAATGTGGCGCATCATGTGGCAGGCAGGGTGTACAGCGTCAAGTGAAGTAAATCTGGCCATGGTGATGCCATTGCTGGCCTCCCGGGCAGCAATATTGTTGGGTGATGATGCCCTGTGTCCTGTGCAGCATCAGGTGATTGTGGAGAAGGTTGGTGTTGTTTTTGGTGTTGTTTTTGGTGATGTTGGTCTGCCCGGTGATGTTTGTGCTGGGGCTGATCATGGAGGGATTCAGAGGACCAAGGTGAGATTTTCTGAAGGGCACCGATGTTGCTGGAATAGATGGCAGCTGAAGTTGAGATGACAGAAGCGATCTGTCAATGGTGAGAGAGCTTGCAAAATAGTAGTTAACAAGCATTTAACAAGCATTTAACTATCTTAAATGCCTCCCCTGCCGCTTGGTGACGGGTCTGTTCTGAAATTGCAGACCCGACATTTTGCAAACTTACATGGATGCAGGTCCGGAGCGGGTTCCCAACCCACTGCCAATCCTGCCTCCAAACCCGCACTCTGAGCGCCGGCAAAATCGCGGCCATAGACCTAGAAATGCATCAGGACACAGAGGCCTAGAAATGAGCTTAGGTCAGTTTTGAAACACCAAATGGGTGCAGGGAACGACCCCTGTGCCTGAAGACCAAGGCCCAAGGATCACAACTCCTCGGCCTCATCGACATAATTTCGGCGAACTTCCAGAGCCTATCTCGCCTCCACAGGCAGCTCGGCTGACTGGAAAATACAATTTTGGGCCGCTTGCCTTGCTTCCAGACTCTAAGAAATATGTTCTAAAAAGGGTATTTTAACTTAGTAAGGACTATTGCTAAACTCATCATTTAAAATATTGTTCTGAATCAGTATCTTGCTGTATCATTTGCTTTTCTTATATTAATTAACCTGTAAATATATTTGATTCATAGTTTATACTGTTCACATTGATCTGAGGATGTGCTATATTCCACCTTTTGGGAGGTTTCTGATCGCAGAAGATTGCCCTTTTGCTGTGAACATAACAAAAGTGTTGAGGAAAAGCCTGAACTGTACAAGTCATCAATGAAGAATACATCACTTTTAGTACATCCAACGGGCCACCGATGAAGACAAGCAATAAAGTGAAGGTTCTCTGCAGTGATACACCAAATGGAATAACATCATTTGATTATGTTTATGACCTCCGAGGAAATTACTTGTCCAGTCATACGCCCCACTTTCACTCCTCTGGATTTTGGGAGAGAAAAAGCAGAATTCCACATATGCATAATTGAACACATGTACCAAACGCAGATTGGGTGACCGCTTTGCGGAACACCTCCGTTCAGTCCGTAAGGGTAACCCCGAGCTTCCGGTCGCCTGTCATTTTAATTCACAGCTCCATTCCCACTCGGACCTCACCGTCCTTGGCCTCTTGTATTGTTCCATGGAAGCTCAACATAAACTCGAGGAACAGCACCTCATCTTCCGATTAGGAACTCTGCAGTCTTCCGGGCTCAATATCGAGTTCAACAATTTCAGATCATAACCTCGGCCCCTATTACACATTTTTTCTTGTAATTTTTCCACTCCTTTCCCCCCCCCCTTTCCTTTTGTTTCTCTCTCACACCTGGTGTGGTAAACCACTGTTATACCTGCCAGTGTGGGTGTTTGTATTCCACTGTGTACATGTCTGTACATGCCTCGGCTGACTCCTCCCACGAGTCCAGGTATAAAGGTGACTGCTCCACAGTCCCTCTGTATTCTGGACTGGTCGACCACTCGAGGCACACCTTCATTCTCTTGTTAATAAAAGCCTGTTAGTTACTCGCTTAACCTCAGTCTTCTGAGTAATTGATAGCGCATCAATTTTATTAACAAGATTTTTTTATAATGGAGAAGATCCTCACACCAGCATGCCTGGACTTAGACCATCGGGAGGTGGACGCATCCACCAAGTTTGCTCACTGGCTTAGGTGCTTTGAAAGATTCCTGATCGCCTCCGCTGCAACGGTCAAATCGGATGAGGACAAACTGGATGTCCTGACCTCCAAAGTGAACCACCGAGCGTACTCGGTCATCCAGGACGCGACCTCATACACGGCTGCTCTCAAGCTCCTCAAGGACCAGTACACGCGCCCAGTGAACGAGGTGTACGCCAGGCACCTCCTGGGGAGTCGTAAACAACAACCTGGGGAATCGACCGAGGAATACCTTCAGGCACTGTCTGTGCTTGGCCGGGCCTGTGGTTGTAAGGGTGTAAAGGCCGCCGTGTACACAGAGGAACTTATCCGGGACGCTTTTGTAGCGGGCCACAGGTCCAATTACACCCGACAGCAACTGTTGGAGCAGAGTGACCTCGACCTCAACAAGGCCTCTGAACTCGCACTATCATTGGACGCAGCCTACCGGGGCATGGATGCCTACTCCTCTGCACCATGAACGCCGCGGGGAACGACAGCCTGGGACACGGTAGGACCGTCTCAGAGCACCGTGCCACCCCAGCCACATCCCAGCAACGGCCCAACTACTGCAGCAGTGTCCCAAGGCCAGAAATGCTACTTCTGTGGCCAGGCCAAACACCCCAGAGCGCGCTGCCCGGCGAAAAATGCGATCTGCTTGGGCTGCGGGAAGAAGGGACACTACGCCAGCGTCTGCAGGGCCAAAGCCACCCCGAACCCCAGCAGCGCCGCGTGTGGGCCGTGCGGGCCGCCATCTTGGGCCTCCCCAGCCATGTGCGAACCACCGGAACAGCAGCCATTTTGGACGCCCCCAGCCACATGGGGATCATGGACGCCGCCATCTTGGATGCCAGCCGGGACGCAGCAGGCCCCCAACACCGCCTCATCTGATACCCGCAGCAACACACCGACCCCTACGCTGGCCTCCGTTACGCTGGACCAAGCGAGACCGCACCAACTGGCCCGGTCCACAATGGACATTAAGGTAAATGGTCACGAAACAACCTGCCTTTTTGACTCTGGGAGCACGGAGAGCTTCATCCACCCTGACACGGTGCGGCGTTGCTCTCTCCCAGTCCTGCCTGCGCACCAGCGGATTTCTATGGCCTCCGAGTCCCAGTCGGCGGACATTGGCGGCTACTGCGTGGTGACACTCTTAGTAGATGGGACTGTGTATGATAATTTTAAACTTCTGGTCCTGCCCCACCTCTGCGCTGCCGTTCTACTGGGGTTAGATTTTGAGTGCCACCTTAAAAGTGTTACGATGGCGTACGGTGGACCCCTCCCCCCACTCACAGTCCGCAGCCAGCAGCTTCCAAATTGCCCGCCGCGCACCAGGTGCAACCTCTCCACACTCAGAGTCACCCCCCCCCACTGTTTGCTAACCTCACCCCCGACTGTAAGCCCATCGCCACAAAGAGCAGGCGATACAGTGCCGGGGACAGGGTTTTCATTAAAACCGAAGTGGAGCGGCTCTGGAGGGAGGGGATTATTGAGGGCAGCACCAGCCCCTGGCGAGCCCAGGTTGTGGTCGTTAAGACCAGTGAGAAGCAGCGCCTGGTCATCGACTACAGCCAGACAATAAATCGCTACACCCTGCTGGACGCTTACCCACTCCCCCACATAGATGATATGGTCAACCAGATCGCGCGGTACTGCGTCTTCTCGACCATTGACCTGAAATCAGTGTACCACCAGCTCCCTATCCGCCCTGAGGACTGCCAGTATACTGCCTTTGAGGCAAACGGCTGCCTCTATCACTTCCTTAGGGTTCCCTTTGGCGTCACCAACGGGGTCTCCGTCTTCCAAAGGGAGATGGACCGGATGGTCGATCAAAATGCGTTGCAGGCCACTTTCCCATATCTGGACAATGTGACCATCTGCGGCCATGACTTGCAGGACCATGACGCAAACCTCGAAAAATTCCTCTGCACCGCCCAACTCCTGAACCTGACGTATAACAAGGAGAAGTGCATATTCCGCACAACCCGCCTCGCCATCCTTGGTTGTGTTGTGGAACACGGAGTCATCGGTCCCGACCCCGACCGGATGCGTCCCCTTATGGAACTCCCACTGCCCCACTGCCTCAAGGCCCTGAAGAGGTGCCTAGGGTTTTTCTCCTATTACGCCCAGTGGGTCCCCTACTATGCGGACAAGGCCCGTCCACTGATCAAGTCCACCTCTTTTCCCTTGACGGCAGAGGCCCGCTTAGCCTTCCACCGTATCAAGGAAGACATTGCCAAAGCCACCATGCACGCAGTGGACGAATCCATCCCCTTCCAGGTGGAAAGCGACGCGTCCGACTTTGCCCTGGCCACTACCCTTAATCAGGCGGGGAGACCCGTGGCCTTCTTTTCATGAACCCTCCAGGGCCCGGAGACCAGACACTCCGCTGTTGTGAAGGAGGCCCAGGCTATTGTGGAGGCTGTGCATCATTGGAGACACTACCTGGCCGGAAAACGATTTACCCTGCTCACTGACCAGCGTTCAGTTGCTTTTATGTTTAACAACAAGTAGAGGGGCAAAATCAAAAACGATAAGATCTTGAGGTGGAGAATCGAACTTTCCACCTACAATTACGAGATCTTGTACCGGCCCAGGAAGCTCAATGAACCCCCAGATGCTCTATCGCGTGGCACCTGCGCCAGCGCGCAGATCGATAGACTGCGGGCCCTCCACAATGACCTCTGCCACCCGGGGGTCACCGGGTTCTTCCACTTCATCAAGGCCCGCAACCTGCCTTACTCCATTGAGGAGGTCAGGACCATGACGAGGAACTGCCAAGTCTGCGCTGAGTGCAAACCGCACTTTTATAGACCAGACAGGGCTCACCTGATAAAAGCCACTCGCCCCTTCGAGCGCCTGAGCGTTGATTTTAAAGGGCCTCTCCCCTCCTCCGACCGCAATGTGTACTTCCTCAACATTATTGATGAGTACTCCCATTTCCCGTTCGCCATCCCCTGCCCGGACATGACCAGTGCCACGGTCATTAAATGTCTGAACGACCTCTTCACCCTGTTCGGTTTCCCCAGCTATATCCATAGCAACCGGGGCTCATCGTTTATGAGCGACGAACTCCGCCAGTACCTGCTCGCTAGGGGTATTGCCACAAGCAGGACCACCAGTTACAACCCCCGGGGGAACAGACAGGTGGAAAGAGAGAATGCGACAGTTTGGAAGGCCGCCCTGCTAGCCTTAAAGTCTAGGGGCCTTCCGACCTCCCGCTGGCAGGATGTGCTCCCCGATGCGCTCCACTCTATTCGGTCACTGCTCTGCACTGCCACTAACGCCACCCCTCATGAGAAAATATTTATCTTCCCAAGGAAGTCCACATCGGGGACATCGCTACCGCCATGGCTGACGTCCCCAGGGCCGGTCCTACTGAGAAGACACGTGAGGACCCATAAAACGGACCCCCTGGTCAAGAGGGTCGACCTCCTCCATGCCAACCCCCAGTATGCTTACATTGCGTACCCGGACGGGCGGGAGGACACAGTCTCCATACGAGACCTCGCACCCTCGGGGGCCCCAGTAACCCACTACCCGCTACCACCCCCCCCGACGATCCAATATCCAACCACAGCAGACGGCACACCTGGGCCCCGCGACCCGCTCGACACCCACGAGGACTACACACCAGTGCCCCAGCCTACGCGGGACTCGACGCCAGAAGCTTCACTACCCCTGCCGTCGCCACGTCGATCACAGCGGCAGACAAGACCTCTGGAGAGACTCCAATACACAAACTTTTAATACACTTCACCCCGCCGGACTCATTTTTAAACAAGGGGTGAATGTGGTAAACCACTGTTATACCTGCCTGTGTGGGTGTTTGTATTCCACTGTGTACATGTCTGTACATGCCTCGGCTGACTCCTCCCACGAGTCCAGGTATAAAGGTGACTGCTCCACAGTCCCTCTGTATTCTGGACTGTTCGACCACTCGTGGCACACCTTCATTCTCTTGTTAATAAAAGCCTGTTAGTTACTCGCTTAACCTCAGTCTTTTGAGTAATTGATAGCGCATCACCTGGCAGCTATCTCTTGCCCTGCCAGTACACTTTACACCTAATCTCAGCCTATTACCATCTCGTCTAGCTCTTTTGTTTCTTTCACTTCTTTTGTCCGATCGCAGCCCTGCCTTCGATCTAATTTCTTTTCTTTCCAGTTTTGAAGAAGGGTTCGACCCGAAACGTCAACTCAAATTTCTCTCCACGGATGTTGCCTGACCTGCTGAGTTTTTCCAGCATTTTCTGTTGTTATTTCTGCATACTAGGATCTGGCTGCTGGTAAATATTTTTAGTGCTGGAAAACGAGCTGATAAGATAATCAGCTCTTTGTCTGTCATTAGAAATGCAACCTTTGGTGGATGAGATAACTAGTCTCTGTCTGACGCGAGAAAATTGCATCAGAAATTGACCTGGTCACATCAATGTTGTGATCAAGTAAGCCTTCAGAGCTCTACCTCCTGAGTGACTGAAGAAACAGTTGTTGCCAAAAAGAAGTAATTTATCTTGGTGCTGCTTCCACCTTCGAAACGAGTGTTAGAATTTAGGAGCATCAAAAAGCAAGGTAAGTAACATGCTTTTCATTTATTTCCTTATTTATTTATTTCCTTATTTAAGAAGTATAAGAAAAAATGGTTTGAATTAATAGAATAGGCTAACAAGCAATAATAAATTAATAAAAATAGAAGAGAAAAAAGATGGCAAAGCTTATATTTTAATTGTTTATTTTAGCGCCATGGGCTTAATATTATAGAAATAGAGATACCCCATGAAGTGCCAAATAACGGGCTGAATCCGTGAGGTTAAAGCTTAAAACTAAAGGCTTTTATTAAGTAAAGAACATGGCATCAAGTTAACACAGGGCAACCATCATTCATCACCGACCCAGCCCTTATGAGTAAGACTCACACCAATCCGGAGGATCCAGAGGGGTGGGGCTAGGGAGGAGCATTAGTGGTTACACCGGTAGAACATTCCAGACATTAACAAGTATAACAACAACAGACAATACAAATGCCAGAACACAGAGTTATTTCATCACACCCCAACAGTTCAGTAGTTCTATTGCTACTTATGCTTATTTTTCTATTGAAGATGTAAAAACAAAGATGGCTGGTCCAGGGAGCCTGAAGTTCCCAGATCTATTGGCAGTGTAAGGGTGGTTCATTGGACTGCCTGACTAGGGGTACAAGGTCATCCCTTTAAGGTCACCATGCTGCTGATGCCAAACTGCCAGCTTCTGAGAGTGTGAGAAATCAAGCGACTCGTGAAAAGCTGCTGCAAGTTAAAACTCTTAAAAATACAATTTCCTTTGGTGGTCACGATCTGATGGCAGCCAAATTTTATTCATATGTAGAAACTGAAGCGATGATAAATGAGGAAGAAAATATGGGGGTAATTTAACAATTTACCGGCGTGGGTCTTCACTTATTGGTGTGCATATGAGGAATTTGGGTGTCGAGTACAGTGGCCTCCGGAGGATTTTCCATCCATTACATTTGTTATTTCAATGGACTAAGCATCCTGTGAGGCCTGTGTAGGGTTCTCAAAATTCCCACATTCCCCGAAAGTTATGGATAAAGGGACCCTGTATGGACAAGTTATTAAAAAGGGTACCCAAAATGGCTTCTGATAACTCGTGACCAAAACGTACAGGATTTTAAAAGTAAGGCCCTGCAAAAGGCAGGCCCTTTCAAAACCTGAAATGAAACCTAACATGCATGGATCTGTGAAAGACTTTGTGAAGCCAGACAGCTAGGTAAAAGAATATGCATTCTTCATCTTGGAACAGATCAAGTCAGGATGGACCTAATCTTGAGGCCATTAACTTTTTGCATAAATAATTGGTAACAGCTCAACACGGCCACCAAGCCAGGAAAAGACGATTCAATTTCATAAATAACAAACAGCCAGGATATTGAAGCCATTAAACCAGGAGACAACCACCCCAAAAGCCGTTAAAGTGGATGACTGTAATCACTTTAGACGAGCCTGCCAAAATTTAGACAAAGAACTGACCTGATTTGGCGCACAGATAAGTGGTGAAGAACCGGGTATAATTGTAGGTCCACCGGTAGCCAAGCTCGCTCGCTTGCCTCTCGCTCTTGCCTCGTGCCTCATCGCGGGCTCTCTTCTCCCTCCCCGTGCTGCTTGACACCGAGGACGCCCATCAGTACACCAGGGGCCCAACGCAGGAGGAGAACGGGACCCGAATCAAATACACACAGGACACACGGGGCCACAAATGGGCAGACGAGACGAGATGAATGGTAAAACTGATAAGGCAGAGAAGGGCAGTGAAAGCGAAGTGTTGGGGACGAGCGGGTACACACCCCGGCCTAGTTATAAGCTGGCGTTTGAAGCATGGGTAGAAAAATCAAAGTGACAATATAAACCGCCAACCGAGCCCCAACCACAACAAAACTGTCGGCGTCCAAACCACCACCAGAAGAACAACCATTTCTGCAAAGTAAAGTGCCCAACAAAGACTTTAACAGAGGAAAAGGAGGGTATTTTACACGGACGACTTCACCGCCGCGCCCTGTGACCATGTGACGACGGCAGGCCCCAAAGGACAACAAGAGCAAACCCCAAGACCACAACCGGCTCGATCAACAGGTTTTGAATTGTCAAGGAAACCCCATTGGTGAGCATAAGTCCCTGGCCTCTCATAGCTTAATCTAGTTAGGTATTGGGGGTGGGACAAGGGTAGGGGGATTTTTAATGTGTTTGTTCCCTCGATGTGCCATGTGTTCCCCATTCCCAAATAAGTGTAATTTTACATGCCTGTAATTATCCTAGTAATTCCCAGTGTTGTGATTTTATTGTGCCTTTAATAGAAATTACAGTTTTCTTGCACCAAACCAGTTGTCTACTCTATTTCTGTATTGCCACCTGTACCTAAGTCCGGTGTCTAGAACCCAGGGGTGTGGGAGCGATTTGAACCGCTCAGAGACTGTCAGGGGCAGAGCTGACGGGGCACACGCCACCCCCTACAGAAATGACGACCGCGGCAGGACACTGGCAACAGGGGTGCGATACAGTAGACAATGGTTCGGAAGAGCAAACCATGATGGAGGAAAGGATTTCTGATTATGTGTTTAGTAAGGTGAATATCACCAAGAATTGGATCACCAATCTGTTAAAGGCTGGGCGTCCGGTAAATGCTGCAGTTAAGTGGACAGCAGGAAAGGAGCACAAGAAATCCCTAGAGAAGGCAGTCTGGCTGATGTGCTTCAAAAAGCAGGTCCAGCTCTTGGATGGGCTCGTTGCAGCACAGGCAGCAGAGATAAGGGAGTCAGCCTTGGAGGTCCAGGACAAGGCTCTAGCAGGGGAAAAGTTACTGGTAGCGTTGCAGGCCCTAAACCAGGAAAGGGTTCAGTTAATGGGAGAACATAAGGCCAGGTTGGAATACCTACAGTGCTAAGTCACCGAAGCCAAGGGTAATGAGTTGAGGTTGCGGGAAAAGAACGCCCGCCTAGCGAGACAAGTAAGAGAGCAGGAGAAGAAAGTAAAAGAAGTAAATGTAGCCCATAAGTTGGCAAGCGAACAGAGGTTTGAAGATGCAGATCATGGCCCCTGCAAGGAACAGATAGAGAATCTGAGCCTTGCCCTAAGGAGGGCAAAGGGCATGGTGTGCCTCATAAGCCCGAAGGCAGCCCAGGTCGACTTTACAGGGAACCTGGGGAGAACGGTTCAGACACCACGGGTATTGCCAAGGGACGACCCGGTTGAGGAACAGGAGGTCCCGCGACCACCACCCGTAGCGCCAGGTTTTAGCGAGGTCTGGCAGCAAGGGGGTCTGAAGTCAGGGGTAGAAGCGGAGGTGGAACAACCCCCACAAGAGAGGCTGGAAACAGGACCGATGTGCCCAGCCCGGCATCAGAGGTTCGGCCCACCCGTTAATGGCGAGGAAGAGGGACCCCTCCAAAACCAGTTCATATTACCCTACAGCACCCAACAGCTTAGGGCTATGGTGAGTCATATCCCAAGGCTCACCGAGAAAGGGGACCCCTCGGTCCACTTCAGGGAAGTGGAACAGGCAGCCAGCATCAACGAAAGCGATGATGCTGAGCAGGCCAAAATGCTGCTGTTCTCTTTGGAGAGTAAGCTCCTCCAATCCCTCGCTGACGAGTGTAAGAGGGGGCAGTGCGGGTATGAGGAGCTCAGGGATGAAGTTCTGGAGGCCATGGGGATGAATGAGGGAAGTCCTTTCTCCCGTGTGGAGAAGACAGTGCAGCTCGCAGGGGAAACCCCGCAGGCTTTCGCGGACAGGTTATGGCTGGTGTACAGGTGTGCCTGTCTTGGGGCACCTAACCGGGCGTTCCTGAACCGGGATCAGCTGGTCCACTGGCTCCGTTGCCTGGTGGCAAACAGCTTGCCACAGGTCCGGGCCAAGGCGGATGTCTGGTTCGACCCTAGGAATCCGCTGCCCACCGAACTTACGGTGATCAGACAGTTGACCCTATCCTATAAGAACGGTAGGGGAACCGATGCACACCCACCTAAGGGGAAGGTGCATGAGTTAAAACCCAGACAGGGTAGGAAGGAGTGGCATCAGGAAGGGAATAACCCTTCGAGTACAAAGCTCAATTGCTACGGGTGTGGGAAGGATGGACACTGGAGGAAGGAGTGCAAAAACCTTTGGAAAAATAACAAGGGAAAGAGTTCCACAGCCCCAGCCCAAAAGATAGAGGCAGGGATCCCTCCCACCACGGTTAAGTCATTTTTGGACACCATGAGGTCCCTATTGACTGGCCAAGGGAGAGTAGCGGCGCTACCGGAGCTCTGACCCCGTCAGCCCCATCCAACCCACAGCCCTGACTAGAACCAGCGCAGCCTGCCGACCTGTGCCCCTTGAAAACGACAAGCGGAGCAGGCCCTGTGTTAAGATGCGGGTGGAGACGGTGCAGGGGAGATATTCGGTGGACACTGAAGCTTCCAGCACGGTGGTCCATTCGGAAGACCCGACCAATCCACCCAGGTCTAACAAGGTCCCATTTAGCCGAATGGGTGTCACAGGGAACAAGCAGGCTGGGGAAATGGCCAAACCTTTGGCCATAGATTTAGGATCCCTCCATACCACATGGGAGGGTAACCAAAAGACCAACGAGGTGGCCAAGCAGAGGGCTAGGGAAGGAAAGTCTTGGGACCCCTATCGGACAGGTTCGGTAGCCACAATCCGGGACAAGGGAGGCACACAGGGGGTAGCTTTGGCCCCGGACCTAAAGCAGGTCCAAGCCCAAGATCCCGTACTTAAGGCCATCCCGGTAAGGAGAAAGAATGGGGAGTCCATAGAAGGCCTGTTCAGGGCCGCGGACGAAACTTTAAAGCAGGGTTACCGGCAGGCTGCTGGTTATATTAATCAGTGTAAACTGTTTAAGCCCGAGAGGAGAGAACAGCCAGTTGGGATAAGGTCTGAGGATAGAAATCCTCAGCCTGCAGCAGGAACAAGTTCACAGACTGCACAAGCAGGCGCTGTGGCTTGCTTAAGGGGAGGGGCTATCCCGCCCACCGATTGGGACACTCCCCCATTCTTCTGGGATTTAGATGAGGTGGGACCCGAGGGCGAAGACCCCGCCCCTGACCCAGGTTTAGGGGAGGAGGGACCCGAGGGCGAAGACCCCGCCCCTGACCCAGGTTTAGGTGAGGTGCGACCTGAGGGTGGGGACCCTCAGCCTGCAGCACCAGGCCAGAAAAACTCCACCAGCCAAAGTCCCCAGAAGGTCCCCACGGACGCCCCAACCAAGGAAACCGTGGTCACCGGCTCCCCATTTTAAAAGGGCAGCCTCTCGAGTGAGGGATCGGTCTGAGGGCAGAGGTCCCCAGCCAGCAGCCACAGGCTGTGAGGGACCGAAAGCACAGGATGGTGCGGCCACACCGAAGGGAGCGGTGTGCCGCAGCCCGAACAGGAATTAGGCTGGCCGCTCGGAGACGGGCGGCGGATGTATATAGTTTAGGTAATTTTAAGTTTGGTATTATTAAGTTTGGGTGTTTGGTATAGTTTAAACAGAGGTGATGGGTAGTTTAAATAGTACTAGGTTTTTTAAGAGTGTTTATATTGAGTCGAGGTCGCAAGAACGACTATGCTTCACCCAAGCCAGATAATCTCCTTGGGACCTGGCTATATGTTCTTGTATCTCTTTGCAGAGAGGATTTCAGGATGAAGGGGGGCATACTCCTACTCGCCCTGATAGGAATGAGCATTGGAAAGCGAGGTGACGTGGAGGAATCCCACATCTATGGGTGCTCAGGAGAGAGAGCACCGATAGTTACCGATGGAAGTGGCGAACGGGATGTGGAGGAGCTCGCCGTCTACTTCCACGAGGGAAGGTGGCCAGGGTGGCTGGGGTCCAATTCGACTTAGTACTCCAGCCAGACCAGGTTCACGTACGGGGAGGCCTCCCTCCTGTGCCCCAGGGTGCAGGTCGTTGCCACAAGGGTCAGCGTCACCACAGGGAAACGTGTATGTTTAACATGCAAGGGACAGATTCCTTTGGATAGGTGGTGGTGGCTCAGAAAATTGAGCAAGGATATGGGAAACCCCGCAGTCAGGTGGGAACGGTTGGGGAACAATACCCATCGGACGATTACAGGGACTCACGGGGGATTGAGTGTGTGCTGGGACAAGTGGTGGGAACCGGATCAGGGGATTTATGTCTGTATGTGGAGGTCAGAGAGGGTCTGCCCCATAGGCATATCCATCATTTTCCACCGGCAGTGGCAAGATGCCGGGGAGGGGGTGAAGTGGGATTCCAGCCAGAAGGTGTGCGCGGTCCCATACTCCCCGATCCCAGTGAATGCAACTGAACTTGTGACCCACCCCCGAAAGCCCCTGCCCATGACTCAGGCAGCAAGGACACACAGAGAGGGGTGCCCTGCCACAACCAAGGGACCAGAGAATGGGCTGGTACTAGTGCCTACGGAACAGGTGCTATACCAGGGTGTAGACTACGCGGTAGCCTCCGTGATTTTAAACATCACCGAGGTACACTTACCAGAGTGGTGCCCCAAAGAGACAGAACAGCTATACCAGGCCCTGTTAAAAGAAATGTTTAGGAAATTCTACGAGTTTGATTTTGCCAATGTAGACAAAACAGAACTGTACACCACACACAATGAGTATTTTGGTAGTACGGGGAGACAAAGAAGGGGAGCATGGAATAATGTTTTTACTGCCTTTAACACAGGGTCCTCTGTCATAAACAGCTTGGATGACATAGAGTTGCAAACACAGATAAAAGGTCTAAAAACACAATTGAGGAAAATCTTACTGGACGAAAATAAGGTAGTAGGCTCAGTTACATGAGGACCAGGCCATGATGGTCCATTTAAAAGAAATTAGTGCTGAGCTGGAGAAGCACGCAAAGACTATAAATGCCCTTATAAGAGAGGACAGAAATGCTTCAGACCAGGCTGCACAGAACGAGGTGTGCATACTGTACGGGGCATGGTTGCTAGGTGAGAGCTGCAGTAATCTGGAGGATCTAAAACAGGGTTTAGTCCCCTCCTGGATCAGCAACAAGCACCTCGCAGCCCTCCATCCTTTTGAGAATGCATTAAGCCCATGTCAACTCCGGCTAGTTTCTGAGGCCTACCCAGTCCCAGTAGATTGTGGATGTTCAAACCATACTATCATGGGTATAGTAGTAAGGATGCCGGTCATGGGTGGGACAGCCCGACCCACGCTGGTATACAGGGTAGTGAACATTGGAGTCATTCAAGGGGGTGCACACATCCGTTTCACAGCGGTCCCACTTTATGTCATAAAGTGGGAGCACGCTATGACAGGTACTGACCTCTCAGGGTGCCGGAGTCGGGGAGCACACATAATCCTGTGTCCCCAGCACTTGAACGCCTGTTCAAAACCACAGTGAGGATTTAGAGCTGCTGGCGCGAAACCGATAAACTGTACCATGGAGTAACGGCACAAGACCATGTTCCCCCACAGGTAGCATATATAGGAGGTGGGACATATGTAGGATTCGCAAAATTGAACATTGTCCGATAAGGGTCTATTGGCAGAAAAGGCCTTAATTTTAAAGACTTTTAAAAGAAGCCCAGAAAAAGGGGCACACAAAATGGCCGCCAGACCCCGTGACCAGCTTTTTGGGACATTTTAAAATGGTTCCTGCAGTCCACAGACAACTTTTGTGGATTCAGCCCACAGTAAGTTCTGGAATGCAATTTCGGAGAATGCGAAACCAGACAGAACCCCATACATATGGATTGGATGCAGATCCAATCAGATCGGCCTGTAGATAAAGGCCATCAAAATGTTTACCCAGACAAAGGGAAACAGCCTCAAGTTTAAAGGGGGACATCAAGACCAATTAAAGACAATACAAGGTCATTCCAGACCAGAGATGGCAGTTACCGGCCATCCCGAAAGTACTTTAAACACAATGACTGCCCCTCTGTGCTACAAGCCTGCCAAAATTTAAACAAAGACTAACCTTGATATGGCGGGAGATAAGGGCCTCCATGAGAAGTATAACTGGAGACCCGGGGTAGCTATCGGGAGATGATCGAGAGAGTTGATCGAGAAAGAGCATTGTAGAGATCACTTTCGTGAGATCGTTCGGGGGGTCCGAAGAAGGTGCAGTTCGGTTAGGAGTTCGGGTTCGGTAGAGAGGCCGTTCAGACTCGGAAGAAGAAGACGATTCGGTAGACGATTGGGATCGGAGACGTGTTGAAGACTCAGAGTAGCCCTTGATGGTTCAGGTTGATTCAGTGTCCAGACCCGGGGTAGCTATCGGGAGATCATCGACAAGCCCCGGGCCATTGACGAGACGAAAAGACAGCGACCCTCCAAGAAGAGACCTTATGAAAATGGTCAAACAATTGGGCTCTCTCCATGCTGACGTCCAGGCCTGCTAACATCCAGCCTGTCCATGTCCATTACCTCGAGGGAGAAAAGAGTGTGTTGCAGCCCGCTGTGTTCCGCTGACCACGTGGAGACAGGACGCCTGAGAGGACCAAAACGCAGACTTCAAAAACCTGTATTTTCTAACTGGGACTGGTGAGCATGTTTTTGGCCCCTCATAATCTAATCTAGCTAGGTTTAGGGGGTGGGCATTTTTGGGGATAATTAACAATGAGTTGTTGTCACTCGATGTTCCGTGTGTTTCCCTATTTCATGGTGAACCTTGTAAAGTATAATATGCCTGTGGATATATTGGTTAGTACTGTATTATGATTTGTTTTTCCCTCCCATGTACCTTATTGGCTTACATTCAATTTTTCTTTATGCAATAAAATTTCACTTCGTTTCATTAAACTAAGTCTACAGAGTATTCTCTGCATTGTAGTTCCTGCCTCAAAGTCCAGTGTACAGAACCTAAGGGGTGAGTGGGTCGAACCACTCGGTAAATTACTGTGCAAAAGAGAGAGAGGTCTCACCAGAGAGAGAGACCTAGCAAAAAAAAACCCTTCCAGAAAATGGCGACCACGGCAGGACATTGGCAGCAGGATTGCAATGTATTAGACCCAGGTTTAAATGGACGAAATGTTATGGATGAGAGGATAGCGGATTATGTTTTTGGTAAGGGATATCTCACTAAGCAGTGGATTTCCGATCTCTTACTGGATGGGCGTCCGGTAGATGCAGCTGTCAGGTAGACAGAGAGTAAAGAACATAAAAGGTCAGCAGAGAAGGCAGTGTGGCTGATGTGCTACAAAAGACAAGTCCAGATTTTGGACAAAGTCGTTGCAGCGCAGGTAGCCAAGATCAAAACCCAGGCATCAAAAATAGAGGAAAAGGCCATGGGTGGGGAAAAGCTGATCGCAGCGCTTCACGCGCTGAATCAGAAACGCCAAACTGCAGCCAGCGAACATCAGGCTAAAGTAGAGTACCTGGAATGCCAGGTTACTGAGTCAAAGATTCATGAAGCGAAAGTACGGGAAAAAAGCGCCTGCCTCACACAACAGCTAAGAGCGCAGGAGGAGAAAGTAGTGGAGGTTAAGGCAGCTTACAAGCTGGCCATTGAGCAGGGGTTTGAAAGCGCAGACCACGGCCTCTGCCAAAAGGCGATAGAAGGCCTAAGAATGGCCCTGGCTAAGGCAAAAGGCATGGTATGCCTCGTAAGCCCAAAGGCAAGTCACATAGACTTCCTGAAGGAATCCAAAAAACCAATTCCATGTGAAGTAGTTGTGGCACTAGCCACTGAACCCTCAGCACCGCCGAGCTATAGTGAGGTTTGGCCCGAAGGGGGGGTGGTAGAAGAGGAGGAAGCTGACTGTGATGAAATATTCCATTCACCACTGCCTGTGACTGAGATCGGTTTCAGTGTCATTTCCCTTCCCCCAGGCCTCATTGTATTGTGTACTGGAATGTGCTGTATTGTATACTGGAATGTGCTGGAATGTGCTGTGTGTAGTGCTCCGCCCATACCTGGCCCCGTTTGTAAGCTAGCTTCAGTCTGGCCTCAGTCTCCAGAAGGAAGACATCTCTCTCTCTTACGTGTTACTTTCTAAGTTAATAAAAGCCTTGTTTTTGTTCTGCTAACTTCGAGTCTCGGAATTATTGAGGCACATCACTGAGGTAGAACAGGAGGAAGAACAACCCCAAGTAGTGAAGCCGGAGCCGGCACCAATGTGTCCTGCTCGGCACCAGAGGAACGGTCCCGCCGCTGCAAATGGCGATGATGGACCCATCCAGAACCATCTCATACTGCCCCACAGTGCCCAACAAATCAGAGTGATGGTGAGCCACCTCCCAAAACTCTCCGAGAAGGGAGATCCCTCAGTCCATTTCAGGGAGATAGAGCAGACAGCCGCCTTCAATGACTGCGATGGTCCAGAACAGGCTAAGATGTTGCTATTCTCCCTGGATAGCACAATCCTTCAGTGCCTCTCAGACGGGAGTAAGAGGGGGCAGAGAGGGTATGAGGAACTCCGGGACGAGGTCCTGGAGGTTATGGGAGTGGGCGATGGCAACCTGTTCCTCCGTGTGGAAGGGACTATGCAGCTAACTGGAGAGCCCCCACGGGTTTTCGTAAAAAGGCTGTGGCCAGTGTATCAGCGCAGCTGTCCGGGCATGCCTGAACGGGCCGCAATGAACGATGTCCAGCGGGTTCATTGGCTCCGCTGCCTGGTTGCCAACAGCTTACCGCAGATACAGGCCCAAGCCAAATCTTGGTTTGACCCCCAAGGTCCCGGTACCACAGAGGAGACAGTGCTCCGACAGCTCACCATTGCGTATAAGAATTGCAGGGGTCAGGAGGCACCTCCCTCTAAGGGAAAAGTGCATGAGGCAAAACCCGCAGCCCCAAGTAAAAAGGAGTGGCATCAGGAGGGGAATCGTCCTCCCCAGGCCAAGCTCAATTGCTACAGGTGTGGGAAGGATGGACATTGGCGCAGGGACTGTAAAAATCCGTGGAAGGATAATAAGGGAAAATCTCCCACAGCCCAAGCCCAAGCCCAGACCGCCACCCCAGCATGAGTCCAGGTCCAAGCCGCAGACCCTGTCCCAGGAAAATGAGCCGGTGCAGCTATAGATCCCGCTGCAATAGAATCAATTTTAGAGACAATGCGGTCTCTTATGATCTCACAGGGGAAGATAGCAGTCACCACCGGTCCTGTCGTTCCTGCAGCCCCGACCACTTCACCCCAATGACTGGAGCCCGCGCAGCCCATTTACCTGTGTTCGTTGCGATATGATTTATGGAGGCGACCCCTCGTGGTGATGGAGGTAGAGAAGGTTAAAGGGACCTATCTGTTGGATACGGGGGCATCGTGCACCGTGATCCACACAGCTAAACCTACCACCTCACCTCTGTCCACCGGGGTTCCATATATTCTGTCGGGCTTCACGGGCAAAGAACAGGCTGGCGCATTCTTCATCCCCCTCTCCATTCATTTAGGACCACTCCGCACCACGTGGAAGTGTATACTGACGAAGTGGGAGGTGGAGGGTGGAAAAGGGATCCTTGGGTCCGATTTCTTAGTAGAACACGGGATCCTCATGGATCTTAGAAATCACTGTCTCTGGGGAACGAGTACGGGTAAGAAAGGCGAGGTAGTCATCATCCCAGGGAAGGAAGGGAAAGGGACCCTATGTACCGTGAAGCCAAAAGAGGGCTACGACCTCGAGCTCATGGTCGCCAGCGTCCCACAAGATCTGCAGGCGTTCGTGTCAGATCACTTGACTACGTTTGCCACTCACAAACACGATTGCGGGAGGGTCACCGGGTTTGAGGTCAGCGTAGATGGGGACTCCATGGCCCGAACCCTAAAACAGTACAACTTCCCCAGGGAAGCGGAGCCTGACATGGAGACAGCAATGTCTTCACTGGTGCAGCAGGGCATGTTGAGGCTGATAGCCACCCACGTAAACTCTCCTTTGTGGCCGGGGAAGAAGCCGGACAATTCCTGGAGAGTCACGGTGGACTACAGAGTCCTCAATAGTAACATCCCAGCCTGCGTGCTGACGGTAGCAGCAGTTGCCAACCTGGTAGGGAGTATTCCAGCATCCGCGACCACGTTCACGGTGCTGGATATTTCCAATGGGTTTTGGTCCATCCCTTTAAGGAGGGAGGATCAGTACAAGTTTGCCTTTACTTTTAAAGGGCAACAGTACACCTGGAACTGCTTGCCACAGGGTTTCCATAACAGCCCCAGCATTTTCCATCAATGTATGGCAGGGAGCTTAAAAGAGTTCAGCCAGCCCAATCAGCTAGTGCAGTATGTGGACGACCTGCTCCTGTTCACAGATTCCAGAGAGGAGCACGGCCCACTATTGGCCGAGCTATTGGAGCTGTTAGGCAGAAAGGGTTTCAAGGTGAACCCAAAGAAGGCACGGATCGGCCAGCAGGAAGTAAAATTCTTGGGTCTGACCATCCGCGCTGGAGAGAGAGCCATAGACAAGGCCAGATGGGAATCGGTGCAAGACCCACCAGTCCCCACCACCGTAGCCCAGAAGTGGGAAGTAGGAGACAAGGTCATGGTAGGGAATTCTGCCCGAGTGGGAAGTTTAGAACCACTGTACATGGGGCCCTACAGTATTGTAGATAAAGCCAGCCCCATGGTATACGCAGTGAAGTTGCCCCGGCGCACTAAATGGTTTCACGTAAACCAGTGCAAACTATTTAAGCCGGGTGCAAAAGAGCCAACAACCGAGGCCAGGTCTGAGGGTAAAAATCCTCAGCCTGAGGCGTGCAAAAAGTCACAGACCACACAGGCTGGCGCCGCAGCCTGCTTGAGGGGAGGAGCTATCCCGCTTACCTGGGAGGTTTCCCCATTGGCCTGGGACTCGGACGGGGAAGAGCCCGAAGGCCAAGGCCCTCCCCCTGACCTGAGCACAGATAGGGGGGAGCCCGAACAGCTAGGCCCCGCCCCGACACGATTCTGGAGGAGGTGGCATCAGACGACGGAGGTCCCGCCCTCGGCTCAAGCTTAGGGGAGGTAGAACTTGGGGGCGGAGATTCTCCACCTGTAGGGACAGGTAGGGAGGAGTTGTCTGCCACAGACCCAAATCCCAAAGGGGCGGAGTCTGAGGGAAGGGAGCCGAAGCCGACAGTCATGGAGAAGCCACGGGCTGTGAGGGCTAAAGTCCCAATCAAAGGTCCACTCACAAAGGGAGCCTCGCCCGAAGTACCCCCTCGCAGGTCGTCTCGGACACCTCAGCCAATAAAGCTCTGGCCCGATTCACCCTACTTCAGCAGACACCGATTTGGGAAATCCCTAGAAAGACGCAGTCCCCAATTGGCAGCAAAAGGCTGTGGGGGACTCAAGCTACAGGTCAGTGCGGCCCCGCCACAGGGAGCAGTGAGCTGCAGTCCGAACAGGGATTAGGCAGGCCGCCCGGGGATGGGCGGCGCTGTACATAAGTTTAGTTAAGTTTAAGTTTGGTTAAGTATAAGGTGTGTAAATTTTTAAGGTGATGGGTGTCATAAGAAATAGTTTTGGAATCTGCCCAGCATGTGTGTTTGTTTTGGATCAAGGTCGAAAGACCCGATCATGCCTTCACCTAGGCCAGAATCTCTCGGGAGCCTGGCTGTATCATTTTAGTCTGTTGCAGGGACCAAAGGTACGATGGAAAGGATTCTCGTCGCATTCACGGAGATCGGGTGTAGCTTGGCCTATCGGGGCTACACCAAGGACTCCATCGTGTATGGATGCTCCGGGGACACAGCCCCCATCGCGACTGATGGGACAGGTGAACGGGACGTTGAGAAAACAGCCACCTACTTCCACGAAGGGAGGTGGCCAGGATGGCTGGGGTCGAACTCTACGGAATACTCCAGCCAGTCCGGGTTTGCATAAGGAGAGACCTCTCTAATATGTCCCAGGGTGAGGATCATCGCGCCCAGAGTCAGCATAATCGTCGGGAGGAAGATTTGTTTAGTATGCAATGGACATGTTCCTTTGGACAGATGGTGGTGGCTTCGGAAGCTGAGTAAGACCATGAAAAACTCCACGGTCGAGTGGGAGCGACTGGGTAACAATACCCATCGGACTATTATGGGGACTCATGGGGGATTGAGTGTCTGTTGGGACAAATGGTGGGAACCAGATGAGGGGATTTACATCTGCATGTGGGGTTCAGAATGTGTCTGCCCCACAGGCATCTCCATCTTTTTCCAGAGACAGTGGCAGGATGCTGGGAAAGGGATGAGGTGGGGCGTCAGCACGCGGGCGTGCAGAGTCCCATACTCTCCGATCCCGGTGAATGCCACTGAGCTCATCACCTGCCCCCGCAAGCCCCTGCCCACAATTCCGGTAACCAAAGCCCGCAAGGAAGGGTGCCCCGCCACTACCAAGGGACCCGGGAATGGACTGGTATTGGTATCCATAGGTCAGGTGCTGTACCAAGGGGTGCACTACGCGGTAGCCTCGGTGATTTTAAACCTCACCGAGGTGCGATTGCCAGAGTGGTACCCCAAGGAAATGGAGCAATTGTACCAGGTCCTGTTAACAAATATGTTCAGACAATTTTATGAGTTCGACTTTGCCGATGTCGAAAGAGCCAGATTGTACACCACACCACATGAGGTCTTGGACAGGGTAGAGAGACAAAGAAGGGGTACAGTCAATGACATTTTTACCGCCTTTAACACAGGGACTTCCGTCATCAACACTCTGGATGACGTGGAGCTGCAGACCCAGATCAATGGTTTAAAAGCGCAGTTAAGAAAAATACTGATGGACGAGAATAAGGTAGTGGGTTCTGAGTTACATGAGGACCAGGCCATGACACTACACTTAAAAGAAATCATAGCTGAGCTGGAGAAACACGCTAAAATGGTAAATGCTGTTATCAGAGAGGATCGGAATGTGTCAGATCAGGCTGCGCAGAACGAGGCGTGTGTGCTGTACAGGGCGTGGTTACTGGGCGAGGGCCGCAGTAATCTGGAGGATTTAAAACAAGGTTTGGTCCCCTCCTGGATCAGCAATAAGCACCTCACAGCCCTCCACCCTTTTGAGAACGCATTAAGTCCGTGCCAGCTCAGACTAGCTTCAGAGGCCTACCCAGTCCCAGTGGACTGTGGGCGGTCTAATCACACCATTATGGGTATAGTGGTAAGAATGCCGGTTATGGGAAAGACAGCTAAACCCACCCTGGTATACAGGGTGGAGAACATTGGAGTCATTCAAGGGGGTGCACACATTCGCTACACAGCGGTCCCACCTTACGTCATTCGATGGGAGCATGCAATGACGGGTACCGACGTCTCGGGGTGCCGGAGCCGGGGAGCACACATCATCCTGTGTCCCCAGCACTTGAATGCCTATTCGAAACCACAGTGCGGGTTCAGAACTGTTGGCGCAAAGCCTATAAATTGCACCATGGAGGCAATGGCACAAAGCCATGTGCCCCCGCAGGTGGCATATATAGGTGGGACATACTGTGTCACCACTGCAGCACCCCACTACCAACATGGGCAGCACGGCTGGTGTCCGGTCAGTGACAGCAGTTTCTGCTTCAAACCCAAGGCAGAAGTTCAAGTGGCCCAAGAGCGAATTGTCCCTATTCCTGAACTGTTCACCTCACTGTCAAGGAAAATTTCACCGATCTGCAACAATTCATTGCACATTTTGGCTACGTCATTCCCCCTCTCCCTGAACACCTCACCAAGATACTAAAAGCCATTGCCGTTTCACAGAAACATTTTTACCCGCTGGAGCAGAAGACATTAGAAATAGGGGCAGACATATTAGATATAGTGACCCCACAGTGGTGGGACCTGTTCACTAATATAGAAGTCCCTTCATGGATTAGGATAGCCTCCCACATCCTCGTAGTATGTCAGATTTTTATTGTGATTTATTTACTCTTTGTACATTGTAAGAGGGACAAATGTTTCCAGAAGTATGAGAACAGAGGAGAGTGGAGGGAGCATTATGTGTGGGTAGATGTGGAGACACCCGTTTAAATTTTGCTGCTAAGTATAGAGTTAAAGTTTCCCTCCCTCCTCTATTTTTGATAGTATTCATGTGTGATTTTGTGTGTATTTTCTTTCTTTATTATTTTTATTGAAGTTTATTATGTGTGCCAGATTTTAACTCCAATGTATTGCCATCTATAGATGCTTAATGTACACTGTGGGTTTTCTGAAATGGGAAATGTATGTGTCGTGGGGTCATAGATAGGTAAATACAGGGGATGGTTTGATTATGGAGAGTCAGAAAATTTTGCTCACCCAGAATCATGATACTTCAAGCAAGTTATAGTATCATCAGGGGGGACTGTAGGATTCACAAAATTGAACATTGTCCGATAAGGGTCTATTGGCAGAAAAGGCCTTAATTTAAAGACAGTTTTAAAAGAAGCCCAGAAAAAGGGGCACACAAAATGGCCACCAGACCCCGTGACCAGCTTTTTGGGACATTTTAAAATGGTTCCTGCAGTCCCCAGACAGCTTTTGTGGATTCAGCCCACAGTAAGTTCTAGAATGCAATTTCGGAGAATGCGAAACCAGACAGAACCCCATACATATGGATTGGATGCAGATCCAATCAGATCGGCCTGTAGATAAAGGCCATCAAAATGTTTACCCAGACAAAGGGAAACAGCCTCAAGTTTAAAGGGGGACATCAAGACCAATTAAAGACAATACAAGGTCATTCCAGACCAGAGATGGCAGTTACCGGCCATCCCGAAAGTACTTTAAACACAATGACTACCCCTCTGTGCTACAAGCCCACCAAAATTTAAACAAAGACTAACCTTGATATGGCGGGAGATAAGGGCCTCCATGAGAAGTATAACTGGAGACCCAGGGTAGCTATCGGGAGATGATTGAGAGAGTTGATCGAGAAAGAGCATTGCAGAGATAATTTTCGAGAGATCGTTTGGGGGTCCGAAGAAGGTGCAGTTCGGTTAGGAGTTCGGGTTCGGTAGAGAGGCCTTTCAGACTTGGAAGAAGAAGACGATTCGGTAGACGATTGGGATCGGAAACGTGTTGAAGACTCAGAGTAGCCCTTGGTGTTTCAGGTTGATTCAGCATCCAGACCCGGGGTAGCTATCGGGAGATCATCGACAAACCCCGGGCCATTGACGAGATGAAAAGACGGCGACCCTCCAAGAAGCGACCTTATGAAAATGGTCAAATTGTTGGGCTCTCTCCACGCCGACGTCCAGGCCTGCTAACATCCAGCCTGTCCGTGCATTACCTCGAGGGAGAAAGGAGTGTGTCGCAGCCCGCTGCGTTCTGCTGACCACGTGGAGACAGGACGCCTGACAGGACCAAAACGCAGACTTCAAAAACCTCTATTTTCTAACTGGGACTGGTGAGCATGTTTCTGGCCCCTCATAATTTAATCTAGCTAGGTTTAGGGGGTGGGCATTTTTGGGGATAATTAACAATGAGTTGTTGTCCCTCGATGTTCCATGTGTTTCCCTATTTCATGGTGAACCTTGTAAAGTATAATATGCCTGTGGATATATTGGTTAGTACTGTATTATGATTTGTTTTTCCCTCCCATGTACCTTATTGGCTTACATTCAATTTTTTCTTTATGCAATAAAATTTCACTTCGTTTCATTAAACTTGGCCTACAGAGTATTCTCTGCATTGTAGTTCCTGCCTCAAAGTCCAGTGTACAGAACCTAAGGGGTGAGTAGGTCGAACCACTCGGTAAATTACTGTGCAAAAGAGAGAGAGGTCTCACCAGAGAGAGAGACCTAGCAAAAAAAAAACCTTACAATATTGTGTCACCACGGGTGCGCCCCACTACCAGCATGGACTGCATAACTGGTGTCCAGTAAGTGACAGCAGTTTCTGCTTTAAACCCGAGGCAGAAGTTCAAGTGGCCCAGGAATGAATTGTACCCATTCCTGAACCCTCCACTGTTCACCTCACTGTAAAAGAGAATTTCACCAACCTGCAAAAGTATGTAGCGCATTTCGGCTACGAAATCCCCCCTCTCCCAGAACATCTTACCAAAATACTCAAGGCAGTAATAGTCTCACAGAAACATTTCTACACTCTGGAGCAAATGACAGTAGAGATAGGGGCCAAGATATTGGATATTGTGGTTCCGCCCTGGTGGGACATTTTTGAAAACATAGAGGTCCCTTCATGGATTAGACTGGCTTCCCACATCCTCGTGGTTTGCCAGCTGGGAATAGTATTGTACCTAGTGTGCACTCAGTGCAAGGGAAAGGGCCAAATACTAGAATTCCGAAACCAAAGGACCTGGAAGGTGGAAGGAGATACACCTGTTTGAAGCTTTTTCGTGTATTTCTGAATAAAGATTGTTTTTTTCCTTTTGCTTTTGTTATTTTAATAAAGACTTTTCGATTTGTTATTTTTAATAAAGGTGTATGTGTACCAAGTGTTGCAGGGGTGTTGGACCCCCTCCATGCTGGGATGTGTGTAAACGCCTGTATTCTGTCTATGTATGCTTATGTACACTACATTTTAACAGAATAAGAAATGCATGTGTCGTGGGATCATAGATAGGTAATTACAGGGGAAGATTGACTATGGAGGGTCGGGAATTTTGCTCACCTTGTCAGGATGATACTTAAAGCGAGTTTAATATCAACAGGGGGGAGTGTAGGGTTCTCACAATTCCCACATTCACCGAAAGTTATGGATAAAGGTACCCTGTATGGACAAGTTATTAAAAAGGGTACCCAAAATGGCTTCTGATACCTCGTCACCAAAACCTACAGGATTTTAAAAGTAAGGCCCTGCAAAAGGCAGGCCTTTTCAAAACCTGAAACGAAACCTAACATGCATGGATCTGTGAAAGACTTTGTGAAGCCAGACAGCTAGGTAAACACAGAATATGCATTCTTCATCTTGGAACAGATCAAGTCAGGATGGACCTAATCTTGAGGCCATTAACTTTTTGCATAAATAATTGGTAACAGCTCAACGCGGCCACCAAGCCAGGAAAAGACGATTAAATTTCATAAATAACAAACAGCCAGGATATTGAAGCCATTAAACCAGGAGACAATCACCCCAAAAGTCGTTAAAGTGGATGACTGTAATCACTTTAGACGAGCCTGCCAAAATTTAGACAAAGAACTGACCTGATTTGGCGCGCAGATAAGTGGTGAAGAACCGGGTATAATTTTAGGCCCACCGGTAGCCAAGCTCGCTCTTTTGCCTCTCGCTTTTGCCTCGTGCCTCATCACGGGCTCTCTTCTCCCTCCCCGTGCTGCTCGACACTGAGGATGCCCATTACTACACCGGGGGCCCAACGCGGGAGGAGAACGGGACCCGAATCGAATACACACAGGACACACGGGGCCACAAACGGGCAGACGAGACGAGATGAATGGTAAAACTGATAAGGCAGAGAAGGGCAGTGAAAGAGAAGCGTTGGGGACGAGTGGGTACACACCCCAGCCTAGTTATAAGCTGGCGTTTGAAGCATGGGTAGAAAAATCAAAGTGACAATATAAACCGCCAACTGAGCCCCAACCGCAACAAAACCGTCGGCGACCAAACCACCACCAGAAGAACAACCATTTCTGCAAAGTAAAGTACCCAACAAAGACTTTAACGAAGGAAAAGGAGGGTATTTTGCATGGACGACTTCATCGCCGCGCCCTGTGACCACGTGACGACGGCAGGTCCCAAAGGACAACAAGAGCAAACCCCAAGACCACAACCAGCTCGATCAACAGGTTTCGAATTGTCAAGGAAACCCCATTGGTGAACATAAGTCCCTGGCCCCTCATAGCTTAATCTAGTTAGGTATTGGGGGTGGGACAAGGGTAGGGGGATTTATAATGTGTTTGTTCCCTTGATGTGCCGTGTGTTCCCCATTCCCAAATAAGTGTAATTTTATATGCCTGTAATTATCCTAGTAATTCTCAGTGTTGTGATTTTATTGTGCCTTTAATAAAAGTTATGGTTTTCTTGTACCAAACCAGTTGTCTACTCTATTTCTGTATCGCCGCCTGTACCTAAGTCCGGTGTCTAGAACCCAGGGGTGTGGGAGCGATTCGAACCGCTCAGAGACAGTCAGGGGCAGAGCTGACTGGGCACATGCCACCCCCTACACCTGCTGACCTCCGCGCCCAAGTTCCCGATTTGTGCTTCTGACAGGTGAAGGTCCACGCTGGGAGCACAAGTTTGTTAAGTTTTTCCGCTTAGATTTTTTTAAATGAGAATCTTGCTGCATCTTTGCAGTTCTGGTCATTTTGTTCAAACCAGTAAATGCTTTTGTTGGGCGGTGGCATATTTACACACCGGTAACAAGATGAAGCATTAATTATAATGATGTGGGTACACGGGATGGACTTAGCTTTAATACTATGTTGTATTGCACATATTCCAAAGCAGGTTTTCTGCTCAGTGTGGTTATGACAGGTTGTAGCTTAACTGTCTAAAGATTCCCACAAGCTGCAAGGTATGTTTTAAACAAAAATATTTTTGTGGTGTCCACTCTGCTACTGTAACCATATGGGTCAAGCTTATCGCAGTGTGATGTCAGTAAGGTGTCTGAGAGTCAGCCAGATGGCAGGTCCATTTGTTTGCTGCCCAGTGCCCTTGGCAAGATGAGTCCTGCTACTTCCACTTGGAAACAGCAGCAGTTTCTCACTGGGCTCCAGATCCAAGGCATGCCAGAACAAAACTCAGTTATATTGCTTGACAAATGGTTGTCAGACTTCCATGTCAACTTGTATGCCTTATGTGATGCAAATGAAGTAGTGAGCAAAGGAGATACCGCATGTAGTGAGGCTGACAGTTCATCAGGCAGTAAGGCTGACAGGTACAGTTGAGGTCACCTACTGCACTCTGGAGGTTTCTAAATGGGATTTGTTAAACACGTGTCAAAGTTTATTGGATTTTGTCTGCTGGGACACATAGGGGTGGGAATACGTTTTGGCCTGTTTTCGGGCCTGAAATAGGTCGTGTGCGCCAATAGCTGGTGGCCTGAGGCTCACTCAAAATTGGGCCTCAGTCCTCATTAGCATATTGCCAGCATGCAATGCTCCACAAGGATGAAGTTGAGCCAGCTGCCTCTTGGTCCTGCAAGGGGGAAGAGGCATTTGGGAGGGAGGGAGGGAAGAGGGCGATTGGGACGGAGGCGATCGACAGAGGAGCCAAGCCAGGGCTGTCAACAATGACCCAGGCCTGGGAGCCCAGACGGGCCCTGCTTCCATCGGGTCCTTCCTCGTATCTGGATCGCTGGGCAGAATGTGGGAATCAATGCGATCCAAGCCAATATTTTATTCTTTACTTTGACACCACAATTTTCTTTTTCCTGGACTTAACTACTTGACTCAAATGAGGAGGAAAATTTCATCACAGTGATATCTGGCGCACTGTACAGTGACAGGTCGTGGATTTCATCGTATGATTCGCTACATGGTGACATCCAAACCTCACCACATCATCAAGGGAAAATACACATCCGCCCATGGGAGAGACAGAAAACTGGAATCTCTACATGCTGTCCTTGCATGCCTCCTACTGTACTAACCTTATTAAGAGAGCCTTTGTTAGAGGCTTATGGACAGGTGGCTTGCCTGCCCTAGCTTGATTTGTAGCCCAGAGAGACCTCAAAAGATGTTGGATGAAGTAAACTAAATTCACATCAGGGCTGCAATTTTATGGACTGTAGCAACCTAAGTAAGGATTCCAACATTTAGTTCACTGCTTTGTCCTTGCCATTTCAAATCTTTGTGAACAAATAACACAAATTCATAAGCAAATGGTAAGCTAAAAAAAGCTCTTTGAAAGAGCAAAGGCGTATGTGATTCATAATAAAAGCATTAAGAATGTTCAGACATGCAATGAGACTACTGTGTCTAAGCAAGAAAAATGCTGAAAAGGTCACAATTCACTATATTTAATATTAGTTTTGACTCAATGTATGCTTAAAAAGACTTTTCCATTAAGTCTATGATGATTTATGCTGAAACCTTTATACCATAACATTAAAAGATAGTTTCTGTATCGTACCCATCCAGTTATATATTTACTTTTTACATACAGATATATATGGAAAGAAAATAGATGTACAGCATATATATATGAATGTCCATTAGGGAATTTTATCATTTTAAATCCTTGTTTCAACCTTTTCATTGCTTTTCTGTAAATTTTAAATAAGCTGTGAATGGGCACTGCTTTTGATGACATCACCTGGGGCAACATATTGTAGTTTTGCAATGTCAGTGGCGGGGGGAGCGGAGGGGTGGGGGGGGGGAGGACGGAAGGCATTTTATCAAGAATACAGCAGGACAGTATTTAACTATCATTAGAACCGAAACCATGCTCCCTTCTCCCAAACACCAGCTTTGAACATATCTCAACCAATTTTGTTTGCATCACATTGCAACTAAAAGAGATTTATACCGACACACTTTACAAGGTTCCCCCGAGGGCAAGATATATGTGAAAAACGCTGTTCGCTGCATTATTCAATGGGTATTTCTAATTGTAAAGCAATTGAGCTAACCTGATGAAAAATGTCAAGAAAAATGCCTATTAGCATTATTTAATATATACAAAGATAACGGCTGTTCTGGTAACATACAGAAAAAAAATAACTGTCTCACCTTGTTTTGCTGTCGTGTGATGCAGTCCCCCTGGGCTCTGCCAATGTGAGTGAATGGTAAAGCATGATAACGGTGGCAACAATAAAAGATACAAATCTGACGGCAACATGGATGGCTGACGTGGATGATGCTTCAGACACATGAAATGGAATCATGGATGTTCAAATAAGAATTTATGAACTGCAAGATTATCTAAGCCCCTGATTATTATTTCATGTTATTATTTGATTTGTTTTAAGAATATCAAATCCTGTCAGCTGGGTGCTAGTTCTTTTGTCCAGCAATTTTAAAGGCTATGATATTTGGTTTACCAAAAAGTTACATTGGTTTAATTGGAAAATGTTCTTCATTTTGAAATATGGGCTATCTTAATTTGAATCTAAACTATAAACAAGGATGAATTTAACTTTAAAAATAATTTCACCCCAAACACAGGATAACAAATTTCAATAGCCAACATGCCAAAGCAAAACTCGGCTTTAGTTTGTTCAAAAACATATTGCTGCTGTGTTGGTATAATGCCTTCTGTGTCTTATATCTGTTTAGTGGATGTGCAAAATGTTTTAAAGAACTATGATGTATAACTTTAGTTTAGTAATTTGTATCATAAATATAACAGATATATATTTTCTTAAAGAGCACAAATTTAGAACAGATTTAATGCAGGCACAGTGACACAATGCGTTAGGCTTACAAGCCTAGAAATTGGGTGGTTTATCGCCACCCGTTACCACCATAATCGGGCGAAAAGATGGCAGCCGCCACTCTTCCGCCAGCTGGCGGCAGGTCCTGTGATTGCGAAAGTCACTGAAATGAAGCAGATCGTGACATCAGTGAGTGTGTAATGCTCACTTGATGCCCGATCCGTGAGATTGGACTTTGCCGCTCCACTTACCAGCATGCCTTAGGTATGATGAGCTGTGCAAGCATTGAGAAGCAGGAAGGAGGCTCCAGCAGCGGTATTTAAAGGGATCATCAGCAATCATTTTTACCTGACAGGTTTGTTCAGTTTGACTGGCTCTGCAACTTTCTGCAACTCCAGCAGCTTTATAAACTTATTGCAACATTCTAAGGTAACAGGAAGTGTTGTTGCAAGTGGAGAACACCTTCATTCTTATTTAAAGGCTTCTGTTCACAACACTTACTCAAAGTCATGGGGGCTCTACTGGCAGCCCACCTTGCACACGAGTATCTTTGGGAGAGGGAGCGGAGGCAGTGAAGAAGAGGAGATGATGCACATAGAGGGAGGAGGAGGAGGACCAGGAGTGCTCTCAACAGGAGGCCTTGCCCACCTAGGGTCTTCCGAGAGCACTTCTCTAATACCTATTTGAGCGAGGAGCTGTGTATTAGAAGGCTACACTTCACCGAGGAGGTGGGCACAGAACTCTGCTACCTCCTGCAACCTGACCTGTAGACTGACAGCAGGGTGAACATGACTCTCCCAGTTGCAGTCAAGGTCACCTTGGCCCTCAATTTCTTCGCCAGCAGATCCTTCCAGTCTACTGCAGGAGACATAGCTAACATCTCACAGTTCGCCATCCATCGCTGCATCTGGGATGTCACCAAGGCTCTCTACACCAGGAGAAGGGACTGTGTTGTCTTCTCTCTGAGCTGTGAGAAGCAGGATGAGCACGCATGTGGCTTTGCCAGGATAGCGGGCTTCCCCATGGTGTGGGGCACCATCGACTGCACGCACAAGACTTGGCGGGCGCCGTATAACAATCCTGAGATCTTCCGTAACCACAAAGGCTACCAATTACTTAATGTGCAGTTGGTGTGCGACCACACCCATTCCTGATGGTCAATGCCCACTATCCTGGAAGCAGCCATGATGCCTTCATCCTGCGCCAGTCTGGTGTGCCAACAATCTTCCAGCCACCACAGCAAACTCGAGGGTAGCTGCTCAGGGACAAGGGCTATCCGCTCTGCACCTGGCTGATGACTCCCCTCCGCAACCCCAACACTCATGCCCATTACTCATATAATGAGAGCTATGCTTCCATCTGGAACATCATCGAGCAGACCATCGGGCTACTGTAGCAATGGTTCCGCTGCCATGACTGCTCGGGAGGAGCCCTCCAGTACTCGACGGAGCGGGTGTCCCATTTTGTAGTGGTCTGCTGCATGCTTCACAACTTGGCCATCATGAGGGCGCAGCCCTTGCCAACAGGCATTGCAGGATCACCTCAGGAGGAGGAAGAGGGAAAGGAGAAGGAGGCGGAAGAAGAGGATGATGAGCAAGAGGAAGAAGAAGAGGATGAGCAGGGCAGGAGAAGGCAGGCAGAAATCCCTCTTCTGGACGGGCTGTCCATGAATGCCTCATCAGACTCTGATTCCAATGAATGGAACCCCAGATCCCCATTTCTCACCACATCCCCATCAAATCATCCCTCTGTCACGGAATATCACAACATCCTCCTGGGCACAAAGCTGAAATGAGAGCCACCACAAAACATTCCAAACAAAATAAATACATTTATGAAACATCACCACACACATTTACAGTAACGATATGAACTAATCACCATTATGCAATCCCTTAGTGCCTATCGTTCGTGTGCCATTGCCTACCCTAGTGCTCCTATGAAATGCTCCCCCAGTGGTTGCAGAATGGCTGATGGAAGGCTGCTGAATTTCCATGAGGGAGAATTCAGCTGGCCTTGCAGGATGACCTTGAGCAGCTCTGGCCCTAGAAGTCTTGGCTGTAGACTGCACCACTTCGGCATGGGCAGCAGCAGTCTGGGCTGGCTGGCTGACAGACAGCGGCAAGGGGAACAAGGGCAAGTTGCAGTGGTGGGAACAGGAATGCTGTCATCTTGAGAGAAGACAGCAGAGTCCTGCTCCACTGACCCACTGCCACTCCCCCGGGGTGGTGCCTCAGCATTCCTAGCAATCATATGGAGCACAGATTGCTGGGCTGCTGCGACACCCTGCAAGTCGCGGTCGACAGTGGTAAACCCAGCACAATGACTGCATGAGAGCAGTCTGTGCCTATGCTGTGGCACTAAGTTGTTGGGTCGCTTCTGCCTGTGCTGCAATGGCAGCCGTGACATCGCCCATCACACGTACCATCTTGTCGGGAGTTTTCCATCATTGCCAGCCTGGAAATCCTGGGCTCCAAGCTTTGCAGAGAACCCTGTGCAATGTTGGAGGCAGACTCCTCCACGCTCCTTGACATTGCAAAGAGGCTCTCTGGCCAGCTTGCCATTGCACCTAGCAATTCAGTGAGCATGTCCATCACCCTTCTTCTGAAGGCCTCATCGAGGTCCTCATCTGAGTCCTGTGCAGATGAACTCGTGCGCGAACTCACCCTCCGGGGAGCTGGCCCCCAAGCTACACTTTCCCTCTGGCCTTGCTGCAGCCCATCATGCCCGGTGCCTCACCCTGTGCAGATCCCGCTACTACACTAGCCTCTAAAGTATGTGTAGTGCCAGTTTCTGAGCTGGTGCCTGCAAGTGACGGATACAGTGAGACTGTGTCTTCTTCTTCCACTTCCTCTCCCCCCTCGCTCTCATGCATCGCCTCGGGGACAGGCTGCTCCAGTGCTTGTTGCTGATTATCTGAAAGCAGAAAGACACAAGAGTCAGGTTATGGTGAGGGGAGGGGGGAAGCAAGATATGCAGATGTACAGCATCAGTAGCTTGAAAATGGGAAGATATTGTGGGATGTGAGAACATAAGAACATAAGAAGTAAGAGCAGGAGTAGGCTCTACGGCCCCTCGAGCCTGCTCCACCATTCAATAAGATCATGGCTGATCATCGACCTCAACTCCACTTTCCCGCCCCATCTCCATATCCCTTGATTCCCCTAGGGACCAAAAATCTATTTATCTCAGCCTTGAATATACTCAAAGACTCAGTATTCACAACCCTCTGTATTACGTCCGTGAATGATTGAGACACGGACAGCAGGAGTTGAACAAAACAAGTCTTTACTGATGGAAGTCAATAGTGAAACTGAAAACAACAGAGGCTCACTAGCGCCTTTTATACAGGGGTGGTCACTGCCGGTACTGCAGTCTGAGACCAGTTATTCTCTTAAAGGTACATACACAACAATTCCTCCCCTTTTAGCGAACCAGTACATAACATTCATTTAACAACTAAATGATAACTAATTACAATCACAATTACGGTTGCTAGATACATTGGTTAAGTTTAAGCAATTATAAGTTCAGTCTTTGAGGAGGCTTCCTGATTCTGTCTGGATAACGCCTCTTTGGGGTATCAGGTTCTTCTGGCAATGTTGAGTCGGGATCAATGTCGTTGTTTGGTTCATCTGCTTCCAATATTACCGGTTCTGCGGTAGCTGCAATTGGAACGTCGATTTCATTACCAGGTGTATCAGATCGTGGTGTGGAGTTGACGTTTTCCAGTGACTCTAGAATCTGGTCAGCATGGCGTCTTACAATGCTCTCCCCAATGTCCACGGTATACATGAGAGGTCCTTGCCGTGTACAAATCGTTCCTGGCTGCCATTTCTCAGTGCGGTAGTCCAGGGCCAAAACTGGTTGACCTATCATAAAACTCCTGGTCGGCCTTTCATTCATATTCTGAAACTGCCTGTTCTCCACATCTCTTTGGACGTTTGGCTTAACCAAATCCAAGCGGCATCATAGTCTTTGATTGAAGAACATCATGGCTGGAGTTTGGTTGGTAACCGCATGTGTCGCATTCCGGTAGGCAAACAAGAAGTTGTCCACCTTGTGTTGTAGGGGTATATCTTCAGTACACATTGCCTTGATAGCCTTCTTGAATGTTTGGACAAACCTCTCGGCCAATCCATTAGTGGCTGGATGATATGGGGCAGATGTGTAATGCTTAACACCATTGTTCTTTAAGAACCTCCGGAACTCTTCAGACACAAACTGTGGTCCATTGTCAGAGCAAATCTGTTCAGGCAGCCCATTCCTGGCGAATATGGTTCGTAAAACTGTGATAGTTTTTTTAGTGGTGGTTGAGGACATTTTTATTACCTCTGGCCACTTTGAATGTGCATCCACCGCAATTAAAAACATCGAGTCCATGAAGGGACCAGCAAAATCAATGTGCACCCTTTGCCATGGAGATGAGGGCCACTCCCATGGATGCAGAGGAGCTTGTGGTGGGGCGTTTTGGACCTTCTGGCATCCTGCACAGCTCTTGGTCATCTCTTCGATTTCTCTATCGATTCCCGGCCACCACACAAACGCTCTGGCTAAGTTCTTCACTTTTACCCCACCCAGATGACCCTCATGAAGCTCATTGAGCACTCTATCCGTCAACTTAGGTGGAATTACTACTCTGGATCCACACATCAAAGTTCCTCTGCACACTGACAGCTGTTCTCTTCTTGACGAAAATGCTGGCAGCAGTGGTTCGCCATGTGCTGGCCATCCCTTCACCATTAAATCATAGACCCGTGATAGTGTCGGGTCATTCCGTGTTTCCTTTTCTATGTTTGCATTCGTCACAGGGAGATATTCGACTATGGTCGAGTGGAATAACTCCATTGGATCCACTGCAAGGTCTTCTTCTTCCACCGTCGGCAAAGGTAGACGTGACAATCCATCAGCATTTCCATGCTGTTTAGTTCCCCTGTACTCGATGTCATATTGGTGTGCCCCTAGGAAAAGGGACCATCTCTGCAGCCGTTGTGCTGTCATTATCGGTACGCCCTTCTGAGGGTTGAAAATGGAGACAAGAGGTTGATGATCGGTTAGTAGAGTAAATTTTTGACCGTGCAGATAGTGATTGAACTTCTTCACCCTCCACACTAGGCTGAGGGCCTCTCTGTCAATCTGGGCGTAGTTACGCTCGGCAGAAGTTAACGAGCATGACGCAAAAGCTATCGGCCTCTCCAAACCATCAAGGAATTTATGTGACAGTACCGCCCCAATGCTGTAGGGAGACGCATCACACGCCAGCCTGATTGGCAGTGCTGGGTTGTAGTGAGCCAATACTTCCTTCGAAGTGATTAAGTCCTTACTCTTCTGAACAGCACGTTTACAATCATCGCTCCATTTCCATGCTACCCCCGTTCATAGCAGGGCGTTCAGTGGATGCAGAATTGTCGACAAATTCGGCAAAAACTTATGATAGTAATTCACCAACCCGAGGAATGGCCTCAGTTGCGACACATTTTCAGGCGCTGGGGCCTTAACAACCACTTCAATTTTGTCAGGGGAGTTATGTAACCCCTCTTCATCAATCACGTGGCCACAATACGATATCTGTTTCTTGAAAAATTCGCACTTGGGGCGGTTGGCTCGCAGCCCATATTCCCGTAGTCTAGTGAGCACCTGTTCTAGGTTGTTAAGGTGTTCGCTGTCATCTTCACCTGTTACAAGGATGTCATCCAAGTAACACTGAGTCCCCGGAATCCCTTGCAGGACTTGTTCCATCGCTCTTTGCCATATCGCCGGAGCCGATGCTACTCCGAATACCAATCGATGATACTAGTAAAGACCTTTGTGAGTGTTTATCGTGAGATACTTCCTAGAGGATTCTTCAACCTCCATCTGCAAATATGCTTGTGCTAGGTCAATTTTTGTAAAACGCTTCCCTCCAGACAGTGAGGCGAAGATGTCTTCTATCCTTGGAAGAGGATATTGTACTGTGTGAAGGACAGGGTTCACCATCACCTTGAAATCCCCACAGATGCGAATCTTCCTTGGCTCTCCGAACTAATTGCTTAACGTTTTCTTCATGACAGGAACGATGGGCGTCGCCCACTCGCTCCAGTCGACCTTAGACAACACGCCTGCCTTCTCCAGATTCTCCAGCTCTGCCTCGACGGCTGGACGAATTGCATATGGTACCGGTCTCGCTTTGAAAAACTTGGGAACTGCATTCTCTTCTATTTTTAACGAGGTGGTTACGCCTTTAAGCGTGCCCAGTTCTTGTTGAAATACCTCTTTGGCGTTAGCTAAGATTGTTGCCAATCGTCCAGGAGTGACGTCTTCATCTTTTTTACCATCCACCGGCATTGCATGAATGGAATGCCAATCTAAGTTTATCTTCCTGATCCATTCCCGTCCCAATAACGGTGGTCCACCATTTGGCAGTATGCAGAGATACAATTTCCGTATTTTCTTGTCATTGTATTCGACAGGCACCCTTATTTTTCCTCTGGGGTATACTTTTTGCCCCGTATACGTCGTCAAGACGATGGATGTTCATCTCAAGCGTATGTGTGAAAATAGCCGCTCATAGTCTCGTCGATTCATGACGGTTAGCGCTGATCCTGTATCCAATTCCATTTTAACTTGGGACCCTGCTATCGTGAGGGTGACCCAAATGGTTCGGTGATCCTCTTTTGCGATTACATTGTGAAGTTTGAGACAGCTTAATCTCCTGTTCTCGGATTCACTATCGCTCATCTGGTCTTCGGAACTACTGTCCGTCATCTTTTGTACTTTCTTGTACGGTTCCTTAGTAGCCTTTTTGTTGTCGCTGATCTTCCTCCCAGACCTACAAACTCGTGCAATGTGTCCAATCTTCCCGCATTGTCTGCATATTTTGTCTTTGGACCAGCAGTCCTTCTGGTCATGGTTAGTTCTGCCGCAGCGACAACATTTTGCAAATCCCCGTGTCATTTCGTGGGTGCCGTATTCCTGTGGTTTTTGTTGAATTTCTGCAGCTCCCCTGGCTGCTGCTTCATATGATACTGCCACGCTGAAAGCCTTATCTAGCGTCAGCCGTTTTTCTGCGAGTAACTTCTTCTGTGTTCCTTCACTCAGGAGTCCACAGACAAATTTGTCCCGTAGGGTATCTGCCAGTCCTGCTCCAAACTGGCAGTGCTTTGATAGCTTGTGTAGTTCCGTAAGATACTCAGCATTGCTCTCATCTTTGTGCTGAGTTCTCCTGTGGAATTTAAATCTTTCTGCTATCAACAGCGGTGCAGGGTTTAAGTGCTCCTGTAGAACAGCAACAATTTCGTTAAAACTCTTCGCCTTCGGTTTGGCTGGAGTAATCAGATCCCGCAATAGGCCGTACGTTCTAGCCCCCATTAAGTTTAGCAATAATGATGCCTTTTTCCCCTCCGCTATTTCATTTGCCTCGAAATATACCTCAACCCTTTCCACATACGTGGTCCAGTCCTCTAATGTATTATCAAAAGCAGTGATACAGCCAGTCTTCGGCATCTTGCAAATCTAAAATGGCGCCTTCCGCATTTTGCTTTCTTCCCCGTTTAACAAAATGGCGCCTCCCGCGCTTTGTCTTCTTCCCCATTGTTGTTAGTGCTGCTTTCCACGGTTTCCTGCGCGTTAAATATAAATTCGTTTTCTTTTATTATCTTCCCGTCGTGGAGCGGACCCTCTGGGACACTTCCCTCCCTCTTCTGAGGTCCGAACGCTGCCCAGCTTCGAAACACCGGCCGCGCCCTGTATGCTCCACCCTCTCTCTCTCTCTCCTTGCTTCCCGACTCGCTGCCTGGCCCCGTTGCAGCCCAGGAAGGATCAGAGCACTACCTGCCACCAGCCCGATTAGCTGGGAAACCACGGACCGAGGAACCCAGCCTGGCTCTGGAAAGTCGCTCCTGCAAAGCCTTGAACCCGATGATTGACGGTCGACGCCCGTTCCTCGAGTTTCAATGGACTCTATTTTTTTTTTTCTTCCGACCTTCAACGTCGTCGGAGCTGCTGCTGAGTTGCAGGTAAGTTCTTTCTACCTCGTCGCCAGTGTTAAGTCCGTGAATGATTGAGACACGCACAAGCAGGAGAGAAACAAACAAGTCTTTACTGGTGGAATGCATAAACGAATCTAACCAACAGAGGCTCTCTAGCGCCTTTTATACAGGGGTGGTCACTGCCGGTATTGCAGTCTGAGACCAGTTATTCTCTGAAAGGTACATACACAACAAATACGATATCTGTTTCTTAAAAAATTCGCACTTGGGGCGGTTGGCTCGCAGCCCATGTTCCCGTAGTCTAGTGAGCACCTGTTCTAGGTTGTTAAGATGTTCACTGTCATCTTCACCTGTCACAAGGATGTCGTCCAAGTAACACTGAGTCCCCGGAATCCCTTGCAGGACTTGTTCCATCGCTCTTTGCCATATCGCCGGAGCCGATGCTACTCCGAATACCAATTGATGATACTGGTAAAGACCTTTGTGAGTGTTTATCGTGAGATACTTCCTAGAGGACTCTTCAACCTCCATCTGCAAATATGCTTGTGCTAGGTCAATTTTTGTAAAACGCTTCCCTCCAGACAGCAAGGCAAAGATGTCTTCTATCCTTGGAAGAGGATATTGTACTGTGTGAAGGACTGAGTTCACCGTCACCTTGGAATCCCCACAGATGCAAATCTTCCTTGGCTCCCTGGACTTATTGCTTAACGTTTTCTTCATGACAGGAACGATGGGTGTCACCCACTCGCTCCAGTTGACCTTAGACAACACGCCTGCCTTCTCCAGATTCTCCAGCTCTGCCTCGACGGCTGGGCGAATTGCATATGGTACCGGTCTTGCTTTGAAAAACTTGGGAACTGCATTCTCTTCTATTTTTATTGAGGCGGTTACGCCTTTAAGCGTGCCCAGTTCTTGTTGAAATACCTCTTTGGCGTTAGCTAAGATTGTTGACAATCGTCCAGGAGTGACGTCTTCATCTTTTTTACCGTCCACCTTCATTGCATGAATGGAGTACCAATCTAAGTTTTTCTTCCTGATCCATTCCCGTCCCAATAACAGTGGTCCACCATTTGGCAGTATGTAGAGATACAATTTCCGTATTTTCTTGCCGTTGTATTCGACAGGCACCCTTATTTTTCCTCTGGGGTATACTTTTTGCCCCGTATACGTCGTCAAGATGATGGATGTCTCTCTCAAGGGTATGTGTGAAAATAGCCGCTCGTAGTCTCGTCGATTCATGACGGTTAGCGCTGATCCTGTATCCAATTCCATTTTAACTTGGGACCCTGCTATCGTGAGGGTGACCCAAATGGTTCGGTGATCCTCTTTTGCGATTACATTGTGAAGTTTGAGACAGTTTAGTCTCCTGTTGCCGGATTCACTATCGCTCATCTGGTCTTCGGAACTACTGTCCGTCATCTTTTGTACTTTCTTGTACGGTTCCTTAGTAGCCTTTTTGTTGTCGCTGGTCTTCTTCCCAGACCTGCAAACTCGTGCAATGTGTCCCATCTTCCCGCATTGCCTGCATATTTTGTCTTTGGACCAGCAGTCCTTCTGGTCATGGGTAGTTCTGCCGCAGCGATAACATTTTGCAAATCCCCGTGTCATTTCGTGGGTGCCGTATTCCTATGGTTTTTGTTGAATTTCTGCAGCTCCCCTGGCTGCTGCTTCATACGATACTGCCACGCTGAAAGCCTTATCTAGCGTCAGCTCTTTCTCTGAGAGTAACTTCTTCTGTGTTCCTTCACTCAGGAGTCCACAGACAAATTTGTCCCATAGGATATCTGCCAGTCCTGCTCCGAACTGGCAGTGCTTTGATAGCTTGCGTAGTTCCGTAAGGTACTCAGCGTTGCTCTCATCTTTATGCTGAGTTCTCCTGTGGAATTTAAAATCTTTCTGCTATCAACAGCGATGCAGGGTTTAAGTGTTCCTGTAGGACAGCAACAATTTCGTTAAAACTCTTCGCCTTCGGTTTGGCTGGAGTAATCAGGTCCCGCAATAGGCCGTACATTCTAGCGCCCATTAAGTTTAGCAATATCGATGCCTTTTTCTCCTCCGCTATTTCGTTTGCCTCGAAATATACCTCGACTCTTTCCACATACGTGGTCCAGTCCTCTATTGTATTATCAAAAGCAGTGATACAGCCAGTCTTCGGCATCTTGCAAATCTAAAATGGCGCCTCCCGCACTTTGCCTTCTTCCCCGATTTAACAAAATGGTGCCTCCCGCGCTTTGCCTTCTTCCCCGCTGATTACGATGGCGCCTCCCGCGCTTTGCCTTCTTCCCCGCTGTTGTTAGCGCTGCTTTCCGCGGTTCCCGTTGCAACCTGCAGCTCCTCGCGGTTTCTTGCGCGTTTAATATTTCTTTTTTTATTATTTTCCCGTCGTGGAACAACCCTGTGGGACTCTTGGGGGTTGGATGTCAGCCAGCCCCCATTCCACCCCCCCCCCCGCCCCACCTACCCCACTCACCTCGCCCGGCTGCACCCAGCAGTTATGTGCGACCTTGGCCTGCAAGAGAAAGAGAAGTGTGTGAGTGAGTGTTGAATAGCTGTCAGTGTGTGCAATGTGTGTGATGTGGGTGTGAGTGTTGCAGCAGTTGTAAGGTTGTGAGGATGATGTGAAGCTATAATTGTGAGGTGTGAGTGGTGATAGGTAGAGATTGTTGGTAGGATTTTTTTTATTCATTTGATGTCAGCGTCACTGGCAAGGCCAGCATTTATTGCCCCTCCCTAATTGTCCTTGAGAAGCTGGTGGTGAGCTGTCTTCTTGAACCGCTGCAGTTTTTCCTAGCGGTTTGATACAACTGAATGACTTGCTAGGCTATTTCAGACGGAAGTTAAGAGTCAACCACATTGCTGTGGGTCTGGAGTCACATATAGGCCAGATCAGGTGAGGACAGCAGATTTCCTTCCCTAAAGGACATTAGTGAACCAGATGGGTTTTTAAGACAATCTGGTAGTTTCATGGTTACCATTACTGATACTAGCTTTTTTTATTCCACATTTATTTAATTAACCGAATTCAAATTCCACAGCTGCCATGGTGGAATTTTAACTCTTTTTTCTGGATCATTAGTCCAGGCCTCTGGATTACTAGTCCAGTAACATAACCACTATGCTACTGTTCCCATTTATATTATTAGGTGAGTGATAGGGGTGTGGTGCATTGAGCAGTGCATAAGGATTGAGGTGCAGATGGTGGGATATGGCATTTGCTGACACCTTCACTCACTTTGACCACTTGCGGAGGTCATTTTTTTAAAAATGTATTCGTTTATGGGATGTGGGCGTCGCTGGCAAGGCCAGCATTTATTGTCCATCCCTAATTGCCTTTGCGAAGGTGGTGGTGAGCTGCCTTCTTGAACCTCTGCAGTCCGTGTGGTGAAGGTACTCCCATATTGCTGTTAGGTAGGGAGTTCTAGGATTTTGACCCAGCAACGATGAAGGATCGGTGATATACTTCTAAGTCAGGATGGTGTGTGGCTTGGAGGGGAACTTGGAGGTGGTGGTGTTCCCATGCACCTGCTGCCCTTGTCCTTCTAGGTGGAAGAGGTCGTGGATTTGCGAGGTGCTGCCGAAGAAGCCTTGGTGAGTTGCTGCAGTGCATCTTGTAGATAGTACACACTGCAGCCACAATATGCCGGTCGTGGAGGGAGTGAATGTTTAAGGTGGTAGATGGGGTGCTAATCAAGCGGGCTGCTTTGTCCTGGATGGTGTTGAGCTTCTTGACTGTTGTTGGAGCTGCACTCATCCAGGCAAGTGGAGAGTATTCCATCACACTCCTGACTTGTGCCTTGCAGATGGTGGAAAGGCTTTGGGGAGTCTGGAGGTGAGACACTCGCTGCAGAATACCTAGCCTCTGGCCTGCTCTTGTTGCCACAGTATTTATGTGGCTGGTCCAGTTAAGTTTCTGGTCAATGGTGACCCCCAAGATGTTGATGGTGGGGGATTCAGCGATGGTAATGCCGTTGAATGTCAAGGGGCGGTGGTTAGACTCTTGCATGTTGGAGATAGTCATTGCCTGGCACTTCTGTGGCGTGAATGTTACCTGCCACTTATCAGCCCAAGCCTGAACGTCGTCCAGGTCTTGTTGCATGCAGGCATGGACTACTTCATTATCTGAAGAGTTGTGAATGGCACTGAACACTGTGCAGTCATCAGCAAACATCCTCATTTTTTACCTTATGTTGGAGGGAGGGTCATTGATGAAGCAACTGAAGATGGTCTGAAGAGGTCATTAATCCTCTTTCAGCACTGGATGGCCGACCTTGGCACCACGTCACCTGGGTGACTATTTCCTGCCACATCCATTGGTAGGTGTGTGGCGAGGGCTTCCTTCCTGTCTGTGGGTAAAGGACTGCCCGCCTCCTCTCCACAGCCACAACCAGTGCCTCCAGAGTTGTGTCAGAAAATCTCTGGGCTCTCTCCCTTTGTGGACGCTCTTCCATGACTTTGCAGTTCCTTATTATTCCTCCTCCTCCTTCTTCTTCTTCTTCTTGCAGCTGCAGTTGCAGTTGCAACGGGCTTGACAATGAGGTGCTGTAGCATCAATGCACCTCCCCTTTAAGTACTGAATAAAGCGTGTGCCACACATGACTGGGAATTAGACTGGCCCCAATATTGGTCCACCTGTTGAGCGTTAAGCCAATGAGCAGCAGTTTTAGCACTGAAATCAAGACTGTAATCATGTTACTGAGGAGTGAGCATGAATTTTGTGTGCTACCTAGACCATCTTGAGCTGGCGCAGCTTAACTTCGTTAGGCCTTAACACTGCTCGTTTTGTGGCTATATCCAATTTCTAGGCCACAGAGTATGGGAAACAGGTTCAATCTTCCTAACTTCACTGAATTGCCAGTCTCACTTACACCTCACTGAGGATGTGTCAAGCAGCCATGGAGAGGCAAGAGAAAACCTGAAGATCGAGTCATTTTGGACTGCTTGTGTGCATCTCATAGTGGCCAACTCATTGGTGCAGAAGCTTTGGGGGCAGGTTGCCCACCTAATCCTTTGGTCAATTGATGGTGTGTTTTGAGGGAGAGAAAAATAAAACAACCTAATGCTCTCAGCAATAAAATAAAATTAATGAAAATCTTTGTGAGATAATATTACAAATATAATAACACTCTCATTTTGGTGGAACAATTAATATTAGACTTCAGCTTATTGTTCTTGTTCTTTCCCCTTATTTTGGTTCATATTTTGTGTCCCTGTGCATAGGTTTAATAAGTGACAGTTTCATTAAAAGTGGGTATTTTGCAATTAAGCATTTTGAATGATGTTTAGCTGTTGGAAACTTTTTAATCTAGTTCATGTTGGAGCAGCAGGATGCACAATAGACTATTTCAAGCCTTAAGCTCTCTTAGCCTCACCAATCCAAAATTAAAATTTTTAGTTTAGCTTAAAGCAGTGAAACTCATACCCTCCTTCCTACACACTGCTGCACAGAGCTTTGTCTAATTGTTTTTCCCTCTCATTTCCATTGGCCCTCTGTAATTAATGGTACTGAACCATGCAAAGGCTGTATCATTTTGAATTGTATTAAACCTATTTTTAGCTTGCACAATATTCTTTATGTAAGCTGCTTTTAGGCGAACATCCATTGAAAACAAATTGAGGATTGCACTGTTATTTTAAAAATCTGGGGCATTATAATAATTGCCCAACTTGGGATATTAAATAGGAATGGAATTCTTTTACACTGCGCATCGTGTGAAAGTGAAATATAACTTGGGAATCATGATCTGACTGCTGAATGACTAAAGCGAGAGTTCTGAGACCAATAATAACAACAACAACTTGTATTTATATAACACCTTTAACATAGTAAAACGTCCCAAGGTGCTTCACAGGAATATTATAAGACAAGAAATTTGACACCGAGCCACATAAGGAGAAATTAGGGCAGGTGACTAAAAGCTTGGTCAAAGAGGTAGGTTTTAAGGAGCGTCCTAAAAGGAGGAAAGAGAGGTAGGGAGGCGGAGAGGTTTAGGCAGGGAATTCCAGAGCTTAGGACCTAGGCAACAGAAGGCACGGCCACCAATTGTTGAGCAATTATAATCAGGGATGCTCAAGAGGGCAGAATTTGTAGAGTGCAGATATCTCAGGGGGTTGTGGAGCTGAAGGAAATTACAGAGATAGGGAGGGCGAGGCCATGGAGGGATTTGAAAACAAGGATGAGAATTTTGAAATCGAGGCGTTACTTAACCAGGAGCCAATGTAGGTCAGCGAGCACAGGGGTAATGGGTGAACAGGACTTGGTGTGAGTTAGGACACGGGCAGCCTAGTTTTAGATCACCTCAAGTTTACATAGGGTAGACAGTGGGAGGCCAGCCAAGAGTGCGTTGAAATAGTCAAGTCTAGAGGTAACAAAGGCATGGATGAGGGTTTCAGCAGTGGATGAGCTGAGGCAAGGGCAGAGACAGGAGATGTTATGGAGGTGGAAATAGGCGGTCTTAGTTATGCTCTGGATATGTGGTCAGAATCTCATTTCAGGGTCAATTATGACACCAAGGTTGCAAACAGTGTGGTTCAGCCTCAGACAGATGTTAGGGAGAGGGATGGAGTCAGTGCTCCTCCTCTTGCTCTTCAGCTGCTCGCCATATAGGTCGTGGCAGGGGCTGTGTTCTCATGATGGTAAAGATGTGCAGCATGTAGCAGACCACCACAAATCTTTACACATGCTCTGCTGAGTACTACAGGGCTCCTCCAGAGTGGTCCAGGCAGTGGAAGCATTGTTTCAGCACACCAATGGTCTGTTCTATCATGTCTCTTCTGACAGCATGGCTTTCATTGTATGCATGCTGCCCATGTGTGCATGGGTTGTGCACCGGAGTCTTGAGCCATGTCACCAACTGATAGCCCTTGTCGCCCAGTAGCCATCCTCTGGCTTGTCATGGAGGCTTAAATGCAGATGGCGCAGCAGACTGCCACAGAATGAATGCACCATGACTGCTGCCAGGATACCGGGTATTGACCTACATGATGCGCTGAGTATGGTTGCACACCAACTGGCCGTTGAGGGAGGTTTTTTAAATTCATTCAGGGGATGTGGGCATCGCTGGCAAGGCCAACATTTATTGCCCATCCCTAATTGCCCTTGAGAAGGTGGTAGTGAGCCGCCTTCTTGAACCGCTGCAGTCCGTGAGGTGAAAGCACTCCCAGAGTGCTGTTAGGGAGGGAGTTCCAGGATTTTGACCCAGCGACGATGAAGGAACGGCACTATATTTCCAAGTCAGGATGGTGTGTGTCTTGGATGGGAACTTGCAGGTGATGATGTTACCATGTGCCTGCTGCCCTTGTCCTTCTAGGTGGTAGAGGTCGCGAGTTTGGGAGGTGCTGTCAAAGAAGCCTTTGCAAGTTGCTGCAGTGCATCTTGTAGATGGTGCACACTGCAGCCATGGTACACCAGTGGTGGAGGGAGTGAATGTTTAAGGTGGTGGATGGTGCCAATCAAGTGGGCTGCTTTGTCCTGGATGGTGTCGAACTTCTTCAGTGTTGTTGGAGCTGCACTCATCCAGGCAAGTGGAGAGTATTCCATCACACTCCTTACTTGTACCTTGTAGATGGAGGAAAGGCTTTGGGGAGTCAGAAGGTGAGACACCCGCCGCAGAATACCCAACCTCTGACCTGCTCTTGTCACAGTATTTATGTGGCTGGTCCAGTTAAGTTTCTGGTCAATAGTGACCCCAGGATGTTGAGCTGAACACTGTGCAATAACTGTTAAAAACAAAAAAGCAGAATATTTTTTGAATGGTGAGAGATTGGGAAATGTTTGCATTCAGAGGGACCGTGGTTTCCTTGTCCATGATTCACAGAAAGTTAACATGCAGATACAGCAAGCAATTAGGTAAGCAAATGGCATATTAACTGTTGTTACAAAGGGATTAGAGTATAAGAGTAAATAAGTCTTACTACATTTATACAGTGCATTGGTGAGGCCACACCTGGAGTATGGTGTAAAGTTCTGATCTCCTTACCTAAGGAAAGACATACTTGCCTTAGAGGGAGTGCAGCAAAGGTTCACTAGACTGGTTCCTGGGATAAAGGGATTGCCCTATGAGGAGAGCTTGAGTAGACTAGGCCTATATTCCCTAGAGTTTAGAAGAATGAGAGCTGATCTAATTGAAACATATAAAATTCTTAAGGGACTTGACAGGATTAATGCAGAGAAAATGTTTCCCCTGGCTGGGGAATCTAGAACACAGGGTCACAGTCTCAGGATAAGGAGTCGACCATTTAGGACTGAGATGAGGAGAAATTTCTTCACTCAGAGGGTTGTGAATCTTTGGAATTCGCTACCCCAGAGAGCTGTAGATGCTCAGTCATTGAGTATATTCAAGGCAGAGGTCGATACATGTTTGGGAACTAAGTGAATTAAGGGATGTGGGTTAATGCGGGAAGGTGGAGTTGAGGTAGAAGATCAGCCATGATCTTGTTGAATGGTGGCGCAGGCTCAAGGGGCTGAATGGCCTACTCCAGCTCTTGTTTCTTTATGTTCTTATGTTCTTCTATAAGTGACTTCTGACATGATGTTGGAGGGAAGGTCATTGATGAAGCAACTGAAGATGGTTGGGCCTAGGACACTGCCCTAAGGAACTCCTGCAGCGATGTCCTGGGGCTGAGTTGTTTGACCTCTGACAAGCACAACCATCTTCCTTTGAGTTAGGTATGACTTCAGCCAGTGGAGAGTTTTCCCCTGATTTCCACTGACTTCAGTTTTACTACAGCTCCTTGATGCTACACTCAGACAAATGCTTTCTTGACGTCAAGGGCAGTCACTCTCACCTCACCTCTGGAATTTAGCTCTTTTGTCCATGTTTGGACCAAGGCTGCAATGAGGTCTGGAGCTTTGTATTTAGTACATGATGTCGTGTATTGATTGCGAGTTTGACACCAGTCAATACGGTAATGTAATGTGCATTGCATTATGGGAATTACCCAGGAAAATGGCAGTCGGCCATTTTACACAATAAAGTGAACATCGTAGTTATAAGCCTGTCTGCCTGACTCTGATTTAATTCAATGTATCTACATGCTTGATTGAACGCATTAAAGCATAGATACAACATATGCTTTTATAATAGCCTCGCGGTGCTGGTCATGGACCTTCAATGACTCATACACTAGAACACCCAGGTCCTCAATCTGCTCAGCAGCTATTTTATGCATAACCCTACAGGGTGCACATATGCTTCATGATTCCCTTATTCAAGTGCTTCATACTACATTTGCTTATATTAAAAGACATATCCCAGATCTGGGCCCATCACCCCATTGCATCTAGATCTGTCAGCAATCTATTTTTTCTCATCTAAGTTCCTTACACCCGCACAGCTCTTTGCATCATGCACAGTCCTGCGGTCAGTTCCCCAAAGTATTGATTGATAATGATGGTGAATGGCCCAAACACTATTCCCTGCTGAATTCTACTGACTAATGCAGAACCGCTACCATTAAAAACCTCAGCAACCAGTTCCTTATCCAACCTAAAATTGTCTACTCAACCCACTGCATCATTTCATTTGGATACAATCCTTACCAGAACAACAGTTCTGAGACATTTTCATGCATTTAAATGGCAAATATGGCTGGCAACTTGAAGATCTGAAAACTTTTGCAAATGACTTTTGAAAGTATTATGAAAAATAGCAGCTTTTCAAATCAGGATGCAAAATGCAAAAGTTCAGTGGAAAGAAAATTAACTTTGGTATATACTTCACCGGGACCATTCATTGCTCTATAGAAGAGTATACTGTGTAATTAAGAGTGTAGTTATCTAGTCCTGCATAAAGCAGTTACCTTAAGAACTCTTTGTCCAAAATAACATGATAATTCTTCAAATGCCTGAAAAAGAACTATTCATGGAGTGGAGGTAAAATAACCCTATAGACTTGAACAATTATATTCAGTTACTCTATTTAGTATAAGTTTGCAATATTTGAACACATTGTTACGGTATGAGGATGGACCCAAGTGAAAGCACATAACCAGAGGCTTGAGATGGCGTAAAACTCAAAAGATGCTTCTTCAGAAGGCTCCACAAACACAGGGTGAGACCCGAGACTGAGCAAAACCCAAAAGAAGCTTTCCCAGAAGGTTTCCCAAAACACAGGGGGAGACCCGAGACTGAGCAAAACCCAAGAGAAGCTTCTCCAGGAGGTTCCAAAAACACAGGATGAGCAGGGAGCTGTGACTTGCAGGCATGAGAACTCCAGACTGAGCCCAGGGGGCAGGAAACAGGAAGCTTAAATAACAGGCCTGATTGGTCAAGTGACACAATTATTCAAATGAGACACAGGAGAGCCAAATACTTTAATAAGACACAGGTGAGGAGAGAGGTCCAGAGGCATGGCAGCAGTGTAACGAGGCATCCAAAACCACCCTCTGGCGGCCAATAGAGGAACATGTAGCTGGGGCCCTGACACATATTTTATACATATCACTGACAGGATTTAGACCCATAAACAAATGGGTGAAGATGCTTGACACCACACATCTGAGGCCATTAGTTGTGTGGGTAACAACAGAAAATGCTGGAAATACTCAGCAGGCCAGGCCGCATCCGTGGAGAGAGCAACAGAGTTAACGTTTCAGGTCTGGGACCCTTCATCAGAACTGGAAAAAGCTGGAGATGTAAACGATATTAAGCAGGTGCAGAGACGGGGGGAGGGGGGTTAGGAGGGGAGGAAGGAATTGAAGAACATCCTGTACTTTTGTAAGGCAGGGAAGATAAAATGTTGCAAATGGGAGTGGCAAAAATCATACAGCATGAAAAATGGGGGCAGGGGTTATTATCTGAAATTGTTGAACTCGATGTTGATTCTGGCAGGCTGTAAAGTGCCTAATCGAAAGATGAGGTGCTGTTCCTCGAGCTTACGTTGAGCTTCATTGGAACAATGTAATAGCCCGAGGAGAGAGAGATCAGAGTGGGAGTGAAGCGGTGAATTAAAGTGACAGGTGACCGGAAGCTCAGGGGCACCCTTACGGACTGAACGGAGGTGTTCCGCAAAGCGGTCGCCCAATCTGCGTTTGGTCTCCCCAATGTAGAGGAGACCACATTGTAAGCAACGAATACAGTATATTAAATTGCAAGAAGTACAAGTAAATCGCTGTTTCACCTGGAAGGGGTGTTTCAGGCCCTGGGCAGTGGGAAGGGAGGAGGTAAAAGGGCATGTGTTGCATCTCCTGCGCTTGCACGGGAAGGTGCCAGGTGAAGGAGAAGGGCTGTTAGGGGTGATTGAGGAGTGGACCAGGGTGTGGCGGAGGGAGCGGTCCCTTCGGAATGCTGAAAGGGGAGGTGAGGGGAAGATGTGTTTGGTGGTGGGATCACGTTGGAGGTGGTGGAAATGGCGGAGGATGATCCGTTGAATGTGGAGGATGGTGGGGTGAAAGGTGAGGACAAGGGGAACCCTATCGTGGTTCTAGGAGGGAGGGGAAGGGGTGAGAGCAGAAGTGCGGGAAATAGAACGGACACGGTCAAGGGCCGTGTCAACCACGGTAGAGGGGAATCCTCGGTTGAGGAAAAAGGAAGACATGTCGGAAGCACTGGTATGGAAGGTGGCATCGTCAGGACAGACGCGGCGGAGACGGAGAAACTGGGAGAATGGAATAGAGTCCTTACAGGAAGTGGGGTGGGAGGAAGTGTAGTCCAGGTACCTGTGGGGAGTCGGTGTGCTTGTAGTGGATGTTTGTCGAAAGCCGATCACCAGAAATGGAGACGGAGAAGTCAAGGAAAGGAAGGGAAGAGTTGGAGATGGACCATGTGAAGGTGAGGGAAGGGTGGAAATTGGAAGTAAAGTGAATGAACTTATCTAGTTCAGGGCGAGAGCAGGAAACGGCACCAATACAGTCATCGATGTACCGGAAAAAGAGGTGAGGGAGGGGACCTGAGTAGGACTGGAACAAAGAATGTTCCACATATCCCATGAACAGGCAGGCATAGCTAGGGCCCATGCGGGTTCCCATAGCATACTGACTGCACTTTTGCTCTCACCCCTTCCCCTCCCTCCCAGAACCACGATAGGGTTCCCCTTGTCCTCACCTTTCACCCCACCAGCCTCCACATTCAACGGATCATCCTCCGCCATTTCCGCCACCTCCAACATGATCGCACCACCAAACACATCTTCCCCTTACCTCCCCTTTCAGCATTCCAAAGGGATCGCTCCCTCCACCACACCCTAGTCCACTCCTCAATCACCCCAACTGCCCTTCTCCTTCACCTGGTACCTTCCCGTGCAAGCACAGGAGATGCAACACATGCCCTTTTACCTCCTCCCTTCCCACTGTCCAGGGCCCGAAACACCCCTTCCAGGTGAAACAGCGATTTACTTGTACTTCTTGCAATTTAATATACCGTATTCGCTGCTCACGATGCGGTCTCCTCTACATTGGGGAGACCAAACACAGATTGGGAGGTTGCTTTGCGGAACACCTCCATTCAGTCCGTAAGGGTGACCCTGAGCTTCCGGTCGCCTGTCACTTTAATTCACCGCTTCACTCCCACTCTGATCTCTCTGTCCTCGGCCTATTGCATTGTTCCAATGAAGCTCAACGTAAGCTCAAGGAACAGCACCTCATCTTTCGATTGGGCACTTTACAGCCTGCCGGACTCAACATCGAGTTCAACAATTTCAGATAATAACCCCTGCCCCCATTTTTTATGCTGTATGATTTTTGCTACTCCCATTTGCAACATTTTATCTTTCCTGCCTCTTACAAAAGTACAGGATGTTCTTCAATTCCTTCCTCCCCTCCTAACCCCCCTCCCCCCTGTCTCTGCACCTGCTTAATATCGTTTACATCTCCAGCTTTTTCCAGTTCTGATGAAGGGTCCCAGACCTGAAACGTTAACTCTGTTTCTCTCTCCACGGATGCGGCCTGGCCTGCTGAGTATTTCCAGCATTTTCTGTTGTTATTTCAGATTTCCAGCATCCGCAGTACAGTATTTTGCTATTATAGTTGTGTGGGTAGTCATGAAGCTGGTGAAGCATCCTATTGAGTGGGTATATCATAAACCCAAATTCAACTCGTATTTGCTTTTTCCTGTCAACTCAAGATAGTTGATACTACAACATTGTTATAGGGGTCTACAGTTGTTCTGTAATCATATTGATGCAACTACAATTGTAGTTTTTGGTGCATATTTCCCACCCTGAGGAAGTAGCTGTGGTTCATTTGGACTAATTTTATTGTCCCATTGCAAGCTAGGCTGGCGATTGATTGATGTTCACATTCAGTGTTATATCTAGTTACCATCAACAACCAATCAGGGCTCTCCTAGCAGCATCCCACGCCCACTGGAGCACGCTTTCTGGTGGTTCTGGCATCTATGTTTTTTCCAGCTTAAGCCTCCAGGTGTGGCTTCTGGGGGATTATTTGATTCTGCTGACTGCTTATGGAATGTGCTCCGTATACATCTTGGTGAACAATGATCTGTCAAATCACCCAAAAATACAAACATTGTGGGGTCAACGTGGAATCCCGTCATTCTGAAAACAGAATGTTATTGTTATAATGAAATTGTTCTGCTTTTTAAATAAATTTGTTTTAAAGTTAGAAGTCATTACACATACATACTATTTAAATGCATTAATAGGAAAAATAGATAAGTAAAAACTTCATAAGAACATAAGAAATAGGAACAGGAGTAGGCCATTCAGCCCCTCGAGCCTGCTCCGGCATTCAATAAGGTCATGGCTGATCTTCTACCTCAACTCCACTTGCCTGCACTATCCCCATATACCTTGATTCTCTTAATATCCAAAAATCTATTGACCTCTGTCTTGAATATACTCAACAACTGAGCTTCCATAGTCCTCTGGAGTAGAGAATTCCAAAGATTCACCACCCTCTGAGTGAAGAAATGTCTCCTCATCTCAGTCCTAAATGTCCGACCCCTTATTCTGAGACTGTGACCCCTGGTTCTCGACTCCCCAGCCAGGGGAAACATCCTCCCTGCATCTACCCTGTCAAGCCCTGAAAGAATTTTGTATGTTTCAATGAGATCACCTCTCATTCTTCTAAACTCTAGAGAATATAGGCCTAGTCTACTCAATCTCTCCTCATAGGACAATCCCCCGATCCCAGGAATCAGTCTGGTGAACCTTTGTTGCACTCCCTCTATGGCAAGTATATCCTTACTTAGGTAAGGAGACCAAAACTGTACACAATACTCCACGTGTGGTCTCACCAGGGCCCTATATAATTACAGTAAGATGTCTTTACTCTTACACTCAAATCCTCTTGTAATAAAGGCCAACATACCATTTGCTTTCCTAATTGCTTGCTGTACCTGCATGTTAACTTTCAGTGCTTCGTGTACAAGGCCACCCAGGTCCCTCTGAACACCAACATTTCCCAATTTCTCACCATTTAAAAAATATTCTGCTTTTCTATTTTTCCTACAAACGTGGTTAACTTCACATTTCTCCACATTATATTCCATTTGTCATGTTCTTGCCCACTCACTTAGCTTGTCTATTTCCCCTTGAAGCCTCTTTGCATCCTCCTCACAACTTACATTCCCACCCAGCTTTGTATCATCAGCAAACTTGGATATATTACATTTGGTCCCCTCATCCAAATCATTGATGTAGATTGTGAATAGCTGAGGCCCAAGCACTGATCCTTGCGGTACCCCACTAGTTACAGCCTGCCAACCCGAAAATGACCCCGTTTATTCCTACTCTCAGTTTTCTGTCTGTTAACCAATCTTCAATCCATGCTAGTATATTACCCCCATTGCATGAGCCCTAATTTTGTTTAATAATCTCTTGTGTGGCACTTTATCGAATGATTTCAGAAAATCCAAATATACCACATTCACTGGCTCCACCTTATCTATTGTGCTAGTTACAACCTCAAAAAACTTTAGCAGATTTATCAAACATGATTTCCCTTTCATAAATCTGTATTGAATCTGTCCAAGCCTATTATTATTTTCTCACGTCCTTAATAATAGATTCTAGCCTTTTCCCTGCTACTGATGACAGGCTAACTGGTCTGTAATTCCCCGTTTTCTCTCTCCCTCCTTTCTTAAATAGTGGGGTTACATTTGCAACCTTCGAATCCATGGGAACCATTCTAGAATCTATGGAATTTTGGAAAATAACATCCAATGCATCCACTATTTCTATAGCCACCTCTTTCAAAACCCTAGGATGTAGGCCATTAGGTACAGGGGATTTATTGGCTTTCAGTCCCATTTATTTCACCAGTACTATTTTTTTACTAATACTAATTTCTTTCTGTTGATCATTCTCGCTAGACCCTTGGTTCTCCACTATTTCCGGGAGGTTTTATGCGTCTTCTTACGTGAAGACAGACACAAAGGCTATGAAATTCAGCTCCTTTGCGCCTGCCGTTAGTACCTCCTGGGGGCGCTAACAGGGCGCATAGGGCTTACCGCCTGGGCGGGGTCAAGTATCCCCCGTGAAATTTGGCAGGGTGCTACTGAGGTGCCATCACTGTGCGCCATGACCCCTTACCGCCCCATGGCAGAAATTCAGCTGTGCCCCACGAGGCTGCCGTGGGTGGTGTCAGCGCCAACCTCACAGGTCGCTAGCCGGGCTGACCTCCGCTCATGGAGAGCTAATTAAAGGGAGTTGCAGCTGCGATCCACGCTGCCATTTTATTTTTTTGGGCCGACCTCCAGGTCGGTCCTCCATAGCGACCCTTGGAATGGTTCGTGGCCGCCATCACGCAGCCCAGCACAGTGTCTTGGTGCCGGACTACAGCCATGGCTCCATGCCGCCCTGGTGGATTAGTGTGGGCCATCGAAGGCCCTGCAGAGCTCACAGCATCCCTCCCCTTTAATGGAAGGGGAGGGGCGCTGAAACGTGACAGAGCTACGCAGAGCGGCCATGTAGCGCTCTGTGCTACCGCGCTTTGCGCCCCCGACACTGCCCCGAGAGGAGGTGGAGCACCTGAGATAGCGCTCCGCTTCTTCACAGCAGTGGTAAGCCGAATTTTTCAGCCGGGGCGGTTCTTCCACGCCAGGCACTAAATCGCTGGTGATAATTCGGTTACCGCTCCCAGACAGGGTGCAACTGAATTTCGCCCCCAAAGTATTTGTTTAATTTCTCTGCCATTTCCTTATTCCCCATTATAATTTCTCCTGTCTCAGCCTGTAAGTTTGAGCCTCATTTACTTTTGTTAATCTTTTCCTTTTTACATATCTATAGAAGCGTTTACTGTCTGTTTTTATGTCTCTCACTAGTTTACTCTCATATTCTATTTTCCCTTTCTTTATCAATTTCTTGGTCCTCCTTTGCTGAATTCTAAAATCCTCCCAATCCTCAGGCTTACTACTCTTTTTGGCAACATTATAAGCCTCTTCCTTTGATCTAATACTATCTTTAACTTCACTTGTTAGCCACGATTGGATCACTTTTCCTGTAGGGTTTTTGTGCCTTAATGGAATGTATATTTGTTGTAAATTATGTATTAATTCTTTAAATGCTAGCCATTGCTCCTCTACCATCGTACCTTTTAATGTAATTTCCCAATCTACTGTAGCCAACTTGCCCCTCATACCTACATAGTTTGCTGTTTGCTTTGTTTAGATTTAAGAATCTAGTTTCGGATTTAACTAAATCACTTTCAAATTCAATATAAAATTCTATCATATTATGGTCACTCTTCCCTAAAGGCCTCTTTACTACAAGGTTAGTAATTAACCCTTTCTTGTTTCACAATACTGAAGTTAAATAGCCTGTTCACTAGTTGGTTCCTCAACATACTGACCTAGAAAACTATCTTGCATACATTCCATGAATTCGTCCTCCACACTATTACTGCAAATTTGGTTTGCCCAGTCTATATGTAGATTAAAGTCCCCCATGCTTACTGTATTACCCTTGTTACATACACCTCTAATTTCCTGATTTATACTCTGCCCTACATTACAACTACTGTTTGGGGGCCTATGAAAACTCGCACCAATGTTTTCTGCCCCTTGCTGTTTCTTAGCTCCACCCAAACTGCTTCTACTTCTTGATTTTTGGAGCTAAGATCCTTTCTCTCTGCTGTCTTTATCCCATCCTTTATTATCAGGGCTACCCCTCCTCCTTTTCCATTTTGCCTATCTCTTCTAAAAGTTAAGTATCCAGGAATATTCATTTCCCAACCTTGGCCACTTTGCAACCATATCTCCATTATGGCTATTAGATCAAACCCAGTAATTTCAACCTGCGCTATTAATTCATCTATTTTGTTGCGAATGCTTCGTGCATTCAGATATACTGCCTTTAGCTTTGGCTTATTTCTCTTTTTCCCTGATGTCACCTTAGTCACTGATGCCTTATTACCTTTGTTACTCTCTCTGTCCCTTCCTGACCCACTCTGCTTATTTTTACCCAAAACTCTACTCTGCTCCAGAGCCTTGACATTTCTCTCGCTGCTTTTAAATTTACTCTTTCCTGAATCCTCCCACCCCACCCCCCTTCATTAGTTTAAAGCCCTGTCTACTGCCCTAGTTATTCAGTTTGCCAGGACACTGGTCCCAGCCCGGTTGAAGTGGAGCCCTTCCCAATGGAACAGCTCCCTCTTTCCCCAGTACTGGTGCCAGTTCCCCATGAACTGAAACCCCTTCCTCCCACACCACTCTTTAAGCCACACATTTAAACCTCTAATCTGTTTGTCCCTATGCCAATTTGCGCATGGCTCAGGTAACAATCCAGGCCTTTGAGGTTCTGCTTTTTAATTTGGATCCTAGCTCCTCAAACTCCCTCAGCAGAAGCTCATTCCTAGTTCTACTTATGTCATTGGTTCCTACATGGACCATGACAACTGGATCGTCCCCCTCCCACTCCAAGTTCTCCTCCAGCCGCGAGGAGATGTCTTTAACCCTGGCACCGGGCAGGCAACACAACCTTCGGAACTCCTGGTCACGGCTGCAGAGAACAGTATCTATCCCCCTGATTATACTATCTCCTACCACAACTACATTCCCTTTCACTCCCCCCACTTGAATGGCCTCCTGCACCATGGTGCCATGGTCAGCTTGCTCATCCATCCTACAGGCTTTGCCCTCATCCACACAGGCTGTAAGAACCTCATACCTATTGGATAAGGGCAAAGGCTGAGGCTCCTCCAGCACTGCACCTGGGGTCCCCTTACCTGCCTGAGTTGTAGTCACACCCTCCTGTCCCTGACCACTAACCAGACCTGTACCACTACCCAACCTAAGGGGTGTGACTGCCTCCTGGATCAAAGTGTCCAGGTAACTCTCCCCATCCCTGATGCCCCGCAATGTCTGCACCTCAGACTCCAGCTCAAAAACTCTGAGCTGAAGTTCCTCAAGATGCAGGCACTTACTGCAAACGTGGTTGTCCGGGATCACAATGCTCTCCACAAACTCCCACATGCTGCAGTTGCGGCACACCACCTGCACTGCCATCCCTATATGACCTCATGAATAATTTCAAATAGAAAAAGTTTCCTGTAGACTTAACATTGAAGAGCAAATAATGCAGTAATTAATATTAAGCAAGCAGAGTAATGACTAGTTTGACTATTCGCAACAGCTAATGGCCTTAGCTGAATGGTGTTTATGGGTTTAAATGCTGTCAGAGATATGGATAAAATGTATTCAAATATTTCAAGCTTGTACTGAATACAGCTACTGGATACCTTCTGTTCAAGACAACGAAGCTATATTGTGTGTGCTGTTCATTGTCTTATCGTCCTCAGTCACGCTCTATCTAACTCTGCTCCCATTTGTATCTCAATTACGTACTCGATTACATCTGTCACAAAACATCAAATGCAATATGCTAAAACTAATGGGATGTAGTGCCTACCTGCTCTATAGGACTAACCTCAGCAAATACATCAAATGGATCTTACAATATATAGTACCAAATCCACATGCCGTAGTCAGGAGGTAGAGAGATAATTAATCAGCCTCAACTGGTCAATTTATCACTTCATTCCTTTTAGCATTTATAAGAGTTATACTTCTGGTGCGGAACCTCACTTTACAGGAGTGCCGATTGAGCAATTAGGTGCGGAGCCAAGCACACCCGGTTGATAACCCTCCCAATTTTTGGGTTATTGATTTTAAAGACCAAAAAGTTTGCTGCTTTAAATTAGACGCACTGATCTCCACGCCCGATTTTCTGATCTGCCCCACTGTTGAGCAAGGTTCCACACGGGGAGCGCTAACTGATAAAATTTACTTTTATTAGTTCTGAGCCGTACTGTCTTCTTGTAAGTTCAAAATAGCATTATTCTGAATAAATTGGATTTGCACAAATGCTACTTATATTTCGTCCTTTTCAGAGCATAGCCAGATAAATGATGAAAACTTGTGGAAAATCAGTTAGACACTTTAACTGAATAGACTATGCACAGGCTAACATTAAACTAATTTCTTCTAACCTGTGTGAAATTTCAATTACAAAATCGTTAGAAAAGGAACTGTAGGTTCTCACCAAAAATCTTCCACGGCATTACCCAAAATTAGGCAGTTATTTATCAGTCTTAATAATTGAACTGGTAATAAGTCGCATCTTACTCATATCTCTCACAGCATATTTTCCATCAAATAGAAGGAATATATTTATTATCTTTTATACTTTATTCCCTACATTTATTATATCTACAGATCTCATGCAATTAAATACTACACATGTGGGAATGCAGCACTGCACAGTTAGAGACAATCTTGATATTAAGAGATGGAGATTAATCTGCCTTTGCCTCTAGCTTTTCATTCTAAAAGCTTTCTTTTTAAATTTCATTTTACCATTTAGATGAATCAAGATGTTTAAAATTTGATGTGGTACTGAAGGTCACCAGGTTTTCCTGCAGGCTGAATCTTCTGTGATTAGCTGTCCTTTTTCATTTTATAAAGTTCCAGTACAATGGAAATAATACAATGCAAGGAACAGGATGACAGGAAATGTTGTTCAGAAAGAACTCTCTCCAGCTGTTTGAGATTTCCTTTTTGTCCTGGGAAGTTCTGATGTGAAAGCTTCATAATTTAGTTTAACGGCCCCCTTTAAGGAAATAATACTTATCTCATTGTGCTTGGTTAACAATAATGCCACAGCAATCCCATTAATAGATTTAACAAAGAGGGAATATATCAGAGAATTGAAATGTATTATGATTGGAATGTACTGACACTGCATAATGTTCTTTACACCGGTCACTGATGCTGAATGTGTGAAATGCGGGTATCACCGTTGAATTAAGTCAGTTCTGCTTTTGTAAGAATGTCCACTTTGCGGTGTTGTTTCTGCCTCTATAATTAGAGGTAACTAAGGATTCACAGTAGCACAAGCTGAGCTGGTCTCATTGTTTCTCCATTAGTGCCAGGAAAAAGGAGTGAGTGTTTGTCTGTACAGGAGGTTAGAAGAGAAGTATTCACATTGAGCTCCATGACTTTCCCCCTAACAAAACCCAGCTGAAAACCTTGCAATAGGCTTAAAAATTAAAACTATGTAACATGGAGGGTGAAGGCTTTAATAATAATCTTGGGTATATCATGGAAGATGTTTGGGTGAGTGAATTTTAGGTAGATTTAGCAGTCTGTTGAGTGTCTTATTATAGGATCGTGGAATAACAGGCAAAGGTTCAGTCAGGATCCAGGCCAAACTGGTCGGGAAGTTGATCCAGGATAAGAATCGGCATAGCAAGTAAGTCATTTAACATTTTCTGTAGTTTACTGTGGACCAGGAGCAGCAGGAGTGCTCCTCCGGACCCTACAGAGAAACCTTTGGCCTCCACTGCCCCTGGCTTCCCTCTCCCTTTCACGACTGTCATCTCCTCCTGACTGCTCCCCCTCACCACCAAATCACTTAACTTCGTGTCCTGGGAAGCGTTCTTTCTGGTCGTGGCGACGACCTCCTGCCGCCCGATTTAAATAGCCAGAATCCGTCAACTTGCCTGCCGTTTTAGTCAGCAGGTCAGCCAGTCGCATGTTAATGAGGCCCGGCCGCTAGAATTGGCTGGGCTTCCCTGATGCTGGCCCTACTGCTTGCTGGGCCAAATTCCTGTCCAGGAATTAAAACGAACACCATTAGTGTGTATCGCATGAGCCCTCTCGTGCATTTCTCTGATTCTTCCAAATTCAGTCTGAAGCACTTTAATGAGACTGAGGCCAGATACGAATCATTGAGCTGCTTTATTTTACATACAGCTAGTGAGAGTAACAGATGTAATCAAATCTTACTTGGATTGAAATAACTACAGAACCCACCTCCCTATTAGTGAGCTTGCTTAATTTCTCCTTATCAGCCTTCTGATTCTGACCAGCTCTGGGTTTAAGATGAGTGAGTTTCCCCTCGCTAGGCCAAGATTCCTTCTCAGAACCAGCTAGCTGACCGATTGCCCCGTGTCCCTTTTCCCCGTACTCTGAGTATTCACGGGAAGTGGAAGGGAGGGCCTCCGACTCCTCTGTTCAATGTTTCGCCAGTAGGCCTGTCAACCAAACTAATTATCCTCACTTCCAAGAGTATAGTCTCTGCAACGCATGAATAGAAACATCTTCCTAATAGGTGTGAATGTTCACTGGAATCTGTAAAATAACTTTCACTGTCTAAATTATTCTGGTTCAGTTGCCTTGTCTGAGCCACAATCTACATTTCCAAGCTCTTCTGCTGTGTGAATTTAACTCTTGAGAGCTACATTTGACTTAAGAGTACATTACATCATGATGCTCCCATGGCCGCATAGTCAGAACTCTTGAAACATGACTAGTCACGGGATACATTTGCTTATCATTGGGTAAGCCTTTTCTATTGACTTATTAAGAGTCATTTTATCAAATTGTGCTGTCAGGATGGATCTTTGCAGGCTGGAAGCACATATTGGAAATTCAGATGCACACTCCATACAATTTTCTGTCCATTAAAATTAATGGTCACCTCTTGTACCTCTTTCCATTCTACTTGACATTTATTTTCTCCTCTGTGAAGTGTTTTGGGACATTTGCTACATTAAAAATGCCGTAGAAATGGAAGTTGTAGATTAGCAAGCCCAACACGAGGGTATCAGGGCAATGCTGGAGATACTGTAGCTAGACATTATGCTGCATGATATTATTGTAAAAGCACATAATGTGCTTTTATGAAATTACTTTGCAACTGAGGCGTTAATCCGTTTAAAATAATAAACATTATAAGTGTTCATACATTATTATCACACAGCTAAAATTCTAGGTTCTTACCAAGTATGATAATGGTTGCAAAATGCATACCTGTTACACAATGCCATGGCTCAGCTTGTTAAAGATATAAAAAAATACACACTCAATTAATTTCAAGCTCGGCAGAATGCTGAGCTCTTTCTCCATCACCTTTGCCTCCGTGCCCACTTCTTTGGCCAGGAGTCTTCCCCCCTGCACAGCTGACATCGGCCGTCTTAACTTCTCTGTTCCCCTCACTCACTCCAACCTACCTCCCTCTGAAATTGCAGCACTCCGTTCTCTCAGATCCAACCCTAACATTTTCATTAAACCTGCTGACAAGGGTGGCGCTGTTTTTGTTTGGCGAACTGACCTCTACCTTGCAGAGGATGAACGTCAATTCTCTGACACCTCTTCTGACCTCCCGTTGGACCATGACCTCACTATCGAACATCAAGCCATCATTTCCAAAACTGTCACTGACCTCATCTTCTTTGGAGATCTTTCCTCCATGGCCTCCAATCTCATAGTTCCCCAACCCTGCACAGCCCACTTCTGCCTCCTTCCCAAGATCCACAAACAGGACTGCATGGTAGACCCATCGGGCTGGATTTTCATTGTGCCGTGGAGGCAGGATTGGAGGCATGTGGGGGTTAAAATTGCAAAAACTGGTGGGCAGGCCCAACCCTGCCTCCATCCTACCTCCACGCAATTTTCATTGATTCGTGTCTAATGGTCCCGTCTCCGTCCCGCCTCCAAGAGGTGGGATAGGCTGTTAAGGCCCTTAACAGGCACTAAATTGCCTCTATAATGCCATTTTGAAAAGTCTTTGTGATTTTACCCCTTTTCCCACATGAAACATGCCTGTTCTGAAACACGACGATGAAACCTGGCGGGAACACAATTGGATTGCTGACTATCAGCTGCAGGTCAACCACTAAAGAGGAGATTTGATCAGCCATCATTTGTAGGTGGCAGGACTTTGTAGTCTCAGGTCTGGGGGAACTTTTAGAAGGCATAACCACAGCTGTGGAAGTTTGGAGCCTGACACCCATCTCCAGTGTGACCTCCTGGGAAACCCCTCTCGCCACCCTCACTGAGTGCTTCCTCAACTGAGGCATATACCAGAAGCATGGGAGCTATTTATTTCCTTTCTTCCTGGACATCAGATTCGGATGAAGACCAGCCGTGGCAGCAGCGGAACCATGAACAACAGCACTACCAACAGCAGGAGCAACAGCAGGAGCGCCAAGTTGCTGCTCACCCACCTGAAGCTGCACAGGCTAGAAGGCGCCAGCGCACGACTGCATTGCTGCCCGGGATGCAAGGAATGCACTCATCTTGGCCAGATTTGCTTAGCCTAGCCAATCAAGCACTTTTGCCTTGCAGCTTCTTACCTGAGCATCGACAATGGCTAAGAACCAGCGTATTCCTAGCATACTGACAATTGCAAGTAATCCTGAGCCCTCAATGTGAAAGTCCCATTCGCGAAATGACACACACCGCAACTGCAGCAGTAGCCATCAGATTCTTTATTTACATTATTCATATGATGGCTTTTTCACATAAAACAACAAATTTCACCCAAGTGATTACCCTTGTGACTATTTGTGCAGTATCTTTCTCTTACGCGTGCTCCTACGTGGTGCTTCCCCTGTGGCTTCAGCAGATGTGGAGGCCCCTTGCTCACTTTCCTGCTGCTCCTGTCTCGACACCTTTGGCGGGCGTCCTCTGGGGTTGCAAACCTGTGAGGGCTCGTCAGCAGTCTGCTGCTCCTGCGGCTGTGCAGGGGTTGAGGTGCTGATCTCAGTTGGGTGTGGGCTCTAGTAGGGCTCTGACCGAGGGCTCTGCAGTGGCATGGAAGTGTGAGCGCTTGGAGAGGAGCCCCCACTTCCTTGATGTCTGCCACCAGCTTCCCTCTCATGGGTCAGGTCCCCCTCAGCGCTTGCAAGTGGCTTGAGAGCACCTTGCTGCACATCAGGGGAGCCATGGGGACCCGTATCTGCACTGGCCATCCTACTCAGAAGGATTTCCATGAAGGTCTGGTTTCTCTGTTCCATAGATGCCCATCGCTCCTCCAGAGATGTCATTCTATTCTGAACACTCATCATGTTTTCTGCACTCTGGCGACTTATCACTTCCATGGAGGTTGCCATCCTTTCCATGGTGATGCGTTCATGCACTAATGACTCCAAAAAAGGCTCTGCTCATGTTCGCTATGGACTCCTCCATTCGCTCCACACTCGCAGTGACTCTGGAGACAAAACCTGCCAGAGACTCCTGCATCTGTTCCTGGAGTTCCAGCACCATTGATCTTATGGATGGACCCAGAGGCAGAGGGTCGACATGCAGCTGAGCCGAGCTGGCAGAGTCCTGCACCCTCCAACTAGGACTCTCCACTGCTGTCCCTGTCTCCACAATCTGCTGATGCTCACTTGTGAGCTGTGATACACCAGGTGACAACACTACTCTATGTCCCGAAGGTCCCACCGAAGTGTGAGTGTCTGCGCTGGTGCTGGGTGCACTGAATTCTGCTGACGCTGCGCCCTCAGAGGTTACAGCTTCCTCTGAGGAGTCTGGAGGCTCAGGCTGTTCCTCCTGGATAGTGGGGACGGGTGCTTGCGATGGTCCTGTGGGGGAGTAAAGGAAAGAGTCAGAGATGTGAGGCCAAGGTTACATGCACATTGAATATTGCAGATGATCATAAGTCCATCTGTTAGAGCTTCAGAATCATTATCAGCGACTCATGCAATGTCAATGAGAGAGATGGGAAACTATTCTGTCACCAGCTTGCTGTGATGCACCCGTCTGTCCGTCCCCCACTTGCGCATCCTCCTCCACTCCCACGATCTCCAGGACCTCCTCCTCCCAGGGGGTGAGCTGGGCTACTGAGGGTGGCCCTTCTCCTGTCCTCGCTCTTTCCCTTTTATTGTGAGCTCTCTTTTCCTGCAATGAGGGAGACAAGTGGAGTTTGAGTGAGAATGAAGGAGTGAGTGTAGAGAATCCAAAGCATATATGCTTAGAAGGAGACAAAGATGGAGTGAGGTGGCAAGACCAAGGGCCCTCCCTGTGTGTTGTCAGTTGTTTTCATAGCATCACAGTGATAGGGAATGTGAGGGCTGCATAGTCGAATAGTTAGGTGAATGTGACCATAGAGAGAGAGGGAATGGGTAAGGGTGCATGGATGTCAGTGTCAAGTGGGATGTGGAGGAAGAGATTGATAAAGCTGAGTGCTGGTGAGGAGAGGCAATGGAGATCAGATTGAGAGTGATGGGAACTTCATACTCACTTTTCTAGTGCGCTGAAGGTCATGAAATCTCTTCCTGCACTGTATCCAGGTTCTGCGGGTTACTGATAATGATTGACCTCCTCTGCCACTTGCAGCCACACAGCCTTGGTCTGCTGGGAAGGCTTCTTCCTCCCTGATGAAGAGAAGAGCACCTCCTTATGAGCTCTTGCTCTCTCCACTAAAGCCTGCAGGGCAAATTCGTCAAATCTTGGAGCAGACCTAGGTCTCTCGCTGGTCATTCTGCCTCCAGGTCCCTGTAGCAGCAAAGGCCAAAAGGTTGGCAGTCTGCAGAAGAAGCAAGGCTTGTTGCAGACCTTAAATGCAGCAGCAGCAATGATGACATCATCGGATGCGACTTTCAGACTGGAAAAACTCATTTGCCATGGGTTCCCACACGCTGGAACTCAATTGGCCAATTATGTTAAAATCGCATCAATCTCCCACATCAATTTAGATTTGTGTGGACAACACGAAATGCGGATTACACGACCACAACCCGCCCCTGAATTAAAATGCAGCCCATCATTTCAGCTTGTTCTTGCTCCACAGAACAAACTTCTTCCTATTTCGACTCTATTTTTTCTCCCCTTGTCCAGTCTCTTCCCACCTACAGTTACGTCTCTTCAGATGCCCTCTGCCACTTTAACAGTTTCCAGTTTCCTGGCCCTAACCATCTCCTTTTCACCATGGACGTCTAATCCCTCTACACCTTCATCTCTTACCAGGACGGCCTGATGGCACTCCACTTCTTTCTTGAACAGAGGCCCAACCAGTCCCCATCCACCACCACCCTCCTCCGCCTGGCTGAACTTGTTCTTACATTGAACAACTTCTCCTTTGACTCCACTCACTTCCTCCAAATAAAATGTATTGCTATGGGAACCCGCATGGGTCCTAGCTATGCCTGATTTTCGTGGGATATGTGGAACATTCTTTGTTCCAGTCTTACTCAGGTCCCCTCTCTCACCTCTTTTTCCAGTACATTGATGATTGTATCAGTGCCATTTCCTGCTCGCTCCAAACTGGAAAATTTCATCAACTTGGCTTTCAATTTGCACACTTCACTTCGCCATCTCTGACTCTTCCCTTCCCTTCCTCGACTTCTCTGTCTCCATTTCTGAGGATAGGCTATTGACCAATATCCACTATAAGCCCACTGACTCCCATAGCTACCTTGACTATACTTCCTCTTACCCCGCTTCCTGTAGGGACTCTATTCCATTCTCCTAGTTTCTCCGTCTCCGTCACATCTGTTCTGATGATGCCATGTTCCATACCAATGCTTCCAATATGTCTTCCTTTTTCCTCAATCGAGGATTTCCCTCCACCATGGTTGACAGGGCCCTCGACCATGTCTGTTCCATTTCCCGCAATTCTGTTCTCACCCATCCCCTCCCCCCCAGAACCTCGATAGGGTTCCTCTTGTCCTCACCTTTCACCCCACCAGCCTCCACATTCAATGGATCATCCTCCGTCATTTCCACCACCTCAAGCATGATCCCACCACCAAACACATCTTCTCCTGCCCTCCCCATTCAGCATTCCAAAGGGACCGTTCCCTCCACAACACCCTGGTCCACTCCTTAATCACCCCCAGCAACCCCTCTCCTTCCCACAGCACCTTCCTGTGCAAGTGCAGGAGGTGCAACATGTTCTCTTTTGCCTCCTTCCTTCCCACTGTCCAGGGCCCCAAACACTCCCTCCAGGTGAAACAGCGATTTGCTTGTACTTCTTTCAATTTACTCTACTGTATTCAACGCTCACGATATGGGCTCCTCTACATTTGGAAGACCAAACGCAGATTGGATGACCGCTTTGTGGAACACCTCCATTCAGTCCGTAAGCGTAACCCCAAGCTTCCAGTCGCCTGTCACTTTAATTCTCCGCTCCACTCCCACTCTGACCTCTCTGTCCTCGACCTCTTATACCGTTCCAATGAAGCTAAGCGTAAGCTTGAGGAACAGCACCTCATCTTTCGATTTGGCACTTTACAGCCTTCCGGACTCAACATTGAGTTCAACAATTTCAGATCATAACCTCTGCCCCCATTCTTTTGGACAGCAGCTGTTGATGATTTTGCTATCCCCATTTACACCTCCTCTAGACCCATCTGTTGGTTCTTTACTTGTCCCATTACCATCTTCGTTTGCCTTGTGCCGTCATCCCTTTTGTCGTTTAATCTCTCCTGCCTTCCATCCTATCACAGACCTTCCCTTTTGTTCTTCCCTCCCCGCCCCCTTTCCCTGCCCCTGCACTTGCTGAAAATCTGTTACATCTCTAACTTTTTCCAGATCTGACAAAAGTTTCTCTCTCCACAGATGCTGCCTGACCTGTTGAGTATTTCCAGCATTTTCTGTTTTTATAGACACAGTCGTTTGACCTGTTAGGATATATCTAATTAATCAGCACATAGAGATCAGAGCACTAAACCTGACAGCACAAATTCCAAAGAATGGAACATCACAGATCAGTGCAGCTGGTCCCTGTGAATCAGAGAATTAAAGTCAAGGGGAATCTGATCTCAGTATAATCCTTAGTTAAAAAAGTGAATGTATGTAGATAATGTCTAAAGAGCCAGAGGGTAGGTACACGGAAGCTAATTAAATGTGATAGCAAAAGGTCAGGGTTTAATTTTAAGCATGTCATGAGAGACTGTGCCTGAAATGAATCTGTTCTTCCGTAATAATACAAGAACTACTAGAACAGGTTTGAAGTGGTTTCATAAAATTGATTGTGATAGAAATTAGACTTGCATGAAATACTTACAGTAGTAAACCTAACACCTTGTTAATTAAGTGATAATTAACTTTTCTTATCACTATCCTAATCTTGGAAGGAAATGGTAAGTGCCTAGTATGAAAATTCATAGACATATATTTGAACTGTATAACTATTAAAGAACCTGATTTTTTTTCCCATTTCAATGCATTGAATTTCTATTTAAAGTTTTATAACTTTGTTGGGAGAGGAGAAACAACAGCTCCACATCCCTAATAGCTTAAGATGAAGAATGCAACCTTGGTGGGGGGGCTCCAATAATGAGTAAACATGCTGGGGTATTGAGCTTCATAGAACAGGAAGGTCCATTGTCTGTGAGTAGTATCCTTAAGCGAGGGAAAGAAAACAAAATCAGTCATGGTTTCCATTGTTCATCACCATTTAGCAACAGCAGGTGTAAAAGTGTGCAGACATCAAATAAAGACAAAATAACAACAGAAAATGCTGGAAAAACTCAGCAGGTCAGGCAACATCCATGGAGAGAAATTTGAGTTGATGTTTCGGGTCGGACCCTTCTTCAAAACTGGAAAGAAAATAAAATAGATTGAAGGCAGGGCTGCGATCGGACAAAAGAAGTAAAAGAAACAAAAGTAGTAAAAGAGACAATAAAAGGTATTCGAAGCTAGACGAGATGGTAATAGGCTGAGATTAGGTGTGAAGTGTACTGGCAGGGCAAGAGATAGCTGCCAGGTGTGAGAGAGAAACAAAAGGAAAGGGGGGGGGAAAGGAGTGGAGCTCGGGGTCACCCTTACGGACTGAACGGAGGTGTTCTGCAAAGTGGTCACCCAATCTGCGTTTGGTCTCCCCAATGTAGAGGAGACCACATCGTGAGCAGTGAATACAGTATACTAGATTGCAAGAAGAACAAGTAAATCGCTGTTTCACCTGGAAGGGGTGTTTGGGGCCCTGGACAGTGGGAAGGGGGGGGTATAGGGGCAGGTGTTACATCTCCTCCTCTGGTCAAACTCAAACATTAAGAACAGATAGAGAAAATGCTGGTAACACTCAGCAAGTCAGGCAGCATTTGTGGAGAGAGAAACAGAGTTAATGTTTCATGTTAATGGCCTATTGATGAAAGGTCATCAACCTGAAACATTTCTCTCTCCACAGATGCTGCCTGAGTGTTTCCAACATTTTCTGTTTTTATTTCAGAGTTCCAGCATTCACAATATTTTGCTTTTGATTATGAATAGAATTTTGGGTGAGGAATCATGGGACTGCTGGTGCCCAGTGAATCTTAGTCTAGCAGCAATCATCACCTTCAGTTTAGGACAGGAGAACAATTTAGGAAAAAAAGTGTAATCTTGTTTGATTAAATATAACAACTTGTTTCTCATGAATTATAACAAACCATATATATGAAATGTATAAAACATATATATGTATGACTTCTCCTGTAACAGACTTCAAGCTGGTTTGTGCTCTATATCTATTTATCTGTCCTGTTATATAAGATCTTTGAATTGATAATGTGGTAATGTTGCCAGTCCATTGAAAACAATAATGATAATGCTGTAATGGTAGCTATAATAATAATAAATAGAATTGCATTTATATAGCACCTTTCATGACCTCAGGACATCCCAAGCGCCTTACAAACAATGATGTACTTTTGAAATGTAGTCACATTTGTGGGAAAACTGTGGCAGCCAATTTGCGTACAGCAAGGTCCCACAAACAGCAATGAAATAAATAAATCTGTTTCAGTGATGTTGGTTGAGGGATAAATGTTGGCCAGGGAGAACTCCCTTGCTTTTCTTCAAATAGTGCCGTAGGATCTTTTATATCCACTGGGAGGGCAGAAGGGGCCTCGGTTTAACCTCTCATCCAAATGACACACCTCCACCAATGCAGCGCTCTCTCAGTACTGCACCAGAGTGCCAGCCTAGATTATGTGCTCAAGTCTCTGGAGTGAGGCTTGAACCTATGACCTTCTGACTTAAAGGTGAGAGTGCAACCAACCGAGCCATGGCTGACATCTTCTAATGCCTGCTATGTTTATTTAGTCTACAGAAGAGTGCTGTTGCCTCTAAAAACAATATGGCAAGAACTTCTGTTATCCTTGCTTGTTCCAGCAGTGGCAGTGTTACCTCGTTTAGCCTGTTGCAACAAACACAGCTATAAACAACATACTAGCCCCAAAAATCCATGTAAGCACTGGGAAGTAATATTGGGTAATGCCCAGAGGTAATGGCTCAAGTGTAACAGCAACATGTGCTTCTATTTTTTAATGAGTGACATTGTAATGCCTGTTATACAGCCCTCTTCTGCTGGCCTTCCTATTCTTCACTCACTCAGGTTTGTAATATCAACCTTTAAAAATAACGTTGTGCTCCTTCATTTTATTTTTAAATGACAGTCTTTCAAAATGGAGATTTCCTAGTCGCTAAGCTGCAAATAAATAAATTAGTTAGTGAATACTGCTGCAGCTAGCCTGAAAAATAAACAAATATACCCCAGCCCATGAAAAATAATCTTTGGTTTCATTTCTTAACGTCCCGGTCTTTTGAAATGAGGATTTCCTACCATCGCTGCTGACCCGAGAATAAATCAATATCAATGCTCTCACTTCCCTTTATCTAAAATTTAAAAAAAGAAACGCTAACCCTTTGAAAAATCAGCATTTCCTTCCACCAGCAAACTGAAAATAAATAAATAACTGCAATTACAATTGTTCATTGCTCACTCCATTTATAATTCAATACTTGCCTTTCTAATAGCTGCTTGCTTAGATTCATACTAGCCTTTAAACTGATGATTTCCCCTTTATATATTTTTCATCTTACCAGACATTCAAAATTTCTCCTGCAGCCACAGAGCTATAAATACCAGTAAAACCCAGCTGCAAGTAAATAAAGCTACAGTAGTCTAGTACAACCTAAAGGTTGGGAGTTCAAATCCTACCATACGAAGTTGTGAAATTGATTTCAATAAATCTGCTAAGTTGTGGGTTGTTGTAAAAACCCCACTGGTAACTAATCTCTTTCAAGGAAGGGAACCCACCATCCCTACCTGGTATAGCTGACACGTGACTCTACTCCACCCTATGTGGTAGATTCTTAATGGGGTAGAATTTCAGGCCTTGACTTGACGCAGTGGAAACAGCACGCAAGCGAGTTAAGAGGCCCGAGGATCGATAGAAATTGGTTCTCCAGCCTCACCTGAATAATCAGGTCGAGCTGTGGTCGCGCGTCCAACATACAGCTATAAACAACATACTAGCCCCAAAAATCCATGTAAGCACTGGGAAGTAATATTGGGTAATGCCCAGAGGTAATGGCTCAAGTGTAACAGCAACATGTGCTTCTATTTTTTTAATGAGTGACATTGTAATGCCTGTTATACAGCCCTCTTCTGCTGGCCTTCCTATTCTTCACTCACTCAGGTTTGTAATATCAACCTTTAAAAATAACGTTGTGCTCCTTCATTTTATTTTTAAATGACAGTCTTTCAAAATGGAGATTTCCTAGTCGCTAAGCTGCAAATAAATAAATTAGTTAGTGAATACTGCTGCAGCTAGCCTGAAAAATAAACAAATATACCCCAGCCCATGAAAAATAATCTTTGGTTTCATTTCTTAACGTCCCGGTCTTTTGAAATGAGGATTTCCTACCATCGCTGCTGACCCGAGAATAAATCAATATCAATGCTCTCACTTCCCTTTATCTAAAATTTAAAAAAAGAAACGCTAACCCTTTGAAAAATCAGCATTTCCTTCCACCAGCAAACTGAAAATAAATAAATAACTGCAATTACAATTGTTCATTGCTCACTCCATTTATAATTCAATACTTGCCTTTCTAATAGCTGCTTGCTTAGATTCATACTAGCCTTTAAACTGATGATTTCCCCTTTATATATTTTTCATCTTACCAGACATTCAAAATTTCTCCTGCAGCCACAGAGCTATAAATACCAGTAAAACCCAGCTGCAAGTAAATAAAGCTACAGTAGTCTAGTACAACCTAAAGGTTGGGAGTTCAAATCCTACCATACGAAGTTGTGAAATTGATTTCAATAAATCTGCTAAGTTGTGGGTTGTTGTAAAAACCCCACTGGTAACTAATCTCTTTCAAGGAAGGGAACCCACCATCCCTACCTGGTATAGCTGACACGTGACTCTACTCCACCCTATGTGGTAGATTCTTAATGGGGTAGAATTTCAGGCCTTGACTTGACGCAGTGGAAACAGCACGCAAGCGAGTTAAGAGGCCCGAGGATCGATAGAAATTGGTTCTCCAGCCTCACCTGAATAATCAGGTCGAGCTGTGGTCGCGCGTCCACAGGCAACTCGCCCGATGGAGAAAAACAATTTTGGGCGGCCTGCCTTGTCGGCAGCTGCCATCAGGTAAGTGCAGGGAGAAGGGTTGCAATGGACCACGGGGAGGGGGTGTGTGTGAAGGGGGCAGTTGCAATGCCTGTGAACACTTCTGCTCTTCCTGACTCCATCAGGGATGTTTTTTTTTAATTCTCAAATTTCAGGCATGGACACTGCACGCCAATATTTTGGCCTTTACCAATTGGTAGGTGGCACACTGTGGCTCATAATGAGCATGTGTTTCCTGGCATATTGAAGGCTTAGGAAACTGTTTAATGCCTGAAAAATGGGTGCTGCACGGATGAATTTCTAGACCATATTTTCTGTTATTCACATTTTTTGAGGAGGTAACAAGGAGGGTAGATGAGGGTAGTGCGTTTGACGTAGTTTATGTGGACTTTAGCAAGGCTTTTGATAAGGTTCCACATGGCAAACTGGTCACGAAGTTAAAAGTCCATGGGATCCAGGGCAAAGTGTCAAGTTGGATTCAAAACTGGCTCGGAGACAGGAAGCAGAGGGTAATGGTTGATGGGTGTTTCTGTGACTGGAAGGCTGTTTTCAGTGGGGTTCCGCAGGGCTCAGTACTAGGTCCCTTGCTTTTTGTGATATATATCAACGATCTTGACTTGAATATAGGGGGTATGATTAAGAAGTTTGCAGATGATACTAAAATCGGCTGTGTGGTTGATACTGAAGAAGGAAGCTGTAGACTGGATGAAGATATCAATAAATTGGTCAGGTGGGCAGAACAGTGGCAAATGGAATTCAATCCGGAGAAGTGTGAGGTAAAGCATTTGGGGAGGGCTAACAAGGAAAGGGAATACACATTAAATGGTAGGACACTGAGTAGTGTAGAGGAAAATAGGGACCTTGAGTGCATGTCCACAGATCCCTGAAGGTAGCAGGCCAAGTAAATAAGGTGGTTACGAAGGCATGCGGAATGCTTGTCTTTATTAGCCGTGGCATAGAATACAAGAGCAGGGGGGTTATGCTTCAACTGTATAAAACACTAGTTAGGCCTCAGCTAGAGCACTGCGTGCAGTCCTTTTCACCACATTACAGGAAAGATGTGATTGCACTGGAGAGGGTACAGAGGAGATTTACAAGGATGTTGCTGGGAGTAGAGAATCTTAGCTATGAGGAAAGACTGGATAGGCTGGGTCTATTTCCCTTGGAACAGAGAAGGCTGAGGGGAGACCTTATTGAGGTGTATAAAATTATGAGGGGCCTAGATAAAGGGGATAGAAAGGACCTATTTCCCTTAGTAGAGGGGTCAAAAACCAGGGGGCACAGATTTAAATTAATTGGGGGAAGGTTTAGAGGGGATTTGAGGGGAAATTTCTTCACCCAGAGGGTTGTGGGGGTCTGGAACTCGCTGCCTGAAAGGGTGGTAGAGGCAGGAACCCTAACCACATTTAAAAAGTACTTTTTGTGCACTTGGGATGCTGTAACCTGCAGGGCTACGGATCAAGAGCTGGGAAGTGGGATTAGGCTGGATTGCTCTTTGTTGGCCGGCGCGGATATGATGGGCCGAAATGGCCTCCTTCTGTGCTGTAACTTTCCATGATTCTATGATTCTAAGTGTCACTTTTGGCAGTACAGCCTGGTTTTACTATTCCGTCTTAGTACTGACACACCACCGCTTCATACCTCTGGTACAACTTCCAGTTTTATCATTCAGTCTCACGTCTTGCAGGACTGACATATTTTACCATTAAGTCTCATATTGTGTGGCACTGTCACCAAGTTTAAATTTTCAGACATTTAGGGGGTAATTTTAACCTCCCAGGATGAACGTGAGAGTGGCTGAAATTTCAAAAATCGGAAACCTGATCCTAACCCATCTCCAACGCGCGCACTTCCGGTTTTAATGGAGGTGGGCTGAGGGGTGGGAAATAACCTGCTCTCCAGAGGTGGGTCCAGAATTTAAATATTTGAATGAGGTTGTGTGCCTCAAATTTTACCACAGTTTTAAATTTAATTTAATTGCTGCGTGCCATCTTTCCCAGGGCTCGAGAAACCCGGCAGCTGGAGGGAGGCAGATAAGTGCCTTTCCAGCACTGCTTGTGGGTCAGGAGGAGCTGGAGTGTTTCTCCACAGCCCCCCAAGCTAAGGTTACACAGCATAATTGTCCCTTTTCAACACGACCTGTGCAACATTTGGAGATGTTTGAGGAAAAAGTGTAAAAAATTTTGCACAGGCAGCAGACTGGTGCCAGTAATAAACGGTGCGATCACTGAAAGCACCTTTTTCGCGATGTTCAAGCGGCACAGGAGCATTCCCTTTAATTACTGCTCTTGCAGCGCACTTCTGAGTGCACAACGCCTCCTTTTACAGACGCTGTCAGCGTGAGGTGCTAAAGCAGGGGGCGATATCTTAATTGCACGAAATAATTATTCCCAGAGATTAATTACAGATATAAAAGCAAAATACCGTGGATGCTGGAAATCTGAAATAAGAACAAAAAATTCGTCAGAACTTTTTCCAGTTCTGACGGAGGGTCATGGACCTGGAACGTTAACTTTGTTTCTCTCTCCACAGATGCTGCCTGACCTTAATTAAATATATGTTGGGAATACCTCGTTGATTTTCACTTTGTGCTAGTCATGTGCACTGGCCCAGATTAATAGAATCTCACCATGTGAGAGGTGTTAGAGGCCTAGGCGCTAGCAGTTAGCGCCAGCGCTAATTCGTCACTGAAGGTCGCGTTCTGCGTTGGCTTCATCGCAGCTGGACGCTAGCCCCTTAGCGCCCCATTAGCGCCCCTGTCAGGTGCAGGTGATGTCAGTTAGCGATGGAACACAGACACACTGGCGCCGGACAGTTTTTAAAGGGGAGGGTTGATCTTGCTCTCCAGCCACACCCTGCTCATTGGAGCCTTGAATCTCGGTCTGGAGAGACCTGTGCCCAAAGCTGTCAGCCAAGGACTATGGAGAGGGTGAAAGAACGAGCTCAGCGCTCCAGCGAGCGGGCCTTAGATGCTCTGGTTGGCGCGGTGGAGCGCAGAAGATCTATACTCTTTCCTGAGAGTGGCAGGTGTAGTGTCCGTGTGTTGATAAAGACACTGAAGACAGGAGTTGGTTCATAGGTGTTTACTAAGCAAAGTCTGGGGGGGGGGTTCTAACGGATATACACAATATACAGGCTTATATAGCCCGAGTGGCCATTACCGGCATTACAGCACACCTGGGGCTCTTAAAGGCACATACACTACAATTCCTCCCCTTTTAGCTAACCAGTACATCATATTTTAAGTAATTATTAATTACATGTTATAAGAAAAATAATATACACATTGCTGTAGTTAGTTAATTATAAGTCAGTCTCTCAGGAGGCTTCCTGACTCGGTCCGGATAACGCCTCGGGGGTGTAGTAGTTTCTGGTGGTGTAGTAGGTTCTTTTGGCAAGGCTGATTTGGCTTGAATGCCAGTGTCGGGTTCATCGGGTTCCAGTATCGCCGGATCGGAGGTAGATATGGGTATCTCTACTTCATCGTTAGACGTATAGAGTTGTGGTGTAGGTTGTCCCTTTTCGGATGACTTTATGATTTGGTCAGCATGGCGCCTTATTATGCTTTCTCCGATGTCCACGGTATACATCAGTGGTCCTAGTCGTGTGCAGATAGTTCCAGGCTGCCATTTCTCGGTACGGTAGTCCCGGGCCAAAACTTGACCTATCTGGAAGGTTCTAGTTGGCCTTTCATTCATGCCTTGAAACTGTCGGTTCTCCACGTCCCTTCTGATGTTGGGCTTGACCAAATCCAGCTGGCATCTTAGGTTTCTATTGAAGAACATCATGGCGGGAGTTTGGTTGGTAACCATATATGTTGCATTCCTGTATGCGAATAAGAGGTTATCCACATTGTGCTGAAGTTTTATGTCTTCATTACCCATGGCCTTTATGGCCTTCTTGAAGGTCTGGACAAACCTTTCAGCCAATCCATTGGTGGCGGGATGGTATGGGGCGGACGTGTAGTGCTTAACCCCATTGTTTTTTAAGAACTTTCTGAATTTTTCGGACACAAATTTCGGTCCATTATCAGAACATATCTGTTCCGGCAGCCCATTCCTGGCAAATATGGTCCTTAATACTGTGATGGTTTTTTCCGTGGTGGTGGAGGACATCTTTATTACCTCCGGCCACTTGGAGTGTGCATCAACCGCGATTAAGAACATTGAGTCCATAAATGGACCAGCAAAGTCGATGTGCACCCTTTGCCAGGGAGATGAGGGCCCCTCCCATGGATGTAGAGGGGCTTGTGGTGGAGCGTTTTGGACCTTCTGGCATCCTAGGCAGCTCTTGGTCATTTCTTCGATGTCTCCATCGATACCTGGCCACCATACAAACGCCCTAGCTAGGTTCTTCATTTTCACTCCACCCAGATGCCCCTCGTGAAGCTCCTTTAGCACTTTATCCTGGAGTTTGGGTGGAATCACCACTCTGGATCCACACATCAAGGTTCCTCGGCACACTGACAGCTGTTCTCTTCTTTGCGAGAATGCTGGCAACAGTTGTTCGCCATGTGCTGGCCATCCCTTCACTGCTAAATCGTAGACCTGTGAGAGAGTCGGGTCATTTCTCGTCTCCCTTTCAATGGCAGAATTTGTTACTGGTAGACATTCCACTATGATAGAGTGGAACATCTCTACTGGGTCTACTGTAGGTGCCTCTTCTACTGTTGGCAACGGTAGGCGCGATAAACCGTCAGCATTCCCATGCTGTTTTGATCCTTTGTATTCTATGTTGTATTGGTGTGCCCCTAGAAAAAGGGACCACCTCTGTAGCCTTTGCGCTGTCATAATAGGAACACCCTTTTTAGGGTTGAATATGGAGATGAGGGGTTGATGGTCAGTCAACAAGGTAAATTTTTGTCCGTGTAGGTAATGGTTGAATTTCTTCACTCCCCATACCAGGCTGAGTGCTTCCCTGTCGATTTGGGCATAGTTACGCTCAGCTGAGTTTAATGAGCGTGACGCAAAAGCTATCGGCCGTTCTGAGCCATCAGGGAATTTATGGGATAATACTGCTCCTATGCCGTAAGGGGGTGCATCGCACGCCAGTCTGATTGGCAGTGATGGGTTGTAATGAGCCAAAACTTCTTCGGATGTGATTAAGTCTTTGCATTTATGGAAGGCACGTTTACTGTCTTCGTTCCATTTCCAAATCACTCCTCTTTGTAGAAGTTCATTAAGAGGGTGTAGAAGAGTTGATAAGTTCGGTAAAAATTTATGATAGTAATTTATTAATCCCAGGAACGACCTTAATTGTGAAACATTTTCAGGTGCTGGGGCTTTTATGACCGCTTCAATTTTTTCAGGTGACTTATGCAACCCTTCATTATTAATTATGTGGCCACAATATGATATCTGATTTTGGAAAAATTCGCACTTGGGGTGATTTGCTCGTAGGCCCCGTTCTTTCAGCCTAGTGAGCACCTGCTCCAAATTGGCAAGCTGCTCGTTGTCGTTTTCCCCTGTTACAAGGATGTCGTCTAGGTAGCATTGAGTCCCCGGAATCCCTTGCAGGACTTGCTCCATAGCTCTTTGCCAGATAGCTGGAGATGATGCTACTCCAAAAACCAGTCGATTGTACTGGTACAGGCCTTTGTGTGTGTTTATCGTGAGATACCTTTTAGAGGCCTCCTCAACCTCCATCTGTAGATATGCCTGTGCCAAGTCAATTCTGGTGAAACGTTTCCCTCCGGATAGTGAGGCGAAAATATCTTCTATCCTCGGAAGAGGATACTTTACTGTGTGAAGGACCGGGTTTACAGTCACCTTGAAGTCTCCACAGATGCAAATTTTTCTCTGTTCTTCAGATTTATCATTATTCAATGCTTTTTTCATGACTGGAACGATGGGTGTTACCCACTCGCTCCAATCTATTTTGGATAATACGCCTGCCTTTTCCAAATTCTCCAGCTCTGCCTCGACTGCTGGACGAATTGCGTATGGCACTGGTCTTGCCTTAAAAAATTTGAGAATTGCTGCATCTTCCACTTTTATTGAGGCGGTGATGCCTTTCAAGGTTCCTAGTTTCTCCTGAAACACTTCTTTGGCGTTGGCCAAGATGTCTTTTAATCGTTCAGGTACGATGTCATCATTGTTTTTTTTCTTTCTGGTCACCGTCAGTGCCTGAATGGAGTGCCAGTCTAAACGTATCTTTCTGATCCATTCACATCCCAACAACGGTGGACCACCATCTTGTAGAATGTATAAATACAACTTTTGTATTTCTTTGCCGTTGTATACAACAGGCACCCTTATTTTTCCTTTGGGGTATACTTTCTGCCCCGTATATGTTTTTAAGATAATGGATGTGTCTTTTAGAGGTATATGCGAAAATAGCCTCTCGAAATCCCGTCGATTTATTACGGTTAGAGCTGATCCTGTATCTAGCTCCATTTTAACTGGGGACCCTGCTATCGTGAGGGTAACCCAAATGGTTTGGTAATCATCTTTGGCAAGTACATTATGTAATTTGAGACAGCTTAGTCTCTTGTTTTCGGAGTCGCTATCGCTCTTCTGGTCTTCGGAGCTACTGTCCGTCATCATTTGTACCTTCCTGTACTTTCCTTTATTGATTTTTTTTTTCTGTCCGTGGATTTATTTTGTCCAGATCGGCATACCCGTGCAATGTGTCCAATTTTTCCGCATTGCCTGCATGCTTTGTCCTTGAACCAGCAGTCCTTCTGGTTATGGGTGAATCTGCTGCAGCGATAACATCTTTCGAAACCCTGTGTCATTTCATGGGTGCCGAAGTCCTGTGTCTTTTGTTGTATCTCTGCAGCTCCTCTTGCTGCTGCTTCGTATGATACAGCCATACTGAAAGATTTGTCCAATGTTAAATCTTTTTCAGAAAGCAGCCTTTTTTGTGTTCCTTCACTTAAGAGACCGCAAACGAATTTGTCTCGAAGATAATCTGCTAGTCCTGCCCCGAATTGGCAGTACTTTGATAGCTTTCTTAATTCGGTGAGGTAATCAGCGTTACTTTCATTCTTGTGTTGATTTCTCTTGAAGAATTTGAATCGTTCCGCTATCAGCAGCGGTGTTGGGTTTAAGTGCTCCTGCAGGGTATCAACAATTTCTTTAAAATTCTTGTCCTTTGGTTTGGCTGGAGTGATTAAATTTCGTAACAGCCCGTATGCCTTTGTGCCCATTAGGTTCAGCAGTACTGAAGCTTTTTTTTCATCTTCTGTTCCATTTGCAGTGCAATATACCTCTACTCTTTCCACGTATGTGGTCCAATCCTCTATTTTGCTATCAAAAGCATCAATATTGCCAGACTTAGGCATTTCAGAAAAGATATGGCGCTTCCCGCGCTTTTCTTTCTTTTCTGCAGCAAAGATATGGCGCTTCCCGCGCTTTTCCGCCGCTGCTGCCGATGACAACGTTGTTTCCCGTGGTTCCCGTTCTTTTATTTATTTATTTATTTACAGTTGGAGACTCGTTTCCGCGGGACTTTCTCTCCAGGTCTGAACGCTGACCTGCTTGCCGCGCTGGCTGTCTCCCGAGTGCTCCCTCCCAGTCCGTTATTGCTTGCCTCCGATTTCGCTGCCTGTCTCAGCTGTAGAGCCAGCCGCTGGAGCCCCAGCCTGACGTCCAGGAAGGATTAGCGCAGTACCTGACACCAGCTTGGCCCGCTGGTGAAACCACAGCTTCTCTCACTTTCTTGAGTCTTCTGGACGCCCGAGGAATCGATGTCCTTGAGGTGCTGCCGAATTGCAGGCAAGTCCGTTTCCACTTCGTCGCCACTGTAGTGTCCGTGTGTTGATAAAGACACTGAAGACAGGAGTTGGTTCATAGGTATTTACTAAGCAAAGTCTGGGGGGGTGTTCTAACGGATATACACAATATACAGGCTTATATAGCCCGAGTGGCCATTACCAGCATTACAGCACACCTGGGGCTCTTAAAGGCACATAGGCCTAGAAATTCAGTTGCGTTCGCCAGCCGTTAACGCCATAAGAGGGGTAGATTTCCAGCGCTAGGCACTTAGCGCCCGGGCGCAGGCCGATCTGCGCCTACGCCCAACTTCAGTTGACATTTAGCGCCGGCACAAAGTGTTTGCGCCCGCTCAGCTGCGCGCGCAGCTTATGACGTCATATCGTCGTGCAACGCTGTTTGTGCGCCCCAAACCGGAAATTCAGTGGCGCCCGCCCAATGTGGGCGTGGCGCTGTTAAGAACTGTGAACTGGAATGCAGCAGAGGCCCTGCGGGCCTCGGGGAGCGCTAATTAAAGGGCACTTAGACTGAACTATAAAGGCCAGCCATTTTGCTGCAATGACTTTAGTGCTTTGGATTTCTGGACAGGGACCAAGGAACAGACCTTACTGATTTGGGACAACATAGGAGAGGTCTTTTTGGCTTCTGGCCAGAGCTTTGAAATTAGACTCATTGTGATTTCACTGTTTGCAAGTTTATTATGGGGGCTGCATGGGGTTCCAACCCTCAGTTCCAGCATTATGTGCGAAGGGCTCGCAGACGCTGTGTGAGAGGGCCAGCCATGCCTAGACGCAGAGGGGCCATCAGGCGTCGGCAACGTAGGCCTTACCCACTCAGGGAATACCGGCAGCAGATGTCCTATCTCACCATGACTGCCGCGCATTGTGTTAAGAGGCTGCGCTTCAGAAGGGAGGTGGTTGCAGAGATCTGCCAGCTGCTTCACAGAGATCTGCGTCCACAGCTGATGTGCAGGACGTCTCTGTCGGTGGAAGTGAAGGTCACGGTGGCTCTGAATTTTTATGCAAGCGGCTCCTTCCAAGCCGCTGCTGGGGACATAGCGAACATCTCCCAGTTCGCCGTGCATCGCTGCATCCGGCAGGTCACCGATGCCCGTTTCGCAAGGAGACACCAATTCATCTCCTTCCCCATGACCCTAGAGAGGCAGGAGCAGCGTGCAGTCGGATTTGCCAGGATCGCCGACTTCCCCATGGCGCAGGGCGCCATTGACTGCACGCATGTGGCTATGCGGGCACCTATCGACAATGCCGAGGATTACCGCAACCGGAAGGGCTACCATTCCCTCAATGTACAGCTGGTGTGTGACCACAGGCAGCGCATCCTAGCTGTCAATGCCCGCTTTCCAGGAAGCAGCCATGATGCATTTATCCTGCGCCAGACTACTGTGGCTGACATGTTCGAGGCACAGCCTCCACCAAGAGGATGGCTTATTGGGGACAAGGGCTACCCTTTGTGTACATGGCTCATGACCCCGCTCCGCGCGCCCAGGACCCCTGCGGAGGAGGCATACAACGAAAGCCATCAAGCCACAAGGAACATCATAGAGCAAACGATTGGCGTCCTCAAGCAACGGTTCCGCTGCCTGGATCGTTCCGGCGGATCTCTACAGTATTCGCCGGATAGAGTCTCCCAGTTCGTCGTCGTTTGCTGCATGCTGCACAACCTGGCTATCCGCAGGACTCAGGCACTGCCACCTCGCGTTGGACCACCACCTCAGGAGGACGAGCAGGAGGACCATGAGGAGGAGGAGGAGGAGGAGGAGTACCAGCCCAGGAGGGAGCCACAAGGTCCAAGGGCCGTCCGCCGGCGGCTTATTGAACGACACTTCTAGGCCCCCTGTCAGGGAATGGCTTGTGGCAATGAACGCACCTGAATGCAGCCGCTCCGCAAGCCCTCAGCCGGTTAATGCAACAACCACTTGAAACATGACACCTGGACAAGCTGAATAAATAAAAAGCTTTATTTAACAAACTCCGGGCCCTTCCCACATGAAACAGAAAAACAGACAAGACCCCCAAAAAACAGTCAAAAACATATCTCACTCCCACAACCTGGGGAGGAATAACAAAAATTGTCCTTCCAATTGGCCTTCATCCTCGGCCTTACCAAAATAAGCCCCCCCCCCTCCAGAACACAAACACCCCCATATAAAAAAAACAGTTGGCAACACACTCTACTTGGTGTGCCGAGAGGGCGAGTCCTTGTGCAGGCTTCTCCGGCCCCTGCCCGACCTGTTGCTCCGCCTCAACCTGGGCCCTGTGGGTGTTGCAAGGCTGGGGGAAGGCTCCTGAGGGGCACAATGCGTGACGGCAGATGCCCTTGGGGGTCGGCCTAGACGAGGTCCGGCCCTGGAGGGGCCGGCTGCTGACTGCTGCAGCTGTGGCTGGCCAGCATCAGTCTCTCCAGCAGCTCGTCGCACCTTGGCTGGGGGAGTGGCAGTGGCGGCTGCAGCAATGGGGGCAAGCTGGCTGATGCCAGGCGCTCGCTGGTCGCCAGAGACACTGGCACTCGGCCGGCCAGGCACTGCAGCAAGCGCAGCAATCTGGTGAAGGCCAGACCGCTGTGCTGCAGCAGGGCGGCGGGTGCCCTGGCGATGCTTCCGTGACACAGCGAGTGTGGCAGAAGTGAGTGCGCGAACTGCCCTGGTCTGTGCCCGCATCAGATCAGCCAGTGTCTGGACGGCACCACTCATGAACTCGCGACTCGCGTTCTGTGCTGCCGCGAGTTTGTCGACACCCCTGGCCTGTGCTGCCGCGAGTTGCTCGACACCCCTGGCCTGTGATTCCCCGAAATTGGCCACACTGTGAGCCAGGGACTCAATGGCCTGAGGCAACTGTCCCACAACCCCCATGAACTCGTTGTGGCGCCGCTCCGAGGCCGCGGACATTTCATCAAGGAGGCGCACCTCCTGGGCGAGGACCGTCTCCGGACTGGAGGGCGGACTCTCCCTCTGGGGAGAAGGCCGCCGAGCTGCCCGACCCTTCCCGCGTGCCTGGACGCCACTGGGCCCAGCAACTGCCCTCCCCTGCAACACTTCCCCCCTCTGGGGAGAAGGCAGCCGTGCTGCCCGACCCTTCCCGCGTGCCTGGACGCCACTGAGCCCAGGAACTGCCCTCCCCTGCAACACTTCCCCCCTCTGGGGAGAAGGCAGCCGTGCTGCCCGACCCTTCCCGCGTGCCTGGACGCCACTGGGCCCAGGAGCTACACCCCCCTGCAACACTTCCCCCTGGCTCTCCTCCAGGCAAGACGTGTCCCCTCCATTGCCATCCCCTGGCGCGGATGAGGGTTCCCCCGATGTGCCGCCTTCCTCTTGGTCCTCGTCGTCCTCCTCTTCCGAGGGACTGGCACTCACAGCTTCAGGGACCTCCTCCTCACCAGCTGAAAGCAGGAAGGCACAAGAGTAGCTTTAGAGTGAGGACAGGGCGTCAGCGAGGGAGGCATGAGTGGTGCCATTATGCACATTGGTGGGACAGTGGCAAAGGATGTAGATCTGAAGCGCAAGGGGAACCAGAGAGGTCCAAACGGTCATGTCCTTACCATTGGGTCCCAGCACAGGGTCGGCATCTCCAATAGCAACGGGGCCAGTCACCCGGCCACGCATGAGTCGAGCCACGCTCTCCTCCAGTTGACTGAGCTCTTGGAACTGGGCACGGCCTCCCCCGGTGACAGTCTGGCTCTTCAAATTCCATGCCAGCTTGGCCTGCAAGAGAAAGGACGGCCTCTAAGTACAGTGTGGTGCCCTGTTGTTGTGTGCACTGCCTCCCATGGTGGAATAGCTTGGCCAGTGTGGTGCCCTGTTGTTGTGTGCACTGCCTCCCATGGTGGAATAGCTTGGCCAGTGTGGTGCCCTGTTGTTGTGTGCACTGCCTCCCATGGTCGAATAGCTTGGCCAGTGTGTTAAGTGCAGAGAGTGCTATTGATGATCATGCCAGTGCCATAGCTGCGGGAGGAGGGCTGGCCATTAGGCCTTTGAGGTCCCTTTGCCCATAATGTGAGGTGCACATGCAAGGATGAGGAGGACATTGGAAAGGGTACTCACCCTGACCAACCGACTGAGGTCGTTGTACTTCTTGCGGCATTGGTCACCAGTCCTGGGGACATCGCTGTTGGCTGACACCCTCTGGGCAATTTCCCTCCAGGCTCTCCTGTACTGCCTCCTGGGAGCCTTCTTGCCACTGTCCGGGCACAAGATCTCTCTGTTCTTTTCCAACCCCCTAAGCAGCACCCTCAAAGCATGCTCTGAGAAGCGCTGCGCTCGTTCACGGGCCTTCTGCATGGCTTCAGGCGCTATTTGGGTCCACCAGCAGTGTTCAGGCCTAGCTGCAGGGCTCCACTATCCAGGGCGTGGCTGCAGACAAAGTCGACCCTTCCCCCTTTAAGAGCTGGCCGGCGTCAGGGTGTCTGCTGTCAATCAAAGCATGACCGCACCTGCGCTGCGCCCGGCCTCGGCGTTATCAGTCTGCACCGCCGGCTTAGCGCCTAAAGATAGGAGTGCAACGCCAGTTTCAGCGCTCGCCCAAACTCCTTGGCCAAAGCTACTGAATTTCGGCAAAGTGGCCTCCACTTTCCGGCGGGCGCTAACTTTAGCGCCCGCCCGACTTTACCGCCCCAAAAGTGGCTATACTGAATTTCTAGGCCATACACTACAGCAGGAGGCTTTTGCCATGCGAGTACAGAAAAGTGTGGAGGGAGGTGGCTCAGAGCGTCTCCTCCAGGAACATGGTGCCCAGGACCCATACTCAATGTAGAAAAAAGTTCAATGACCTCACTTGGGTCGTCAGGGTGAGTGGCTTTTTTTCAATACCTCTCCATCCCTCCTCACTCTATGGCCAGAGGGTCTTAAAACCCCAATGCCCAATACTCATCCAACACCTATGGCCCTTTTATCAAACACACACGCACATTCCACACTTTGCATACAGTAAGGGCTATTCACCTATGGGAGGCACATCAGGCAAGACCATGGCTGCATACAGTAAGGGCTATTCAATTATGGGAGGCACATCAGGCAAGTCCATGGCTGTATATTTACTCAGACGCCGTCCTTTTTCTTGCAGGCCAAGCTATCTCATAATAGGAGACAGCAGCAATGGACGGGTGGAGGACGGCCTCAGCTCAAACTCCTCAGCAATCTTGAGGCGCGCGTCCACAGGATTGTGGCAAGCCAGGTGATCGGTCCCGTCTCCACTGGAGAGGCAGACCCCGTTCTTGACAGCAATGGTAAGGTCATCACCTTTTTGTCCTCTCTTCTTCCACTTGTCCTTCACAACACCAGCCTTTCACACTTTCAAACCAAATCACTAAATCACTGCACTCCTTCCTCCCTTACTGCCCCCTACTCCTCACACTAAAGCCACTCTTGTACCTTCCTGCTTTCAGATGGTGATTCACCAGCTGAGGAGACGGGCCCTCAAGATGCCAGTGGGAGTGAAGCTGCAGGCGAGGAGGAAGATGAAGCCGGAGCATCAGCGTCACCCTCTCCCGAGGAAGCCCATGCCCACACTGGGAACACGCCTTCCCTGGAGGGGAGCAGGGGGGAAGGGTCTGATGAGGGTGAAACTCCAGGACCCAGTGGGCTGCAGCAACGCGATGGGGTTAGGGAAGCTCGGGGGCTTCTCCCCGGAGGGAGAGTAGGCCAGTGAGTCCTGCTGCACTGGACGCAGAGGAGGAGCGGCTCATTGCTGAAATGAACACCCAGGCGGTGGACATGCACACTGAGCTCATGGGTGCAGTGGGAAGGGTGCCCGAATGCATTGAACCACTGGCAAGCAGTGTGGAGCACTTCGCTGTAGCACAGGCGGATGCCACGCTAAAGCTTAGTGCTGCAATTCAGTCACTGGCTGCCATGACCCCATCTCTGACTGCCCTCATGTAGACTCAGATTGAGGCCACACGAGCACTGACTGCTGCCACCCTCGCTGGTTCGGACACATTTCCCTGGGGCTCTCACCGTGCCGCAGCAGGTCAGCAATCTGTGCTCCAGCAGATTGCTCTGGATGCTGAAATGCTGCCCCGTGGGAGTGCCAGTGTGTCTGTCGAGCAGGGAGTTGCTGTCTGTCGGAATTAAACAAGTGGGGTTGGGGTTATGGTTATTGTCCCTGGCCAGTCAGAAGCCTCTGAGCTGCTCCAGGGACCCCCGTACGGTTTCGAAGCGTTCCCCTATTCCTGGTTCTAACCGCTGGACTTATTCGGTAGCGATGTAGACAGAAAAACACAGAGACTCGTGGTTCGGGTGCAAAACAGACCAGTATTTATTGAAACAAAAGAAAGAAACAACTTAAAAATAATCGATACAACACACCTATGCCTGGTACAGCACTTTTGCTTAACACAGTTCACTTATCGTTTACTGCAGCACTCTTTTGCTTAGTGGCTTTACATAAATACAGCACCTTTAACTAGCGCAACACACCTTTAATACAGTACACTTTGCTCACTACAGCACCTCTGCTTAGTGGCTTTTACTTAAATACAGCACTTTAATACAGCTGCTTAGTGTCCACTGAATCACCTTTCTGCTTAGCGCAACACTGTTACTCAAATACAGCACTTTACTTCTTACAAATCACTTAATGTTCACTACAGCACTTCCCTGCTTAGTGCAACGCTTTTATTTAAATACAGCACTTTTAATGCAGAACTCAGTGTTCACTACAGCACTTCTCTGCTAGTGCAACACTGTTACTTAAATAGGGGAGGAGAGAACGGACACAACGAGGGAAAATCGACTAAAATTACAGTTCTAACAAAATTCCCCTTAATTCCCACCCCTATACCTATTCTAAGTTGCCTTGTAATGGGCCAGAAAATTATATGCTCACCAATGAACGCCTGCCGTGTGCCCTTGCGGTTTTAGTTTCTTCACCACCCTGAAGATGGAGACACCCCAGTGTTTAAAAATAACTGCTGGTGTTCCACTCCCTTGGGCGGGCTCCTGAGTTGTAGAGGGCACAGAGGCGAGGCTGCAGAGAGAGAGAGAGAGATGGCTTCTTGAGAAGCTATCTTATACCCCATTTGGGGCCGAAACCTTCCCGCCCAGGTCCAGGTGCATCTGAGCTGAACAAAAGGGATCCAAACTGTCCCCATTGTCTGTGATGGGTTTGGATAAATTACCCATTTATTGTGATGGGTTTGTGAATGTATTCCCATTCATCGTACTGAGTTTGAATGGAGCTGTCTTGGTTTGAAAAAAAGCATGTCTTTCTATAATTGCTGAGTAAACAGCTTTGGAAGTTAGTGTGAACAAAAGTCATTGTCCTGTGGTCAAACTGAAACCGCAGTCTCAAGTGGTTAATCCTTTGTGTAAACATAGTAGCAGTTTCTGTCGATTGTCTCTGCAGAGAGGGGAACTCCCTGAACTGCCTTTGATTGGCAGTTTAGTCAGCCATCTTTGATCTTCCCTTTTCATATGTCCACAGTCTGTGTCCTGACACGAGGTCGGGCAGCCATCTTTGATTACCCCTTTTTCACAGACACACGCAAGCTGCCTTTTCAATGTCTTTTGTCTTCTGCCACGAGGTCTGACGGCCATTTTGATCCCTGGATTTTAAAGGTATAGTACCCAGGTATTCTTTAATCAAAATTAAATCTTCGGAACTGTAGGAAATCTCGAAATTATTGCAAAATCCTTACATGTCCTCTCTCAAGATGACAGCATTCCTGCTGCCACCACTGTCACTTCTCCACTGCACTTGCCACCGCCTGTAGGACAGACTGCTGCCACCCATGCAGAGTTGGTGCAGTCTGCAGCTGGCCGTCCAGGCCCAGAGCTGGTTGAGGCCGTCCTTCAAGGGCATCTGCAGTCTCAGGTTCTGACAATCAGCAGCCTTCCACCAGCCTTGCTACAGCCACTGGGATCCCATTAAGGAGGAGCAGTAGGGTGGGAAGGGGAGAAGTGCACAAGGGAAGGAGATCACCCTCGAAGGGCAAAAAGTAGGAGGTGTGACAAAATTTTGGTCATTTTTTTATTAAAGGCCGAGGTTCATGGTCAAACTTTTGTTTAGTGTTTTGGACATTATCTCCAGGTTGTGAGAACTAGTTATGTTAATGACTTTTTTTGTGTTTCTTTCTATTAGTTTGTCATGAAGAAATGACACACAGAGTTTGTAAAATAAATAAGTTTTTGTATTAAAAATTTACATGTTTGGTCTTTGGAATTATTGCTGCCTTGGCCAGCTTAGGGGTTGCAGGTTGGTTTCATTCATAGTGTTCTCAATGGCAGAAGCCATTTCCTCAGCAGGGGCCTAGAAGCGGTTTGCTATCTGCCGTTGATGGACGGCCCTTCCAGTTTCCACATTGTGGGCCTCCCTCCCGTCTTGGTGCTGCTGATGATCATCCTCCTCCTCTTCCTCCTCCTCTTCCTCCTCCTCCTCCAGTGGTGCTCCAAGGCCTGGTGGCATTGGCTGGGTCCTGACGATTGCCAGGTTATGCAGCATGCAGCACGCAACTATGACGAGGGAGACTCGCTCAGGCGAGTACTGCAGGACTCCTCCTGAGTGGTCCAGACAGTGGAACTGTTGCTTGAGAGTGCTGATTGTGTGCTCAATGATGTTCCTGGTGGTGAGATGGCTCTCGTACCACAACTCAGCAGGGGTGTTGGGCATACTGAGCGCTGTCATCAGCCAGGTGCACGGTGGATAACCCTTGTCCCCGAGGAGCCAACCACTTGGGTGATGCGGTGCCTGGAAAAGTTCTGCCACAGCAGTCTGGTGCAGGATGAATGCATCGTGGCTGCTGCCAGGATAGTGGACATTGACAGCGAGTATCAGCTGTCTGTGGTCACAGACCAACTGGACATTTAAGGAGTGGAATCCCTTTCGGTTGCGGAAATCCTCTGCATTCTCATGCGGTGCACGCAATGCCACATGCGTGCAGCCAATGGTGCCCTGCACCATGGGGAAGCCTGCCATCCTCGCAAAGCCCAATGCGCGTTCATGCTGTTTGGCCCGGGTCATTGGGAAAGAGATGTACTGTCGTCTCCTTTTATAGAGGGCATTTGTGACCTGACGGATGCAGCAATGGACCGCGAACTAGGAGATATTGGCGATGTCCCCAGTAGCTGCTTGAAAGGAGCCAGTGGCATAAAAGTTCAGAGCCACTGTGATCTTCACTGCTACCGACAGAGATGTCTTGGTGCTCAGTAGAGGCTGCAGATCTGGCTGCAGCAGATGGCAGAGCTCAGTGACCACCTCCTTGTTGAAGCGCAGCCTTCACAAACATTGCTCCTCAGAAATATTAATGTAGGAGAATTGTTGGCAAAATACCCTGGGAGGGTAAGGTCTCCTCTCCAGAGGTCTGTTGGCCCTCCTCCGTCTGGCCATGATTGCCACTCTCTCTCTGCGTCTCTGTGGTCTATGAATCTGCAGGCACAGGACGACGCCCCGAATCATTGCAGCCCCTGTAGTCTCTTGGCAATCAAAGTAATGAAGGTCAAAAACAAAAGTTCCTGCAAAGTTATGCTCAGTAGCCAAAACTACTTCACAGAGCATTGACTCAATGCAGAAGGCTCTCTTTCTCTCTCTCAGAATCTCTCCCTCTGTCAGAACGAATTGTGCAAAAATATCTTCCACAGAGAAAGCCAGGAAGAGGCTGCCTTTAAATAGCCCCCCCCAACCCCCCCGAACCCCACAGCGACTGGGAAGCATTCCAGTCTACCTGTTGTTGCTTGCGCTAGGCGGAAAGGGGGGGTGCCACTCAATATCCAGTCGGGGCGCCACAATGGCGTTGCACGCTCGAATGACGTTAAGATCTGCGTGCGCAGGAGATCGGGCGGTATTGTTTAGCACCGCCGCAAAGTGTCTGGTCAATTTTGCGAGCGACGCAGACATCGCCGCACCCGGGCGCTAGTTGCTTTATGCCCCATTAGTGCCCTCTTAAGGCGCTAACGGGAGGCGCAAACCAACTGAACTTTTCGCACTTAAACTTTTATATATTTAAAGACGTGTAGTTAATAGATTCTATTAATCTGGGCCAGTGCACATGAGTAGCACAAAGTGAAAATCAATGAGGTATTCCAAATATATCTGTAATTAATCTCTGGGAATAATTACTTTGTGCAATTAAGATATCTCCTTCTTTTAATTCATGGAAGTGGCCAGCAAAGTTGACTGCTTTGCTCGTTCATGACGAACCGCTCAAAATGAAACAGTGAACTTTTGTCAAGCGAAGTCCAACAGCCCAATCTGATATGGAAGGCATAAAAATTGCATGAAAATTTTCCTCACTTTCTGACACAACAAAATAATAAATTTGACATCATTCTAATTTTTAGAAATTACTGGAAGATAAAGTAAATATGTATAATTAATTCATAAAATGGGAACATCCCAATAGACAATAATTACATAGTCTGCTCATCCACATTATTTAATAGTGGCATCTAATTGCCTCAAACTATTCTTGCAGCTCTTTCACCTTGTGATAAATCCACTCACAAGTTTCTGCAACTGTGATAAGGTACAACCATTTATTAATTTCCAGGAATAACTTTACATTCCTCTGCCTAATAATTCATCTTTAGGTCAACTAAAGAGAGTGAATAATAGAAGCTAAATTTATAGGCTCAATTTTAACGGTGCCACACCCAACTGAAACAAGGCATGCAGAGGGATAAAATTGCGACAGCATGCAATCGCACTGGTTTTTACTCCCGGATTTCATGAGGTGTGTAAGGCAGGTGAGGGCCTCATAAATATTCAAAAGTCGGGGTCTCGACGATGTCACTCGGGCCCTGATGCAATTTTAGCCTCATGGAGCGTGAGTCGCACACAGCACTGACCGTGGATGGGAAAACTGCCACGAGTTGGATCCTGGGTTATAAGAGGCCCAGGTAAGTGCTGTTTTCATTTTTTAAACCATTTTCTTGTGTGCCAAGAAGGAGCAGATGTGCTCCTTTGGGTTCCACAAGGAATCCCTGGGCCTCCCCTTCCGCAGGCTCCCCTTCCTGTGACCATAATCCCCTCAGATTCCGCCCCCCCCCCCACAGTCACTTACCTTGGCGAGAACCGTTTTCCAGGATCCTTGGCGGCAGCCTGCTGACACACGATTTCCCGCTCCTGACCACTTGCCCACCAGCCACCATGTCATTCCCGCCAGCTCTGGGCGGGAGTCTGCATTGAAAAAATAAAATGAGGCCCTGGAATTAAAATGGCTCGGGCCTTACGCTGGCACAGCCATCCCAGCTTTCCGCCACTGCCCCCCACACTCTGGGCTAGATTTTCCGCCCGGAGGCGGGATGGTGGTGTGTCCACTGTTTGGCGGCTTCCAGTCCCGCTGTCGGTTGCAGCCACCCTGCAATAATGACTTCCCCCAGATTGGCCTCATTTAGGACAACTTGCACGCTACCCAGCCCAATCGGTGGGCGCAGGTCGGCTGATCGCGCTTGATGACGCGCTGGGAGCCTTTATATTTAACGGGGCCATGCCCCTTTGATTATTACTTTCTTTTTTCTGCACCCAAATGCTGGTTGCTGCAGGCATGGCAGTGCAATGGACCAAGGCTGTCTGGTTTGATGATGACTCCCTCCATGCTCTTGTGGAGGGAGTAAGAGAACACAAGGAGGTCTTCTTCCCTGCCAATGGACGAAGGAAGCCTCCTCAGCCTGGCTTCAAATTGCTGAGGAGGTCAGTGTAAGGTCGTTGTGTACACGCACCTGGGTTCAGTGCAGGAAAAGGTTCAATGATCTGCTACGCTCAGCAAAAGTGAGTATAACATCACATTTACCCTCAGTCTGCTTCCCATCTGTTCTCATCACCAGCACTCTGCATTGGCAACCTACTCCTGCGCATCCCAATTCAACCTAACATCCCTTGCACCCTCACCCATCCCTCTCTCTCTATGTACAGAATCACTACACCATCCTAATATGCACTCCTCACACTCACTATCACTGTTATGCAATGACAACAACTAACAACACACAGGGAGGGACCTTGGCATTGGCACCTCACTCCATCTTTGTCTCCCTCTAAGCATCTATGTTATCCATTCTTTACACTCATCCCATCAATCTCGCTGAACCTCCACTTTTGTGCCTCATTGCAGGAAAAGAGAGCCAACAATAAGAGGGAGAGGGGGAGGACAGGAAGAGGCCCACCATCCGTGGTGCATCTAATGAATGCTGAGGAGGCAGCTCTGGAGATCGTTGGAGATACAGAGGAGCTGGAAGTGGGGGATGGAGAGACAGGCACAGTACAGCAAGCTGGTGACAGAATTGATTTCCAACCCTCTGATTTTGCATTCATGAGTGACTCATACGGGATCTGATGTTAATAGAAATTGAGTCATGAACATTTGCACAATGGGATCTGTCTGCAATCTACATTTTACATGCCTTTACTCCCCCATAGGACCATCGAGAGCCCCCCCCACCTCCCCACTGTCCAGCAGGAAGTGTAGGAGGACTCCTCAGAGGAACCTCTAGCCTCTGAGGGAGCAGCGTCAGCAGAAATGAGCGCAGCCAGCACATGCACAGAAGGCGTTGGATGCTCCCAGTTCTGCTCAGCTGCATGTAGATGCTGTGCCTCTGGGGCCATCCAGAAAGAGAGCGGTGCTGGAGCTTCAGGAACAAGTGCAAGAGGCTCTGACTGGGATTGCAACCACGGTAACTGCGAGTGTGTAGAGAATGGAGAAGTCCATGTCAAACATAAACAATGCCATGGTGCAAGCAACGGTGAATGTAGGTGCCGCCATGGAAAGGATGGCAACCTCCATGGAGGACATAAATCGCCTGACAGAAACCAACATGGTGACTCTTCTAGATAGATGGTAAGCTATGGAGGAGAGATGGGCATCTATCATGGAGAGGAACTGAGGTCCATCCCTTGCCTAACGGACAGCCGCCTCTGCCAGGTGTTCCTCATCTGCAGCCTCATTCGGCTCTTCCTCCTCCTCCTCCTCCTCTGAGGAGGAGACTGTGCATTCTGCCACTTGTTCCTCAGGCAGTGGTAAGCCATGCTGCTGTGCGATGTTGTGAGGACCGTTATGAGGATTATCAGTACAGAGATGGGTCCACATGGCCCCACTAATGTGCAGCAAGGTGCTCCCCAGCTACTTGCTAGCAGTGAAGTACGGGTGACCCATGAGACGGATGGTGGTGGTCGAGAACAAGGAAGTGGGGGCTCTTCTCCAAGTGCTCACACTCCCATGCCACTGCCGAGCCCTTGGTCAGTGCCCCAGATTCCTGACCCAACAGAGATGGCCGTCTCTGCCCCTGCACAACCGCAGGAGGAGCGGACTTTTGTGGAGCCCTCCAAGGCTCCCAAACCCAGAGGACGACCGTCAAAGGCATCTAAGCAGGTGCAGCAGGGAAGTGAGCACTCTGCCTCTACATCTGTTGAAGCCACAGGGGAAGCACCACATAGAAGTACGTGTAAGAGAAAGCTAAAGCACAAATAGTCACAAGGGTATTCACTTGGGTGTTTTCGTATAATCCAAAGTTACGTTCGTGATCTTTATTTCTATTGTATTAAAGTAATGCGATGTCAATGATTCAATGCATTGTCCTATGTGCGCTCAGAATTGGAAGTGGCACAGTGAGGGGTGAGGGCACCTTTCATCTGCAGTGATGGTGGGCAGAGTGATAGAAATGCTCAGTTCATTGTACAGATGCTGTATGTCCTGTAATGAAGGTCCTACCAACCCTCATGTGCATGTGCCAGCCACATGTATGTGCTGCGTAGTTACGCGAATCTGGCATGGATTAGTCCATCCCTTATCTAACGGACAGCCGCCGCCGCCAGGTGTTCCTCATCTGCAGCCTCATTCGGCTCTTCCTCCTCCTCCTCCTCCTCTGAGGAGGAGGAGGCTGTGGGCTCTGCCACTTGTTCCTCAGTAAGTCACGCTGCTGTGCGATGTTGTGCAGGGCACAGCAGACCACAATGATTCTGGACACCCTGGCTGGTGCGTACTGTAGGGCTCCATCAGATCTGTCCAGGCATCTGAAGCACATTTTGAGCAAGCCTATGGTTTGCTCTATGATGCTTCTGGTGGAAATGTGGCTCTCATTGTAGCGCTCCTCAGCTTCGTTTGATGGCCTCCTCATTAGCCATGTCTTCAGGGGATAGCCCTTGTCTCCAAGTAGCCATCTGGAAAGTTGGGTTGGTGGATTGAAGAGTTGAAGCACTGTGGACTGTACGAGTCATGGCAGCTGCCAGGGAACTTTGTGCACACATGCATAATGTTCTTCCTGTGGTTATATACCAGGTGTATGTTAAGGGAATGGAAGCCCAGCTGGGTTGTGATGGGGTGCCTTAATGGCTACATGTGTGCAGTCTACGACGCCCTTAACCCTTGGGAAGCCTGCCATATTGGCAAACCCAACCGCCCGCGCGGTAACACTTGCTTCATCCATTGAGAAGTGGATGTAATTGGCCGACTTGGCAAACAGGGCATCGGTAACCTGCGTTATGCATCTGTGTGCGGCCGACTGGGAGATGCCGCTGATGTCTGCAGATGATCACTGGAAGGACCCTGAAGCAAAGAAGTTGAGGGCAGTGGTGACTTTGACAGCCACTGGTAAGGAGTGTCCACACGCTTCTCTGGGCTGCAAAATTTGGTACAGCATTGTGCAGATGTCAGCGACTATCTCTCGAAAATTCTCAGCCTCCTTTGGCACTGCTGCTCAGTCATGTTGATGAAGCTCATCCTCTGCCTGTAAACCCGGTGTTGGGGTTATCTCCTGTGGCATGGTGCAGCCCTGCGCTGATGCCCTCTGCCCTGTGCAGCATCAGGTAGCTGAGGAGAAGGTTGATGCTCTTGATGTTGGTGTTGCTGGTGTGCCTGGTTCTGCTGCTGCTGTGGCTGCTCGTCCTCCAAATCTGAGGACCAGGATGAGAGAATATAAATGGTCCCCATTCTGCTGGTAAAAATGTCACTTGAGGATGAGATGTCATAAGCGCTCGGTCAATGTGGAGAGAGGTTATTCCAAGGAGGTCACAGTGCATATAGATCTCAGAACAAACACTTACAACCTCAATACACCTGAAATATGTCTTCAAAATCCTGAAATCAGAAAGTTCTGGCATTTGAAATTGCACTGATGTGGCAGGTTAGCTTTTATGCTGCAGTTGCAGCTGTGAACTATTCAGCCCGTTGGAATACCCGACACAATCAGCTGGCGTGTTTGTCGAACGTCATGGAACATGGTGAAAATGTGGCAAAATTGAAAAACCCTGTCAAAATAGCATTAAACAGGTAGTTAACAAGCTGTTAACTGCCTCTTCCGCCGATTGGTGTCGGGTTTGATCTGGAGTCGCAGACCCGACACTTTGAAAAGTTGCGTGGAGGTGGGTTCGCAGCAGGTTCGCAACTCGCTGTCAATCATTTTAGATTTATCTCCTGGCCCGCCTCCAAAGCCGCCTTCTGAGTGCCGGCAAAATCGCGGCCTCTATGTCACAATCACGGTCCAAGTTAAATTTGGGGCTTTTGTCTTGAAATGTCTCAATTATAACAAGTATAATAACAGTGGTACACCTGCTTTAGAAATTTCTTTTGAAGCTTGTAGGATGGAGTAGAAGGGATGTCATGTAACAAAGTGGCAATGTCTTATCCACAATAGCAGCAGAAATAATTGTTAGCTAAACCTCCTCCTTTCAATCAGTCAAGTGTTATTTTTTATGGGATGTGACTGGCAATTTATTGCCCATCCCTAATTGCCCTTGAGAAGTTGGTGTTGAGCCACCTTCTGAACCGCTGCAGTCTGTCTTCTTTGTAGTGGTTTGTGTATGACTGAGTGGCTTGCTAGGCCATTAAGAGTCAACCACATTGCTGTGGGTCTGAAGACACATATAGGCCATACCAGGTAAGGACTGCAGATTTCCTTCCCTAAAGAACATTAGTGAACCAGATGGGTTTTTACAACAATCTGGCAGTTTCATAGTCATCATTACTGGCACTGGTATGGGCTTTTTATTCCAGATTTATTTGATTAACTGAATTTAAATTCCCCAGCTGCCATCATAGGACTTGAACTCATACACCACAGATTATTAGCGCTGGTCTCTGAATTACTAGTCCAGTAACCATAACCACTATGCCACCATACCCTTATGGTAAGGTGTCTGATAATGTCTATGAGAACTCTAAATTAGAAATAGGAAAGTGTACTCCTAACTGTCCAAATTGAATGTTCATTGTGAGTGACCTATAGATTTCAACACAGTTGGAGCTCATATGCTCCAACAAAGTGAAACAGAAAAATCAACATAGCTCTATCACAAAAGCTTTGCCACTAATAAATATAGCATGAAATCTCAAGATTCCAAAAATACATTTAAAATACTTAGGCCGAGATTTCCCTTACCTCGGAGGGTCTGGGGCGGGCAATGCCAGTGGCGAGTCGTGCCCCTGCTGCTGGCTCCATCCAGCTCTGGAAAATGAATTTACGTTGATAGGTCTTGTTAAGCCCACCCAGCGCATTTCCTGGTTCAATTAGAGGAAGTGGGTCTGGTGACGTAATTCATGACACATCATCAGCCGGTTTCCTTAAAGGGACCATGGCCACCTTTCTTTTAACATTATGCTGTTAGTGTTCTACAGCATTGAGATGCTACAAACACTGCCAATGACTGCACAAAGGTGCAGGGCTGTACCCAGGTTCTCCCATGTCTCCCTCCATATGCTTGTGGAGGAAGTCACAGCACGCAGGGAGGTCCTTTTCTCTTCCGATGGGCGGAAGACACCTCCCCAGGAGACCAAAATAGCCTGGTTGCACATTACACAGGAGGTCATATGCACAAGCAGGGATGTGGTCAGGAGGACCTGGGTGCAGTGCCGCAAAAGTTTCAATGATCTCATTGGACCGCAAAACATTAGTACAAAGCCACACTCAACCTCATCCTGCTGTGCCTCTCATCACATCCCCATCACGCTGCCTTCCCTACCCTACTCCTGCACATCCTTACACCAACATACCTTGCACCTCCACCCATCCCTCTCTATCTACATTATCACATCTCCATCTCACTAGCCACCCCTCACACTCATCCTCATCCTAGTGCAATCATACCAATTAACAGCACACAAGGGTAGCCACTTGGATATTTTATCCAATGTTTATGTAACGTTTCTATTAATGTGCTGTCAAACATTGAAACCTTTATTTTCAACACTTTCCGGTCTTGGGCAGATTTGTGTGCACCTTTGGAAGTGGCTTAGTGAGATGCAGTGAATGGTGAGACATAACGGTACATAATGGTGATGAGTGTGAAAGAAATGGCTCGGTCATTGTAGGGATGTTTTATGATGTTGGTGTGGGGTGGTGCCAACCTGGCACATCATGTGGCAGCCAGGGTGTACAGCATTAAGTGAAGTAAATCTGGCCATGATGAAGCCATCCATGGCCTCCTGGAGAGTAATGTGGTCGAGTGCTGATGCCCTGTGTCCTGTGCAGCATCAGGTGATTGCGGAGAAGGTTGGTGTTGTTGGTGCTGCTATTGTGCCTGGGCTGCTGGTGTTGGGGCTGATTGTGTTGAGATTCTGACGACCAAGATGAGAGTGTATAAACGGCACCCATGCTGATGGAATAGATGGCAGGTGAAGTACAGATGACAGAAGCAATCTGTCAATGGTGAGAGAGGTAATGAGGTGAGACTGGATGAAGACTTGTGCAAAGACTTGCAGCATGCTGAATCTGTTGTGGAAATGCAGTGAGGAACAGCTTGTGGCTGAGGAAAGTGATCTCTGTCAGGCGGGAGCTTCGACTGTACATTTGAAGCTGTCAAGGAATCAGCTGGAGCAATGGCCACTGAACTCCTGCCTCAGGTTGACAGATGTGGTCACCGAGCAGTGTGGTTCCCGTGGCTATGAAATTAAAATTAAAAAGTAAGGTAACAAAGCCTGTTAAGGGTCTGGTAAGTGCATTCTAATTAGTTTAATTGGGTCGTCCGCCGCTCCCTGCTCAGCGCTGACAGAGCCGACATTGGGAAAGGCCCGGTGGGGCAGGTTGACAGTGGGTTCCCAACCCACTGTCAAAGAAAAACACTTTCCCACCTGACCTGCCACCGATCCCGCCTGCTGACACCCCAGAAAATTCCGTCTTAATTTCAGTTTTAACACATTCTAGAATATCAAAGTTGGTTAGGTATTTTTTTTTTATTTCTCCAAGGTATTTTAAACTGAACACACCACAAAGTTATCTTTAACATAGCAGGGGGGTTTGTATATAGAGAAGAAATGAGGTGGAAGAACACCTGTTCCTCAATCTTCCCACAAGACGGCTGGGTAATCAATTAATGAATGCTGATGACATATGATAGAGAAATACAGGATAAGAAAAGGTCATTATTGAGCCCTTTCCTCTATAGGCCAGGCTTACGCCTACATTATAATAACATAAGAAAATAAGAAATAGGAGCAGGATTAGGCCATGCGGCCTCTCGAGCCTGCGAGAAACAGTGTATCAGACATTTATGCTTCACTAAGGACGACCTCACTGAAATCTGCCACCTGCTGCAGCCAGAACTGCAACCTCAGAGCAGGGTGAGGGCCGCTTTGCTAATGGCTATGAAGGTGATGGTGGCCATGAACTTTTTATGCTTCGGGCTTCCAGGCTGGAGAAAGAGATATTTACAACATCCCCCAGTCTGCCGTCCACTGTTGCATAAGGGAGGTAACTGAGGCTCTGTATTCTAAGAGAGCTGAATACATTTCATTCTCTCTGACCAGAAAGCAGCAGGCAGAGCGAGCACGTGGCTTCATGAGGATTCCCCATGGTGCAGGGTGCCATTGACTGCATGCATGTCATTTTGTGGGCGCCACATTTAAACTCTGGGATGTACCGAAAGGGAATCCACTCCCTCAATGTCTAGCTGGTGTGTGACAATACTCAGCGAATCATGCAGGTAAATGTCCAGTATCCTGGCAGCAGTCATTTGAGCCACCACGACAAACCAGAGGGTGGCTACTGGGTGACAAGGGTTATCCATTAACAACATGGCTCATGACTCCGGTGCACAATCCACACACACGTGGGCAGCATTCATACAATGAAAGCCATGCTGTTACTCAAAATATCATTGAGCAGACCATTGCTATGCTGAAGCAATGTTTCCGCTGCCTGGACCACTCTGGGGGAGCCCTGAAGTACTCGGCAGAGCGGGTGTCAAGATTCGTGGTGGTCTGTTGCATCATGAGGGCACAGCCCTTGTCACCAGCTATACAGCGACCAGCTGAGGAGCAGGAGGAGAAGGAGGAGGAGCAGGAGTAGGAGGAGGAGCAGGAGGAGGAAGAGGAGAAAGAGGAAGGGAGGAGGCAACCTCGACAGCCCCTTTCTGCCCGGGCTGTCCATGACTGAGTCATCCAACTGCAATAGCAATAAACGCAACCCCAATTTCCCATTCACCAACAGTCCCACACCTTACTTTCTCTCTGTCACTGACCATCACAGCGTCCGCTTGGCCACAATACAAAAATAAAAGCCACCACGAAATAAATATTCCAAACCAAATCTATCAATAAAATCATGTCATATTGCATACAAAAGCCAACTGATCACCCAAGTGCATTCCCTTAGTGTCTGTCTTCTATGTGCCTGTGCTTGTCCTAATGCTCTTACACGATGCTACCCCAGTGGCTGCAGCATGGCTGGTGGAAGACTGCTGTCCTTCAGTGGATGAGACTGCAGATGGCCATGGAGAATGCCCTCGAGCAGCTCTGGACCTAGAAGGCATGGCTGTAGACTGCACCACCTCGGTATGGGCAACAGTATCTGGGGTGGCTGGCTGACAGGCAACAGCAAAAATAGTGGCGGAGTGGCAGGGGTGGGAGGACAAAAGCTGTCATCCTGAGAGAGGACAGCAGGTTCATGCTCCACGGAGCCACTGCCACACCCCTGGGGTGGCGCCTCAGCAATCCTAGTAATCTGTTGGAGGACAGATTGCTGGAAAGCTGTGATACCCTGTGTTATGTATTGTGTGTTCTCCTCCCACCTGTGGTGGCGCTGTCACAGCAGATAAATGGTTGGGTGTTCTCTTGGTTAAGTTTAGCTCTCTTTGTTCGGAACTCTCCAGAACTTTCCTTTCCTTCCTGAATAAAGCACTTCATGTTTGAATCTCTGAGTTCTGAGTCCTAAATTGTGTCTCGGTAGAAAGGTACCGACACAACAAAGTGGCGACGAGGATCGGATGAATCTGCGTTGTGGGAACTTTCTTGTTTTCGACTACAAAACACTCGGAACAGAGATTGCAGCATCACATTAACGTTACGGGTGCAGTGAGTAAACAGAAATTTTCATTTGAAATGTGAGATGGCTACTATATTAGGAAACATCGGTGATTTTGATGAAAATGTGGAGCAATGGAGCGCTTATACGGAACTTTTTGACTATTTTGTATTGGCGAATGCGGTGGCAAATGAAAAGGTCGTGCCTACCTTTTTGAGTGTAATGGGGCCGAAGACATTCAATTTACTTCGCAGCCTTGTGCAGCCAGATAAGCCAGGAACTAAAACATATAAGCAACTAGTGGAAATTCTTGGAGCACATTTTTCACCAAAACCTCTGGTTATTGCTGAGAGATTTAGATTTCACAAACGGAATCAAGAGGAGGGGGAATCAGTGACAATGTTTATTGCTGCTTTAAAAAGGTTGTCCGAACACTGCGAGTTCAAGGAGGTGCTGAATGACACCATTAGAGACAGGCTTGTGTGTGGTCTGCAAAGTGCAGCCACACAGAAGTGCCTTCTTACTGAGGACAGCCTTACTCTTGAAAAGGCCATTGAAGTTAGTATCTCCATGGAGCTGGCGGAAAAGGAGGCTCACCAGTTGAGTTCAACAGGGAGAGTTCACAAGGTGTCGTCTGAGCCTAAAGGTGCGCGGAACGGCACATGTTACCATTGTGGGAAAACGGGCCATCACGCTAATGACTGCTGGTGTACGGAGCTGGAATGCCGAAATTGTGGCAAAAAGGGTCACATTGAACGCGCTTGTAGAGGTAAAAAAAGAACAGACAGAGCTGGGAAGCATGGAAGCAAAATGTCTGTATTTGGAAAAGAGAGGAAAAAGAGTGTTCATTCAGTGCAGTATGATGGAACAAGCAAAACAGAGGGGAGCGACACCTCTGAGGAGGAAGAGGTACACATACTGACGGTTGCAGGTGGTTCAAATGGCTACTGGGTGCCACCACTGGTGGATGGACAATCAGTGCGGATGGAGGTGGACACAGGCGCGGCTGTGTCCCTTCTTTCAGACAATGTCTACAACAAAATGCTAAAGCATCTTACCCTTCAGCCAACAAACATTGTGCTGAAGATGTATACTGGTGAACCTGTGGCCATGAGAGGCGCCATTGAGGTGACAGTTAAATTGAACGGACAGACTGCAAAACTGCCACTATATGTGGTAAAGGGAAATTACCCATCGCTACTGGGACGTGCGTGGCTAGAGTCCGCATGATGTCAAAAGGGGAGTCAGGTCTGACTGCAATGTTAAACAAACATGCAGAATTCTTCAATGCGGAACTTGGGAGCATGAAAAAGCTCAGCGTGAGACTGGACATTAAACCTGACAGCAAGCCGAAGTTTCACAAAGCCCGACCTGTACCCTATGCAATTAGGCCAAAAGTTGAGGCTAACTTGGAGGCCTTAGTCGAGAATGGAGTCCTGGAGCCTGTGAGCGTGAGCAAATGGGCCACACCCATTGTTCCTGTCCTGAAAAAGGATGGATCTGTTCGAATCTGTGGGGATTTTAAAGTGACTATTAACCCGGTGCTGTCTGCGGAACAGTACCCTCTTCCCCATATTGATGATTTTTTTACGGGCCTGGTCGGAGGGCAACAGTTCAGCAAAATAGACTTATGCCAGGCTTATCTACAAATGAATGTCGATGACAAATCAAAGGAGCTGCTGACAATTGTGACGCATAAGGGGCTATACAGGTACTGCCGCCTTCCGTTTGGAATTACGTCGGCCCCTGTTCTATTCCAAAGGGCAATGGATCAGATTTTGAATGGACTGCCAGGAGTCCAGTGCTACCCGGACGACATCCTTGTCACTGGGACAAATGAGGAGGATCATCTTCTGAACTTGGATGCGACACTACAACGACTGAAAGAAAACGGACTCAGAGTTCGTAAAGACAAATGTGAATTCTTTCAGTCTTCAGTTGAGTACCTGGGGCATGTGATTGATGCTACTGGCCTGCATAAGGTGCTGTCAAAGGTCAAGGCGAGCATGGAGGCCCCAGCACCCCAGAATGTGAGCCAGTTACGTTCATTTCTGGGGCTACTTAACTACTATGGGAAGTTTATTCCAGACTTAGCAACATTGCTGAAGCCGTTACATCAGTTGCTATGTCAAGGCAAAACATGGAAATGGACTGAACTGTGCAACGAAGCTTTCGCCCAAGCAAAGAAAGCATTGCTGAAATCGAAGGTCCTGACACACTTCGACCCAAAGCTACCCGTGCAGCTAGCATGTGATGCGTCACCATATGGTGTGGGAGCAGTCATATCCTACATCATGCCTTCGGGTGAAGAGAAACCTATCGCCTTCGCATCACGCACCTTGAACAAGGCCGAGAGTATCTATGCACAGATTGAGCGCGAGGCCTTGGGAATCGTTTTTGGAATTCGAAAATTTCATCAGTACCTGTTTGGGAGAAGGTTCACACTCCTGACGGACCACCGTCCATTGACTTCAATCTTCGGGCCCCACACCGGTATTCCGTCTCTTGCTGCAAGCAGGATGCAAAGGTGGGCTTTACTGTTGTCAGGACACACATGCAACATCAAATATCGCAAATCAGACTTGCACGGCAACGCAGACGGTCTCTCGAGGTTACCCTTGCCTGTTATTCCCCCACAGCCTCATCAGATAGACACCTTCTACTTTAGACAAGTGGAGGGAGCACCTGCCACGGCAGTTCAGGTGCGAAGGTACACCCGCAACGATCCAGTCCTGTCTGCGGTAATGGACGATGTCATTCGATGGAGAGCTATAGGAGATTCTCCTAGTTTGAAACCTTACGTTTCAAAAAGAAATGAGCCCTCCGTCCAGGCAGGTTGTCTTCTTTGGGGACGCCGTGTCATCATTCCACCACCTCTGAGGGAACCTATACTGCAACAACTTCATACAGGCCACAGTGGGATGGTTCGGATGAAGGAAATGGCAAGAAGTTACTTCTGGTGGCCAGGTCTCGATGGAAATATTGAGGAGAAAGCCAAAACATGTTCCCCATGTCAAAGGGTCCAGAATGTTCCACAGCTGGCAACCCTACACCCCTGGGATTGGCCTGCAGAAGTGTGGCAGCGAGTACATGTGGCACTTCACCGGTCCTTTCGAAGAGAAGATGTTTATGGTGGTTGTGGACGCTCATAGCAAGTGGCTGGAGGTCGCTGTGATGAGGTCTACCATGGCAGAGAAAACAATTGAGAAACTTGGCGAGATGTTCAGCCGCTATGGCTCACTGGAACAACTCGTAAGTGACAACGGTCCACAATTTGTATCACAGGAGTTTGCAACCTTCCTGCATGTGAATGGTGTACAACACATCGAGTCTGTGCCCTATCATCCCTCTACTAACGGCCTGGCAGAAAGTTTCGTGCAAACTTTGAAGCACGCCTTGAAGGCATCGCAAGGTCAGGGCTCAATCCACCAACGTCTGAACAGCTTCCTGTTGTCCTACAGGAACGAGCCGCATGCCACAACCAAAACTTCCCCCGCTTCGCTCATGATGAAGAGGCAGTTGCGGACAAGTTTTGACTTACTCAAACCTCCAAGGGCAGAACAGGTTGTCCATTGTCAACAACAAGCTCAAGTTGAAAAGAGAGAGAAAAGAGCCAAGGAGAGACGGTTTCACCCTGGAGAGCACGTCCTAGCTCGAAACTACAACACTGGACTGAAATGGGTTCCTGCTACGGTGATCGCGCAGACGGGCCCTGTGTCTTACACGGTTGAGACTGCCGAGGACACCTTCTGGAGAAGACACACAGATCAACTGTTGCTAGGAGCAGAGACAGCCGCAGAGGCTCCAATGGCTGGCTGGCCTGAACTGTTTCTGGATGATACCGCAAACCAGCATCCTTTGCTACAGTGCTCTTCTCCAACACAGGAAGTCATCGAGACTGTTCCACCTGTGCAAACTCCTGACTTTCGACTGACACAGGCACCTTCTCCATCCAGGCCTGTGTCAATGCCTACTGCTGTGGAAGCCAGCGATGACCGCCGGTATCCTGTCAGAGAGCGGCGGCCTCCAAGACGCTTGGATCTGTAGGCTTAGTGACTTACCCACAAGACTGGGGCAGAATAAACCCAGGGTAAAGTCAGGGTTTGAGGCAGTCTACCTCTACCCTTGGTGAGTTGAGTGCATTGAAATTAACTTACCTGTTGCGGAATAATGTGGACCTTTCATTTAAGAGGGGAGGAATATGTTATGTATTGTGTGTTCTCCTCCCACCTGTGGTGACGCTGTCACAGCAGATAAATGGTTGGGTGTTCTCTTGGTTAAGTTTAGCTCTCTTTGTTCAGAACTCTCCAGAACTTTCCTTTCCTTCCTGAATAAAGCACTTCATGTTTGAATCTCTGAGTTCTGAGTCCTAAATTGTGTCTCGGTAGAAAGGTACCAACACAACACCCTGCAAGCCCCTTTCCACACTGGTATCCACAGCCATGATGGCAGCAGTCTGAGCTTGCATGGCAGAAAGCTGAGCTTCCACTGCATCACCTATACATTGGGTGGCTTTTGCTTGTGCTGCAGCAGAAGCTGAGACATCGGCCATCAGACATTGCATCATAGTTGGGTCTACAAGTGCGCTAATAGAGTTGGCCACCACTTCCATGCTGGATAGGATGGGCTACAAGCTCTGCGCACAGCCCTGTGCCAAGTTGCTTCTGGACTCCTCCATGCTCCTTGTCATTGACCGCAGGCTTTCTGTCAGGCTTCCTACTGCACCAAGAATTTAATTGTGCACCCATCAGCCTTCTTCTGTAGCCTGCCCCATCAAGTACTCATCTGAGTCCTCTGCAGCAGAACTCGTGTGTGTGTCCTTGTCCTCCGGGGAGCTGGCACCTGCACTTGCCTTGCCCCCTGCCCTGGCTGCAGGCCATTCATGCCCAATGTCTCACCACGTGCAGATCCTGCGTCTAAGCTATCCTCTAAAGTACGCGGAGTGTCAGTATCTGAGCTGATGGTTGCGAGTGTGAAATTGAGCGACGGTGCTGTGTCTTCATCATCACTGCCTTCTTCCTCTTCCACCTGTTGCTCTTCCACCACTGCCTGGCCAGGTTGCAGTTCTTGGGTACCTGAAAGAAGCAAGGCACAAGAGTCGGGTTGCAGTGTGGGGAGGGGGGAAAGTAAGAGGTGCAAGCTTACACCATCTGCAGCTTTTAAATCAAAAGACATTGTGGGATGAGGGGCAAGTGGGATGTGAGAAGGAGGTTTAGGTATGAGGATACTGTCATCTTCTATGGTTTCAGTCCCGCAGCTGGCCATGCCCTCAGCTGTAAAGTCCGCGCCTCAATAATACACGGACTTCGGGAGAACAGTTTAACAGGTACTTTACTGAACAGGAGGGCAACGTCAGACTGAAATACAGAAGCCTGCTAGGGCCTTTTATACAGGGGTGGTCACTGCCGGTACTGCAGTCTAAAACCAGTTCATCCCTTAAAGGTACATACACAACAATTCCTCCCCTTTTAGATAAACAGTACATAACATTCATTTAACAACTAAATAATAACTAATTACAACTTTCTGGATATTATATACATCAACTGAAACAATCATTTATAAGTTCAGTCTTTGAGGAGGCTTCCTGATCCTGACTGGATAGCGCTTTTCTCGAGTATCCTGTTCTTGCGGCGAAGCTGATTCTGGTTCATGGTCACTGGTTGGTTCGTCAGCTTCCAATACCACTGCTTCTGAGGTAGACGCAATCTGTACTTCAGGTTGATTACCAGGTGCACCTTCTCGTGGCATGGGTTTGGCTTGTTCCTGTGACTCTAGAATCTGGTCAGCATGGTGCCTCACAATGCTCTCTCCAACGTCCACTGTGTACATTAGTAGTCCCTGCTGTGTGCATATTGTTCCTGGCTGCCATTTTTCTGTTCGGTAGTCGCGGGCCAAGACTGGTTGCCCTACCTTGAAGCTCCGGGTTGGCTTCTCATTTATGTGCTGGAATTGCTTATCCTCAACATCTCGTCTTATGTTTGGTTTGAGCAAATCCAGGCGACATCTTAGCCTTCGGTTGAAGAACAGTACGGCTGGAGCTTGGTTGGTTACTGCATGTGTCGCATTCCAGTAAGCAAACAAGAAATTATCCACCTTGTGTTGCAGTGGTAAGTCGTCATTATACATCGCCTTTATTGCCTTTTTAAAGGTCTGAACAAACCTCTCAGCCAATCCATTTGTGGCTGGATGACATGGGGCAGATGTGTAATGTTTCACCCCATTATTCTTCAGGAACCTCCGGAAATCCTCAGACACAAACTGTGGCCCATTGTCGGAGCAAATCTGTTCTGGCAACCCATTCCTGGCGAAGATGGTCCTTAGGGCTGCAATAGTTTTCTCCGTGGTGGTGGAGGACATTTTACTGACCTCTGGCCATTTCGAATGGGCGTCCACAGCGATTAGAAACATTGAGTCCATAAATGGACCAGCAAAATCAATGTGTACCCGTTGCCATGGAGATGAGGGCCACTCCCATGGATGTAGCGGGGCCTGTGGTGGAGCGTTTTGGACCTTCTGGCATCCTGTGCATCTCTTGGTCATATCCTCGATTTCTTTATCGATTCCCGGCCACCACACAAACGCCCTGGCTAGGCTCTTCATTTTTACCCCTCCCAGATGACCCTCATGAAGCTCATTGAGCACTCTATCTCTCAACTTGGGTGGAATTACCACTCGGGATCCACACATCAAGGTTCCCCGGCACACTGATAGCTGTTCTCTCCTTGGCGAGAATGCTGGCAACAGTGAGTCGCCATATGCTGGCCATCCCTTCACCGTCAAATCGTAGACCTGAGAGAGTGTCGGGTCATTTCGGGTTTCCTTCTCTGTACTCGAGTTTGTAACAGGCAAACATTCGACTATGGTCGCATGGAATATCTCAACAGGGTCCACTGCTGGTGTTTCTTCTACCGTAGGCAAAGGTAGGCGCGACAGCCCATCAGCGTTTCCATGCTGTTTCGTACCCTTGGAGGGTCCAGAATGTCGTACTGATGTGCCCCTAGAAAAAGTGACCATCTTTGCAGCCGTTGCGCCGTCATCACCGGAACGCCCTTCTTTGGGTTAAAAATGGAGACCAGGGGCTGATGATCAGTCAGTAGGGTAAATTTCTGCCCGTGCAGATAGTGATTGAACTTCTTCACCCCCACACCAGGCTGAGGGCCTCCCTGTCAATCTGGGCGTAGTTACGCTCGGCTGAGGTTAGCGAGCGCGACGCAAAGGCTATTGGCCTCTCTGAACCGTCACAGAATTTGTGTGACAGTACCGCTCCAATGCCGTAGGGTGACGCATCACATGCCAACCGAATCGGTAGTGTTGTGTTGTAGTGGGCCAATACTTCTTTTGAAGTGATTAGGCATTTACATTCCTGAAAGGCATGCTTACACTCATCACTCCATTTCCATGTCACTCCAGTTTGCAGCAGGGCATTCAGTGGGTGCAGAATTGTAGATAAATTTGGCAAGAACTTATGGTAGTAGTTCACCAACCCGAGGAACGACCTCAGTTGCAACACATTTTCCGGTGCTGGAGCCTTGACTACAGCCTCAATCTTGTCCGGCGACTTATGCAACCCTTCCTCATCAATCATGTGGCCACAATACGAGATTTGTCTCCGGAAGAACTCGCATTTGGGGCCGTTGGCTCGTAGCCCATATTCCTGTAATCTCGTGAGCACCTGCTCCAGGTTGGCAAGGTGTTCATTGTCATTTTCGCCCGTAACCAGGATGTCGTCCAAATAACACTGGGTCCCCGAGATCCCTTGCAGGACTTGTTCCATTGCCCTCTGCCAAATAGCCGGGGCCGATGCTACCCCGAATACCAGTCGATTGTACTGGTAAAGGCCTTTGTGAGTGTTTATCGTGAGGTATTTTCTAGATGCTTCTTCCACCTCCATTTGTAGATATGCTTGGGCCAGATCAATCTTTGTAAAACGTTTCCCTCCAGATAGTGAGGCGAAAATATCTTCTATCCGCGGAAGTGGATACTGTACTGTATGCAGGACTGGGTTTACAGTCACCTTGAAGTCCCCACAGATGCGAATCTTCTTTGGCTCCCCAGGCGTGCTGCTCAATGCTTTCTTCATTACAGGAACGATGGGTGTGGCCCACTCACTCCAGCCCACCTTGGACAGCACACCCGAACGCTCCAGACTCTCCAGTTCAGCTTCAACGGCTGGGCGGATCACGTATGGCACCGGTCTGGCCTTGAAAAATTTTGGGTTTGCATTATCCTCAATCTTTATGGTTGCCTTTACTCCTTTTAGAGTCCCAAGTCCTTGTTGGAACACCTCTTCCACGTCAGATAGAATTTGTGACAGACGTCCAGGTGCGACGTCATCATCCTTTTTGTCAGTCACAGTTAGCGCCAGAATGGAATGCCAATCCAATTGTATTTTTCGGATCCATTCACGTCCCAATAATGGTGGTCCTCCATCTCGTAGTATATACATATATAGTTTCTGTGTTTCCTTGCCGTTATATTTAACTGGCAACCTTATTTTTCCTCTGGGGTAGACCTTTTGCCCCGTGTATGTCTTCAATACAATGGACGTGTCCTTTAAGGGTATGTGTGAGAATAGCCGCTCATAGTCTCGTCAATTCATGACAGTTAGGGCTGATCCTGTGTCCAATTCCATCTTTACTGGGGACCCTGCTATCATGAGGGTGACCCAAATGGTTCGGTGATCTTCCTTTGCGATCACGTTGTGTAACTTTAGACAACTTAGTCTCCTGCTCCCGGAGTCCTTATCACTCTCCAGATCTTCCGACTGTCTGTCAGTTTCTTTACTTTCCTGTACTGTTCCTTAGTAGTTCTTGTCATGTTGGTTTTCTTTCCCGACCTGCAGACTCTTGCTATATGTCCCATTTTTCCGCATTGCCTGCATACTTTGTCCTTAAACATAGAAACATAGAAGATAGGAGCAGGAGGAGGCCATTCGGCCCTTCGAACCTGCTCCGCCATTCAATGTGATCATGGCTAATCATCCAAATTCAGTACCCTGTCCCTGCCTTTTCCCCATATCCCTTGATCCCTTCAGCCTCAAGAAACATATCCAACTCTTTCTTGAATATATTTAATGAACTGGCCTCCACCGCCCTCTGTGGCAGAGAATTCCACAGGTTCACCACTCTCTGGGTGAAGAAATTCCTCCTCATTTCAGTCCTAAATGGCTTACCCCTTATCCTTAGACTACGACCCCTGGTTCTGGACTCCCCGGTCATCAGAAACATCCTTCCTGCATCTAGTCTGTCCAGACCTGACAGAATTTTATAGGTTTCGATGAGATCCCCTCTCAATCTTCTAAACTCCAGTGAGTATAAGCCCAATCGACACAATCTCTCCTCATACGTCATTCCTGCCATCCCAGGTATCAGCCTGGTGAATCTTCGCTGCACTCCCTCCATGGCAAGAACGTCCTTCCTCAGGTATGGTGACCAAAACTGCACACAATACTCAAGGTGTGGTCTCACCAAGGCCCTGTACAACTGTAGCAAGGCATCCTTGTTCCTGTACTCAAACCCTCTTGCTACGAAGGCCAACATTCCATTTGCCTTCTTAACCGCCTGCTGCACCTGCATGCTTACCTTCAGCGACTGGTGCACAAGGACACCCAGGTCTCCTTGCACTTCCCCTTCTCCCAATCTATTGCCATTTAAATAATAATCTGCCTTCCTGTTTTTGCCACAAAGTGGATAACCTCACATTTATCCACATTATAGCGCATTTGCCATGTTTCTGCCCAATCACCCAACCTGTCCAAATCATACTAGAGTTTCCCGACATCCTCCTCACAGCTTACCCTCCCGCCCAGCTTTGTGTCGTCTGCAAATTTGGAGATATTACATCCAATTCCCTCGTCCAGATCATCATTAATATATATTGTGAACAGCTGGGGTCCTAGGACCGATCCTTGCGGTACCCCACTAGTCACTGCCTGCCACTCGGAAAACGACCCGTTTATTCCAACTCTTTGCTTTCTGTCCGCCAACCAGTTCTCTATCCAAGTCAATACCTTGCCCCCAATCCCATGTGCCTTCATTTTGCACGCTAATCTCTTGTGTGGGACCTTATCAAAAGCCTTCTGAATGTCCAAATGCACCACATCCACTGGTTCTCCCTTATCTATTTTACCAGTTACATCCTCAAAAAACTCCAGTAGATTAGTCAAGTATGATTTACCTTTTGTAAATCCATGTTGACTTTGTCCGATCCTGTCACTGCTTTCCAAGTGCTCTGCTATTACATCTTTTATAATAGACTCTAGCATTTTCCCCACTACCGATGTCAGGCTTACATAATTCCCCGCTTTTTCTCTGCCACCTTTTTTGAATAGTGGGGTAACATTAGCTACCCTCCAATCCATGGGTACCGTTCCAGAGTCTATCGAGTTCTGGAAGATGATCAGTAATGCATCTACTATCTCTAGGGCCACTTCCTTAAGTACCCTGGGATGTAGACCATCAGGCCCTGGGGATTTATCGGCCTTCAGTCCCATCAATTTTCCTAACACCATTTTCCTACAAATACTGATTTCTTTCAGTTCCTCGCTTTCATCAGACCCTATGTTCCCCGGCATCTCTGGGAGGTTATTTGTGTCCTCCTTTGTGAAGACAGAACCAAAGTGTGCATTTAGTTGGTCTGCCATTTCCTTGTTTCCCATTATAAATTCCCCTGATTCTGCCTGTAAGGGACCTACGCTTGACTTCACTAATCTTTTTCTCTTCACATATCTATAAAAGCTTTTACAGTCAGTTTTTATGTTCCCTGCTAGCTTACTCTCATTCTATTTTCCCTTTCTTAATTAATCCCTTTGTCCTCCTTTGTTGACTCCTAAACTGCTCCCAATCCTCAGGATTATTGCTTTTTCGAGCCAATTTATATGTCCTCTCCTTGGATCTTATGCTATCCCTAATTTCTCTTTTTAGCCACGGTTGAGTCACCTTTTTTGTTTTATTTTTACGCCAAACTGGGATGAACAAATTCTGTAGCTCATCCATTCGGTCTTTGAATGTTTGCCATTGCCTATCCACCGTCAACCCTTTGAGCGCCATTCCCCACTCAATCCTACCCAACTCGCTCCTCAGACCATCGTAGTTTCCTTTATTTAAATTGAGGACGCTTGTCTCTGAGTCAACTACTTCATTCTCCATCTTAATGAAGAATTCGATCATATTATGATCGCTCCGACCCAAGGGGCCTCGTACAACAAGATTGCTAATTAATCCTTTCTCGTTGCATAATACCCAGTCTAAGATGGCCTGATCTCTGGTTGGTTCCTCGACATATTGGTCCAGGAAACCATCCCGTAAACACTCCAGGAATTCCTCCTCCACAGTATTGTTACTAATTTGGTTGGCCCAATCTATATGTAGGTAAAAGTCACCCATGATGACTGCTGTGCCCTTATTGCACGCTTCTTTAATTTCCCTTTTAATGCCATCCCCAACCTCCACCTTACTGTTTGGAGGTCTATATACCACTCCCACTAATGTTTTTTTCCCCTTAGTATTTCTCAATTCTACCCATACAGATTCCACATCATCAGAGCTAATATCCTTCATTACAATTGTATTAATCCCTTCTTTAACCAGTAATGCTACCCCACCTCCCTTTCCTTTTTGCCTATCTTTCCTGAATATCGAATACACCTGGATGTTGAGTTCCCAGTCTTGGCCATCCTTGAACCATGTTTCAGTAATCCCAACCAAATCGTGTTCGTTTACCTCTATTTGCGCAGCCAATTCATCCACCTTATTACAAATGCTCCTCGCATTAAGACACAAAGCCTTCAGGCTTGTTTTTTTAACGCTCTTAGACCTATTAGAATGATTATTTACTGTGGCCACGTTTGATTTAAACCGTTGATTTCTCTGACTGCCACTTTTGTTTTTCTCCTTCCTATCTTTTGCTTTTATCCCTGTTTTCCTTTCCTCTGTCTCCCTGCTCAGGTTCCCAACCCCCTGCCATTTTAGTTTAAACCCCCCGAACGGTGCTGGCAAACCTCCCCGCAAGGATATTTATCCCGCTCTGGTTCAGGTGCAACCCGTCCGACTTGTACAAGTCCCACCTTTCCCAGAAGCAGGCCCAGTGATCCAGGAAACTAAAGCCCTCCCTCCTGCACCAACTCTTTAGCCATGCATTCATCTGCTCTATCCTCCTATTCCTATACTCACTAGCACGTGGCACCGGGAGTAATCCAGAGATTACAACCTTTGAGGTCCTGCTCTTTAATCTGCTACCTAGCTCCCTAAATTCTTGTTGCAGGACCTCATCCCTCTTCCTACCTATGTCGTTGGTCCCAATGTGAACCACGACCTCTGCCTGTTCACCCTCCCCCTTCAGAATGCCCTGCAGCCGTTCAGTGACATCCTTGACCCTGGCACCAGGGAGGCAACAAACCATCCTGGAGTCACGTCTACGGCCACAGAACCGTCTATCTGTTCCCCTTACGATAGAATCCCCTACCACTATTGCTCTCCCACTCTTTTTCCTCCCTTCCTTAAACCAGCAGTCCTTCTGCTCATGGGTTGTTCTGCCGCAGCGATAGCACTTTTCTACTCCATACGCCATTTCATTAGCGCTGTATTCTTGTGGTTTCTGTTGTATTTCCGCAGCTCCCCGTGCTGCTGCTTCATAGGATACTGCCACGCTGAAAGCTTGTTCTAGCATCAGGTCCTTTTTTGAAAGTAATCGTTTCTGGGTTCCTTCAATCTGGAGCCCGCAGACAAACTTATCCCGCAAGGTGTCTGCCAGTCCTGCTCCGAACTGGCAGTGCTTTGATAACTTGCGTAGTTCCGTAAGATAGTCAGCATTGCTCTCATCTTTGTGCTGGTTTCTTTTATGGAACTTGAATCTTTCTGCTATCAGCAATGGTGTAGGGTTTAGGTGTTCCTGTAAGGTATTAACAATCTCCTCAAAACTTTTCTCCATTGGTTTAGCTGGGGTAATTAAATTCCGCAATAGGCCGTACGTACTCGCGCCCATCAAATTCAATAATACCGATGCCCTCTTTCCATCGGCCACCTCATTTGCCTTGCAGTACACTTCAATTCTTTCCACATACGTGGTCCAGTCTTCTACCTCATTGTCGAAAGCAGTGATACTGCCACTTTTCGGCATCTTGGGTGATTTAAAATGGCGCCTCCTGCGCTTTTTCTTCTTCCCCAATGGAATAAAATGGCGCCTCCCGCGCTTTTCCTTCTTCCCCTTGCTGCCGCACTGCTCCTAGCGTTCTACGGGGTAATGGCCGTGACCCGTGGCTTCGGCGCATCTCGCTTTCCTTCTCCCCCGTTTATTTTCTGTCCGCTGCCCGGTTCTTGAGCACCGACCGCGCCCTGTGCGCTCCACCCTCTCTCCCTCTTGTTTTCTTTTCCCGGCGACGCTGCGCGGCCCGTTTTGTAGAGCCACTCAATCGAGCTTGAGCCCGCCGCAGTCCGGAACGGTCAGCGCACTACCTGCTACCAGCACGATTTGCTGGAACACCTTAACTGGGGAGCCAAGCACAGCTCTCCACAGTCTCTCCCACAATTCTCCGAACACCGATGAATTCTTTGGGCGGTTGCCCGCGGTCGATGCCCGTTGCTCAGACTACGACCTCCAAGAAACCTCCTCTCAGGGCGAGATCCCCGTGAGATGATACCACACTGCAGGTGAGTTCGAACTTACTCTTCGCCACTGTAAAGTCCGCGCCTCAATAATACACGGACTTCGGGAGAACAGTTTAACAGGTACTTTACTGAACAGGAGGGCAACATCAGACTGAAATACAGAAGCCTGCTAGGGCCTTTTATACAGGGGTGGTCACTGCCGGTACTGCAGTCTAAAACCAGTTCTTCCCTTCAAGGTACATACACAACATCAGCGTTGGCCGCTCCAATGATGGCAACCACCATCTCCTCCATCGGGGTACGGTCATGCAGCCGTGCCTGTGCCCTGCCAGTTAGCTCCTGCTGCCTCCAATTATGCGCCAACTTGTCCTGCAACAGGGAGGGAAGTGTGTCAGTGAGTGCGGGGCAATCTGTTTGGGTGATGAGACTGTCATGGTTGAATAGCTGGCAGTGTGTATAAGCTGTGAGATGTGTGTGTGAGGCTTGAAGCAGTGCTAAGTATATGAGGGTAAGGTGAAGCTGTGAATGCGAGGTATGAGTCCTGGTTGATAGAGACTGTTGCTAGGTGAGTGGTGGGGTGTGGTGCATTGAGCATTGTGTGAGGCTAGTGGTGCAGTTGGTGGGATATGGCATTTGAAGATGAATTCACTGACCTTGATCACTCATGTGAGGTCATTGAACTTCTTGCGGAACTGCATCCAGGTCCTCGGGGCTTAATTTCTGGCACTGACCGCCATGGCTCTCTGCTCCCACTGCCTACGCAGAGTTTGTCTGAAGGGCCTCCTGGCCCCCTGTGGATAGAGCACATCTCTACTCCTCTGTACCTCCTCCAACAAGGCCTCCAGTGCAGCGTCAGAGAAACTTGGAGCAAGCTCTCTCGACTGTTGCACCATAAATTTGCTCTTTCTTCCTGCTCAGACTCTCTTCCACAGGAACTTCCAGCACCTGCTCCAGCCAGAATGCAGCTACCCTTTAAGCGGCGTAGGCTGGCTTTAAGCAGTGAAGGTTAGCTTTAAGTGGTGCTAGCCTCACGCAAACATGGGCCCCCTGCTAAATTACAGCCGCTCAACAGTGCATTTAGCGAGGGCTGCATGCTGCCACCATTTAAATTAGCAGGCAGGCAGCACGAAGTTTGCATGCTGCGTGCATCAGAAGCAACGGGTATGGGTTAATCACTCATCATGATCCCGCCGCCTGTTTTCGGGGAATATCGAATTTAGCGCCCCAAATCTATACATAGTACTCCAGGTATGCCCTCACCAAAGCCCTATATAATTGCAGCAAGACTTCCTTACTCTTTTACTCCAATCCCTTGCAACAAAGGCTAACATAGCATTTACCTTCCTAATTGCTTGCTGTACCTGCTGTTGACTTTCTGTGATTCGTGTACAAGGACACCCAAATTCCTCTAAATGCCAACATTTTTCACACCTTTGAAAACTATTCTGCTTTTCTATTCTTCCTACTAAAGTGGATAATTTCACATTTCCCCACATTATACTCTATCTGCCACCTTATTGTCACCTCACTTAACCTGTCTATATCCCTTTGCAGCCTCTTTGCATCCTCCTCACGGCTTACTTTCCCACCAAGCTTTGTATCGTCAGCAAACTTGGACACATTGCACTTGGTCCCCTCACCTAAATCATTGATAGAGATTGTAAATAGCTGAGGCCCAAGCACTGATACTTGTTGCAGCCCCCTAGTTACAATCTGCCAACTTGAAAATGACCCATTTATTCTTACTCTCATTTTCCTGTTCATTAACCAAGCCTCAATTCTTGCTAATATATTACCCCCAATCCCTTGAGCCCTAATCTTGTGTAATAGCCTCTTGAGTGTCATTTTATCAAATGTCTTTTGAAAATTATCTATGCTTTCATTATTTTAAGGACTTGAACTATGCCCCCCACCACCGCCCCCCCCGCCCCCAACTATCTTTTCTCCACTGGTTCGTATGTTCGTATGTGTCAGCCTTGGATCAGTGGTAGCACTCTCAACTTGAACACACAACCTAGGTTGAAACTTCAGTGCAGTAGTGAGGGAGTGCTCTAATGTCAGAGGTGTCACCTTTTGGATGAGATGTTAACTCAGACCCTGTCTGACCTCTCAGCTGGATATAAAATATCCTAATGCACTATTGAAAGAAAAGCAGGGGAGTTCTCCCAGCATCCTGAGCAATATTTACCCCCTCAACCAACACCAGTGAAACAGATGATCTGATCCATTCTCTCACTGGTTTTGTGCAACCTCACTGTCTGCAAATTGGCTGCTGAGTTTTCTTATATTACAACAGTGACTACATTTCAAAAGTACTTCATCGTCCATGAAGTGCTTTGAAACATCATATGGTCATGAAAGGAGACATATAAACACAACTTTTTGTTGATCAAAGAAAACAAGTTTAATTCTGAAAGTCTCATAAATCTTCATAAATAAATTTCAGAATCCTTAAGACTCTTCTCGACATCAGTGTCCCATTGAAGGTATTATGGCCATATTTACAGGGCAATGAGTTATATAGAGTTAAGATAATCTGTTTTTACTGAAAATAAATCGTCCTCAAGACTCATCCCAGCAGTTTATTGACTTTATAGTTAATATCTTCATATTGACTTGATACAGTCAACAAACGATCAAAAGTCACATTCAAGCTTTTCTCCTTTTTTTACCTTTGCTGAACACATTTTACAAATGTTATTTTAATGGATAGAAAATTGTGGGACGTCCCAATATTTGCTGCTGAACGGTAAGGTGCATTCATAAAAATTTACCTTACTGTGTACACACATTTAATTCTTCCTTCAATTGTATATAACCTTACCTTTATCCACATTCAACTCCATTTGCCATTTCTTAGCCAAACTGACCCCTACAGAACCTTATTAGTGACATCTTCCCAGCCAGAGCTTTTTAATTTCTAATCACCTTCTGCTTTTCATTGCTAAGTCAGTATTAATTTGCCATTAATTTTATAAGCCATAACCTTCTTTATCAGCTGCACATTCATATATCTATATTAAATATCTTCTGAAGATCTAAATAAATCACATCTGTTGAATATCCCATGTCAAATTTATTTGCCTCCTCCAAGAATTGTAGTAGACTCATAGAACATGACCTATTGCTTCTAAAACTGTGCTGACTACTCCTTATGGCCTTTGTACTCACCAGGAGACTTCCTTTAGTGGCATTATTGAGGCAGTTATGTGTGAAAGCTGAATTAATATCAGTGGAGATAGTCATTAAACCAGAACACTTCTCTAATTGCATAATTTTAGCTGTGTGTGCATTGATGCAGCTCCCTCACACTATTCAGCTCGCTAAAACTTTCAGCAAGTTTTTCACATTCAACGGATCATCCTCCGGCATTTCCGCTACCTCCAAAGTGATCCCACCACCAAACGTATCTTCCCCTCCCCTCCCCTTTCAGCATTCCGCAGGGACCGCTCCTTCCGAGACACCCTAGTCCACTCCTCTATCATCCCAAACAGCCCTTCCCCTTCGCCTGGCACCTTCCCGTGCAAGCGGAGGAGATGTAACACCTGCCCCTACACCTCCCCCCTTCCCACTGTCCAGGGCCCCAAACACCCCTTCCAGGTGAAACAGCGATTTACTTGTACTTCTCGCAATCTAGTATACTGTATTCGCTGCTCACGATGCGGTCTCCTCTACATTGGGGAGACCAAACGCAGATTGGGTGACCGCTTTGCGGAACACCTCCATTCAGTCCATAAGGGTGATCCCGAGCTTCCGGTCGCCTGTCATTTTAATTCACCGCTCCATTCCCACTTGGACCTCACCATCCTTGGCCTCTTGTATTGTTCCACGGAAGCTCAACGTAAACTCGAGGAACAGCACCTCATCTTCCGATTAGGCACTCTGCAGCCTTCCGGACTCAATATCGAGTTCAACAATTTCAGATCATAACCTCGGCCCCATTACTTTTTTCTTGTAATGTTTCCACTCCTTTTCCGCCCCCCCACCTTTCCTTTTGTTTCTCTCTCACACCTGGCAGCTATCTCTTGCCCAGCCAGAACACTTTACACCTAATCTCAGCCTATTACCATCTCGTCTAGCTTCTAATCTCTTTTACTTCTTTTGTTTCTTTTATTCTTTTGTCCGATCGCAGCCCTGCCTTCGATCTAGTTTCTTTTCTTTCCAGTTTTGAAGAAGGGTTCGACCCGAAACGTCAACTCAAATTTCTCTCCATGGATGTTGCCTGACCTGCTGAGTTTTTCCAGCATTTTCTGTTGTTATTTCGGATTTCCAACATCTGCAGTATTTTGCTATCGTTCTCCTGGTGATGTTCAGTAGCCACTGTTTAAAAACAAATATTTTAAAGTAGACAAACGGAAGTATTTAAGTTAATCGTAATTATTGAAATGTTTGCTTTTTAAAATGCTATTTTTAGTGTCCCATTGAATGTTTCCCACAAGCCACTCATAGGAACAGGGTTAAGTCATTCAGCCCCTTCAGCCTGTGATGTCATTCAATTAGATCATGGCTGATCTGTACCTCAACTCCATTTACCTGTTTTTGACTTGTATCCCTTACGTAACAAAGCCTATCGATCTCAGTCTTGAAATTTTCAATTCACTTAGCATCCACAGCCGAGAGCGGGAGAGGCTGATTTAAAAAGAGCGCCGAGAGCGGGAGTGGCTGATATAAACAGAGCCGAGAGCGGGAAAGGCTGATTTAAACAGAGCGCCGAGAGCAGGAGAGGCTGATTTAAACAGAGCCGAGAGCAGGAGAGGCTGATTTAAACAGAGCCGAGAGCGGGAGAGGCTGATTTAAACAGAGCCGAGAGCGGGAGAGGCTGATTTAAACAGAGCCGAGAGCGGGAGAGGTTGATTTAAACAGAGCCGAGAGCGGGAGAGGCTGATTTAAAAAGAGCCGAGAGCGGGAGAGGCTGATTTAAAATGAGCGCCGAGAGGGGGAGAGGCTGATTTAAACAGAGCCGAGAGCGGGAGAGGCTGATTTAAACAGAGCCGAGAGCGGGAGAGGCTGATTTAAACAGAGCCGAGAGCGGGAGAGGCTGATTTAAACAGAGCCGAGAGCGGGAGAGGCTGATTTAAACAGAGCCGAGAGCGGGAGAGGCTGATTTAAACAGAGCCGAGAGCGGGAGAGGCTGATTTAAACAGAGCGCCGAGAGCGGGAGAGGCTGATTTAAAATGAGCGCCGAGAGCGGGAGAGGCTGATTTAAACAGAGCCGAGAGCGGGAGAGGCTGATTTAAAATGAGCGCCGAGAGCGGGAGAGGCTGATTTAAACAGAGCCGAGAGCGGGAGAGGCTGATTTAAACAGAGCGCCGAGAGCGGGAGAGGCTGATTTAAATAGAGCCGAGAGCGGGAGAGGCTGATTTAAATAGAGCGGCGAGAGTGGGAGAGGCTGATTTAAACAGAGCACCGAGAGCGGGAGAGGCTGATTTAAACAGATCCGAGAGCGGGTGAGGCTGATTTAAACAGAGCGCCGAGAGCGGGGGAGGCTGATTTAAAATGAGCGCCGAGAGCGGGAGAGGCTGATTTAAACAGAGCGCCGAGAGCGGGAGAGGCTGATATAAACAGAGCGCCGAGAGCGGGAGAGGCTGATTTAAACAGAGCGCCGAGAGCGGGAGAGGCTGATTTAAACAGAGCCGAGAGCGGGAGAGGCAGATTTAAACAGAGCCGAGAGCGGGAGAGGCTGATTTAAACAGAGCGCCGAGAGCGGGAGAGGCTGATTTAAACAGATCCGAGAGCGGGAGAGGCTGATTTAAACAGAACGCCAAAAGCGGGAGAGGCTGATTTAAACAGAACGGCAAGAGCGGGAGAGGCTGATTTAAACAGAACGCCAAGAGCGGGAGAGGCTGATTTAAACAGAGCGCCGAGAGCGGGAGAGGCTGATTTAAAATGAGCGCCGAGAGCGGGAGAGGCTGATTTAAACAGAGCGCCGAGAGCAGGAGAGGCTGATTTAAACAGAACGCCAAGAGCGGGAGAGGCTGATTTAAACAGAACGCCAAGAGCGGGAGAGGCTGATTTAAACAGAACGCCAAGAGCGGGAGAGGCTGATTTAAACAGATCCGAGAGCGGGTGAGGCTGATTTAAACAGAGCGCCGAGAGCGGGAGAGGCTGATTTAAAATGAGCGCCGAGAGCGGGAGAGGCTGATTTAAACAGAGTGCCGAGAGCGGGAGAGGCTGATATAAACAGAGCACCGAGAGCGGGAGAGGCTGATTTAAACAGAGCGCCGAGAGCGGGAGAGGCTGATTTAAACAGAGCCGAGAGCGGGAGAGGCAGATTTAAGCAGAGCCGAGAGCGGGAGAGGCTGGTTTAAACAGAGCGCCGAGAGCGGGAGAGGCTGATTTAAACAGATCCGAGAGCGGGAGAGGCTGATTTAAACAGAGCCGAGAGCAGGAGAGGCTGATTTAAACAGAACGCCAAGAGCGGGAGAGGCTGATTTAAACAGAACGCCAAGAGCGGGAGAGGCTGATTTAAACAGAACGCCAAGAGCGGGAGAGGCTGATTTAAACAGAGCGCCGAGAGCGGGAGAGGCTGATTTAAAAAGAGCCGAGAGCGGGAGAGGCTGATTTAAAATGAGCGCCGAGAGGGGGAGAGGCTGATTTAAACAGAGCCGAGAGCGGGAGAGGCTGATTTAAACAGAGCCGAGAGCGGGAGAGGCTGATTTAAACAGAGCCGAGAGCGGGAGAGGCTGATTTAAACAGAGCCGAGAGCGGGAGAGGCTGATTTAAACAGAGCGCCAAGAGCGGGAGAGGCTGATTTAAACAGAGCGCCGAGAGCGGGAGAGGCTGATTTAAAATGAGCGCCGAGAGCGGGAGAGGCTGATTTAAACAGAGCCGAGAGCGGGAGAGGCTGATTTAAAATGAGCGCCGAGAGCGGGAGAGGCTGATTTAAACAGAGCCGAGAGCGGGAGAGGCTGATTTAAACAGAGCGCCGAGAGCGGGAGAGGCTGATTTAAATAGAGCCGAGAGCGGGAGAGGCTGATTTAAATAGAGCGGCGAGAGTGGGAGAGGCTGATTTAAACAGAGCACCGAGAGCGGGAGAGGCTGATTTAAACAGATCCGAGAGCGGGTGAGGCTGATTTAAACAGAGCGCCGAGAGCGGGAGAGGCTGATTTAAAATGAGCGCCGAGAGCGGGAGAGGCTGATTTAAACAGAGCGCCGAGAGCGGAAGAGGCTGATATAAACAGAGCGCCGAGAGCGGGAGAGGCTGATTTAAACAGAGCGCCGAGAGCGGGAGAGGCTGATTTAAACAGAGCCGAGAGCGGGAGAGGCAGATTTAAACAGAGCCGAGAGCGGGAGAGGCTGATTTAAACAGAGCGCCGAGAGCGGGAGAGGCTGATTTAAACAGATCCGAGAGCGGGAGAGGCTGATTTAAACAGAACGCCAAGAGCGGGAGAGGCTGATTTAAACAGAACGCCAAGAGCGGGAGAGGCTGATTTAAACAGAACGCCAAGAGCGGGAGAGGCTGATTTAAACAGAGCGCCGAGAGCGGGAGAGGCTGATTTAAAATGAGCGCCGAGAGCGGGAGAGGCTGATTTAAACAGAGCGCCGAGAGCAGGAGAGGCTGATTTAAACAGAACGCCAAGAGCGGGAGAGGCTGATTTAAACAGAACGCCAAGAGCGGGAGAGGCTGATTTAAACAGAACGCCAAGAGCGGGAGAGGCTGATTTAAACAGATCCGAGAGCGGGTGAGGCTGATTTAAACAGAGCGCCGAGAGCGGGAGAGGCTGATTTAAAATGAGCGCCGAGAGCGGGAGAGGCTGATTTAAACAGAGCGCCGAGAGCGGGAGAGGCTGATATAAACAGAGCACCGAGAGCGGGAGAGGCTGATTTAAACAGAGCGCCGAGAGCGGGAGAGGCTGATTTAAACAGAGCCGAGAGCGGGAGAGGCAGATTTAAACAGAGCCGAGAGCAGGAGAGGCTGATTTAAACAGAACGCCAAGAGCGGGAGAGGCTGATTTAAACAGAACGCCAAGAGCGGGAGAGGCTGATTTAAACAGAACGCCAAGAGCGGGAGAGGCTGATTTAAACAGAGCGCCGAGAGCGGGAGAGGCTGATTTAAAATGAGCGCCGAGAGCGGGAGAGGCTGATTTAAACAGAGCACCGAGAGCAGGAGAGGCTGATTTAAACAGAACGCCAAGAGCGGGAGAGGCTGATTTAAACAGAACGCCAAGAGCGGGAGAGGCTGATTTAAACAGAACGCCAAGAGCGGGAGAGGCTGATTTAAACAGAGCGCCGAGAGCGGGAGAGGCTGATTTAAAAAGAGCGCCGAGAGCGGGAGAGGCTGATTTAAACAGAGCCGAGAGCGGGAGAGGCTGATTTAAACAGAGCCGAGAGCGGGAGAGTCTGATTTAAACAGATCCGAGAGCGGGAGAGGCTGATTTAAAGAGAGCACTGAGAGCGGGAGAGTCTGATTTAAACAGAGCGCCGAGAGCGGGAGAGGCTGATTTAAACAGAGCGCCGAGAGCGGGAGAGGCTGATTTAAAATGAGCGCCGAGAGCGGGAGAGGCTGATTTAAACAGAGCGCCGAGAGCGAGAGAGGCTGATTTAAACGGAGCCGAGAGCCGGAGAGGCTGATTTAAACAGAGCGCCGAGAGCGGGAGAGGCTGATTTAAACAGAGCGCCGAGAGCGAGAGAGGCTGATTTAAACGGAGCCGAGAGCGGGAGAGGCTGATTTAAACAGAGCCGAGAGCGGGAGAGGCTGATTTAAACAAAACGCCGAGAGCGGGAGAGGCTGATTTAAACAGAGCGCCGAGAGCGGGAGAGGCTGATTTAAACAGAGCCGAGAGCGGGAGAGGCTGATTTAAAATGAGCGCCGAGAGCGGGAGAGGCTGATTTAAAATGAGCGCCGAGAGCGGGAGAGGCTGATTTAAAATGAGCGCCGAGAGCGGGAGAGGCTGATTTAAAATGAGCGCCGAGAGCGGGAGAGGCTGATTTAAAATGAGCGCCGAGAGCGGGAGAGGCTGATATAAACAGAGCCAAGAGCGAGAGGTGCTGATTTAAAATGAGCGCCAAGAGCGGGAGAGGCTGATTTAAAGAGCGTCGAGAGCGGGAGAGGCTGATTTAAAATGAGCGCCGAGAGCGGGAGAGGCTGATTTAAACAGAGCCGAGAGCGGGAGAGGCTGATTTAAACAGAGCGCCGAGAGCGGGAGAGGCTGATTGATGTGCCTCAATGAATCCGAGACTCAACGTTAACGGAGCAAAGCAAGGCTTTTATTAACTCAGAAAGTAATACACAGTGGAGAAGTGTCTCTCATCCAGAGATCTGCTGTACTGCCTGTGAGACACGCTGCGGCCTGCTTAAGTAGCGGCCAGGTATGGGCGGAGCCCTACACACAATACAATACAGGTAAGGAAATGAAACTGAAACTAAACTTCCCTGCTTGTCACAGTCACAGGCACAATCAAACACAGAGAATACAGAGTGCCTGATGAATGGCATATTTCATCACATTCACCCCTTCTACAGATTTAGTCTGTTCGGGGGTTTGATAGTCCTCTGTGACCGACGTAGCTGTTGTGGTGCCGCGGGTGTCGGCTGGGTGTCCCCGGTGGCCTCCTGGGTCTCTGCCGGGGGCGCCGCCAGGGTTGTTGAAGGGGTAGTTGGTGGGGGCACCGTTGGTCGATGTTCTTCCGGAGGTGATGAAAGGATAGTGGGTGGGTAAGAGTTGCTGTGATCGTTGTTGCTGTTGTTGTCGTGGTTGTTGTCGTTATCGGCTGGGGTGACGTCTTTTATGGACACGGTGTCCTCCCTTCCGTCGGCGTGCTGGACATACGCGTATTGGGGGTTGGCGTGGAGTAGGTGCACTGACTCCACGAGAGGGTCCGTCTTGTGGCCCCTCACATGCCTTCATACAAATACCGGACCTGGGGTGGAGAGCCATGACGGCATGGATATGGCTGAGGTGGATTTCCGGGGAAAGACAAACATTCGTTCATGAGGCGTGGCATTAGTGGCAGTACACAATAGCGACCGTATTGAATGGAGCACATCTGGGAGGACTTCGTGCCCGCGGGAGATATGGAGGCCCTTGGTCCTTAGAGCTAGAGTGACTGCTTTCCATACTGTCCCGTTCTCTCGCTCCACCTGGCCGTTACCCTGGGGGTTGTAGCTGGTGGTACGGCTCGTGGTGATCCCCCTGGACAGCGTGTACTGGCGTAGCTCTTCACTCATGAAGGACGCCCCCCTATCCGTATGGATGTAGCTCGGCATACCGAACAGGCAGAACAGGCTGTTGAGGCATTTAATGACCGTGGCGCTGGTCATGTCTGGGCAGGGGAAGGCGAATGGGAAACGGGAGTGTTCGTCCACAATGTTCAGGAAGTAAACATTGCAGTCGACTGACAGGAGGGGGCCCTTGAAATCTAAGCTGAGCCGCTCAAAGGGCCGTGTAGCTTTGATTAGGTGGGCTCTATCTGGGCGGTAGAACCGAGGCTTGCACTCAGCGCAAGTGCGGCAGTTCCTGGTCAGAGACCGAACTTCCTCAATCGAGTAGGGTAAGTTGCGGGACTTTATGAAGTGGAACAGCCGTGTGACCCCTGGGTGGCAGAGGTCGTTGTGGAGGGTCTGTAGCCGATCCCCGGTGGTGCTGGCACACATCCCTCGTGAGAGGGCGTCGGGGGATTCGTTAAGGGCCCCTGGCCGGTAAATGATGTCATACTCGAAGGTGGAGAGCTCGATCCGCCACCTGAGAATCTTATCATTTTTAATCTTCCCCTTCTGTTTATTATTAAACATAAACGCTACCGACCGCTGGTCGGTAAGTAGGGTGAAGCGTTTGCCGGCTAGGTAGTGGCGCCAGTGGCGCACTGCCTCCACGATGGCTTGGGCCTCCTTTTCCATGGAGGAGTGTCTGATCTCGGGCCCTTGGAGGGTCCTCGAGAAGAAAGCTACGGGCCGCCCCGTCTGGTTGAGGGTGGCCGCCAAGGCAAAGTCAGACGCATCACTTTCCACTTGAAAGGGAGTGTTCTCGTCCACTGCCTGTAGCGTGGCCCGTTCAATATCCCGCTTAATGCTTTTGAAGGCGGATGCCTTCCAAGATGGCGGCGCCCTTGGTGCACACGTGGCGGCGTGGGTGGCGTGGGCTGAAGTGTAGGCGTCCGAGTTTCTCTGGGCCACATCCAGGGACCGCGCTGTGTCCACAGCCTGTTTCAGGTCCAATCCCGTTTTTTCCAGTAGTCTCTGCCGGATGTAAGTGGAGCTGAGGCCTGTGATAAAGGCATCATGAACAAGCTCGTCAGTGTACACAGCGGCTTTTACATCTTGGCACTTGCAGTCTTTGCCAAGCGTTTTCAGGGTGACTAGGAACTCATCCAGCGATTCCCCAGGTCGCTGTGTGCGAGTAGCGAGCAGATGCCTAGCGTACACCTCGTTCGTAGGCTGCTGGTAATGCGCCTTTAGGATGTCGCAGGCGGCCGGGTACGTGTCGGCGTCTTGGATGAGGGGGTAAACCCGGTGGCTTACCCAATTCCGCAGGATTCCGAGTTTCATACTTTCAGCATCCGTAGCGTCTGTGATGGCTGCGGAATTGTCCAGGAAGAATTCCATACACTTAAACCAGTGTCCGAATCGTGCCGATGCGTCCGAAGCATGCGGGTCCAAATCCAAACGTTCGGGTTTCAAGAGATGATCCATTGCGTTGAAAATTGAGTTAATAAAATTGATGTGCCTCAATGAATCCGAGACTCAACGTTAACGGAGCAAAGCAAGGCTTTTATTAACTCAGAAAGTAATACACAGTGGAGAAGTGTCTCTCATCCAGAGATCTGCTGTACTGCCTGTGAGACACGCTGGGGCCTGCTTAAGTAGGGGCCAGGTATGGGCGGAGCCCTACACACAATACAATACAGGTAAGGAAATGAAACTGAAACTAAACTCCCCTGCTTGTCACAGTCACAGGCACAATCAAACACAGAGAAGACAGAGTGCCTGATGAATGGCATATTTCATCACACTGATTTAAACAGAGTGCCGAGAGCGGGAGAGGCTGATTTAAACAGAGCCGAGAGCGGGAGAGGCTGATTTAAACAGAGCCGAGAGCGGGAGAGGCTGATTTAAAATGAGCACCGAGAGCGGAAGAGGCTGATTTAAAATGAGCGCCGAGAGCGGGAGAGGCTGATTTAAACATATCCGAGAGCGGGAGAGGCTGATTTAAACAGAGCGGCGAGAGTGGGAGAGGCTGATTTAAACAGAGCGCCGAGAGCGGGAGAGGCTGATTTAAAATGAGCCCCGAGAGCGGGAGAGGCTGATTTAAACAGAGCGCCGAGAGCGGGAGTGGCTGATTTAAAAAGAGCGCCGAGAGCGGGAGAGGCTGATTTAAACAGAGCCGAGAGCGGGAGAGGCTGATTTAAACAGAGCGCTGAGAGCGGGTGTAAGAGTCATGAAAGTTTAAGAAAGAAAATACTTTAAAATATTGGTTAAATAGTATAATACAGTTAATTTACCTGACTGACTTATTGTATTGAGAAACCCACTATTTTCTTGTTCCAGTAGTATAGTCTGAGATACCCCCTTTATTCTTGCTACAATAGTACAGTCCTTAAGATTGTCACATGGTATCCAGCCATTTTACAGCTCAAGCTGCACGAGGCTGGAGAGAAGGTAAAGGCTTTTGAGGGCTGGAGCAATACAGTTTTTGACCGTGTTCGTTTAAACGTGTTTTGCTTTGTAATTCTGTTTGTAAGGTGTTACAGTAAACAGTTTAAAGACAAAGTTACGTTTTGGAACGTTTTATTTCGACACGCGTCTACTCATTGTTAAAAGCCTCAAAGCTCAGTGGCTGCATGTTTGGAAATTACGAAGCGCCACTACATTAGTCAAAAACTAGCTCCCTAAGAAGGAAAGGACGGAATTGTCGGCGAACGTATACATGAATGGTCACGGAGCCAGACGACAAGATAAGAAAGCGAAGGTACAGTGGCCTAGAAATTCATTAAGGCGCTGCCAGCTTTGCGCCCAGTTAACGCCTAAAGAGTGATTTTGCGCCAGAAATGAGTTTGCGCAGATATTCAGTGCAGCAGTATTGGCGGCGGTAGCCGTTAGCGCTGTGCCGGCACCGATGATGTCATCGGCGTGCGCAGTGCCCCGTTTCCGCCCCGAAACCGGCCCGATCCCCATATTTAGTTGCGGCCGCCTCCTCCGAAGCGGCCGCAAACAGCGACCAGAAAACGGGGCCGTCCTGCTGCGTTAGTGGGGCGCTTTAAAGCGGAAGGTGCGGCCAGCCGCTTTTTCGGCGGCCGCCTGCCCGCACCTCCTTCCCCGGCCTCCTCCACGCCCCCCCCACGGCATTGCCGGCTGCTTTCCGCGAGCCCGGCACTTCTCTGTGGTGCCGGGCTCATTTGCCGGCACTATCCAGCGGCGATCTCCCCGTTGCAGGCAGCTCCCCCTTAAGAGAAGGAGGAGGCCTGCAGTACCGCAGCCTGCTGCTCTGCAGCGGCTGGTGCAGCGGCGCCAAGAGCGCTGATATTCAGTGTCAGCGCCCCAAGCGGAGGCGGGCACACCCTGGTATAGCGCCCATTTCCGAATTGGGGCGCTAACAATGAATATCTGACGATCGCTATAGGCTTCCCGCCCAGCGCTAACTTTTGGGCGCCAGCCAGCTGGCGGGGCCATAGTGAATTTTTAGGCCAATGACTGTTACTTGCCTTGTTCATTCTATTGAGAAGCTAAATAAGAGCTGCGGGTAAAATGGCCGAGGCCTTACGGAGCCGTGCGGAGCTTTCCCCAGCCAGAAGGATTGTTGGCCAAAAGAGGGAAGTAAAGCTCACCCCAAAGGCAATAGAAGAGAAGTTACATAGAAGAATAGGTGCAAGGAGGGCTAAATTAGCTCAGATAACTGGAAAAATGAAGATAATGGATTGTCTCATGGAAGATAATGCTAATATTAAGAAAGCTGAAGACATAATGCATTATGATTTCTCCAAGTTGCATGAAGAATTTAATGCACTCAATGAAGATGTATTAGCACTTCTGTCTGAAGAAGAGGGAAACGCTGATCAGCACAACTGGTTTGATCTTAAATCATCCAGCATTAAGGGCTATGTCAAGGCCACAGAACAGTGGATGTTAAAGATTCGTCAAGATGCTGATACAGCAGAGAAAGATAAAGGTGACGATGAAGTCGGACCAGATGATAGCATTTCAGAGACTTCAGCCAGACTGAGCAAAAATCGAAAAGAAGGTAGCTCTGTTTCTGGACACAGGTCAGTTGCTTCTACCACACGCTCGTCGCGACGCATGAGAGAGGAGGTTGAACAGGCAGCGTTGATGGCGCGTGCAGCATCTTTAGTGGAGAAGCAAGCTCTTGACCGGGAACAGGCCCAACTGCAGGCCCAACAGGCCCAACTGCAGGCCCAACAGGCCCAAGTGCAGGCAAAGAAAGAACAGCTGGAGATAAAAACAGCTATTGCGGTCTCAGATGCCAGGTTGAGTGTGTATGAAGATTATGAAGGCTCACAGGATGGCATGAACGAATACTGCCAGTCAATGTTGTCACACAGAGTTGGATCCAGGGCACCCTCAAGAGTTAAAAGAGAGTCCGAAGGCCATCTCCTGGCATTACAGTGTGGAAGAGTGGCCTCTCCACTAACAGGAGCATGTGATGCTACCCCAGATGTCAGACGGTCTAGACTAGACCCTGCTGATGACCACCAGAGGCCTGAAGACACAGGGAGAAGCCTATACCGAGTGATGCAACGTCAGAACGAAATTACAGAGATGCTTGTAAAACAACAGAATTTGTTTCGACTCCCCCAAAGAGACATACCAGTGTTCCAAGGCAACCCACTCAAGTGTAAGCCCTTCATCAGATCCTTCGAACAAGCCATTGACTCCAAAACAGAGAGCAGCAGTGATAAGTTATACTACCTGGGACAGTACACCAGTGGTAAACCACAAGACCTGGTCAGAAGCTGTGAACACATGAGACCGGACCGGGGATACATAGAAGCCAGGAAGTTGCTGCAGGAGCACTATGGTAACGAGCTGAAGATAGCCACTGCATATATTGAAAAGGCTACCAAGTGGCCACAGATCAGATCGGAGGACGGGGAGGCATTGAACACATATGTTCTTTTTCTCATAGGATGTCACAACACCATGGAGGATGTTGAATTCATGGAAGAGATGGACAATCCTACGACTATGAGAATCATCATCTCTAAGCTTCCTTACAGGATGAGAGAACAATGGAGAAGAACAGCCTTTGAGATAATGGAGAGATGGAAAAGTAGAGCCAGGTTTGCAGACTTAGTGAATTTCATAGACAAACAGGCTAAAATTGCTAGGGACCCATTGTTTGGAAACATCCAGGATGTCAGCCCGACTACTGATGGAAGAGTGAAAGCCAAGCCTGCTGAATCAAAGACTCTCAGGAAAGGTGGTTCCAGGGAAGCAGCTTTGCAACTATCGTCACTCAGGCTGGGGACGAAAGGTCTCAGAACTCATCTCCCAAAAAGAGCAGCACAGTGACACCTGCTAATGCCTTTCAGAAGCCATGTTTATTCTGCCAGAAGAATCATACATTGGATTTCTGCAGTGACATCAAAGCACAGCCACATAAGGACAGAATTGAATTTCTGAAGTACAATGGCCTATGTTTTGGATGTCTCTCTCAGGGGCACCTGAGTAGAAACTGTAAGCAAAGAACAACATGCAAAGAGTGCACTCGGAAACATCCCAGTCTGCTGCATATCCACAAAGAAGAACAAGTCTCTAAGAAGAGTGAAGAAAACAATACCAACGAGAAGGTTGTTTCAAGTGCTCTGGTGTAGCTAGAACCAGAGACTTGTGGATTCACTGGGGCCGGTGACAGTGATTGTATTCTTGCCATCGTACCTGTAAAGATCAAGTCTAAGAGGAGTGAGAAGTTTGTGGAGACTTACGCCTTCATGGATCCAGGTAGTTCAGCAACGTTCTGCACAGAATCACTCATGCGACAGCTGAACGTTAGAGGCAGAAGAACAGAAATCCTATTACGCACCATGGGTCATGAGAAGTCAATGCAAAGTTATATCCTGTCAGACTTAGAAGTGTGTGGACTTGAAGAGAAGGACTTCATAGACCTGACTAATGTTTTCACACAGAGAGAGATTCCTGTTAAAATAGGAAACTTAGCCCTGCAGAAGGATGTGGAGAGATGGCCTTACCTGGAAAAGGTGCGTCTCCCATATATTGAAGCAGAAATTGGCCTATTAATTGGAACCAATGCCTACAAAACTATGGAGCCATGGCAGGTGATAAACAGCAAGGATGACGGACCCTACACAGTCAGGACAGCCCTTGGATGGGTAGTCAATGGACCGGTAAGGAGAGATGATGGCAACAAGCCAAAGGAGCAACGACCAAATGTAACAGTTAATTGTATCTCTATCACAAGCATTGAAGAGCTGTTGATACAGCAGTTCAACGCAGACTTTTCAGAACGCAGCTGTGAGGAAAAGACAGAGATGTCACAAGAAGACCATCAGTCCATGGATTTGATGACAAGGTCTACACAGTTCATTGATGGCCACTATCACATTGGTTTGCCACTGAGAAGACAGACCGCGAAGATGCCGAACAATCGCTGCATAGCAGAGCAGCGCGCCATCAGTCTAAAGAGAAAGCTGAACAAGAACCCTGACTTTCACGAAGACTACAAAGGCTTCATGAGAAACATCATAGCGAAAGGCTATGCTGTAAAAGTGCCCGAGGAACAGTTGAACAGAGACGATGGAAGGGTCTGGTACATTCCTCATCACGGTGTGTATCACCCAAAGAAGAAAAAGATCCGTGTAGTGTTTGACTGCGCCGCCTCATTCAGAGGAACTTCACTGAATGACCAGCTGCTTCAAGGTCCTGATCTTACTAATACCCTCATTGGCGTCTTGACTAGGTTTAGACAAGAGCTCGTTGCCATGATGGCAGACATAGAATCAATGTTCTACCAAGTCAGAATCCCTGATGAAGATGCTGATCTTCTGCGTTTCCTTTGGTGGGCAGATGGCGACGTTAGTCAAGCGATGGTGGAATGTAGAATGGCTGTACACTTGTTCGGAGCCACATCATCTCCCAGCTGTGCAAGCTACGCTCTCAGAAAAACTGCAGAACATGGCAAAGGCAAAGCACCATCAGAGGCTGTGGAGACAATCTTCAGAAACTTTTATGTCGATGACTGTCTGAAGTCCATGTCAACAGAAGACGATGCCATTGCACTGTCAAGAGACCTTAGGACTCTGTGTTCGAGTGGAGGATTCCATCTGACTAAGTGGATAAGCAACAGCAGAGCAGTTCTAGCTTCTATCCCAGAAAAAGAAAGAGCCACTGAAGTCAAAGATCTGGACCTGAGCCACGATGTCCTTCCTATTGAGAGAGCTCTTGGTGTACAATGGTGCATTGAGTCAGACACGTTCAACTTCAGAATAATGGTGAACGAAAGACCATCCACAAGACGAGGGATTCTCTCCGTGGTCAGTTCCATCTACGACCCTCTTGGATTCCTGGCACCACTCATTCTGCCGGTGAAGCTGATCCTACGAGAGCTGTGTAGAGACAAGAGAGGATGGGATGAAGATATCCCAGAAGGTCAAGCTCAGAGATGGCTCAGATGGTTGACAGATTTGCAACAACTTTCTAGCTTCAACGTCAGTAGATGCATCAAGCCTGTGAGTTTTGGAGTTACAAAGACGGCTCAACTACATCATTTCTCGGACGCCAGTGAGGACGGCTATGGCACGGCTACTTACCTCTTGCTGACAAATCAACAGGGCCAGAAACATTGTGCCTTCCTCATGGGGAAATCCAGGGTGGCTCCGCTGAAGCAGGTCACCATCCCGAGACTGGAGTTGACGGCAGCGGTTGTTGCAGTTAAAGTTGACCAGGTGATGCGGAAAGAGTTACAGCTCCCATTAGAAGAATCTGTCTTCTGGACGGATAGCACGACGGTGCTGAAGTATATAGAGAATAAGAAGATACGCTTCAAGACCTTCGTAGCAAACAGAATCTCATCCATTAGAGAAGCTACACAACCATCTCAATGGAGGTATGCAAACACCTCATTAAACCCAGCAGATCAAGCCTCACGGGGATTGAAGGCTGAAAACTTCATGAGGAGTGAAACTTGGATACCAGGCCCACGTTATCTGCTGGAAACAGAGAGATCATGGCCAGAAAGACCAGATATGCCAAGTCAGATTGCTGAAGACGACGTCGAAGTCAAGAGATCAGTCACAGTAAATCTCATAACTACGAAAGAGAACTTTGACACAGTGAACAAGCTTGTTAACCATTTCTCAGGATGGCACCAATTGAGGAAAGCAGTTGCATGGTTTCTAAGGTTGAAAGAGTTGCTGCTACACCTGAGCGGTAAGAGAAAAGAGTACCGAGCCACTATCCATCAGTCTGAAAGTAACCCTGATAAGCAGAGAATGCTTCTACAGCAATATATGCACCAGCACAAGACCACATTGGGTAAGAATTCATTGACCGTGGAGGATTTGGCCAAGGCTGAGATGGAGATAGTTTGCTTCAGTCAAAGACAAAGATATCCAGAAGAAATCGAAGCTTTACAGCGAAATACTCCAATCAAGAAAGGTAGTCATATCTACAAGCTGGACCCTACACTGCAAGATGGAGTACTAAGGGTGGGAGGGCGACTAAACAAATCTGCTATGCCAGAGGAGGCCAAGCATCCTGCTATCCTTTCTAAGGACCTCCGGGTTGCTACTCTCATTCTTCAGCATATACACCAGAGTATTGGACACAGTGGGAGGAACCACGTGCTTGTGAAGCTAAGACAAAGATACTGGATTCCAGGAGCTAATTCTGTAATAAGAAAAATACTCTCTGAATGCATTGTTTGCAGACGGTTACACGCTAGAGCTGGGGAGCAGAAAATGGCAGACCTGCCTGAAGACCGTTTGTTACCAGACAAGCCCCCATTTACAAACGTAGGGGTGGACTATTTTGGGCCTTTCGAGGTAAAGCGAGGACGGAGCCTTGTCAAGAGATATGGTGTGCTTTTCACTTGTTTGACCATCAGAGCAGTTCATATTGAGGTGGCACACACGCTTGACACTGATTCCTGTATTAACGCCCTGCGGCGCTTTGTCTGTAGAAGAGGACAGGTGCCCATTATGCGTTCTGATAATGGCACTAATTTTGTCGGAGCAGAGAGAGAACTACGGGAAGCTATTGAAGGTTGGAATCAGCTTAAAATACAGGAAGCCATGATGCAAACAGGAATTAAGTGGATCTTCAATCTACCAGCAGCATCCCACCATGGAGGTGTCTGGGAAAGACAGATACGCACCGTAAGAAAACTACTCAGTTCTGTACTGAAGCTGCAAGTGCTTGATGACGAGGGACTTCAAACCGTTCTGTGTGAGGTTGAAGCCATCATTAATGACCGACCGATAACTAAGACATCGGATGATCCCAATGACCTCGAAGCCCTGACTCCGAACCACCTGTTGTTGTTGAAAACACAGCCAGTCATGCCCCCGGGAGTCTTCAAAAAGGAAGATCTGTATGCCCGTCGGAAGTGGAGGCAAGTTCAGTATATGTCAGACCTTTTCTGGACCAGATGGACAAGAGAATACTTACCTCTGCTACAGGAGCGTCAAAAATAGTCCAAAATAAAGAGGAACTTCATTGTCGGAGACATCGTCTTAATCGTGGATGATTCAGCCCCTAGAAATTCTTGGTTGATGGGAAAAATAATTAAGACCATGCCAGACTCCAGAGGCGTTGTTCATCGCGTTTGTTTGCAAACCAAGACCAGTACCCTGGAAAGACCGATCACAAAGCTCTGCCTGCTACAAGAAGCAGCGTGAAAGGTTCCTGAACGAAAAAAGTGGACATTTATATTGTAAATATGTTGAACTCATTAGTTTATGACTCTTAAGAATGTTTGAGTAATTGATATGCTTCATGTGCCTGGTCAATTAGGGGCCGGAATGTAAGTGTCATGAAAGATTAAGAAACAAAAAACTTTAAAATATCGGTTAAATAGTATAATACAGTTAATTTACCTGACTGACTTATTGTATTGAGAAACCCCCTATTTTCTTGTTCCAGTAGTATAGTCTGAGATACCCCCTTTATTCTTGCTACAATGGTACAGTCCTTAAGATTGTCACATGGTATCCAGCCATTTTACAGCTCAAGCTGCACGAGGCTGGAGAGAAGGTAAAGGCTTTTGAGGGCTGGAGCAATACAGTTTTTGACCATGTTCGTTTAAACGTGTTTTGCTTTGTAATTCTGTTTGTAAGGTGTGACAGTAAACAGTTTAAAGACAAAGTTACGTTTTGGAACGTTTTATTTCGACACGCGTCTACTCGTTGTTAAAAGCCTCAAAGCTCAGTGGCTGCATGTTTGGAAATTACGAAGCGCCACTACAGCGGGAGAGGCTGACTTAAAATGAGCGCCGAGAGCGGGAGAGGCTGATTTAAACAGAGCGCCACGAGCGGGAGAGGCTGATTTAAAAAGAGCGCCGAGAGCGGGAGAGGCTGATTTAAACAGAGCCGAGAGCGGGTGAGGCTGATTTAAAATGAGCGCCGAGAGCGGGAGAGGCTGATTTAAAATGAGCGCCGAGAGTGGGAGAGGCTGATTTAAACAGAGCCGAGAGAGGGAGACGCTGATTTAAACAGAGCCGAGAGCGGGAGAGACTGATTTAAACAGAGCGCCGAGAGCGGGAGAAGCTGATTAAACAGAGCGCTGAGAGCGGGAGAGGCTGATTTAAAATGAGCGCCGAGAGCGGGAGAGGCTGATTTAAACAGAGCGCCGAGAGCGGGAGAGGCTGATTTAAACAGATCCGAGAGCGGGAGAGGCTGATTTAAACGGAGCCGAGAGTGGGAGAGGCTGATATAAATAGAGTGCCGAGAGTGGGAGAGGCTGATATAAATAGAGCGCCGAGGGCGGGAGAGGCTGATTTAAAATGAGCGCCGAGAGCGGGAGAGGCTGATTTAAACAGAGCCGAGAGCGGGAGAAGCTGATTTAAACAGAACGCCGAGAGCGGGAGAGGCTGATTTAAACAGAGCCGAGAGCGGGAGAGGCTGATTTAAACAGAGCCGAGAGCGGGAGAGGCTGATTTAAAATGAGCGCCGAGAGCGGGAGAGGCTGATTTAAACAGAGCCGAGAGCGGGAGAGGCTGATTTAAACAGAGCGCCGAGAGCGGGAGAGGCTGATTTAAACAGAGCCGAGAGCAGGAGAGGCTGATTTAAACAGAGAGCCGAGAGCGGGAGAGGCTGATTTAAACAGAGCCGAGAGCGGGAGAGGCTGATATAAAATGAGCTCCGAGGGCGGGAGAGGCTGATTTAAACAGAGCGCCGAGAGCGGGAGAGGCTGATATAAAATGAGCTCCGAGAGCGGGAGAGGCTGATTTAAACGGAGCGCCGAGAGCAGGAGAGGCTGATTTAAAATGAGCGCCGAGAGTGGGAGAGGCTGATATAAATAGAGCGCCGAGGGCGGGAGAGGCTGATTTAAACAGAGCGCCGAGAGCGGGAGAGGCTGATTTAAAATGAGCGCCAAGAGCGGGAGAGGCTGATTTAAACAGAGCGCCGAGAGCGGGAGAGGCTGATTTAAAATGAGCGCTGAGAGCGGGAGAGGCTGATTTAAACAGAGCCGAGAGCGGGAGAGGCTGATTTAAAATGAGAGCCGAGAGCGGGAGAGGCTGATTTAAAATGAGCGCCGAGAGCGGGAGAGACTGATTTAAACAGCGCTGAGAGCGGGAGAGGCTGATTTAAACAGAGCCGAGAGCGGGAGAGGCTGATTTAAAATGAGCGCCGAGAGCGGGAGAGGCTGATTTAAATAGAGCGCCGAGAGCGGGAGTGGCTGATTTAAAATGAGCGCCGAGAGCGGGAGAGACTGATTTAAACAGCGCCGAGAGCGGGAGAGGCTGATTTAAAATGAGCGCCGAGAGCGGGAGAGACTGATTTAAACAGATCCGAGAGCGGGAGAGGCTGATTTAAAAAGAGCGCCGAGAGCGGCAGAGGCTGATTTAAAATGAGCGCCGAGAGCGGGGTAGGCTGATTTAAAATGAGCGCCGAGAGCGGGAGAGGCTGATTTAAAATGAGCGCCGAGAGCGGGAGAGGCTGATTGAAACAGAGCGCCGAGAGCGGGAGAGGCTGATTTGAAATAAGCGGCGAGAGCGTGAGAGGCTGATTTAAAATGACCGCCGAGAGCGGGAGAGGCTGATTTAAACAGAGCGCCGAGAGCGGGAGAGGCTGATATAAATAGAGCGCCGAGGGCGGGAGAGGCTGATTTAAACAGAGCGCCGAGAGCGGGAGAGGCTGATTTAAAATGAGCGCCAAGAGCGGGAGAGGCTGATTTAAACAGAGCGCCGAGAGCGGGAGAGGCTGATTTAAAATGAGCGCTGAGAGCGGGAGAGGCTGATTTAAACAGAGCCGAGAGCGGGAGAGGCTGATTTAAAATGAGAGCCGAGAGCGGGAGAGGCTGATTTAAAATGAGAGCCGAGAGCGGGAGAGGCTGATTTAAACAGAGCGCCGAGAGCGGGAGAGGCTGATTTAAAATGAGCGCCGAGAGCGGGAGAGACTGATTTAAACAGATCCGAGAGCGGGAGAGGCTGATTTAAAAAGAGCGCCGAGAGCGGCAGAGGCTGATTTAAAATGAGCGCCGAGAGCGGGGGAGGCTGATTTAAAATGAGCGCCGAGAGCGGGAGAGGCTGATTTAAAATGAGCGCCGAGAGCGGGAGAGGCTGATTTAAACAGAGCGCCGAGAGCGGGAGAGGCTGATTTGAAATGAGCGCCGAGAGCGTGAGAGGCTGATTTAAAATGACCGCCGAGAGCGGGAGAGGCTGATTTAAACAGAGCGCCAAGAGCGGGAGAGGCTGATTTAAACAGAGTGCCGAGAGCGGGAGAGGCTGATTTAAAATGAGCGCTGACAGCGGGAGAGGCTGATTTAAAATGGGCGCCGAGAGCGGGAGAGGCTGATTTAAAATGGGCGCTGAGAGCGGGAGAGGTTGATTTAAACAGAGCCGAGAGCGGGAGAGGCTGATTTAATCAGAGCGCCGCGAGCGGGAGAGGCTGATTTAAAAAGACCGCCGAGAGCGGGAGAGGCTGATTTAAAATGAGCGCCGAGAGCGGGAGAGGCTGATTTAAACAGAGCGCCGAGAGCGGGAGAGGCTGATTCAAACAGATCCGAGAGCGGGAGAGGCTGATTTAAACAGATCCGAGAGCGGGAGAGGCTGATTTTAAATGAGCGCCGAGAGTGGGGGTGGCTGATTTAAAATGAGCGCCGAGAGCGGCAGAGGCTGATGTAAAATGAGCGCCGAGAGCGGGGGAGGCTGATTTAAACAGAGCCGAGAGCGGGAGAGGCTGATTTAAACAGAGCCGAGAGCGGGAGAGGCTGATTTAAAATGAGCGCCGAGAGCGGGAGAGGCTGATTTAAACAGAGCGCCGAGAGCAGGAGAGGCTGATTTAAACAGAGCGCCGAGAGCGGGAGAGGCTGATTTAAAATGAGCGCCGAGAGTGGGAGAGGCTGATTTAAACAGAGCGCCGAGAGCAGGAGAGTCTGATTAAAAATGTGCGCCGAGAGCGGGAGAGGCTGATTTAAAAAGAGCTCCGAGAGCGGGAGAGGCTGATTTAAACAGAGCGCCGAGAGCGGGAGAAGCTGATTTAAACAGAGCGCCGAGAGCGGGAGAGGCTGATTTAAACAGAGCGCCGAGAGCGGGAGAGGCTGATTTAAACAGAGCGCCGAGAGCGGGAGCGGCTGATTTAAAATGAGCGCCGAGAGCGGGAGAGGCTGATTTAAACAGAGCGCCGAGAGCGGGAGAGGCTGATTCAAATAGAGCGCCGAGAGCGGGAGAGGCTGATTTAAAATGAGCGCCGAGAGCGGGAGAGGCTGATTTAAACAGAGCGCCGAGAGCGGGAGTGGCTGATTTAAGATGAGCGCCGAGAGCGGGAGAGACTGATTTAAAAAGAGCGCCGAGAGCGGGAGAGGCTGATTTAAACAGAGCCGAGAGCAGGAGAGGCTGATTTAAATAGAGCGCTGAGAGCGGGAGTGGCTGATTTAAAATGAGCGCCGAGAGCGGGAGAGACTGATTTAAACAGCGCCGAGAGCGGGAGAGGCTGATTTAAAAAGAGCGCCGAGAGCGGCAGAGGCTGATTTAAAATGAGCGCTGAGAGCGGGGGAGGCTGATTTAAAATGAGCGCTGAGAGCGGGAGAGGCTGATTTAAAATGAGCGCCGAGAGCGGGAGAGACTGATTTAAATGGAGCCGAGAGCAGGAGAGGCTGATTTGAAATGAGCGCCGAGAGCGGGAGAGGCTGATTTAAAATGAGCGCCGAGAGCAGGAGAGGCTGATTTAAACAGAGCACCGAGAGCGGGAGAGGCTGATTTGAAATGAGCGCCGAGAGCGGGAGGGGCTGATTTAAACAGAGCGCCGAGACGGGAGAGGCTGATTTAAAATGAGCGCCGAGAGCTGGAGAGGCTGATTTAAAATGGGCGCCGAGTGCGGGAGAGGCTGATTTAAAATGGGCCCCGAGAGCGGGAGAGGTTGATTTAAACAGAGCCGAGAGCGGGAGAGGCTGATTTAATCAGAGCGCCGCGAGCGGGAGAGGCTGATTTAAAAAGACCGCCGAGAGCGGGAGAGGCTGATTTAAAATGAGCGCCGAGAGCGGGAGTGGCTGATTTAAAATGAGCGCCGAGAGCGGCAGAGGCTGATTTAAAATGAGCGCCGAGAGCAGGAGAGGCTGATTTAAACAGAGCGCCGAGAGCGGGAGAGGCTGATTTAAAATGAGCGCCGAGAGCGGGAGAGGCTGATTTAAAAAGAGCTCCGAGAGCGGGAGAGGCTGATTTAAAATGTTCGCCGAGAGCGGGAGAGGCTGATTTAAAATGAGCGCCGAGAGCGGGAGAGGCTGATTGAAACAGAGCGCCGAGAGCGGGAGAGGCTGATTTGAAATAAGCGCCGAGAGCGTGAGAGGCTGATTTAAAATGACCGCCGAGAGCGGGAGAGGCTGATTTAATCAGAGCGCCGAGAGCGGGAGAGGCTGATATAAATAGAGCGCCGAGGGCGGGAGAGGCTGATTTAAACAGAGCGCCGAGAGCGGGAGAGGCTGATTTAAAATGAGCGCCAAGAGCGGGAGAGGCTGATTTAAACAGAGCGCCGAGAGCGGGAGAGGCTGATTTAAAATGAGCGCTGAGAGCGGGAGAGGCTGATTTAAACAGAGCCGAGAGCGGGAGAGGCTGATTTAAAATGAGAGCCGAGAGCGGGAGAGGCTGATTTAAACAGAGCGCCGAGAGCAGGAGAGGCTGATTTAAACAGAGCGCCGAGAGCGGGAGAGGCTGATTTAAAATGAGCGCCGAGAGTGGGAGAGGCTGATTTAAACAGAGCGCCGAGAGCAGGAGAGTCTGATTAAAAATGTGCGCCGAGAGCGGGAGAGGCTGATTTAAAAAGAGCTCCGAGAGCGGGAGAGGCTGATTTAAACAGAGCGCCGAGAGCGGGAGAAGCTGATTTAAACAGAGCGCCGAGAGCGGGAGAGGCTGATTTAAACAGAGCGCCGAGAGCGGGAGAGGCTGATATAAATAGAGCGCCGAGGGCGGGAGAGGCTGATTTAAACAGAGCGCCGAGAGCGGGAGAGGCTGATTTAAAATGAGCGCCAAGAGCGGGAGAGGCTGATTTAAACAGAGCGCCGAGAGCGGGAGAGGCTGATTTAAAATGAGCGCTGAGAGCGGGAGAGGCTGATTTAAACAGAGCCGAGAGCGGGAGAGGCTGATTTAAAATGAGAGCCGAGAGCGGGAGAGGCTGATTTAAAATGAGCGCCGAGAGCGGGAGAGGCTGATTTAAACAGAGCACCGAGAGCGGGAGAGACTGATTTAAAAAGAGCGCCGAGAGCGGGAGAGGCTGATTTAAACAGAGCCGAGAGCGGGAGAGGCTGATTTAAAATGAGCGCCGAGAGCGGGGAGGCTGATTAAAATAGAGCGCCGAGAGCGGGAGTGGCTGATTTAAAATGAGCGCCGAGAGCGGGAGAGACTGATTTAAACTGCGCCGAGAGCGGGAGAGGCTGATTTAAAATGAGCGCCGAGAGCGGGAGAGACTGATTTAAACAGATCCGAGAGCGGGAGAGGCTGATTTAAAAAGAGCGCCGAGAGCGGCAGAGGCTGATTTAAAATGAGCGCCGAGAGCGGGGGAGGCTGATTTAAAATGAGCGCCGAGAGCGGGAGAGGCTGATTTAAAATGAGCGCCGAGAGCGGGAGAGGCTGATTTAAACAGAGCGCCGAGAGCGGGAGAGGCTGATTTGAAATGAGCGCCGAGAGCGTGAGAGGCTGATTTAAAATGACCGCCGAGAGCGGGAGAGGCTGATTTAAACAGAGCGCCAAGAGCGGGAGAGGCTGATTTAAAATGAGCGCCGACAGCGGGAGAGGCTGATTTAAAATGGGCGCCGAGAGCGGGAGAGGCTGATTTAAAATGGGCGCTGAGAGCGGGAGAGGTTGATTTAAACAGAGCCGAGAGCGGGAGAGGCTGATTTAATCAGAGCGCCGCGAGCGGGAGAGGCTGATTTAAAAAGACCGCCGAGAGCGGGAGAGGCTGATTTAAAATGAGCGCCGAGAGCGGAAGAGGCTGATTTAAACAGAGCGCCGAGAGCGGGAGAGGCTGATTCAAACAGATCCGAGAGCGGGAGAGGCTGATTTAAACAGATCCGAGAGCGGGAGAGGCTGATTTTAAATGAGCGCCGAGAGTGGGGGTGGCTGATTTAAAATGAGCGCCGAGAGCGGCAGAGGCTGATTTAAAATGAGCGCCGAGAGCGGGGGAGGCTGATTTAAACAGAGCCGAGAGCGGGAGAGGCTGATTTAAACAGAGCCGAGAGCGGGAGAGGCTGATTTAAAATGAGCGCCGAGAGCGGGAGAGGCTGATTTAAACAGAGCGCCGAGAGCAGGAGAGGCAGATTTAAACAGAGCGCCGAGAGCGGGAGAGGCTGATTTAAAATGAGCGCCGAGAGTGGGAGAGGCTGATTTAAACAGAGCGCCGAGAGCAGGAGAGACTGATTAAAAATGTGCGCCGAGAGCGGGAGAGGCTGATTTAAAAAGAGCTCCGAGAGCGGGAGAGGCTGATTTAAACAGAGCGCCGAGAGCGGGAGAGGTTGATTTAAACAGAGCGCCGAGAGCGGGAGAGGCTGATTTAAAATGTGCGCCGAGAGCGGGAGAAGCTGATTTAAAAAGAGCGCTGAGAGCGGGAGAGGCTGATTTAAACAGAGCGACGAGAGCGGGAGTGGCTGATTTAAAATGAGCGCTGAGTGCGGGAGAGGCTGATTTAAACAGAGCCGAGAGCGGGAGAGGCTGATTTAAACAGAGCCGAGAGCGGGAGAGACGGATTTAAAATGGGCGCCGAGAGCGGGAGAGGTTGATTTAAACAGAGCCGAGAGCGGAAGAGGCTGATTTAAACAGAGCGCCGAGAGCGGGAGAGGCTGATTTAAACAGAGCGCCGCGAGCGGGAGAGGCTGATTTAAAAAGACCGCCGAGAGCGGGAGAGGCTGATTTAAAATTAGCGCCGAGAGCGGGAGAGGCTGATTTAAAATGAGCGCCGAGAGCGGGAGAGGCTGATTTAAACAGAGCCGAGAGCGGGAAAGGCTGATTTAAACGGAGCCGAGAGCAGGAGATGCTGATTTAAACAGAGCCGAGAGCGGGAGAGGCTGATTTAAAATGACCGCCGAGAGCGGGAGAGGCTGATTTAAACAGAGCGCCGAGAGCGGGAGAGGTTGATTTAAACAGAGCGCCGAGAGCGGGAGAGGTTGATTTAAACAGAGCGCCGAGAGCGGGAGAGGCTGATTTAAACAGAGCGCCGAGAGCGGGAGAGGCTGATTTAAACAGAGCGCCGAGAGCGGGAGAGGCTGATTTAAACAGAGCGCCGAGAGCGGGAGCGGCTGATTTAAAATGAGCGCCGAGAGCGGGAGAGGCTGATTTAAACAGAGCGCCGAGAGCGGGAGAGGCTGATTTAAAATGAGCGCCGAGAGCGGTAGAGACTGATTTAAATGGAGCCGAGAGCAGGAGAGGCTGATTTGAAATGAGCGCCGAGAGCGGGAGAGGCTGATTTAAAATGAGCGCCGAGAGCGGGAGAGGCTGATTTAAACAGAGCACCGAGAGCGGGAGAGGCTGATTTAAAATGAGCGCCGAGAGCGGGAGAGGCTGATTTAAAATGGGCGCCGAGTGCGGGAGAGGCTGATTTAAAATGGGCGCCGAGAGCGGGAGAGGCTGATTTAAACAGAGCACTGAGAGTGGGAGAGGCTGATTTAATCAGAGCGCCGAGAGCGGGAGTGACTGATTTAAAAAGAGCCGAGAGCGGGAGAGGCTGATTTAAACAGAGCCGAGAGCGGGAGAGGCTGATTTAAAAAGAGCGCCGAGAGCGGGAGAGGCTGATTTAAACAGAGCACTGAGAGTGGGAGAGGCTGATTTAATCAGAGCGCCGAGAGCGGGAGTGACTGATTTAAAAAGAGCCGAGAGCGGGAGAGGCTGATTTAAAAAGAGCCGAGAGCGGGAGAGGCTGATTTTAACAGAGCCGAGAGCGGGAGAGGCTGATTTAAACAGAGCGCCGAGAGCGGGAGTGGCTGATTTTAACAGAACACCGAGAGCGTGAGTGGCTGATTTTAACAGAACACCAAGAGCGGGAGAGGCTGATTTAAACAGAGCCGAGAGTGGGAGGGGCTGATTTAAACAGAGCCGAGAGCGGGAGCGGCTGATTTAAACAGAGCCGAGAGCGGGAGAGGCTGATTCAAACATGTGATGAAATATTTCCATTCATCACTGCCTGTGACTGAGATCGGTTTCAGTGTCATTTCCCTTCCCCCAGACCTCATTGTATTGTGTACTGGAATGTGCTGTATTGTATACTGGAATGTGCTGTGTGTAGGGCTCCGCCCATACCTGGCCCCGTTTGTAATCTAGCTTCAGTCTAGCCACAGTCTCCAGAAGAATGACATCTCTCTCGCTTACGTGTTTCGTTCTAAGTTAATAAAAGCCTTGTTTTGTTCTGCTACCTTCGAGTCTCGGAATTATTGAGGCACATCAATTTTATTAACTTATTTTCAACACTATGGATCAACTCCTGAAACCCGAACGTTTGGATTTGGATCAACATGCTCCGGACGCATCAGCACGCTTCGGACACTGGTTTGAGTGTATGGAATTCTTCCTGGACAATTCCGCAGCCGTCAAAGACGCTACGGACGCTGCAAGGATGAGACTCGGAATTCTGCGGAATTGGGTAAGCCACCGGGTTTACCCCCTCATCCAAGACGCCGAGACGTACCTGGCCGCCTGCGACATCTTAAAGGCGCATTACCAGCAGCCTACGAATGAGCTGTATGCTAGGCACCTGCTTGCCACCCGCGCACAGCGACCTGGGGAATCGGTGGAGGAGTTCCTAAGCACCCTGAAAATGCTTGGCAAAGACTGCAAGTGCCGAGATGTAAAAGCCGCAGTGTACACTGACGAGCTTGTTCGCGATGCCTTCATCACAGGCCTCAGCTCCACTTACATCCGGCAAAGACTGCTGGAAAAAACGGGGTTGGACCTGAAACAGGCTGCGGACACCGTGCGATCCCTGGATGTGGCCCAGAGAAACTCGGACGCCTACTCTTCAGCCCGCGCCGTCCACGCCACCACGTGTGCACCGAGGGCGCCGCCATCTTGGAAGGCATCTTCCCCGCCCGACAGCCCGACACCGGCTGGGCCCCGCTCTCCCCCCAGAAGCCCTACGACAGCCGCAACGCGTCAGGGACCCAAATGCTACTTCTGCGGGCAGCCAAAGCACACCAGAAACCTGTGCCCGGCGAAAGGCACCACCTGCTTTAAGTGCGGTAAGAAGGGGCACTTCGGGAAGGTGTGCAGAGGGAACCCCGCCGGAAAACCAACCGCCGGAAAACCCGCCACCGCCGCGTGTGCGCCGTGGGAGCGGCCATCTTGGACGCCATCTTGCCCGACCTCGTGGGGTCCGCCATCTTGTGAGCAGACAGCGTGGACGCCATCTTGTATCGATCAGGGCCCTACAGTGGCATCGGTCACAGTGGACCAGACCAGGCCGCACCCGCTATCCAGATCAATGGTGGACATCGAGGTAAACGGGTGCCGGGTTAAATGCTTAATTGACAGTGGAAGCACGGAGAGCTTTATCCACCCAGAACTGGCACAACAACTCTCCCTAAAGGTGGTCCCTGCTCAGGGTACCATCTCTATGGCTGAAAAAACCCAGACATCGACCATTCTGGGTTACTGCACGGTACAATTGTGCGTTAACGGAACTGTATAGGATAATTTTAAAGTATTAATCATGAAGAACCTATGTGCGAGCGTAATCTTGGGCCTGGATTTCCAGTGCAACCACCAAAGCATCACGCTCAAGTACGGTGGGTCCCAGCCGCCCCTCACAGTGTGCGGTCTGGCTACCCTGAAGGTAAAGCCGCCTTCACTATTCGCGAACCTTACCCCTAACTGCCGGCCAATAGCGACCAAAAGCAGGAGGTACAGCTGGGAGGACAGGCGGTTTATCGCGACCGAGGTAGACAGGCTCCTGAAAGAGCGCATTATTGAACGCAGCAACAGCCCGTGGCGCGCCCAAGTGGTAGTGGTAAGGGGTAGCGAGAAGAAACGGATGGTGATCGACTATAGTCAAACGATCAACAGGTACACCCTACTAGACGCCTACCCGCTACCCCGCATATCAGAAATGGTGAACCAAATCGCCCAATACCAGGTGTTCTCCACCATCGACCTCAAGTCAGCGTACCACCAGCTCCCTATCAGACCAGAGGATCGCCCGTACACCGCCTTCGAGGCGAACGGACGCCTCTACCAATTCCTCAGAGTCCCCTTTGGGGTGACGAATGGGGTCTCGGTCTTCCAGAGGGAGATGGACCGCATGGTCGATGACCACCACTTGCAGGCAACCTTCCCCTACCTCGACAACGTCACCATCTGCGGTCACAACCAGCAGGATCACGACTCGAACCTCGAGAGGTTCCTGAAAACCGCACAAAAACTCAACCTCACCTACAATGAGGACAAGTGCATTTACAACACCACGCGCCTCTGCATACTAGGCAGCGTGGTGGAGAATGGGGAAATCGGACCAGACCCCGACCGATTGCGCCCCCTACGGGAGCTGCCCCTGCCCAACACTCCCAAAGCCCTGAAAAGGTGCCTGGGGTTATTTTCTTATTATTCCCAATGGGTCCCCAACTACTCCGACAAAGCCCGCCCCCTCTTGAAAGCATCCTCTTTCCCGCTCTCTGCTGAGGCCCACGCCGCCTTCAAAAGCATTAAGCGGGATATTGAGCGGGCCACGCTACAGGCAGTGGACGAGAACACTCCATTTCAAGTGGAAAGTGATGCGTCTGACTTCGCCTTGGCGGCCACCCTCAACCAGGCGGGGCGGCCCGTAGCTTTCTTCTCGAGGACCCTCCAAGGGCCCGAGATCAGACACTCCTCCGTGGAAAAGGAGGCCCAAGCCATCGTGGAGGCAGTGCGCCACTGGCGCCACTACCTAGCCGGCAAACGCTTCACCCTACTTACCGACCAGCGGTCGGTAGCGTTTATGTTCAATAATAAACAGAGGGGGAAGATTAAAAATGATAAGATTCTTAGGTGGCGGATCGAGCTCTCCACCTTCGAGTACGACATCATTTACCGGCCAGGGGCCCTTAACGAATCCCCTGACGCCCTCTCACGAGGGATGTGTGCCAGCGCCACCGGGGATCGGCTACAGACCCTCCACAACGACCTCTGCCACCCAGGGGTCACGCGGCTGTTCCACTTCATAAAGTCCCGTAACTTACCCTACTCGATTGAGGAAGTTCGGTCCCTGACCAGGAACTGCCGCACTTGCGCTGAGTGCAAGCCTCGGTTCTACCGCCCAGATAGAGCCCACTTAATCAAAGCTACACGGCCCTTTGGGCGGCTCAGCTTAGATTTCAAGGGCCCCCTCCCGTCCGTCGACCGCAATGTTTACTTCCTGAACATTGTGGACGAATACGCCCGGTTCCCATTCGCCTTCCGCTGCCCAGACATGACCAGTGCCACGGTCATTAAATGCCTCAACAGCCTGTTCTGCCTGTTCGGTATGCCGAGCTACATCCATACGAATAGGGGGGCGTCCTTCATGAGTGAAGAGCTACGCCAGTACATGCTGTCCAGGGGGATCGCCACGAGCCGTACCACCAGCTACAACCCCCGGGGTAACGGCCCAGTGGAGCGAGAGAACGGGACAGTATGGAAAGCAGTCACTCTAGCTCTAAGCACCAAGGGCCTCCCTATCTCCAGCTGGCAGGAAGTCCTCTTGGATGTGCTCCATTCGATACGGTCGCTATTGTGTACGGCCACTAATACCACGCCTCATGAACGAATGTTTGTCTTTCCCCGGAAATCCACCTCAGGCGTATCCATGCCATCATGGCTCTCCACCCCAGGTCTGGTACTCGTGCGAAGGCATGTGAGGGGCCACAAGACGGACCCTCTTGTGGAGCCAGTACACCTACTCCACGCCAACCCCCAATACTCATATGTCCGGCACGCCGACAGAAGGGAGGACACCGTGTCCATAAAAGACGTCGCCCCAGCCGGCATCGACAACAACCACGGCAATAGCGGCAACGACGATCACAGCAACTCTTACCCACCCACTACTCTTTCATCACCCCCGGAAGAACACCGACCAACGGCACCCCCACCAACTACCCCTTCAACAACACTGGCGGCACCCCTGGCAGAGACCCAGGAGGCTACCGGGGACACCCAGCTGACACTCGCGGCACCGCAACAGCCACGTCGGTCGCAGAGGACTATCAAACCCCCGAACAGACTAAATCTATAGAAGGGGTGAATGTGATGAAATATTTCCATTCATCACTGCCTGTGACTGAGATCGGTTTCAGTGTCATTTCCCTTCCCCCAGACCTCATTGTATTGTGTACTGGAATGTGCTGTATTGTATACTGGAATGTGCTGTGTGTAGGGCACGGCCCATACCTGGCCCTGCTGGTAAGCTAGCTTCAGTCTAGCCACAGTCTCCAGAAGGACGACATCTCTCTCGATTACGTGTTTCGTTCTAAGTTAATAAAAGCCTTGTTTTGTTCTGCTACCTTCGAGTCTCGGAATTATTGAGGCACATCAAAACATAGCGCCAAGAGCGGGAGAGGCTGATTTATACAGAGCGCCGAGAGCGGGAGAGGCTGATTTAAACAGTGCCGAGAGCGGGAGAGGCTGATTTAAAAAGAGCGCCGAGAGCGGGAGAGTCTGATTTAAACAGAGCGCCGAGAGCGGGAGAGGCTGATTTAAAGAGAACGCCGAGAGCGGGAGAGGCTGATTTAAAAAGAGCCGAGAGAGGGAGAGGCTGATTTAAAAAGAGCCGAGAGCGGGAGAGGCTGATTTAAACAGAACGCCGAGAGTGGGAGAGGCTGATTTAAAATGAGCGCCGAGAGTGGGAGAGGCTGATTTAAACAGAGCACCGAGAGCGGGAGTGGCTGATTTTAACAGAGCGCCGAGAGCGGGAGAGGCTGATTTAAAAAGAGCCGAGCGCGGGAGAGGCTGATTTAAAAAGAGCCGAGAGCGGGAGAGGCTGATTTAAACAGAGCGCCGAGAGCGGGGGAGGCTGACTTAAACAGAGCCGAGAGCGGGAGAGGCTGATTTAAAAAGAGCCGAGAGTGGGTGAGGCTGATTTAAACAGAGCGCCGATAGCGGGAGAGGCTGATTTAAAATGAGCGCCGAGAGCGGGAGTGGCTGATTCAAACATAGCGCCGAGAGCGGTAGCGGCTGATTTAAACAGAGCCGAGAGCGGGAGAGGATGATTTAAAATGAGCGCCGAGAGCGGGAGAGGCTGATTTAAACAGAGCGCCGAGAGCGGTAGCGGCTGATTTAAACAGAGCCGAGAGCGGGAGGGGCTGATTTAAACAGAGCCGAGAGCGGGAAAGGCTGATTTAAACAGAGCCGAGAGCGGGAGAGGCTGATTTAAACAGAGCGCCGAGAGCGGGAGAGGCTGATTGAAACAGAGTGCCGAGAGCGGGAGAGGCTGATTTAAACAGAGCTCCGAGAGCTTGAGTGGCTGATTTAAAAAGAGCTGAGAGCGGGAGAGGCTGATTTAAAAAGAGCCGAGAGCAGGAGAGGCTGATTTAAACAGAGCGCCGAGAGCGGGATTGGCTGATTTAAGCAGAGCGCCGAGAGTGGGAGAGGCTGATTTAAACAGAGCGCCGAGAGCGGGATTGGCTGATTTAAGCAGAGCGCCGAGAGTGGGAGAGGCTGATTTAAACAGAGCGCCGAGAGCGGGATTGGCTGATTTAAGCAGAGCGCCGAGAGTGGGAGAGGCTGATTTAAACAGAGCGCCGAGAGCGGGAGAGGCTGATTTAAAAAGAGCGCCGACAGTGGGAGAGGCTGATTTAAACAGAGCGCCGAGAGCGGGATTGGCTGATTTAAGCAGAGCGCCGAGAGTGGGAGAGGCTGATTTAAACAGAGCGCCGAGAGCGGGATTGGCTGATTTAAGCAGAGCGCCGAGAGTGGGAGAGGCTGATTTAAACAGAGCGCCGAGAGCGGGAGAGGCTGATTTAAAAAGAGCCGAGAGCGGGAGAGGCTGATTTAAACAGAGCGCCGAGAGCGAGAGAGGCTGGTTTAAAAAGAGCCGAGAGCAGGAGAGGCTGATTTAAAAAGAGCCGAGAGCGGGAGAGGCTGATTTAAACAGAGTCGAGAGCGGGAGAGGCTGATTTAAAAAGAGCCGAGAGTGGGAGAGGCTGATTTAAACAGAGCACCGAGAGCGGGAGAGGCTGATTTAAACAGAGCGTCGAGAGCGGGATTGGCTGTTTTAATCAGAGTGCCGAGAGTGGGAGAGGCTGATTTAAACAAAGCGCCGAGAGCGGGTTTGGCTGATTTAAACAGAGCCGAGAGCGGGAGAGGCTGATTTAAAAAGAGCCGAGAGCAGGAGCGGCTGATTTAAACAGAGCCGAGAGCGGGAGAGGCTGCTGTAAACAGAGCGCCGAGAGCGGGAGAGTCTGATTTAAACAGAGCTCTGAGAGCGGGAGTGGCTGATTTAAACAGAGCGCCGAGAGCGGGAGAGGCTGAATTAAACAGAGCGCAGAGAGCGGGAGAGGCTAATTTAAAAAGAGCCGAGAGCGGGAGAGGCTGATTTAAAAAGAGCCGAGAGCGGGAGAGGCTGATTTAAACAGAACGCCGAGTGCGGGAGAGGCTGATTTAAACAGAGCGCCGAGAGCGGGAGAGGCTGATTTAAACAGTGCCGAGAGCGGGAGAGGCTGATTTAAAAAGAGCGCCGAGAGCGGGAGAGTCTGATTTAAACAGAGCGCCGAGAGCGGGAGAGGCTGATTTAAAGAGAACGCCGAGAGCGGGAGAGGCTGATTTAAAAAGAGCCGAGAGAGGGAGAGGCTGATTTAAAAAGAGCCGAGAGCGGGAGAGGCTGATTTAAACAGAACGCCGAGAGTGGGAGAGGCTGATTTAAAATGAGCGCCGAGAGTGGGAGAGGCTGATTTAAACAGAGCACCGAGAGCGGGAGTGGCTGATTTTAACAGAGCGCCGAGAGCGGGAGAGGCTGATTTAAAAAGAGCCGAGCGCGGGAGAGGCTGATTTAAAAAGAGCCGAGAGCGGGAGAGGCTGATTTAAACAGAGCGCCGAGAGCGGGGGAGGCTGACTTAAACAGAGCCGAGAGCGGGAGAGGCTGATTTAAAAAGAGCCGAGAGTGGGTGAGGCTGATTTAAACAGAGCGCCGATAGCGGGAGAGGCTGATTTAAAATGAGCGCCGAGAGCGGGAGTGGCTGATTCAAACATAGCGCCGAGAGCGGTAGCGGCTGATTTAAACAGAGCCGAGAGCGGGAGAGGATGATTTAAAATGAGCGCCGAGAGCGGGAGAGGCTGATTTAAACAGAGCGCCGAGAGCGGTAGCGGCTGATTTAAACAGAGCCGAGAGCGGGAGGGGCTGATTTAAACAGAGCCGAGAGCGGGAAAGGCTGATTTAAACAGAGCCGAGAGCGGGAGAGGCTGATTTAAACAGAGCGCCGAGAGCGGGAGAGGCTGATTGAAACAGAGTGCCGAGAGCGGGAGAGGCTGATTTAAACAGAGCTCCGAGAGCTTGAGTGGCTGATTTAAAAAGAGCTGAGAGCGGGAGAGGCTGATTTAAAAAGAGCCGAGAGCAGGAGAGGCTGATTTAAACAGAGCGCCGAGAGCGGGATTGGCTGATTTAAGCAGAGCGCCGAGAGTGGGAGAGGCTGATTTAAACAGAGCGCCGAGAGCGGGATTGGCTGATTTAAGCAGAGCGCCGAGAGTGGGAGAGGCTGATTTAAACAGAGCGCCGAGAGCGGGATTGGCTGATTTAAGCAGAGCGCCGAGAGTGGGAGAGGCTGATTTAAACAGAGCGCCGAGAGCGGGAGAGGCTGATTTAAAAAGAGCGCCGACAGTGGGAGAGGCTGATTTGAACAGAGCGCCGAGAGCGGGATTGGCTGATTTAAGCAGAGCGCCGAGAGTGGGAGAGGCTGATTTAAACAGAGCGCCGAGAGCGGGATTGGCTGATTTAAGCAGAGCGCCGAGAGTGGGAGAGGCTGATTTAAACAGAGCGCCGAGAGCGGGAGAGGCTGATTTAAAAAGAGCCGAGAGCGGGAGAGGCTGATTTAAACAGAGCGCCGAGAGCGAGAGAGGCTGATTTAAAAAGAGCCGAGAGCAGGAGAGGCTGATTTAAAAAGAGCCGAGAGCGGGAGAGGCTGATTTAAACAGAGTCGAGAGCGGGAGAGGCTGATTTAAAAAGAGCCGAGAGTGGGAGAGGCTGATTTAAACAGAGCACCGAGAGCGGGAGAGGCTGATTTAAACAGAGCGTCGAGAGCGGGATTGGCTGTTTTAATCAGAGTGCCGAGAGTGGGAGAGGCTGATTTAAACAAAGCGCCGAGAGCGGGTTTGGCTGATTTAAACAGAGCCGAGAGCGGGAGAGGCTGATTTAAAAAGAGCCGAGAGCAGGAGCGGCTGATTTAAACAGAGCCGAGAGCGGGAGAGGCTGCTGTAAACAGAGCGCCGAGAGCGGGAGAGTCTGATTTAAACAGAGCTCTGAGAGCGGGAGTGGCTGATTTAAACAGAGCGCCGAGAGCGGGAGAGGCTGAATTAAACAGAGCGCAGAGAGCGGGAGAGGCTAATTTAAAAAGAGCCGAGAGCGGGAGAGGCTGATTTAAAAAGAGCCGAGAGCGGGAGAGGCTGATTTAAACAGAACGCCGAGTGCGGGAGAGGCTGATTTAAACAGAGCGCCGAGAGCGGGAGAGGCTGATTTAAACAGAGCGCCGAGAGCGGGAGTTGCTGATTTAAAAAGAGCCGAGCGCGGGAGAGGCTGATTTAAAAAGAGCGCCGAGAGCGGGAGAGGCTGATTTAAACAGAGCGACGAGAGCGGGAGAGGCTGATTTAAACAGAGCCGAGAGCGGGAGAGGCTTAATTAACAGAGCGCAGAGAGCGGGAGAGGCTGATTTAAAAAGAACGCCGAGAGCGGGAGAGGCTGATTTAAACAGAAGCGAGAAAGGGAGAGGCTGATTTAAACAGAGCCGAGAGCGGGAGAGGCTGATTTAAAAAGAGCGCCGAGAGCGGGAGAGGCTGATTTAAACAGAGCACCGAGAGTGGGAGAGGCTGATTTAATCGGAGCACCGAGAGCGAGAGAGGCTGATTTAAACAGAGCCGAGAGCGGGAGAGGCTGATTTAAACAGAGCCGAGAGCGGGAGAGGCTGATTTAAACAGAGCCGAGAGCGGGAGAGGCTGATTTAAACAGAACCGAGAGCAGGAGAGGCTGATTTAAACAGAGCGCCGAGAGCGGGAGAGGCTGATTTAAACAAAGCGCCAAGAGCGGGAGAGGCTGATTTTAAGAGAGCGCCGAGTGCGGGAGAGGCTGATTTAAACAGAGCGCTGAGAGCGGGAGAGGCTGATTTAAACAGAGCCGAGAGCGGGAGAGGCTGATTTAAACAGAGCCGAGAGCGGGAGAGGCTGATTTAAACAGAGTCGAGAGCGGGAGAGGCTGATTTAAACAGAGCGCCGAGAGCGGGAGAGGCTGATTTAAACAGAGCCGAGAGCGGGAGAGGCTGATTTAAACAGAGCCGAGAGCGGGAGAGGCTGATTTAAACAGAGCGCCCAGAGCGGGAGTGGCTGATTTAAGCAGAGCGCCGAGTGTGGGAGAGGCTGATTTAAACAGAGCGCCGAGAGCGGGAGAGGCTGATTTAAAAAGAGCGCCGAGAGCGGGATTGGCTGATTTAAGCAGAGCGCCGAGAGTGGGAGAGGCTGATTTAAACAGAGCGCCAAGAGCGGGATTGGCTGATTTAAGCAGAGCGCCGAGAGCGGGAGAGGCTGATTTAAACAGAGCGCCGAGAGCGGGAGAGGCTGATTTAAAAAGAGCCGAGAGCGGGAGAGGCTGATTTAAACAGAGCGCCGAGAGCGGGAGAGGCTGATTTAAAAAGAGCCGAGAGCGGGAGAGGCTGATTTAAACAGAGCCGAGAGCGGGAGAGGCTGATTTAAAAAGAGCCGAGAGTGGGAGAGGCTGATTTAAACAGAGCACCGAGAGCGGGAGAGGCTGATTTAAACAGAGCGCCGAGAGCGGGATTGGCTGTTTTAATCAGAGTGCCGAGAGTGGGAGAGGCTGATTTAAACAAAGCGCCGAGAGCGGGTTTGGCTGATTTAAACAGTGCCGAGAGCGGGAGAGGCTGATTTAAAAAGAGCCGAGAGCAGGAGCGGCTGATTTCAACAGAGCCGAGAGTGGGAGAGGCTGATGTAAACAGAGCGCCGAGAGCGGGAGAGTCTGATTTAAACAGAGCTCTGAGAGCGGGAGTGGCTGATTTAAAAAGAGCCGAGAGCGGGAGAGGCTTAATTAACAGAGCGCAGAGAGCGGGAGAGGCTGAATTAAACAGAGCGCAGAGAGCGGGAGAGGCTGATTTAAAAAGAGCCGAGAGCGGGAGAGGCTGATTTAAAAAGAGCCGAGAGCGGGAGAGGCTGATTTAAACAGAACGCCGAGTGCGGGAGAGGCTGATTTAAACAGAGCGCCGAGAGCGGGAGAGGCTGATTTAAACAGAGCGTCGAGAGCGGGAGTTGCTGATTTAAAAAGAGCCGAGCGCGGGAGAGGCTGATTTAAAAAGAGCGCCGAGAGCGGGAGAGGCTGATTTAAACAGAGCGACGAGAGCGGGAGAGGCTGATTTAAACAGAGCCGAGAGTGGGAGAGGCTTAATTAACAGAGCGCAGAGAGCGGGAGAGGCTGATTTAAACAGAGCCGAGAGCGGGAGAGGCTTAATTAACAGAGCGCAGAGAGCGGGAGAGGCTGATTTAAAAAGAACGCCGAGTGCGGGAGAGGCTGATTTAAACAGAAGCGAGAAAGGGAGAGGCTGATTTAAACAGAGCCGAGAGCGGGAGAGGCTGATTTAAAAAGAGCGCCGAGAGCGGGAGAGGCTGATTTAAACAGAGCACCGAGAGTGGGAGAGGCTGATTTAATCGGAGCACCGAGAGCGAGAGAGGCTGATTTAAACAGAGCCGAGAGCGGGAGAGGCTGATTTAAACAGAGCCGAGAGCGGGAGAGGCTGATTTAAACAGAGCCGAGAGCGGGAGAGGCTGATTTAAACAGAACCGAGAGCGGGAGAGGCTGATTTAAACAGAGCGCCGAGAGCGGGAGAGGCTGATTTAAACAGAGCGCCAAGAGCGGGAGAGGCTGATTTTAAGAGAGCGCCGAGTGCGGGAGAGGCTGATTTAAACAGAGCGCTGAGAGCGGGAGAGGCTGATTTAAAAAGAGCCGAGAGCGGGAGAGGCTGATTTAAACAGAACGCCGAGAGTGGGAGAGGCTGATTTAAAATGAGCGCCGAGAGTGGGAGAGGCTGATTTAAACAGAGCACCGAGAGCGGGAGTGGCTGATTTTAACAGAGCGCCGAGAGCGGGAGAGTCTGATTTAAAAAGAGCCGAGCGCGGGAGAGGCTGATTTAAAAAGAGCCGAGAGCGGGAGAGGCTGATTTAAACAGAGCGCCGAGAGTGGGGGAGGCTGACTTAAACAGAGCCGAGAGCGGGAGAGGCTGATTTAAAAAGAGCCGAGAGTGGGTGAGGCTGATTTAAACAGAGCGCCGATAGCGGGAGAGGCTGATTTAAAATGAGCGCCGAGAGCGGGAGTGGCTGATTCAAACATAGCGCCGAGAGCGGTAGCGGCTGATTTAAACAGAGCCGAGAGCGGGAGAGGATGATTTAAAATGAGCGCCGAGAGCGGGAGAGGCTGATTTAAACAGAGCGCCGAGAGCGGTAGCGGCTGATTTAAACAGAGCCGAGAGCGGGAGGGGCTGATTTAAACAGAGCCGAGAGCGGGAAAGGCTGATTTAAACAGAGCCGAGAGCGGGAGAGGCTGATTTAAACAGAGCGCCGAGAGCGGGAGAGGCTGATTGAAACAGAGTGCCGAGAGCGGGAGAGGCTGATTTAAACAGAGCTCCGAGAGCTTGAGTGGCTGATTTAAAAAGAGCCGAGAGCGGGAGAGGCTGATTTAAAAAGAGCCAAGAGCAGGAGAGGCTGATTTAAACAGAGCGCCGAGAGCGGGATTGGCTGATTTAAGCAGAGCGCCGAGAGTGGGAGAGGCTGATTTAAACAGAGCGCCGAGAGCGGGATTGGCTGATTTAAGCAGAGCGCCGAGAGTGGGAGAGGCTGATTTAAACAGAGCGCCGAGAGCGGGATTGGCTGATTTAAGCAGAGCGCCGAGAGTGGGAGAGGCTGATTTAAACAGAGCGCCGAGAGCGGGAGAGGCTGATTTAAAAAGAGCGCCGACAGTGGGAGAGGCTGATTTAAACAGAGCGCCGAGAGCGGGATTGGCTGATTTAAGCAGAGCGCCGAGAGTGGGAGAGGCTGATTTAAACAGAGCGCCGAGAGCGGGATTGGCTGATTTAAGCAGAGCGCCGAGAGTGGGAGAGGCTGATTTAAACAGAGCGCCGAGAGCGGGAGAGGCTGATTTAAAAAGAGCCGAGAGCGGGAGAGGCTGATTTAAACAGAGCGCCGAGAGCGAGAGAGGCTGATTTAAAAAGAGCCGAGAGCAGGAGAGGCTGATTTAAAAAGAGCCGAGAGCAGGAGAGGCTGATTTAAACAGAGTCGAGAGCGGGAGAGGCTGATTTAAAAAGAGCCGAGAGTGGGAGAGGCTGATTTAAACAGAGCACCGAGAGCGGGAGAGGCTGATTTAAACAGAGCGTCGAGAGCGGGATTGGCTGTTTTAATCAGAGTGCCGAGAGTGGGAGAGGCTGATTTAAACAAAGCGCCGAGAGCGGGTTTGGCTGATTTAAACAGAGCCGAGAGCGGGAGAGGCTGATTTAAAAAGAGCCGAGAGCAGGAGCGGCTGATTTAAACAGAGCCGAGAGCGGGAGAGGCTGCTGTAAACAGAGCGCCGAGAGCGGGAGAGTCTGATTTAAACAGAGCTCTGAGAGCGGGAGTGGCTGATTTAAACAGAGCGCCGAGAGCGGGAGAGGCTGAATTAAACAGAGCGCAGAGAGCGGGAGAGGCTAATTTAAAAAGAGCCGAGAGCGGGAGAGGCTGATTTAAAAAGAGCCGAGAGCAGGAGAGGCTGATTTAAACAGAACGCCGAATGCGGGAGAGGCTGATTTAAACAGAGCGCCGAGAGCGGGAGAGGCTGATTTAAACAGAGCGCCGAGAGCGGGAGTTGCTGATTTAAAAAGAGCCGAGCGCGGGAGAGGCTGATTTAAAAAGAGCGCCGAGAGCGGGAGAGGCTGATTTAAACAGAGCGACGAGAGCGGGAGAGGCTGATTTAAACAGAGCCGAGAGCGGGAGAGGCTTAATTAACAGAGCGCAGAGAGCGGGAGAGGCTGATTTAAAAAGAACGCCGAGAGCGGGAGAGGCTGATTTAAACAGAAGCGAGAAAGGGAGAGGCTGATTTAAACAGAGCCGAGAGCGGGAGAGGCTGATTTAAAAAGAGCGCCGAGAGCGGGAGAGGCTGATTTAAACAGAGCACCGAGAGTGGGAGAGGCTGATTTAATCGGAGCACCGAGAGCGAGAGAGGCTGATTTAAACAGAGCCGAGAGCGGGAGAGGCTGATTTAAACAGAGCCGAGAGCGGGAGAGGCTGATTTAAACAGAGCCGAGAGCGGGAGAGGCTGATTTAAACAGAACCGAGAGCAGGAGAGGCTGATTTAAAAAGAGCGCCGAGAGCGGGAGAGGCTGATTTAAACAAAGCGCCAAGAGCGGGAGAGGCTGATTTTAAGAGAGCGCCGAGTGCGGGAGAGGCTGATTTAAACAGAGCGCTGAGAGCGGGAGAGGCTGATTTAAACAGAGCCGAGAGCGGGAGAGGCTGATTTAAACAGAGCCGAGAGCGGGAGAGGCTGATTTAAACAGAGTCGAGAGCGGGAGAGGCTGATTTAAACAGAGCGCCGAGAGCGGGAGAGGCTGATTTAAACAGAGCCGAGAGCGGGAGAGGCTGATTTAAACAGAGCGCCCAGAGCGGGAGTGGCTGATTTAAGCAGAGCGCCGAGTGTGGGAGAGGCTGATTTAAACAGAGCGCCGAGAGCGGGAGAGGCTGATTTAAAAAGAGCGCCGACAGTGGGAGAGGCTGATTTAAACAGAGCGCCGAGAGCGGGATTGGCTGATTTAAGCAGAGCGCCGAGAGTGGGAGAGGCTGATTTAAACAGAGCGCCGAGAGCGGGATTGGCTGATTTAAGCAGAGCGCCGAGAGCGGGAGAGGCTGATTTAAACAGAGCGCCGAGAGCGGGAGAGGCTGATTTAAAAAGAGCCGAGAGCGGGAGAGGCTGATTTAAACAGAGCGCCGAGAGCGGGAGAGGCTGATTTAAAAAGAGCCGAGAGCGGGAGAGGCTGATTTAAACAGAGCCGAGAGTGGGAGAGGCTGATTTAAAAAGAGCCGAGAGTGGGAGAGGCTGATTTAAACAGAGCACCGAGAGCGGGAGAGGCTGATTTAAACAGAGCGCCGAGAGCGGGATTGGCTGTTTTAATCAGAGCGCCGAGAGTGGGAGAGGCTGATTTAAACAAAGCGCCGAGAGCGGGTTTGGCTGATTTAAACAGTGCCGAGAGCGGGAGAGGCTGATTTAAAAAGAGCCGAGAGCAGGAGCGGCTGATTTAAACAGAGCCGAGAGCGGGAGAGGCTGATGTAAACAGAGCGCCGAGAGCGGGAGAGTCTGATTTAAACAGAGCTCTGAGAGCGGGAGTGGCTGATTTAAACAGAGCGCCGAGAGCGGGAGAGGCTGAATTAAACAGAGCGCAGAGAGCGGGAGAGGCTGACTTAAAAAGAGCCGAGAGCGGGAGAGGCTGATGTAAAAAGAGCCGAGAGCGGGAGAGGCTGATTTAAACAGAACGCCGAGTGCGGGAGAGGCTGATTTAAACAGAGCGCCGAGAGCGGGAGAGGCTGATTTAAACAGAGCGCCGAGAGCGGGAGTTGCTGATTTAAAAAGAGCCGAGCGCGGGAGAGGCTGATTTAAAAAGAGCGCCGAGAGCGGGAGAGGCTGATTTTAACAGAGCGCAGAGAGCGGGAGAGGCTGATTTAAACAGAGCCGAGAGCGGGAGAGGCTTAATTAACAGAGCGCAGAGAGCGGGAGAGGCTGATTTAAAAAGAACGCCGAGTGCGGGAGAGGCTGATTTAAACAGAAGCGAGAAAGGGAGAGGCTGATTTAAACAGAGCCGAGAGCGGGAGAGGCTGATTTAAAAAGAGCGCCGAGAGCGGGAGAGGCTGATTTAAACAGAGCACCGAGAGTGGGAGAGGCTGATTTAATCGGAGCACCGAGAGCGAGAGAGGCTGATTTAAACAGAGCCGAGAGCGGGAGAGGCTGATTTAAACAGAGCCGAGAGCGGGAGAGGCTGATTTAAACAGAGCCGAGAGCGGGAGAGGCTGATTTAAACAGAACCGAGAGCGGGAGAGGCTGATTTAAACAGAGCGCCGAGAGCGGGAGAGGCTGATTTAAACAGAGCGCCAAGAGCGGGAGAGGCTGATTTTAAGAGAGCGCCGAGTGCGGGAGAGGCTGATTTAAACAGAGCGCTGAGAGCGGGAGAGGCTGATTTAAACAGAGCCGAGAGCGGGAGAGGCTGATTTAAACAGAGCCGAGAGCGGGAGAGGCTGATTTAAACAGAGTCGAGAGCGGGAGAGGCTGATTTAAACAGAGCGCCGAGAGCGGGAGAGGCTGATTTAAACAGAGCCGAGAGCGGGAGAGGCTGATTTAAACAGAGCCGAGAGCGGGAGAGGCTGATTTAAACAGAGCGCCCAGAGCGGGAGTGGCTGATTTAAGCAGAGCGCCGAGTGTGGGAGAGGCTGATTTAAACAGAGCGCCGAGAGCGGGAGAGGCTGATATAAAAAGAGCGCCGACAGTGGGAGAGGCTGATTTAAACAGAGCGCCGAGAGCGGGATTGGCTGATTTAAGCAGAGCGCCGAGAGTGGGAGAGGCTGATTTAAACAGAGCGCCGAGAGCGGGATTGGCTGATTTAAGCAGAGCGCCGAGAGCGGGAGAGGCTGATTTAAACAGAGCGCCGAGAGCGGGAGAGGCTGATTTAAAAAGAGCCGAGAGCAGGAGAGGCTGATTTAAACAGAGCGCCGAGAGCGGGAGAGGCTGATTTAAAAAGAGCCGAGAGCGGGAGAGGCTGATTTAAACAGAGCCGAGAGTGGGAGAGGCTGATTTAAAAAGAGCCGAGAGTGGGAGAGGCTGATTTAAACAGAGCACCGAGAGCGGGAGAGGCTGATTTAAACAGAGCGCCGAGAGCGGGATTGGCTGTTTTAATCAGAGCGCCGAGAGTGGGAGAGGCTGATTTAAACAAAGCGCCGAGAGCGGGTTTGGCTGATTTAAACAGTGCCGAGAGCGGGAGAGGCTGATTTAAAAAGAGCCGAGAGCAGGAGCGGCTGATTTAAACAGAGCCGAGAGCGGGAGAGGCTGATGTAAACAGAGCGCCGAGAGCGGGAGAGTCTGATTTAAACAGAGCTCTGAGAGCGGGAGTGGCTGATTTAAACAGAGCGCCGAGAGCGGGAGAGGCTGAATTAAACAGAGCGCAGAGAGCGGGAGAGGCTGATTTAAAAAGAGCCGAGAGTGGGAGAGGCTGATTTAAAAAGAGCCGAGAGCGGGAGAGGCTGATTTAAACAGAACGCCGAGTGCGGGAGAGGCTGATTTAAACAGAGCGCCGAGAGCGGGAGTTGCTGATTTAAAAAGAGCCGAGCGCGGGAGAGGCTGATTTAAAAAGAGCGCCGAGAGCGGGAGAGGCTGATTTAAACAGAGCGCAGAGAGCGGGAGAGGCTGATTTAAACAGAGCCGAGAGCGGGAGAGGCTTAATTAACAGAGCGCAGAGAGCGGGAGAGGCTGATTTAAAAAGAACGCCGAGTGCGGGAGAGGCTGATTTAAACAGAAGCGAGAAAGGGAGAGGCTGATTTAAACAGAGCCGAGAGCGGGAGAGGCTGATTTAAAAAGACCGCCGAGAGCGGGAGAGGCTGATTTAAACAGAGCACCGAGAGTGGGAGAGGCTGATTTAATCGGAGCACCGAGAGCGAGAGAGGCTGATTTAAACAGAGCCGAGAGCGGGAGAGGCTGATTTAAACAGAGCCGAGAGCGGGAGAGGCTGATTTAAACAGAGCCGAGAGCGGGAGAGGCTGATTTAAACAGAACCGAGAGCGGGAGAGGCTGATTTAAACAGAGCGCCGAGAGCGGGAGAGGCTGATTTAAACAGAGCGCCAAGAGCGGGAGAGGCTGATTTTAAGAGAGCGCCGAGTGCGGGAGAGGCTGATTTAAACAGAGCGCTGAGAGCGGGAGAGGCTGATTTAAACAGAGCCGAGAGCGGGAGAGGCTGATTTAAACAGAGCCGAGAGCGGGAGAGGCTGATTTAACCAGAGCCGAGAGCGGGAGAGGCTGATTTAAACAGAGCGCCGAGAGCGGGAGAGGCTGATTTAAACAGAGCCGAGAGCGGGAGAGGCTGATTTAAACAGAGCCGAGAGCGGGAGAGGCTGATTTAAACAGAGCGCCCAGAGCGGGAGTGGCTGATTTAAATAGAGCGCCGAGAGCGGGAGAGGCTGATTTAAAATGAGCGCCGTGAGTGGGAGAGGCTGATTTAAACAGAGCCGAGAGCAGGAGAGGCTGATTTAAACAGAGCCGAGAGCGGGAGAGGCTGACTTAAACAGAGCGCCGAAACAGGTAGAGGCTGATTTTAACAGAGCCGAGAGCGGGAGAGGCTGATTTAAACAGAGCCGAGAGCGGGAGAGGCTGATTTAAACAGAACGCCGAGTGCGGGAGAGGCTGATTTAAACAGAGCGCCGAGAGCGGGAGAGGCTGATTTAAACAGAGCGCCGAGAGCGGGAGTTGCTGATTTAAAAAGAGCCGAGCGCGGGAGAGGCTGATTTAAAAAGAGCGCCGAGAGCGGGAGAGGCTGATTTAAACAGAGCGACGAGAGCGGGAGAGGCTGATTTAAACAGAGCCGAGAGCGGGAGAGGCTTAATTAACAGAGCGCAGAGAGCGGGAGAGGCTGATTTAAAAAGAACGCCGAGAGCGGGAGAGGCTGATTTAAACAGAAGCGAGAAAGGGAGAGGCTGATTTAAATAGAGCCGAGAGCGGGAGAGGCTGATTTAAAAAGAGCGCCGAGAGCGGGAGAGGCTGATTTAAACAGAGCACCGAGAGTTAGAGAGGCTGATTTAATCGGAGCACCGAGAGCGAGAGAGGCTGATTTAAACAGAGCCGAGAGCGGGAGAGGCTGACTTAAACAGAGCCGAGAGCGGGAGAGGCTGATTTAAACAGAGCCGAGAGCGGGAGAGGCTGATTTAAACAGAACCGAGAGCGGGAGAGGCTGATTTAAACAGAGCGCCGAGAGCGGGAGAGGCTGATTTAAACAGAGCGCCAAGAGCGGGAGAGGCTGATTTTAAGAGAGCGCCGAGTGCGGGAAAGGCTGATTTAAACAGAGCGCTGAGAGCGGGAGAGGCTGATTTAAACAGAGCCGAGAGCGGGAGAGGCTGATTTAAACAGAGCCGAGAGCGGGAGAGGCTGATTTAAACAGAGCCGAGAGCGGGAGAGGCTGATTTAAACAGAGCGCCGAGAGCGGGAGAGGCTGATTTAAACAGAGCCGAGAGCGGGAGAGACTGATTTAAACAGAGCCGAGAGCGGGAGAGGCTGATTTAAACAGAGCGCCCAGAGCGGGAGTGGCTGATTTTAACAGAACACCGAGAGCGGGAGAGGCTGATTTAAACAGAGCGCCGAGAGCAGGAGAGGCTGATTTAAAATGAGCGCCGAGAGCGGGAGCGGCTGATTTAAATAGAGCGCCGAGAGCGGGAGAGGCTGATTTAAAATGAGCGCCGTGAGTGGGAGAGGCTGATTTAAACAGAGCCGAGAGCGGGAGAGGCTGATTTAAACAGAGCGCCCAGAGCGGGAGTGGCTGATTTTAACAGAACACCGAGAGCGGGAGAGGCTGATTTAAACAGAGCGCCGAGAGCAGGAGAGGCTGATTTAAACAGAGCGCCGAGAGCGGGAGTGGCTGATTTAAATAGAGCGCCGAGAGCGGGAGAGGCTGATTTAAAATGAGCGCCGTGAGTGGGAGAGGCTGATTTAAACAGAGCCGAGAGCGGGAGAGGCTGATTTAAACAGAGCCGAGAGCGGGAGAGGCTGATTTAAACAGAACGCCGAGTGCGGGAGAGGCTGATTTAAACAGAGCGCCGAAACAGGTAGAGGCTGATTTTAACAGAGCCGAGAGCGGGAGAGGCTGATTTAAACAGAGCCGAGAGCGGGAGAGGCTGATTTAAACAGAACGCCGAGTGCGGGAGAGGCTGATTTAAACAGAGCGCCGAGAGCGGGAGAGGCTGATTTAAACAGAGCGCCGAGAGCGGGAGTTGCTGATTTAAAAAGAGCCGAGCGCGGGAGAGGCTGATTTAAAAAGAGCGCCGAGAGCGGGAGAGGCTGATTTAAACAGAGCGACGAGAGCGGGAGAGGCTGACTTAAAAAGAACGCCGAGAGCGGGAGAGGCTGATTTAAACAGAAGCGAGAAAGGGAGAGGCTGATTTAAACAGAGCCGAGAGCGGGAGAGGCTGATTTAAAAAGAGCGCCGAGAGCGGGAGAGGCTGATTTAAACAGAGCACCGAGAGTGGGAGAGGCTGATTTAATCGGAGCACCGAGAGCGAGAGAGGCTGATTTAAACAGAGCCGAGAGCGGGAGAGGCTGATTTAAACAGAGCCGAGAGCGGGAGAGGCTGATTTAAACAGAGCCGAGAGCGGGAGAGGCTGATTTAAACAGAACCGAGAGCGGGAGAGGCTGATTTAAACAGAGCGCCGAGAGCGGGAGAGGCTGATTTAAACAGAGCGCCAAGAGCGGGAGAGGCTGATTTTAAGAGAGCGCCGAGTGCGGGAAAGGCTGATTTAAACAGAGCGCTGAGAGCGGGAGAGGCTGATTTAAACAGAGCCGAGAGCGGGAGAGGCTGATTTAAACAGAGCCGAGAGCGGGAGAGGCTGATTTAAACAGAGCCGAGAGCGGGAGAGGCTGATTTAAACAGAGCGCCGAGAGCGGGAGAGGCTGATTTAAACAGAGCCGAGAGCGGGAGAGACTGATTTAAACAGAGCCGAGAGCGGGAGAGGCTGATTTAAACAGAGCGCCCAGAGCGGGAGTGGCTGATTTTAACAGAACACCGAGAGCGGGAGAGGCTGATTTAAACAGAGCGCCGAGAGCAGGAGAGGCTGATTTAAAATGAGCGCCGAGAGCGGGAGCGGCTGATTTAAATAGAGCGCCGAGAGCGGGAGAGGCTGATTTAAAATGAGCGCCGTGAGTGGGAGAGGCTGATTTAAACAGAGCCGAGAGCGGGAGAGGCTGATTTAAACAGAGCGCCCAGAGCGGGAGTGGCTGATTTTAACAGAACACCGAGAGCGGGAGAGGCTGATTTAAACAGAGCGCCGAGAGCAGGAGAGGCTGATTTAAACAGAGCGCCGAGAGCGGGAGTGGCTGATTTAAATAGAGCGCCGAGAGCGGGAGAGGCTGATTTAAAATGAGCGCCGTGAGTGGGAGAGGCTGATTTAAACAGAGCCGAGAGCGGGAGAGGCTGATTTAAACAGAGCCGAGAGCGGGAGAGGCTGATTTAAACAGAACGCCGAGTGCGGGAGAGGCTGATTTAAACAGAGCGCCGAAACAGGTAGAGGCTGATTTTAACAGAGCCGAGAGCGGGAGAGGCTGATTTAAACAGAGCCGAGAGCGGGAGAGGCTGATTTAAACAGAACGCCGAGTGCGGGAGAGGCTGATTTAAACAGAGCGCCGAGAGCGGGAGAGGCTGATTTAAACAGAGCGCCGAGAGCGGGAGTTGCTGATTTAAAAAGAGCCGAGCGCGGGAGAGGCTGATTTAAAAAGAGCGCCGAGAGCGGGAGAGGCTGATTTAAACAGAGCGACGAGAGCGGGAGAGGCTGACTTAAAAAGAACGCCGAGAGCGGGAGAGGCTGATTTAAACAGAAGCGAGAAAGGGAGAGGCTGATTTAAACAGAGCCGAGAGCGGGAGAGGCTGATTTAAAAAGAGCGCCGAGAGCGGGAGAGGCTGATTTAAACAGAGCACCGAGAGTGGGAGAGGCTGATTTAATCGGAGCACCGAGAGCGAGAGAGGCTGATTTAAACAGAGCCGAGAGCGGGAGAGGCTGATTTAAACAGAGCCGAGAGCGGGAGAGGCTGATTTAAACAGAGCCGAGAGCGGGAGAGGCTGATTTAAACAGAACCGAGAGCGGGAGAGGCTGATTTAAACAGAGCGCCGAGAGCGGGAGAGGCTGATTTAAACAGAGCGCCAAGAGCGGGAGAGGCTGATTTTAAGAGAGCGCCGAGTGCGGGAGAGGCTGATTTAAACAGAGCGCTGAGAGCGGGAGAGGCTGATTTAAACAGAGCCGAGAGCGGGAGAGGCTGATTTAAACAGAGCCGAGAGCGGGAGAGGCTGATTTAAACAGAGCCGAGAGCGGGAGAGGCTGATTTAAACAGAGCGCCGAGAGCGGGAGAGGCTGATTTAAACAGAGCCGAGAGCGGGAGAGGCTGATTTAAACAGAGCCGAGAGCGGGAGAGGCTGATTTAAACAGAGCGCCCAGAGCGGGAGTGGCTGATTTTAACAGAACACCGAGAGCGGGAGAGGCTGATTTAAACAGAGCGCCGAGAGCAGGAGAGGCTGATTTAAAATGAGCGCCGAGAGCGGGAGCGGCTGATTTAAATAGAGCGCCGAGAGCGGGAGAGGCTGATTTAAAATGAGCGCCGTGAGTGGGAGAGGCTGATTTAAACAGAGCCGAGAGCGGGAGAGGCTGATTTAAACAGAGCGCCGAAACAGGTAGAGGCTGATTTTAACAGAGCCGAGAGCGGGAGAGGCTGATTTAAACAGAGCGGTGAGAGCGGGAGAGGCTGATTTAAAATGAGCGCCGTGAGCGGGAGAGGCTGATTTAAACAGAGTGCCGAGAGCGGGAGAGGCTGATTTAAACAGAGCCAAGAGCGGGAGAGGCTGATTTAAAAAGAGCCGAGAGCGGGAGAGGTTGATTTAAAAAGAGCCGAGAGCGGGAGAGGCTGAATTAAACAGAGCCGAGAGCGGGAGAGGCTGATTTAAACAGAGCCGAGAGCGGGAGAGGCTGATTTAAACAGAGCCGAGAGCGGGAGAGGCTGATTTAAACAGAGCCGAGAGCGGGAGAGGCTGATTTAAACAGAGCCGAGAGCGGGAGAGGCTGATTTAAACAGAGCGCCGAGAGCGAGATTGGCTGATTTAAACAGATCCGAGAGCGGGAGAATCTGATTTAAACAGAGCCGAGAGCAGGATTGGCTGATTTAAACAGAGCGCCGAGAGCGGGAGAGGTTGATTTAAAATATGTCCCGAGAGCGGGAGAGGCTGATTTAAAATTAGCGCCAAGAGCGGGAGAGGCTGATTTTAACAGAGCGCCGAGAGCAGGAGAGGCTGATTTAAACAGAGCGCCGAGAGCGGGAGAGGCTGATTTAACCAGAGCCGAGAGCGGGAGAGGCTGATTTAAACAGAGCCGAGAGCGGGAGAGGCTGATTTAAACAGAGCGCCGAGAGCGGGAGTGGCTGATTTTAACAGAACACCGAGAGCGGGAGAGGCTGATTTAAACAGAGCACCGAGAGCGGGAGAGGCTGATTTAAACAGAGCGCCGAGAGCGGGAGAGGCTGATTTTAAATGAGCGCCGTGAGCGGGAGAGGCTGATTTAAACAGAGCCGAGAGCGGGAGAGGCTGATTTAAACAGAGCCGAGAGTGGGAGAGGCTGATTTAAACAGAGCGCCGAGACAGGTAGAGGCTGATTTTAACAGAGCCGAGAGCGGGAGAGGCTGATTTAAACAGAGCCCCGAGAGCGGGAGAGGCTGATTTAAAATGAGCGCCGAGAGCGGGAGAGGCTGATTTAAACAGAGTGCCGAGAGCGGGAGAGGCTGATATAAACAGAGCCGAGAGCGGGAGAGGCTGATTTGAAAAGAGCCGAGAGCGGGAGAGGCTGATTTAAACAAAGCCGAGAGTGGGAGAGGCTGATTTAAACAGAGCGCCGAGAACGAGATTGGCTGATTTAAACAGAGCGCCGAGAGCGGGAGAGTCTGATTTAAACAGAGCCGAGAGCAGGATTGGCTGATTTAAACAGAGCGCCGAGAGCGGGAGAGGCTGATTTAAAATATGCGCCGATAGCGGGAGAGGCTGATTTAAAATTAGCGCCGAGAGCGGGAGAGGCTGATTTTAACAATGCGCCGAGAGCGGGAGAGGCTGATTTAAAAAGAGCGCCGAGAGCGGGAGAGGCTGATTTAAACAGAGCGACGAGAGCGGGAGAGACTGATTTAAACAGAGCCGAGAGCGGGAGAGGCTGATTTAAACAGAGCGCCCAGAGCGGGAGTGGCTGATTTTAACAGAACACTGAGAGCGGGAGAGGCTGATTTAAACAGAGCGCCGAGAGCAGGAGAGGCTGATTTAAAATGAGCGCCGAGAGCGGGAGCGGCTGATTTAAATAGAGCGCCGAGAGCGGGAGAGGCTGATTTAAAATGAGCGCCGTGAGTGGGAGAGGCTGATTTAAACAGAGCCGAGAGCGGGAGAGGCTGATTTAAACAGAGCGCCCAGAGCGGGAGTGGCTGATTTTAACAGAACACCGAGAGCGGGAGAGGCTGATTTAAACAGAGCGCCGAGAGCAGGAGAGGCTGATTTAAACAGAGCGCCGAGAGCGGGAGTGGCTGATTTAAATAGAGCGCCGAGAGCGGGAGAGGCTGATTTAAAATGAGCGCCGTGAGTGGGAGAGGCTGATTTAAACAGAGCCGAGAGCGGGAGAGGCTGATTTAAACAGAGCCGAGAGCGGGAGAGGCTGATTTAAACAGAACGCCGAGTGCGGGAGAGGCTGATTTAAACAGAGCGCCGAAACAGGTAGAGGCTGATTTTAACAGAGCCGAGAGCGGGAGAGGCTGATTTATACAGAGCCGAGAGCGGGAGAGGCTGATTTAAACAGAACGCCGAGTGCGGGAGAGGCTGATTTAAACAGAGCGCCGAGAGCGGGAGAGGCTGATTTAAACAGAGCGCCGAGAGCGGGAGTTGCTGATTTAAAAAGAGCCGAGCGCGGGAGAGGCTGATTTAAAAAGAGCGCCGAGAGCGGGAGAGGCTGATTTAAACAGAGCGACGAGAGCGGGAGAGGCTGATTTAAACAGAGCCGAGAGTGGGAGAGGCTTAATTAACAGAGCGCAGAGAGCGGGAGAGGCTGACTTAAAAAGAACGCCGAGAGCGGGAGAGGCTGATTTAAACAGAAGCGAGAAAGGGAGAGGCTGATTTAAACAGAGCCGAGAGCGGGAGAGGCTGATTTAAAAAGAGCGCCGAGAGCGGGAGAGGCTGATTTAAACAGAGCACCGAGAGTGGGAGAGGCTGATTTAATCGGAGCACCGAGAGCGAGAGAGGCTGATTTAAACAGAGCCGAGAGCGGGAGAGGCTGATTTAAACAGAGCCGAGAGCGGGAGAGGCTGATTTAAACAGAGCCGAGAGCGGGAGAGGCTGATTTAAACAGAACCGAGAGCGGGAGAGGCTGATTTAAACAGAGCGCCGAGAGCGGGAGAGGCTGATTTAAACAGAGCGCCAAGAGCGGGAGAGGCTGATTTTAAGAGAGCGCCGAGTGCGGGAGAGGCTGATTTAAACAGAGCGCTGAGAGCGGGAGAGGCTGATTTAAACAGAGCCGAGAGCGGGAGAGGCTGATTTAAACAGAGCCGAGAGCGGGAGAGGCTGATTTAAACAGAGCCGAGAGCGGGAGAGGCTGATTTAAACAGAGCGCCGAGAGCGGGAGAGGCTGATTTAAACAGAGCCGAGAGCGGGAGAGGCTGATTTAAACAGAGCCGAGAGCGGGAGAGGCTGATTTAAACAGAGCGCCCAGAGCGGGAGTGGCTGATTTTAACAGAACACCGAGAGCGGGAGAGGCTGATTTAAACAGAGCGCCGAGAGCAGGAGAGGCTGATTTAAAATGAGCGCCGAGAGCGGGAGCGGCTGATTTAAATAGAGCGCCGAGAGCGGGAGAGGCTGATTTAAAATGAGCGCCGTGAGTGGGAGAGGCTGATTTAAACAGAGCCGAGAGCGGGAGAGGCTGATTTAAACAGAGCGCCGAAACAGGTAGAGGCTGATTTTAACAGAGCCGAGAGCGGGAGAGGCTGATTTAAACAGAGCGGTGAGAGCGGGAGAGGCTGATTTAAAATGAGCGCCGTGAGCGGGAGAGGCTGATTTAAACAGAGTGCCGAGAGCGGGAGAGGCTGATTTAAACAGAGCCAAGAGCGGGAGAGGCTGATTTAAAAAGAGCCGAGAGCGGGAGAGGTTGATTTAAAAAGAGCCGAGAGCGGGAGAGGCTGAATTAAACAGAGCCGAGAGCGGGAGAGGCTGATTTAAACAGAGCCGAGAGCGGGAGAGGCTGATTTAAACAGAGCCGAGAGCGGGAGAGGCTGATTTAAACAGAGCCGAGAGCGGGAGAGGCTGATTTAAACAGAGCCGAGAGCGGGAGAGGCTGATTTAAACAGAGCGCCGAGAGCGAGATTGGCTGATTTAAACAGATCCGAGAGCGGGAGAATCTGATTTAAACAGAGCCGAGAGCAGGATTGGCTGATTTAAACAGAGCGCCGAGAGCGGGAGAGGTTGATTTAAAATATGTCCCGAGAGCGGGAGAGGCTGATTTAAAATTAGCGCCAAGAGCGGGAGAGGCTGATTTTAACAGAGCGCCGAGAGCGGGAGAGGCTGATTTAAACAGAGCGCCGAGAGCGGGAGAGGCTGATTTAACCAGAGCCGAGAGCGGGAGAGGCTGATTTAAACAGAGCCGAGAGCGGGAGAGGCTGATTTAAACAGAGCGCCGAGAGCGGGAGTGGCTGATTTTAACAGAACACCGAGAGCGGGAGAGGCTGATTTAAACAGAGCGCCGAGAGCGGGAGAGGCTGATTTAAACAGAGCGCCGAGAGCGGGAGAGGCTGATTTTAAATGAGCGCCGTGAGCGGGAGAGGCTGATTTAAACAGAGCCGAGAGCGGGAGAGGCTGATTTAAACAGAGCCGAGAGTGGGAGAGGCTGATTTAAACAGAGCGCCGAGACAGGTAGAGGCTGATTTTAACAGAGCCGAGAGCGGGAGAGGCTGATTTAAACAGAGCCCCGAGAGCGGGAGAGGCTGATTTAAAATGAGCGCCGAGAGCGGGAGAGGCTGATTTAAACAGAGTGCCGAGAGCGGGAGAGGCTGATATAAACAGAGCCGAGAGCGGGAGAGGCTGATTTGAAAAGAGCCGAGAGCGGGAGAGGCTGATTTAAACAAAGCCGAGAGTGGGAGAGGCTGATTTAAACAGAGCGCCGAGAACGAGATTGGCTGATTTAAACAGAGCGCCGAGAGCGGGAGAGTCTGATTTAAACAGAGCCGAGAGCAGGATTGGCTGATTTAAACAGAGCGCCGAGAGCGGGAGAGGCTGATTTAAAATATGCGCCGATAGCGGGAGAGGCTGATTTAAAATTAGCGCCGAGAGCGGGAGAGGCTGATTTTAACAATGCGCCGAGAGCGGGAGAGGCTGATTTAAAAAGAGCGCCGAGAGCGGGAGAGGCTGATTTAAACAGAGCGACGAGAGCGGGAGAGGCTGATTTAAAAAGAGCCGAGCGCGGGAGAGGCTGATTTAAACAGAGCCGAGAGCGGGAGAGGCTGATTTAAAAAGAGCCGAGAGTGGGTGAGGCTGATTTAAACAGAGCCGAGAGCGGGAGAGGCTGATTTTAACAGAGCGCCGAGAGCGGGAGTGGCTGATTTTAACAGAGCGCCGAGAGCGGGAGAGGCTGATTTAAAATATGCGCCGATAGCGGTAGAGGCTGATTTAAAATTAGCGCCGAGAGCGGGAGAGGCTGATTTTAACAGAGCGCCGAGAGCGGGAGTGGCTGATTTTAACAGAGCGCCGAGAACGGGAGAGGCTGATTTAAAATGAGCGCCGAGGGCGGGAGTGGCTGATTCAAACATAGCGCCGAGAGCGGTAGCGGCTGATTTAAATAGAGCCGAGAGCGGGAGAGGATGATTTAAACAGAGCCGAGAGCAGGAGGGGCTGATTTAAACAGAGCCGTGAGCGGGAGAGGCTGATTTAAACAGAGCCGAGAGCGGGAGAGGCTGATTTAAAATGAGCGCCGAGAGCGGGAGAGGCTGATTTAAACAGAGCCGAGAGCGGGAGAGGCTGATTTAAAAAGAGCTGAGAGCAGGAGAGGCTTATTTAAACAGAGCGCCGAGAGCGGGAGAGGCTGATTTAAACAGAGCCGAGAGCGGGAGAGGCTGATTTAAACAGAGCTCCGAGAGCGGGAGATGCTGATTTAAACAGAGCGCCGAGAGCGGGATTGGCTGATTGATGTGCCTCAATAATTCCGAGACTTGAAGTTCGCAGAACAAAAACAAGGCTTTATTAACTTAGAAAGTAACACGTAAGAGAGAGAGATGTCTTTCTTCTGGAGACTGAGGCCAGACTGAAGCTAGCTTACAAACGGGCCCAGGTATGGGCGGAGCCCTACACACAGCACATTCCAGTATACAATACAGCACATTCCAGTACACAATACAATGACGTCTGGGGGAAGGGAAATGACACTGAAACCGATCTCAGTCACAGGCAGTGGTGAATGGAATATTTCATCACATTCACCCCTTCTATAGATTTAGTCTGTTCGGGGGTTTGATAGTCCTCTGCGACCGACGTGGCTGTTGCGATGCCGCGGGTGTCGGCTGGGTGTCCCCGGTAGCCTCCTGGGTCTCTGCCGGGGGTGCCGCCAGGTTTGTTGGAGGGGTAGTTGGTGGGGGTGCCGTTGGTCGGTGTTCTTCCGGGGGTGATGAAAGAGTAGTGGGTGGGTAAGAGTTGCTGTGATCGTCGTTGCCGCTATTGCCGTGGTTGTTGTCGATGCCGGCTGGGGCGACGTCTTTTATGGACATGGTGTCCTCCCTTCCGTCGGCATGCCGGACATATGCGTATTGGGGGTTGGCGTGGAGTAGGTGTACTGGCTCCACGAGAGGGTCCGTCTTGTGGCCCCTCACATGCCTTCGCACGAGTACCGGACCTGCGGTGGAGAGCCATGACGGCATGGATATGCCTGAGGTGGATTTCCGGGGAAAGACAAACATTCGTTCATGAGGCGTGGTATTAGTGGCCGTACACAATAGCGACCGTATCGAATGGAGCACATCCGAGAGGACTTCCTGCCAGTGGGAGATAGGGAGGCCTTTGGTCCTTAGAGCTAGAGTGACTGCTTTCCATACTGTCCCGTTCTCTCGCTCCACTTGGCCGTTACCCCGGGGGTTGTAGCTGGTGGTACGGATTGTGGCGATCCCCTTGGACAGCATGTACTGGCGTAGCTCTTCACTCATGAAGGATGCCCCCCTATCCGTATGGATGTAGCTCGGCATACCGAACAGGCAGAACAGGCTGTTGAGGCATTTAATGACCATGGCGCTGGTCATGTCTGGGCAGGCGAAGGCGAATGGGAACCGGGAGTATTCGTCCACAATGTTCAGCAAGTAAACATTGCGGTCGACGGACGGGAGGGGGCCCTTGAAATCTAAGCTGAGCCGCTCAAAGGGCCGTGTAGCTTTAATTAAGTGGGCTCTATCTGGGCGGTAGAACCGAGGCTTGCACTCAGCGCAAGTGCAGCAGTTCCTGGTCAGGGACCGAACTTCCTCAATCGAGTAGGGTAAGTTACGGGACTTTATGAAGTGGAACAGCCGCGTGACCCCTGGGTGGCAGAGGTCGTTGTGGAGGGTCTGTAGCCGATCCCCGGTGGCGCTGGCACACATCCCTCGTGAGAGGGCGTCAGGGGATTCGTTAAGGGCCCCTGGCCGGTAAATGATGTCGTACTCGAAGGTGGAGAGCTCGATCTGCCACCTAAGATTCTTATCATTTTTAATCTTCCCCCTCTGTTTATTATTGAACATAAACGCTACCGACCACTGGTCGGTAAGTAGGGTGAAGCGTTTGCCGGCTAGGTAGTGGCGCCAGTGGCGCACTGCCTCCACGATGGCTTGGGCCTCCTTTTCCACGGAGGAGTGTCTGATCTCGGGCCCTTGGAGGGTCCTCGAGAAGAAAGCTACGGGCCGCCCCGCCTGGTTGAGGGTGGCCGCCAAGGCGAAGTCAGATGCATCACTTTCCACTTGAAATGGAGTGTTCTCGTCCACTGCCTGTAGCGTGGCCCGCTCAATATCCTGCTTAATGCTTTTGAAGGCGCCGTGGGCCTCAGCAGAGAGCGGGAAAGAGGATGCTTTCAAGAGGGGGCAGGCTTTGTCGGAGTAGTTGGGGACCCATTGGGAATAATAAGAAAATAACCCCAGGCACCTTTTCAGGGCTTTGGGAGTGTTGGGCAGGGGCAGCTCCCGTAGGGGGCGCAATCGGTCGGGGTCTGGCCCGATTTCCCCATTCTCCACCACGCTGCCTAGTATGCAGAGGCGCGTGGTGTTGTAAACGCACTTGTCCTCGTTGTAGGTGAGGTTGAGTTTTTGTGCGGTTTTCAGGAACCTCTCGAGGTTCGAGTCGTGATCCTGCTGGTTGTGACCGCAGATGGTGACGTTGTCGAGGTAGGGGAAGGTTGCCTGCAAGTGGTGGTCATCGACCATGCGGTCCATCTCCCTCTGGAAGACCGAGACCCCATTCGTCACCCCAAAGGGGACTCTGAGGAATTGGTAGAGGCGTCCGTTCACCTCGAAGGCGGTGTACGGGCAGTCCTCTGGTCTGATAGGGAGCTGGTGGTACGCTGACTTGAGGTCGATGGTGGAGAACACCCGGTATTGGGCGATTTGGTTCACCATTTCTGATATGCGGGGTAGCGGGTAGGCGTCTAGTAGGGTGTACCTGTTGATCGTTTGACTATAGTCGATCACCATCCGTTTCTTCTCGCTACCCCTTACCACTACCACTTGGACGCACCACGGGCTGTTGCTGCGTTCAATAATGCGCTCTTTCAGGAGCCTGTCTACCTCGGTCGCGATAAACCGCCTGTCCTCCCAGCTGTACCTCCTGCTTTTGGTCGCTATTGGTCGGCAGTTAGGGGTAAGGTTCGCGAATAGCGAAGGCGGCTTTACCTTCAGGGTAGCCAGACTGCACACTGTGAGGGGCGGCTGGGACCCACCGTACCTAAGCGTGATGCTTTGATGGTTGCACTGGAAATCCAGGCCCAAGATCACGCTCGCACATAGGTTCTTCATGATTAATACTTTAAAATTATCATATACAGTTCCGTTAATGCACAATTGTACCGTGCAGTAACCCAGAATGGTCGATGTCTGGGTTTTATCAGCCATAGAGATGGTACCCTGAATAGGGAGCACCTTTAGGGAGAGTTGTTGTGCCAGTTCTGGGTGGATAAAGCTCTCCGTGCTTCCACTGTCAATTAGGCATTTAACCCGGCACCCATTTACCTCGATGTCCACCATTGATCTGGATAGCGGGTGTGGCCTGGTCTGGTCCACTGTAACCGATGCCACTGTAGGGCCCTGATCGATACAAGATGGCGTCCACGCTGTCTGCTCACAAGATGGCGGACCCCACGAGGTCGGGCAAGATGGCGTCCAAGATGGCCGCTCCCACGGCGCACACGCGGCGGTGGCGGGTTTTCCGGCGCTTGGTTTTCCGGTGGGGTTCCCTCTGCACACCTTCCCGAAGTGCCCCTTTTTACCGCACTTAAAGCAGGTGGTGCCTTTCGCCGGGCACAGGTTTCTGGTGTGCTTTGGCTGCCCGCAGAAGTAGCAGTTGGGTCCCTGATGTGTCGCGGCTGTCGTAGGGCTTCTGGGGGGAGAGTGTGGCCCAGCCGGTGTCGGGCTGTCGGGCGGGGAAGATGCCTTCCAAGATGGCGGCGCCCTCGGTGCACACGTGGTGGCATGGACGGCGCGGGCTGAAGCGTAGGCGTCCGAGTTTCTCTGGGCCACATCCAGGGATCGCGTGGTGTCCGCAGCCTGTTTCAGGTCCAACCCCGTTTTTTCCAGCAGTCTTTGCCGGATGTAAGTGGAGCTGAGGCCTGTGATGAAGGCATCGCGAACAAGCTCGTCAGTGTACACTGCGGCTTTTACATCTCGGCACTTGCAGTCTTTGCCAAGCATTTTCAGGGTGCTTAGGAACTCCTCCACCGATTCCCCAGGTCGCTGTGCGCGGGTAGCGAGCAGGTGCCTAGCATACACCTCATTCGTAGGCTGCTGGTAATGCACCTTTAAGATGTTGCAGGCGGCCAGGTACGTCTCGGCGTCTTGGATGAGGGGGTAAACCCGGTGGCTTACCCAATTCCGCAGAATTCCGAGTCTCATCCTCGCAGCGTCCGTAGCGTCTTTGACGGCTGCGGAATTGTCCAGGAAGAATTCCATACACTCAAACCAGTGTCCGAAGCGTGCTGATGCGTCCGGAGCATGTTGATCCAAATCCAAACGTTCGGGTTTCAGGAGTTGATCCATAGTGTTGAAAAATAAGTTAATAAAATTGATGTGCCTCAATAATTCCGAGACTCGAAGTTAGCAGAACAAAACAAGGCTTTTATTAACTTAGAACGCAACACGTAAGCGAGAGAGATGTCTTCCTTCTGGGGACTGAGGCCAGACTGAGCCAGCCTACAAACGGGGCCAGGTATGGGCGGAGCCCTACACACAGCACATTCCAGTACACAATACAATGAGGTCTGGGGGAAGGGAAATGGCACTGAAACCGATCTCAGTCACAGGCAGTGATGATGATGAATATTTCATCACAAGGCTGATTTAAACAGAGCGCCGAGAGCGGGAGTGGCTGATTTAAAATGAGCGCCGAGAGCGGGAGAGGCTGATTTAAAAACAGCGCCGAAAGCGGGAGAGGCTGATTTAAAAAGAGCGCCGAGAGCGGGAGAGGCTGGTTTAAACAGAGCGCCGAGAGCGGGAGAGGCTGATTTAAAATGAGCGCCGAGAGCTGGAGAGGCTGATTTAAAATGAGCGCCGAGAGCGGGAGAGGCTGATTTAAACAGAGCCGAGAGCGGGAGAGTCTGATTTAATCAGAGCGCCGAAAGCGGGAGAAGCTGATTTAAACAGAGCGCCGAGAGCGGGAGAGGCTGATTTAAACAGAGCGCCGAGAGCGGGAGAGGCTGATTTAAACAGAGCCGAGAGCGGGAGAGGCTGATTTAAACAGAGCGCTGAGAGCGGGAGAGTCTGATTTAAAAAGAGCCGAGAGCGGGAGAGGCTGATTTAAACAGAGCGCCGAGAGCGGGAGAGGCGGATTTAAAAAGAGCGCCGAGAGCGGGAGAGGCTGATTTAAAAAGAGCGCCGAGAGCGGGAGTGGCTGATTTAAACAGAGCGCCGAGAGCGGGAGAGGTTGATTTAAAAAGAGCGCCGAGAGCGGGAGAGGCTGATTTAAAATATGCGCCGAGAGCGGGAGAGGCTGATTTAAAATATGCGCCGAGAGCGGGAGAGGCTGATTTAAACAGAGAGCCGAGAGCGGGAGAGGCTGATTTAAAATTAGTGCCGAGAGCGGGAGAGGCTGATTTAAACAGAGCCGAGAGCGGGAGAGGCTGATTTAAACAGAGCCGAGAGCGGGAGAGGCTGATTTAAAAAGAGCGCCGAGAGCGGCAGAGGCTGATTTAAACAGAGCGACGAGAGCGGGAGAGGCTGATTTAAACAGAGCCGAGAGCGGGAGAGGCTGTATTAGCAGAGCGCAGAGAGCGGGAGAGGCTGATTTTAACAGAGCCGAGAGCGGGAGAGGCTGATTTAAACAGAGCCGAGAGCGGGAGAGGCTGATTTAAACAGAGCTCCGAGAGCGGGAGAGGCTGATTTAAACAGAGCGCCGAGAGCGGGATTGGCTGATTGATGTGCCTCAATAATTCCGAGACTTGAAGTTAGCAGAACAAAAACAAGGCTTTTATTAACTTAGAAAGTAACACGTAAGAGAGAGAGATGTCTTCCTTCTGGAGACTGAGGCCAGACTGAAGCTAGCTTACAAACGGGCCCAGGTATGGGCGGAGCCCTACACACAGCACATTCCAGCACATTCCAGTATACAATACAGCACATTCCAGTACACAATACAATGACGTCTGGGGGAAGGGAAATGACACTGAAACCGATCTCAGTCACAGGCAGTGGTGAATGGAATATTTCATCACATTCACCCCTTCTATAGATTTAGTCTGTTCGGGGGTTTGATAGTCCTCTGCGACCGACGTGGCTGTTGCGGTGCCGCAGGTGTCAGCTGGGTGTCCCCGGTAGCCTCCTGGGTCTCTGCCGGGGGTGCCGCCAGGTTTGTTGGAGGGGTAGTTGGTGGGGGTGCCGTTGGTCGGTGTTCTTCCGGGGGTGATGAAAGAGTAGTGGGTGGGTAAGAGTTGCTGTGATCGTCGTTGCCGCTATTGCCGTGGTTGTTGTCGATGCCGGCTGGGGCGACGTCTTTTATGGACACGGTGTCCTCCCTTCCGTCGGCGTGCCGGACATATGCGTATTGGGGGTTGGCGTGGAGTAGGTGTACTGGCTCCACGAGAGGGTCCGTCTTGTGGCCCCTCACATGCCTTCGCACGAGTACCGGACCTGGGGTGGAGAGCCATGACGGCATGGATACGCCTGAGGTGGATTTCCGGGGAAAGACAAACATTCGTTCATGAGGCGTGGTATTAGTGGCCGTACACAATAGCGACCGTATCGAATGGAGCACATCCGAGAGGACTTCCTGCCAGCGGGAGATAGGGAGGCCCTTGGTCCTTAGAGCTAGAGTGACTGCTTTCCATACTGTCCCGTTCTCTCGCTCCACTTGGCCGTTACCCCGGGGGTTGTAGCTGGTGGTACGGATTGTGGCGATCCCCTTGGACAGCATGTACTGGCGTAGCTCTTCACTCATGAAGGATGCCCCCCTATCCGTATGGATGTAGCTCGGCATACCGAACAGGCAGAACAGGCTGTTGAGGCATTTAATGACCGTGGCGCTGGTCATGTCTGGGCAGGCGAAGGCGAATGGGAACCGGGAGTATTCGTCCACAATGTTCAGGAAGTAAACATTGCGGTCGACGGACGGGAGGGGGCCCTTGAAATCTAAGCTGAGCCGCTCAAAGGGCCGTGTAGCTTTAATTAAGTGGGCTCTATCTGGGCGGTAGAACCGAGGCTTGCACTCAGCGCAAGTGCGGCAGTTCCTGGTCAGGGACCGAACTTCCTCAATCGAGTAGGGTAAGTTGCGGGACTTTATGAAGTGGAACAGCCGCGTGACCCCTGGGTGGCAGAGGTCGTTGTGGAGGGTCTGTAGCCGATCCCCGGTGGCGCTGGCACACATCCCTCGTGAGAGGGCGTCAGGGGATTCGTTAAGGGCCCCTGGCCGGTAAATGATGTCGTACTCGAAGGTGGAGAGCTCGATCCGCCACCTAAGATTCTTATCATTTTTAATCTTCCCCCTCTGTTTATTATTGAACATAAACGCTAACGACCGCTGGTCGGTAAGTAGGGTGAAGCGTTTGCCGGCTAGGTAGTGGCGCCAGTGGCGCAGTGCCTCCATGATGGCTTGGGCCTCCTTTTCCACGGAGGAGTGTCTGATCTCGGGCCCTTGGAGGGTCCTCGAGAAGAAAGCTATGGGCCGCCCCGCCTGGTTGAGGGTGGCCGCCAAGGCGAAGTCAGACGCATCACTTTCCACTTGAAATGGAGTGTTCTCGTCCACTGCCTGTAGCGTGGCCCGCTCAATATCCTGCTTAATGCTTTTGAAGGCGGCGTGGGCCTCAGCAGAGAGCGGGAAAGAGGATGCTTTCAAGAGGGGGCGGGCTTTGTCGGAGTAGTTGGGGACCCATTGGGAATAATAAGAAAATAACCCCAGGCACCTTTTCAGGGCTTTGGGAGTGTTGGGCAGGGGCAGCTCCCGTAGGGGGCGCAATCGGTCGGGGTCTGGCCCGATTTCCCCATTCTCCACCACGCTGCCTAGTATGCAGAGGCGCGTGGTGTTGTAAACGCACTTGTCCTCGTTGTAGGTGAGGTTGAGTTTTTGTGCGGTTTTCAGGAACCTCTCGAGGTTCGAGTCGTGATCCTGCTGGTTGTGACCGCAGATGGTGACGTTGTCGAGGTAGGGGAAGGTTGCCTGCAAGTGGTGGTCATCGACCATGCGGTCCATCTCCCTCTGGAAGACCGAGACCCCATTCGTCACCCCAAAGGGGACTCTGAGGAATTGGTAGAGGCGTCCGTTCACCTCGAAGGTGGTGTACGGGCAGTCCTCTGGTCTGATAGGGAGCTGGTGGTACGCTGACTTGAGGTCGATGGTGGAGAACACCCGGTATTGGGCGATTTGGTTCACCATTTCTGATATGCGGGGTAGCGGGTAGGCGTCTAGTAGGGTGTACCTGTTGATCGTTTGACTATAGTCGATCACCATCCATTTCTTCTCGCTACCCCTTACCACTACCACTTGGACGCGCCACGGGCTGTTGCTGCGTTCAATAATGCGCTCTTTCAGGAGCCTGTCTACCTCGGTCGCGATAAACCACCTGTCCTCCCAGCTGTACCTCCTGCTTTTGGTCGCTATTGGCCGGCAGTTAGGGGTAAGGTTCGCGAATAGCGAAGGCGGCTTTACCTTCAGGGTAGCCAGACCGCACACTGTGAGGGGTGGCTGGGACCCACCGTACTTGAGCGTGATGCTTTGATGGTTGCACTGGAAATCCAGGCCCAAGATCACGCTCGCACATAGGTTCTTCATGATTAATACTTTAAAATTATCATATACAGTTCCGTTAACGCACAATTGTACCGTGCAGTAACCCAGAATGGTCGATGTCTGGGTTTTATCAGCCATAGAGATGGTACCCTGAATAGGGACCACCTTTAGGGAGAGTTGTTGTGCCAGTTCTGGGTGGATAAAGCTCTCCGTGCTTCCACTGTCAATTAAGCATTTAACCCGGCACCCATTTACCTCGATGTCCACCATTGATCTGGATAGCGGGTGCGGCCTGGTCTGGTCCACTGTGACCGATGCCACTGTAGGGCCCTGATCGATACAAGATGGTGTCCACGCTGTCTGCTCACAAAATGGTGGACCCCACGAGGTCGGGCAAGATGGCGTCCAAGATGGCCGCTCCCACGGCGCACACGCGGCGGTGGCGGGTTTTCCGGCGCTTGGTTTTCCGGCGGGGTTCCTTCTGCACACCTTCCCGAAGTGCCCCTTTTTACCGCACTTAAAGCAGGTGGTGCCTTTCGCCGGGCACAGGTTTCTGGTGTGCTTTGGCTGCCCGCAGAAGTAGCAGTTGGGTCCCTGACGCGTCGCGGCTGTCGTAGGGCTTCTGGGGGGAGAGCGGGGCCCAGCCGGTGTCGGGCTGTCGGGCGGGGAAGATGCCTTCCAAGATGGCGACGCCCTCGGTGCACACGTGGCGGCGTGGACGGCGCGGGCTGAAGCGTAGGCGTCCGAGTTTCTCTGGGCCACATCCAGGGATCGCGTGGTGTCCGCAGCCTGTTTCAGGTCCAACCCCGTTTTTTCCAGCAGTCTTTGCCGGATGTAAGTGGAGCTGAGGCCTGTGATGAAGGCATCGAGAACAAGCTCATCAGTGTACACTGCGGCTTTTACATCTCGGCACTTGCAGTCTTTGCCAAGCATTTTCAGGGTGCTTAGGAACTCCTCCACCGATTCCCCAGGTCGCTGTGCGCGGGTAGCGAGCAGGTGCCTAGCATACACCTCATTCGTAGGCTGCTGGTAATGCACCTTTAAGATGTCACAGGCGGCCAGGTACGTCTCAGCGTCTTGGATGAGGGGGTAAACCCGGTGGCTTACCCAATTCCGCAGAATTCCGAGTCTCATCCTCGCAGCGTCCGTAGCGTCTTTGACGGCTGCGGAATTGTCCAGGAAGAATTCCATACACTCAAACCAGTGTCCGAAGTGTGCTGATGCGTCCGGAGCATGTTGATTCAAATCCAAACGTTCGGGTTTCAGGAGTTGATCCATAGTGTTGAAAAATAAGTTAATAAAATTGATGTGCCTCAATAATTCCGAGACTCGAAGTTAGCAGAACAAAACAAGGCTTTTATTAACTTAGAATGCAACACGTAAGCGAGAGAGATGTCTTCCTTCTGGGGACTGAGGCCAGACTGAGCCAGCCTACAAACGGGGCCAGGTATGGGCGGAGCCCTACACACAGCACATTCCAGTATACAATACAGCACATTCCAGTACACAATACAATGAGGTCTGGGGGAAGGAAAATGGCACTGAAACCGATCTCAGTCACAGGCAGTGATGATGATGAATATTTCATCACAAGGCTGATTTAAACAGAGCGCCGAGGGCGGGAGTGGCTGATTTAAAATGAGCGCCGAGAGCGGGAGAGGCTGATTTAAACAGAGCGCCGAGAGCGGGAGAGGCTGATTTAAAAAGAGCGCCGAGAGCGGGAGAGTCTGATTTAAACAGAGCGCCGAGAGCGGGAGAGGCTGATTTAAAATGAGCGCCGAGAGCTGGAGAGGCTGATTTAAAATGAGCGCCGAGAGCGTGAGAGGCTGATTTAAACAGAGCCGAGAGCGGGAGAGTCTGATTTAATCAGAGCGCCGAAAGCGGGAGAAGCTGATTTAAACAGAGCGCCGAGAGCGGGAGAGGCTGATTTAAACAGAGCGCCGAGAGCGGGAGAGGCTGATTTAAACAGAGCCGAGAGCGGGAGAGGCTGATTTAAACAGAGCGCTGAGAGCGGGAGAGTCTGATTTAAAAAGAGCCGAGAGCGGGAGAGGCTGATTTAAACAGAGCGCCGAGAGCGGGAGAGGCTGATTTAAAAAGAGCGCCGAGAGCGGGAGAGGCTGATTTTAAAAGAGCACCGAGAGCGGGAGTGGCTGATTTAAACAGAGCACCGAGAGCGGGAGAGGCTGATTTAAAAAGAGCGCCGAGAGCGGGAGAGGCTGATTTAAAATATGCGCCGAGAGCGGGAGAGGCTGATTTAAAATATGCGCCGAGAGCGGGAGAGGCTGATTTAAACAGAGAGCCGAGAGCGGGAGAGGCTGATTTAAAATTAGCGCCGAGAGCGGGAGAGGCTGATTTAAACAGAGCCGAGAGCGGGAGAGGCTGATTTAAACAGAGCCGAGAGCGGGAGAGGCTGATTTAAAAAGAGCGCCGAGAGCGGCAGAGGCTGATTTAAACAGAGCGACGAGAGCGGGAGAGGCTGATTTAAACAGAGCAGAGAGCGGGAGAGGCTGAATTAACAGAGCGCAGAGAGCGGGAGAGGCTGATTTTAACAGAGCCGAGAGCGGGAGAAGCTGATTAAACAGAGCCGAGAGCGGGAGAGGCTGATTTAAACAGAGCGCCGAGAGCGGGAGAGGCTTATTTCAACAGAGACGAGAGCGGGAGAGGCTGATTTAAAATGAGCGCCGAGAGCGGTAGCGGCTGATTTAAAATGAGCGCCGACAGCGGGAGAGGCTGATTTAAAATGAGCGCCGAGAGCGGTAGCGGCTGATTTAAACAGAGCGCCGAGAGCGGGAGAGGCTGATTTAAACAGAGCGCCGAGAGCGGGAGACGCTGATTTAAAAAGAGCTCCGAGAGCGGGAGAGGCTGATTGAAACAGAGCGCCGAGAGCGGCAGACGCTGATTTAAACAGAGCCGAGAGCGGGAGAGGCTGATTTAACCAGAGCCGAGAGCGGGAGAGGCTGATTTAAAAAGAGCCGAGAGCGGGAGAGGCTGATTTAAACAGAACGCCGAGAGCGGGAGAGGCTAATTTAAACAGAGCGCCGAGAGCGGGAGAGGCTGATTTAAACAGAGCGCCGAGAGCGGGAGAGGCTGATTCAAACAGAGCGCTGAGAGCGGGAGAGGCTGATTTAAACAGAGCGCCGAGAGCGGGAGACGCTGATTTAAAAAGAGCTCCGAGAGCGGGAGAGGCTGATTTAAACAGAGCGCCGAGAGCGGGAGACGCTGATTTAAACAGAGCCGAGAGCGGGAGAGGCTGATTTAACCAGAGCCGAGAGCGGGAGAGGCTGATTTAAAAAGAGCCGAGAGCGGGAGAGGCTGATTTAAACAGAACGCCGAGAGCGGGAGAGGCTGATTTAAACAGAGCGCCGAGAGCGGGAGAGGCTGATTTAAACAGAGCGCCGAGAGCGGGAGAAGCTGATTTAAATAGAGCGCCGAGAGCGGGAGTGGCTGATTTAAAAAGAGCCGAGAGCGGGAGAGGCTGATTTAAAAAGAGCCGAGAGTGGGTGAGGCTGATTTAAACAGAGCGCCGAGAGCGGGAGAGGCTGATTTAAACAGAGCGCCGAGAGCGGGAGAGGCTGATTTAAACAGAGCGCCGAGAGCGGGAGAGGCTGATTTAAACAGAGCGCCGAGAGCGGGAGAGGCTGATTTAAACAGAGCCGAGAGCGGGAGAGGCTGATTTAAAAAGAGCCGAGAGTGGGTGAGGCTGATTTAAACAGAGCGCCGAGAGCGGGAGAGGCTGATTTAAACAGAGCCGAGAGCGGGAGAGGCTGATTTAAAATGAGCGCCGAGAGCGGTAGCGGCTGATTTAAACAGAGCGCCGAGAGCGGGAGAGGCTGATTTAAACAGAGCGCCGAGAGCGGGAGACGCTGATTTAAAAAGAGCTCCGAGAGCGGGAGAGGCTGATTTAAACAGAGCGCCGAGAGCGGGAGACGCTGATTTAAACAGAGCCGAGAGCGGGAGAGGCTGATTTAACCAGAGCCGAGAGCGGGAGAGGCTGATTTTAAAAGAGCCGAGAGCGGGAGAGGCTGATTTAAACAGAACGCCGAGAGCGGGAGAGGCTGATTTAACCAGAGCCGAGAGCGGGAGAGGCTGATTTAAAAAGAGCCGAGAGCGGGAGAGGTTGATTTAAACAGAGCGCCGAGAGCGGGAGAGGCTGATTTAAACAGAACGCCGAGAGCGGGAGAGGCTGATTTAAACAGAGCGCTGAGAGCGGGAGAGGCTGATTTAAACAGAGCACCGAGAGCGGGAGAGGCTGATTTAAACAGAGCGCCGAGAGCGGGAGAGGCTGATTTAAACAGAGCGCCGAGAGCGGGAGACGCTGATTTTAAAAGAGCTCCGAGAGCGGGAGAGGCTGATTTAAACAGAGCCGAGAGCGGGAGAGGCTGATTTAACCAGAGCCGAGAGCGGGAGAGGCTGATTTAAACAGAACGCCGAGAGCGGGAGAGGCTGATTTAAACAGAGCGCCGAGAGCGGGAGAAGCTGATTTAAATAGAGCGCCGAGAGCGGGAGTGGCTGATTTAAAAAGAGCTGAGAGCGGGAGAGGCTGATTTAAACAGAGCGCCGAGAGCGGGAGAGGCTGATTTAAACAGAGCCGAGAGCGGGAGAGGCTGATTTAAAAAGAGCCGAGAGTGGGTGAGGCTGATTTAAACAGAGCGCCGAGAGCGGGAGAGGCTGATTTAAACAGAGCCGAGAGCGGGAGAGGCTGATTTAAACAGAGCCGAGTACGGGAGAGGCTGATTTAAAATGAGCGCCGAGAGCGGGAGAGGCTGATTTAAACAGAGCGCCGAGAGCGGTAGCGGCTGATTTAAACAGAGCCGAGAGCGGTAGCGGCTGATTCAAACAGAGCCGAGAGAGGGAGAGGCTGATTTAAACAGAGCGCCGAGAGCGGGAGAGGCTGATTTAAAAAGAGCCGAGAGCGGGAGAGGCTGATTTAAACAGAGCCGAGAGCGGGAGAGGCTGATTTAAACAGAGCGACGAGAGCGGGCGAGGCTGATTTAAACAGAACGCCAAGGGCGGGAGAGGCTGATTTAAAATTAGCGCCGAGAGCGGGAGAGGCTGATTTAAAATTAGCGCCGAGAGCGGGAGAGGCTGATTTAAACAGAGCGCCGAGAGCGGGAGAGGCTAATTTAAACAGAGCGCCGAGAGCGGGAGAGGCTGATTTAAACAGAGCGCCGAGAGCGGGAGAGGCTGATTTAAACTGAGCCGAGAGCGGGAGAGGCTGATTTAAAATGAGCACCGAGAGCGGGAGAGGCTGATTTAAACAGTGCGCCGAGAGCGGGAGAGGCTGATTTAAACAGAATCGAGAGCGGGAGAGGCTGATTTAAACAGAGCGCCGAGAGCGGGTGAGACTGATTTAAACAGAGCGCCTAGAGCGGGAGAGGCTGATTGAAACAGAGCGCCGAGAGCGGGAGAGGCTGATTTAAACAGAGCCGAGAGCGGGAGAGGCTGATTTAAACAGAGCCGAGAGCGGGAGAGCCTGATTTAAACAGAGCCGAGAGCAGGAGAGGCTGATTTAAAATGAGCGCTGAGAGCGGGAGAGGCTGATTTAAAATGAGCGCCGAGAGCGGGAGAGGCTGATTTAATCAGAGCCGAGAGCGGGAGAGGCTGATTTAAACAGAGCCGAGAGCGGGAGAGGCTGATTTAAAGAGTGCCGAGAGCGGGAGAGGCTGATTTAAAATGAGCGCCGAGAGTGGGAGAGGCTGATTTAAAATGAGCGCCGAGAGCGGGAGAGGCTGAGTTAAACAGATCCGAGAGCGGGAGAGGCTGATTTAAAATGAGCGCCGAGAGCGGGAGAGGCTGATTTAAACAGAGCCGAGAGCGGGAGAGGCTGATTTAAAGAGTGCCGAGAGCGGGAGAGGCTGAGTTAAACAGATCCGATAGCGGGAGAGGCTGATTTAAAATGAGCGCCGAGAGCGGGAGAGGCTGATTTAAACAGAGCCGAGAGTGGGAGAGGCTGATTTAAAATGAGCGCCGAGAGCGGGAGAGGCTGAGTTAAACAGATCCGAGAGCGGGGGAGGCTGATTTAAACAGAGCCGAGAGCGGGAGAGGCTGATTTAAAGAGTGCCGAGAGCGGGAGAGGCTGATTTAAAATGAGCGCCGAGAGTGGGAGAGGCTGATTTAAAATGAGCGCCGAGAGCGGGAGAGGCTGAGTTAAACAGATCCGAGAGCGGGAGAGGCTGATTTAAAATGAGCGCCGAGTGCGGGAGAAGCTGATTTAAACAGAGCGCCGAGAGCGGGAGAGGCATGTAATGTTTCTACCTTTAAGGGGGAGAACTACTTTTTACAGCTCCTGTATCCTGTAGTACCGGCAGTGACCACACTTGTATATAACCCTGAGTAGTGATCTGTACAGTCAGTTGCAGTTTGAACCCTCATTCAGTAATCACCTGTTGATCGTTCCCTGCAGTCTTTGTCTGATTATTGAAGGACACAACATTAAGATACATGGATATAATATTGGCGACGAAGCAGATTCGAACCTACCTACAACTCAGCATCACCTCCCAGGGATTCACTCCTGAAGAACAGTGGAAGGAGGTCGAGTCCAGAAGCACGGGCGTCGACCACGGGCAACCACCCAGTCATCCAGCGGAGATTTGAGCATCGCAGGGGAGGCTGTCGAGAGCCAGGCTTGGCTTTCCAGTCACGGTGGTCCAGCGAAACGGGCTGGCAACAGGTACTGTGCAGACCCTTCCCGGACAGCGGCGACTAGAGCCGACCGAGCGGCACAGAAAAAGGCCGAGCAGCGTTGATGGGGGAGAGAGAGAGGGCAGAGCGCACAGGGGGCAGCCGGTGTTCAGGACCGAGCGGCATCAACGGGGAGAGAGACGAGAGAGAGCAGAGCGCAGCCGGTTATCAAGGGCCGAGCAGCGTCAACGGGGGAGAGAGGCGCGCAGGAAAACGCGAGGCGCTGCCATTGCCATGAGGACCGCAGAGAGCGGCATTGGTAGCAGCACAGGAGCAGCACACGAAACCCACAGTGCGTCACCATTTGCCACGAGGACCACCGAGAGCGGCGTTGGCAGCAGCGCGGGAGACACCATTTTAAGCCACAGCGGGGATGAAAGGAAAGCGCGGGAGATGCCATTTTAAGCTGCAGCGGGGAAGAAAGGAAAGCGCGGGAGATGCCATTTTAAGCTGCAGCGGGGAATAAAGGAAAGCGCGGGAGATGCCATTTTAAGCCAGTCTAACCACACCCAAAAATGCCGAAGAGTGGCAGTATCACAGCATTCGACAATGAAGTCGAAGATGGGACGACATATGTCGAACGCATAGAAATATACTGCAAGGCGAATGAAGTGCCAGATGACAAGAAAGCGCTGGTATTGTTGAATTCAATGGGTGCAAAAACGCATGGCTTACTACGAAACCTAGTAACCCCAGAGAAGCCAGTAGAAAAGGATTTTGAAAACATAGTGTCAATCCTACAGGACCACTTAAACCCCACACCGCTGCTGATAGCAGAAAGATTTAAGTTTCACAAAAGGAACCAGCATAAAGATGAAAGTAATGCTGAGTATTTAACGGAACTGCGCAAGCTATCGAAACACTGCCAGTTTGGAATGGGACTAGCAGATACTTTAAGGGACAAGTTTGTGTGTGGGCTTCAAAGTGAAGGAACCCAGAAACGGCTTCTATCAGAAAAGGATCTTACGCTGGACAAGGCTTTCAGCATTGCAGTATCACACGAAGCAGCAGCACGGGGCACTGCAGAGATACAATGTAGACCGCAAGAATATGGCACAAATGAAATGTCATACGGAACAGTGAAGTGCTATCGCTGCGGCAGAACAACACACGACCATAATGATTGCTGGTTCAAGGACAAAGTGTGCAGACAGTGTGGAAAAGTAGGACACATAGCAAGAGTCTGCAGGTCGGGAAAGAAAACCAGCAGCAAGAAATCTCCACGGGAGAAGTGCAAGAAGGTACATAAGATGCCGGAGAGTAGTTCAGACGAGCAGAAGAGTGATACAGACTCCGGAAGCAAGGAGCTGGGTTGTCTGAAACTACATAATGTGATCAAAACGGAGGAGAACCAAAGTATCTGGGTCACGCTCAAGATAGCAGGAGTCCAAGTGAAAATGTAATTGGACACAGAATCAGCCCTAACAGTCATAAACCGAAGGGACTACAAGCGGCTATTCTCACATATACCCTTGAGAGATACAAAGATTGTCTTGAAGACGTACATGGGGCAAAAAGTCTACCCCAAAGGAAAAATAAGGGTGAACGTTATATATAACGGCAAGGAAACACCAAAAATTGACCTATATGTATTGCCAGATGGAAGACCACCACTACTAGGACGTGAATGGATCCGGAAGATACAGCTAGATTGGCATTCCATACAAGCACTGATTGTAGATGCCAAAAAGGATGACGATGTCACAACTGGACGACTGTCAAAAATGCTAACTGACGCACAAGAAGTGTTCCAGCAGGGACTCGGAACACTAAAAGGCATAACAGCGATGATCAAAATAGAGGAAAATGCAAGCCCAAAGTTTTTAAGGCCAGACCGGTACCTTATGCAATCCGCCCAGCCGGCGAAGCAGAGCTGGAAGGTTTGGAACGTTCAGGAGTACTGTCCAAAGTGGACTGGAGCGAGTGGGCTACACCCATTGTTCCTGTAATGAAGAGGTCGTTGAGTAATACGCCTGGGGAACCAAAGAAGGTTCGCATCTGTGGGGACTTTAAGGTGACAGGGAACCCAGTCCTTCACACTGTACAATATCCGCTTCCGCGGATTGAAGATATTTTCGCCTCGCTATCTGGAGGGAAACGCTTCACTAAGATTGATCTGGCCCAGGCGTACCTGCAAATGGAGGTAGAAGAAGCCTCGCAACAGTACCTCACGATCAACACTCATAAAGGTCTCTACCAATACCACCGGCTGGTGTTCGGGTTGGCATCAGCTCCGGCTATTTGGCAAAGGGCAATGGAACAAGTCCTGCAAGGGATTCCAGGGACCCAGTGTTATTTGGACGACATCCTGGTCACGGGCGAAAATGACAGTGATCACCTCGCCAACCTGGAGCAGGTGCTCACTAGATTGAAGGAATATGGGCTCCGAGCTAATCGCCACAAATGCGAGTTTTTCCAGAAGCAGATCTCATATTGTGGCCACGTTATTGATAAAGAGGGGTTACATAAGTCCCCTGAAAAGATTGAGGCAGTAGTCAAGGCTCCAGCACCGGAAAATGTGTCACAACTGAGGTCGTTCCTCGGGCTGGTGAACTACCACCATAAGTTCTTGCCAAATTTGTCTACAGTACTACACCCACTGAACACCCTGCTGCAAATGGGGGTACCATGGAAGTGGAGTGACGAATGTAAATGAGCTTTCCAGAAGAGCAAAGCATTGATCACATCAAAAGAGGTGTTGGCTCATTTCAACCCAGCACGACCAATTCGGTTGGCGTGTGATGCATCACCCTATGGCATTGGAGCGGTGCTGTCGCACAAATTCCCGGACGGCTCGGAGAGGCCAGTAGCCTTTGCGTCTCGGTCACTAACCTCAGCCGAGCATAACTACGCCCAGATTGACAGGGAGGCCCTCAGCCTAGTGTGGGGAGTGAAAAAGTTCAATCACTATCTGCACGGGCAGAAGTTCACCTTGCTGACTGACCACCAACCACTTGTCTCCATCTTTAATCCAAAGAAGGGCGTTCCGGTGATGACTGCGCAATGGCTACAAAGATGGTCCCTTTTTCTAGGGGCGCACCAATATGAAATCGAGTATAAGGGCACGAAACAGCATGGAAACACTGATGGGCTATCACACCTGCCACTGCCTACTGTGGAGAAGGCACCAGCAGTGGATCCTGTCGATATATTTCATTCGACTATAATTGAATGCTTGCCAGTAACTAACGCTGGTATAGAGAAGGAGACCCGAAATGACCCGACACTGTCTCGGGTATATGATTTGACGGTGAAGGGATGGCCAGCACATGGCGACTCACTGTTGCCAGCATTCTCATCCAGAAGAGAACAGCTGTCAGCATGCCAGGGGACCTTGATGTGTGAATCCCGAGTGGTAATTCCACCCAAGTTAAGGGAGAGAGTGCTCAATGAGCTTCACGAAGGTCATCTGGGAGGGGTGAAAATGAAAAGCCTTGCTAGGGCTTATGTGTGGTGGCCAGGGATCGATCAGCAAATCGAGGACCTGACAAAGAGCTGCTCAGGATGCCAGAAGGTCCAAAATGCACCACCACATGCCCCTCTACACCCATGGGAGTGGCCTCATCTCCATGGCAACGGGTGCATATTGATTTTGCTGGTCCATTCATGGACTCAATGTTTATAATAGCTGTGGATGCGCACTCGAAATGGCCTGAGGTGATCAAAATGTCCTCCACCACCACGGAGAAAACTATTGCAGTCCTACGGACCATTTTTGCCAGGAACGGGTTGCCAGAGCAGATTTGCTCTGATAACGGAACACAGTTTGTGTCCGAAGAGTTTCGAAGATTTATGAAAAGGAATGGGGTAAGGCATTACACATCCGCCCCGTATCATCCAGCCACAAATGGATTGGCTGAGAGGTTCGTACAAACCTTTAAAAAAGCAGAAAAGGCCATGTGCGATGACGACATTCCACTGCAGCATAAGGTGGACAATTTCCTGTTAGCCTACAGAAATGCGACACATGCAGTTACCAACCAGACCCCGGCCATTATGTTCTTTAACCGAAGGTTGAGATCTCATCTGGATTTGCTCAGACCAAATGTACGAAGAAATGTTGAGAATAAGCAATTCCAGCACATCAATGAGAAGCCGACAAGGAGCTTTAATGTAGGGCAACCAGTCTTGGCCCGCGACTACCGAACAGAGAAATGGCAACCAGGAACGATATGCACACGGCAGGGGCCACGAATGTACACAGTGGATGTTGGGGAGAACATTGTGAGATGCCATGTCGACCAGATCCTAGCGTCACAGGAACGAGTCAACCCCATGTCTCACGTACTTGGTGATGAACCCGACATACAGGTAGCATCTACCCCAGAAACAGTAGCATCGGAAGCTGATGAACCAACCGACGACAGGGGGGCAGAATCGCCTCCGCACCAAGAGCGAGACACTCGGGAAAGGCGCTATCCAGAAAGGGTCAGGAAGCCGCCCCAAAGACTGAATTTATAAATGGACTATTTTCAGTTAATGTTGCATGTTAAAAGTGTTAATTGTTAAATGAATGTTATGGTACTGTTAATCTAAAAGGGGAGGAATTGTAGTGTATGTACCTTTAAGGGGAGAACTACTTTTTACAGCTCCTGCATACTGTAGTACCGGCAGTGACCCCACCTGTATATAAACCCTGAGCAGGGATCTGTACTGTTAGTTTTAGAGCAACCTTCATCCAGTAAACACCTGTTGATTGTTCCTCTGCAGTCTCTGTCGATTATTTGAAGGACACACTACCTAAAGATTCACGGATTTAACAATTGGGAAGGAGATGTATTGCCGCCTCCTTTTAAAGAGGGCATCAGTCACTTGACGGATGCAGCAATGCACTGCGAACTGCGAGATGTTGGCTATGTCCCCAGTTAGCGGCCTGAAAGGAGCCGCTTGCATAGAAGTTAAGGGCAACAATGATCTTCACAGCCACCGACAGAGATGTCCTGCACCTTAGGCTGCAGATCTGGCTGAAGCAGGTGGCACAGCTCAGTCACCACCTCCCTACTAAAGCGCAGCTTTTGGAAACACTGCTCCTCCAACATGTTTGTTGGACCTGTGGTTCAGGGGATATGCTATTATTAAATAATCACACGGATGCTGTACATCAACAATAAACAGGTCTTTACTGGAGGAGGGTAGTCTCTAGACTGGGGGTACAGAGGCATGCGCAAAGCTTATATACCGGTGTGGTCACTGCCGGTACTATAGTATACAGGAGCTGTAAAAGTAGTTCTGACTTAAAGGCACATACACTGCAATTCTTCCCCTTTTAGATTAGTAGTACCCCTAATATTCAAATAACAATTAACATTTCAACATGTACATTAAACAACAAAAGTCCATTTATAGATTCAGTCTTTGGGGCGGCTTCCTGACCCTTTCGGGATAGCGCCTTTCCGGAGGTTCTTGTTCTTGGTGCAGAGGCGATTCTGACCCCTTTTCATCGGGTAGTTCATCGGGTTCCACTGCTACTGGGTCTGAAGTAAATGCTACCGGTATGTCGGGTTCATCCCCAGGTACTCGAGACATGGGGTTGACGCATTCCTGTGACGCTAAGATCTGATCGACGTGGCGTCTCACAATGTTCTCCCCAACATCCACTGTGTACATTAATGGTCCCTGCCTTGTACATATCGTTCCGGGTTGCCATTTCTCTGTTCGATAGTCACGGGCCAAGACTGGTTGCCCTGCATTGAAGCTCCTTGTCGGCTTCTCATTGATGTACTGGAATTGTTTGTCCTCAACATTTCTTCGCACATTTGGTCTGAGCAAGTCCAGACGAGATCTCAACCTTCGGTTAAAGAACATCATGGCCGGGGTCTGGTTGGTAACTGCATGTGTCGTGTTTCGGTAGGCTAATAAGAAATTGTCCATCTTATGCTGTAGTGGAATTTCATCATCGCACATGGCCTTTATCGCCTTCTTAAAGGTTTGTACGAACCTCTCAGCCAATCCATTTGTGGCTGGATGATACGGGGCGGATGTGTAATGCCTTACCCCATTCCTTTTCATAAATTTATGGAACTTGTCGGACACAAACTGTGGTCCATTATCAGAGCAAATCTGCTCTGGCAAACCGTTTCTGGCAAATATGCTCCGTAGGACTGCAATCGTTTTCTCTGTAGTGGTTGAAGACATTTTTATCACCTCAGGCCACTTTGAATGAGCATCCACTGCTATTAAGAACATTGAGTCCATGAATGGACCAGCGAAATCAATATGCACCCATTGCCATGGAGAGGAGGGCCACTCCCATGGGTGTAGAGGGGCATGTGGTGGTTGTAGTGTATGTGCCTTTAAGAGCCCCAGGTGCGCTGTAATGCCGGTAATGGCCACTCGGGCTATATAAGCCTGTATATTGTGTATATCCATTAGAACCCCCCCCAGACTTTGCTTAGTAAACACCTAGGAACCAACTCCTGTCTTCAGTGTCTTTAGTAACACACGGACACTACAGTGGCGACGAAGTGGAAACGGACTTATCTGCAATTCGTCAGCACCTCAAGGACATCGATTCCTCGGGCGTCCAGAAGACTCAAGAAAGTGAGAGAAGCTGTAGTTTCACCAGCGGGCCAAGCTGGTGTCAGGTACTGCGCTAATCCTTCCTGGGCGTCAGGCTGGGGCTCCAGCGGCTGGCTCTACAGCTGAGACAGGCAGCGAAATTGGAGGCAAGCAATAACGGACTGGGAGGGAGCACTTGGGAGACGGCCGGCGCGGCAAGCAGGTCAGCGTTCAGACCTGGAGAGAAAGTCCTGCGGGAACGAGTCTCCAACTGTAAATAAATAAATAAATAAATAAATAAAAAGAACGGGAACCGCGGGAAACAGCGTTGTCATCGGCAGCAGCGGCGGGAAAGCACGGGAAGCGCCATATCTTTGCTACAGAAAAGAAAGAAAAGCGCGGGAAGCGCCATATCTTTTGTGAAATGCCTAAGTCTGGCAATATTGATGCTTTTGATAGCGAAATAGAGGATTGGACCACATACGTGGAAAGAGTACAGGTATATTGCACCGCAAATGGAATAGTAGATGAAAAAAAAGCTTCAGTACTGCTGAACCTAATGGGCGCAAAGGCATACGGGCTGTTACGAAATTTAATCACTCCAGCCAAACCAAAGGACAAGAATTTTAAAGAAATTGTTGATACCCTGCAGGAGCACTTAAGCCCAACACCGCTGCTGATAGCGGAATGATTCAAATTCTTCAAGAGACATCAACACAAGAATGAAAGTAACGCTGATTACCTAACCGAATTAAGAAAGCTATCAAAGTACTGCCAATTCGGGGCAGGACTAGCAGATTATCTTCGAGACAAATTCGTTTGCGGTCTCTTAAGTGAAGGAACACAAAAAAGGCTGCTTTCTGAAAAAGATTTAACATTGGACAAAGCTTTCAGTATGGCTGTATCATACGAAGCAGCAGCAAGAGGAGCTGCAGAGATACAACAAAAGACACAGGACTTCGGCACCCATGAAATGACACAGGGTTTCGAAAGATGTTATCGCTGCGGCAGATCCACCCAAAACCAGAAGGACTGCTGGTTCAAGGACAAAGCATGCAGGCAATGCGGAAAAATTGGACACATTGCACGGGTATGCCGATCTGGACAAAATAAATCCACGGACAGAAAATAAAATCAATAAAGGAAAGTACAGGAAGGTACAAATGATGACGGACAGTAGCTCCGAAGACCAGAAGAGCGATAGCGACTCCGAAAACAAGAGACTAAGCTGTCTCAAATTACATAATGTACTTGCCAAAGATGATTACCAAACCATTTGGGTTACCCTCACGATAGCAGGGTCCCCAGTTAAAATGGAGCTAGATACAGGATCAGCTCTAACCGTAATAAATCGACGGGATTACGAGAGGCTATTTTCGCATATACCTCTAAAAGACACATCCATTATCTTAAAAACATATACGGGGCAGAAAGTATACCCCAAAGGAAAAATAAGGGTGCCTGTTGTATACAACGGCAAAGTTGTATTTATACATTCTACAAGATGGTGGTCCACCGTTGTTGGGACGTGAATGGATCAGAAAGATACGTTTAGACTGGCACTCCATTCAGGCACTGACGGTGACCAGAAAGAAAAAAAACAATGATGACATCATACCTGAACGATTAAAAGACATCTTGGCCAACGCCAAAGAAGTGTTTCAGGAGAAACTAGGAACCTTGAAAGGCATCACCGCCTCAATAAAAGTGGAAGATGCAGCAATTGTCAAATTTTTTAAGGCAAGACCGGTGCCATACGCAATTCGTCCAGGAGTCGAGGCAGAGCTGGAGAATTTGGAAAAGGCAGGCGTATTATCCAAAATAGATTGGAGCGAGTGGGTAACACCCATCGTTCCAGTCATGAAAAAAGCATTGAATAATGATAAATCTGAAGAACAGAGAAAAATTCGCATCTGTGGAGACTTCAAGGTGACTGTAAACCCGGTCCTTCACACAGTAAAGTATCCTCTTCCGAGGATAGAAGATATTTTCGCCTCACTATCCGGAGGGAAACATTTCACCAAAATTGACTTGGCACAGGCATATCTACAGATGGAGGTTGAGGAGGCCTCTAAAAAGTATCTCACGATAAACACACACAAAGGCCTGTACCAGTGCAATCGACTGGTTTTTGGAGTAGCATCAGCTCCAGCTATCTGGCAAAGAGCTATGGAGCAAGTCCTGCAAGGGATTCCGGGGACTCAATGTTACCTAGACGACATCCTTGTAACAGGAGAAAACGACAACGAGCACCTTGCCAATTTGGAGCAGGTGCTCACTAGGCCGAAAGAACGGGGCCTACGAGCAAATCGCCCCAAGTGCGAATTTTTCCAAAATCAGAGATCATATTGTGGCCACATAATTAATAATGAAGGGTTGCATAAGTCACCTGAAAAAATTGAAGCGGTCATAAAAGCCCCAGCACCTGAAAATGTTTCACAATTAAGGTCGTTCCTGGGATTAATAAATTACTATCATAAATTTTTACCGAACTTATCAACTCTTCTACACCCCCTTAATGAACTGCTACAAACAGGAGTAATTTGGAAATGGAGCGAAGACTGTAAACGTGCCTTCCATAAATGCAAAGACTTAATCACGTCCAAAGAAGTTTTGGCTCATTACAACCCATCACTGCCAATCAGACTGGCGTGCGATGCATCCCCTTACGGCGTAGGAGCAGTATTATCGCATAAATTCCCTGATGGCTCAGACGGCCGATAGCTTTTGCGTCATGCTCATTGAACTCAGCTGAGCGTAACTATGCCCAAATCGACAGGGAAGCACTCAGCCTGGTATGGGGAGTGAAGAAATTCAACCATTACCTACACGGACAAAAATTTACCTTGTTGACTGACCATCAACCCATCATCTCCATATTCAACCCTAAAAAGGGTGTTCCCATTATGACAGCGCAAAGGCTACAGAGGTGGTCCCTTTTTCTAGCGGCACACCAATACAACATATATTACAAAGGATCCAAACAGCATGGGAATGCTGACGGGTTATTGCGCCTACCGTTGCCAACGGTAGAAGAAGCACCTACCGTAGACCCAGTGGAGATTTTCCACTCTACCATAGTCGAATGTCTACCAGTAACAAATTCTGCCATTGAAAGGGAAACTAGAAATGACCCGACTCTCTCACGAGTCTACGATTTAACAGTGAAGGGATGGCCAGCACCTGGCGAACCACTGTTGCCAGCATTCTCGCAAAGAAGAGAACAGCTGTCAGTGTGCCGAGGAACCTTGATGTGTGGATCCAGAGTGGTGATTCCACCCAAACTCCAGGATAAAGTTCTAAAGGAGCTTCACGAGGGGCATCTGGGTGGAGTGAAAATGAAGAACCTAGCCAGGGCGTTTGTATGGTGGCCAGGTATCGATGGAGACATCGAAGAAATGACCAAGAGCTGCCTAGGATGCCAGAAGGTCCAAAACGCTCCACCCCAAGCCCCTCTACATCCATGGGAGTGGCCCTCATCTCCCTGGCAAAGGGTACACATCGACTTTGCTTGTCCATTTATGGACTCAATGTTCTTAATCGCGGTTGATGCGCACTCCAAGTGGCCGGAGGTAATAAAGATGTCCTCCACCACCACGGAAAAAACCATCACAGTATTAAGGACCATATTTGCCAGGAATGGGCTGCCGGAACAGATCTGTTCTGATAATGGACCGCAATTTGTGTCCGAAGAATTCAGGAAGTTCTTAAAAAACAATGGGGTTAAGCACTACACGTCCACCCCATACCATCCCGCCACCAATGGATTGGCTGAAAGGTCTTAAAGGCCATGGGTAATGAAGACATAAAACTTCAGCACAAGGTGGATAACTTCTTGTTCGCATACAGGAATGCAACACATATGGTTACAAACCAAACTCCCGCCATGATGTTCTTCAATAGAAGCCTAAGATGCCGGCTGGATTTGATCAAGCCCAACATCAGAAGGGACGTGGAGAACCGGCAATTTCAAGGCATGAATGAAAGGCCAACTAGAACCTTCCAGATAGGTCAACAAGTTTTGGCCCGGGACTACCGTACCGAGAAATGGCAGCCTGGAACTATCTGCACACGACTAGGACCACTGATGTATACCGTGGACATCGGAGAAAGCATAATAAGGCGCCATGCTGACCAAATCATAGAGTCATCCGAAAAGGGACAACCTACACCACAACTCTGTATGCCTAACGATGAAGTAGAGATACCCATATCTGCCTCCGATCCGGTGATACTGGAACCCGATGAACCCGACACTGGCATACAAGCCGAATCGGCCTTGCCAAAAGAACCTACTACAGCACCAGAAACTACTACACCACCGAGAGACTGACTTATAATTAATTAACTGCAGCAATGTGTAGATTATTTTTCTTGTAACATGTAATTAATAATTACTTAAAATATTATGTACTGGTTGGCTAAAAGGGGAGGGATTGTAGTGTATGTGCCTTTAAGAGCCCCAGGTGCATGGTGGCATAGTGGTTAGCACTGTTGCCTCACAGCGCCAGGGACCCGGGTTCAAATCTGGCCTCGGGCGACTGTCTGTGTGGAGTTTGCACATTCTCCCTGTGTCTGCGTGGGTTTCCTCCGGGTGCTCCGGTTTCCTCCCACAGTCCAAAGATGTGCAGGTTAGGTTGATTTGGCTATGATAAATTGACCCTTAGTGTTAGGGGATTAAATACGTGGGGTTACAGGGATAGGGTGGGATATGTGTCGGTGCAGGCTCGATGGGCCGAAATGGCCTCTATCTGCACTGTGGGGATTCTGTGGATTCTGTGAGGTGTACTATAATGCCGGTAATGGCCACTCGGGCTATATAAGCCTGTATATTGTGTTGTATCAGTTAGTTCCTCTCCAGACTTTGTTTAGTAAACACCTATGAAACCAACTCCTGCCTTCAGTGTCTCTATCGACACACAGACACAACAAGAATTTTTTCCAATAATTTCCCTACCACTGATATTAGGCTCACTGGCCTGTAATTCCCTGGTTTTGCCCTACTACCCTTCTTGAATAATGGTACTACGTTAGTTGTTCTCCGGTCCTCTGGCACATCCCCTGTGTCCAGAGAGGTTCTGAAAATTTGTGTCAGAGCCCCTGCAATCTCCTCCTTTGCCTCACATAGCCTGGGATACATCTCATCTGGGCCTGGGGATTTATCCACTTTTAAGCCTGCTAAAACTGCTAGTACCTCCTCCCTCTCGATGCTAATATGTTCAAGTATATCACAGTCCCCCTGCCCAATTTCTATGTCCACATTGTCCTTCTCTATAGTGAACACAGATGCAAACAATTCATTTAAAACCCCACCTACATCCTCTGGTTCTACACACAGTTTGCCACTTTGGTCCCTAATTGGCCCTACTCTTTCCCTAGTTATCCTCTTGCCCTTAATATACTTATAAAACACCTTAGGATTTTCCTTTATTTTGCTCGCCAGTGTTATTTCATGGCCCCTCCTTGCTCTCTTAATTTCTTTTTTAAGTATCCCCCTGCACTTTTTATACTCCTCTAGGGCTTCCTCTGTCTTTAGTCCTTTGTATCTGCCAAAAGCCCCCCTTTTTTTCCTAATCCATTCTCGTATATCCCTTGACATCCAAGGTTCCCTGGGCTTGTTGGTCCCACCCTTGACCTTTACGGGAACATGTTGCCATTGTACTCTCTCAATTTCCTTTCTGAAAGACTCCCATTGCTCCGATGTGGATTTTCCTTCAAGTAGCTGATCCCAGTCCACATTGGCCAGATCCTGCCTTATCATATTAAAATCGGCCTTCCCCCAATTTAGAACCTTTATTTCCGGTCCATCCTTGTCCTTTTCCATGACTACCTTAAATCTCACCGAATTATGGTCACTGTCACCAAAGTGCTCACCTACTAACACTTCTACCACTTGCCCGGCCACATTCCCTAGAATTAGGTCCAGTACATCCCCCCTCTCTTGTAGGACTTTCTACATGCTGGCTCAAAAAGCTCTCCTGGATGCACTTTAAGAATTCTGCACCCTCTAAGCCTTTCACACTCTGACTATCCCAGTTAATATTGAGGAAGTTGAAATCCCCCACTATAATTACCCTATTATTTGCACACTTCTCTGAGATTTGCCTACATATCTGTTCCTCTATCTCCCCCTGGCTGTTTGGGGGCCTATAGTACACTCCCAGCAAAGTGCTAGCCCCCTTTTTGTTTTTAAGTTCAACCCATATGGCCTCATTAGAGGAACCTGTTAATATATCATCCCTCCTTACAGCAGTAATTGTCTCCTTAATTAATATTGCGACACCCCCTCCTCTTTTAACCCCCCCCTCTGTCTCGCCTGAAGATTCTATACCCCGGAATATTCAGCTGCCAGTCTTGCCCCTCCCTCAACCATGTCTCCGTGATAGCAACAATATCATACTCCCATGTGTTCATCAACTACTTCAGTTCATCCACCTTATTCGTAAGACTCCTTGCATTAAAATAAATGCCATTTAGCCTTGCCCTACTCCATTGTGCCGTTACATATTTGCTCTGCCTTCCAGTCTGACTTATTTTTTCCTCTATATTTGGCTGTGCATCATCCCCTATTATAGCTCCACTCTGTATCCCATCCCCCTGCCAAGTTAGTTTAAACCCCCCCGAACAGTGCTAGCAAACCTCCCCGCAAGGATATTTGTCCCGTTCTGGTTCAGGTGCAACCCGTCTGACTTGTACAAGTCCCACCTTCCCCAGAAGCAGGCCCAGTGATCCAGGAAACTAAAGCCCTCCCTCCTGCACCAACTCTTTAGCCACGCATTCATCTGCTCTATCCTCCTATTCCTATACTCACTAGCACGTGGCACCGGGAGTAATTCAGAGATTACAACCTTTGAGGTCCTGCTCTTTAGTCTGCTACCTAGCTCCCTAAATTCTTGCTGCAGGACCTCATCCCCCTTCCTTCCCATGTCATTGGTCCCAATGTGAACCACGACCTCTGACTGTTCACCCTTCCCCTTCAGAATGCCCCTGCAGCCGTTCAGTGACATCCTTGACCCTGGCACCAGGGAGGCAACAAGCCATCCTGGAGTCACGTCTATGGCCACAGAAACGCCTATCTGTTCCCCTTACGATAGAATCCCCTACCACTATTGCTCTCCCACTCTTTTTTCTCCCTTCCTGAGCAGCAGAAGCACCCCTGGTGCCAGGAAGTTGGCTGCTGCTGCCTTCCTCTGGTAAGTCATCCCCCTCAACAGTATCCAAATCGGTATACCTGTTTGAGAGGGGGATGTCCACAGGGGACCCCTGCACTACCTGCCTGCTTCTACTGCTCCGCCTGATGGTCACCCATTTCCCTTCTGCCTGTGCAGCCCTTACCTGCGGTGTGACCAACTCACTAAACGTGTTACTCACGACCCTCTCAGCATCATGAATGCTCCAAAACTCATCCATCCGCAGCTCCAGCGCCGCAATGCGGTCTACTAGTAGCTGCAGCTGGATACATTTCTGGCACACATGGTCGTCAGGGACACAGGCAGCATCCCCAAATTCCCACATAGAGCAAGAGGAGCATAACACGGGGCTGGGCTGTCCTGACATAACTTACCCTTTAATTAATTTAAATTAATTCAATACCACCAATTAAAGATATACACAAGGGCACTTGTATGGTTTACCAACAGTCCCCGCTACACCAGAAAGACCTTAGCAACTATAAACCAGAGTTAAAGTTTAAAAAATAGAGTAATACTCACCAACCAATCACTTACCTGCTCCCTGGTGATGTCACACTCTGATTACTTTTTACCTCTCTCCCCGCTGCTGAGTTGGTATGCCTCGCTGCTGCCTCCGCTTTTATACCTCGCTGGTCGCTGCTCTCCCCCAGGTCCAGCCGCTGTGGTCGGGCCTCGCTGCTGCCGCCGCTTTTATACCTCGCTGGTCGCTGCTCTCCCCCAGGTCCAGCCGCTCTGGTCGGGCCTCGCTGCTGCCGCCGCTTTTATACCTCGCCGGTCGCTGCTCTCCCCCAGGTCCAGCCACTATGGTCGGGCCTCGCTGCTGCCGCCGCTTTTATACCTCGCCGGTCACTGCTCTCCCCCAGGTCCAGCCGCTGTGGTCGGGCCTCGCTGCTGCCGCCGCTTTTATGCTCCACCTCGGTCGCTGCTCTCCCCCAGGTCCAGCCGCTGTGGTCGGGCCTCGCTGCTGCCGCCGCTTTTATGCTCCGCCTCGGTCGCTGCTCTCCCCCAGGTCCAGCCACTGTGGTCGGGCCTCGCTGCTGCCGCCGCTTTTATGCTCCGCCTCGGTCGCTGCTCTCCCCCAGGTCCAGAGGATATAGTTCTCTGTATCTATCCTATCGAATTCCTTAATCATTTTAAACTCCTCGATTAGAGCACCCCTAAACCTTCTAAACTCAAGGGAATACAAGCCAAGTTTATGCAACCTGGCCTCATAATTTAACCCTTTAAGCCCCGGTAAAACTCTGCATGCTATCTCTGTTAAATAAATTATTGTCGTTCTTACTTCCGTAATCTCACTTACAGTTGAACCTTCGTGTAATAAAGTCTGTTATGGAAAATGGCACTTCGTAACATTGGTTGAAACATCATTACAGCTGGAAAAGGAGCTTGAATCACGATAGGATTAACCCTTAATAAGAAAAATTTACAGGTATTCAATGCACTTCCACGAGATGTTAAGGCAAAGCCTATACTTGCCTATGGTTCAGGGAAATCAATGGATAAACGTGCACCTATTTTAGATGTAAATGTCCCTGTTTTTCCTGATATGTTTAATTTTCTATCCTATTTATAAATCATGCTATTGATTGTTTCCCACATGGACACATGTAGAGAGATAAGTTTATACATGCATAATACATAGCGGGTGAAATTGGCCTTCACTAGTAGTGCAAAACTGGATCATAGCAAGTCAGGTGCCCATTTTGCACCTTGCTTGGCACAGTGTAAAACGAGCTATGGATTTGATATGAGCCCGTTTTGTGCTACTGGCAAAGACCAATTTCACCACCAGATTAATTTTACCATTGAATTTTCTCAGTTCAGATTTTCTCTGTGGATTCTGAGTTTCTGCTTTTAGTTGGTTAAAAAAAAAAGGTACTGGAAGCCAAAAGCACATGGCCAGCACTAGCCCAGCTACCCATCTCTGTTCTCCTGCTTTTGCTCTAACTACAACTGAAATGGTTTTACGTGCCCTACTTTAGAACGTGATGTTACTTATGCAAATTAAAATAGAGATCCTCAACTTCACTCTGCATGCTACAACAGATGACAAAGTTGCATCTTCTTTCTACAAATGGTTAAAGCCTGACATTTTATTCTTGTGCTTCATTTGGCTTGCAGTGACGAATGGGAGCTGAATCATCTGAATTTTTTCATTGATTTTGCTCCCATTTAGTGCCATAAAGGAGGCCTACAGCACAGTTCACAATTTGCAACTGAATGACCTCAATGGAAATAGCCCTGCAGCAGTCATTTGTACCAGTCAGTATTTGCAGTTTGCAATATTGAGGAGAAATAAAAAAGGTAAACCAAAAGCACAAACTAAGATTTCTATCTGTAACGCATTACTATTTTGGGTGCAAGTCTGAGAGCAAGTAATATTTTCTGTGAGATGGAAATGTGATTTAAAAAGAAGCAATCCCCTAAACCATTGGGAATAAAGATACAGCAGATAGGAATTTCTTTAGGGATACAGAAAACAAAGACTGAATAATGTGCTTCAACATTTTTCAGTTAGAATCAACCTGCTGTTTTGTGAAAAATGTATCTTTCGGCCCTAGGGGTGAGGAAAATGTCTGAGAAGAAAAATTCGATTGCAAATGTTTGCTCCTGTATTCAGCTGGAGGCTGGGGTTGGATTTCCTCTGGTAGGAATCTTCAGTGACATCATAAACATAGCAGGAAGTTTTCCTATTTCTAGCAAAATTGTAAAAGTCTTCTAAAAGAACAGATGGATTTTAGCAATGCTTGTGACAAGGTCCTACGTAGCAGATTGGTCAGAAAAGTAAAAGCACATGGGATCCAAGGGAAAGTGACAAGTTGGATTTAAAATTGGCTCAGTGGCAGGAAGCAAAGGGTAACGGTTGACAGGCGTAATTGTGACTGGAAGGCTGTTTCCAGTGGGTTTCCGCAGGGCTCAGTACTAGGTCCCTTGCTTTTTGTGGTATATATCAATGATTTAGACTTCAATGTAGGGGGCATGATTAAGAAGTTTGCAGATGATACAAAAATTGGCCATGTGGTTGATAGTGAGGAAGAAAGCTGTAGACTGCAGGAAGATATCAATGGACAGGTCAGGTGGGCAGATAAGTGGCAAATGGAATTAAATCCGGAGAAGTGTGAGGTTATGCATTTGGGGAGGGGTAACAAGGCAAGGGAATACACAATAAAGGGTAGGGTACTGAGAAGTGTAGAGGAACAGAGGGACATTGGAGTGCATGTCCACAGATCCCTGAAAGTAGCAGGACAGGTGGTGAAGAAGACATACGGGATACGTTCCTTTATTAGCCGAAGCATAGAATATAAGAGCAGGGAGGTTATGCTTGAACTGTATAAAAGACTAGTTAGGCCACAGCTAGAATACTGTGCACAGTTCTGGTCATCACATTACAGGAAAGATGTGATTGCGCTAGAGAGTGTACAGAAATTTACGAGGATACTGCTAGGACTGGAGAATTTTAGCTATGAGGAAAGATTGGATAGGCTGGAGTTGTTTTCTTTGGAACAGAGGAGGCTGAGGGGAGACTTAATTGAGGTGTATAAAATTATGAGGGGCCTAGATAGAGTGGATAGGAAGGTCCTATTTCCCTTAGCAGAGAGGCCAATAATCAAGGGGCATAGATTTAAAGTAATTGGTAGAAGGATTAGAGGGGAGTTGAGGAGAAATGTTTTCACCCAGAGGGTGGTGGGGGTCTGGAACTCACTGCCTGAAAGAATGGTAGAGTAGAAACCCTCATTGCATTTAAAAGGTGCTTGGATGTGCACTTGATGTGCTGTGGCCTACAGAGCTACAGACCAAGAGCTGGAAAGTGGGATTAGGCTGGATAGCACTTTTTCGGCCAGCATAGGCACGATAGACCAAATGGCCGTAAATTTCTATGATTCTATGATAACACGCTTGTGATTTCACCAGGAATAGTGACCAGAGACAACCTTCCCATTATTCATTATTCCACTATCTGGTAGGAATGAGTGGCCAAGGTAAGCAATGGGCAGAAAGCTCTGATCAGAGGCAGAGAGGGAGGCAGAGGAAAATCTCAACAAGTAATTTTAGAGGATTTGAAATGGCATCTTTCCACCCCATTTTACTCCACTCCAGGATCATCCATTTTCAGGCAGTTATATGAAACAACATTCTCCCATAAGCATCGACAAGCTTTGATTGCAGGTATCATCAGAGCTAAACCTGATCCGCACCAGATGTTCATATACATACTTTTTCAGCAGAAGAGTCACTGGATATTGTTTAGGAGTTGGTGCCTTGGCTAACTTTCACCTTCCTAACTCAAGGGCACCAATGCCATTTGAAGCAATGCAACTGCGAAGGCTGAAATAAGCACAAACTAGGATTAAACTCAGGACCCTCCTGGCCTGTGTGACTCAGCTATTTACTGTCTTAACTAGCTGATTCATCCTGAATTGTTACTGGTGTAACCCTACAGTACTTTACAATGGTGGAGCACTCCTTTCCAAGAAAACAAAACCCAGTGGGGAACCTAACCTTCTCCACTTATCATAGGGTGGGTTTTATGAATTTGCATTCCCAGCTCAGAACTTCAAAAACCAAGAGCTCAAATGAGGAACTTGGGTGTGGAGACCAGCAGGGCTCGTGGGATCTTCTGTCCCTTAATGTGCTCTGGGTGCATGAATGCAGCAGGAGCGGAAGTTTGTAAAAATGTAGCCCAAAATCTCCAGTGGATCAATATACCTGTATAGGGGAATTGACAATGATGTTTACAGTCCAGACCATTCCATCCCCTTGGCTGATGTTTGGAGCCAGAAAGGCAGCAGAAATGAGGCGACTAAAGGAGGGAGTACATAAATTATTTAAAAAAACAAAAGGAAAAATAATGAAAGTAACCTGTAAGTATTGAATACAGTAGCATCAAAGTTAGATGCATATTTTATCTTCCTATAATTAGAGAATCACTAACCACTACATCACTTTCAATTATAAACTATCCTTCTGAGCCTCTGAATGCCTTTTGTAGCTGGAAATCGAATCTCCTCCAGGCAACGATTGGCACTGACCTACTTCTGAAATTGAACATATAGCTACAGCAATTATATTCCCCCTGCTCATTTTTGTTTGTGTTTAACAGCTTCCTTTTCTTATACGGTGGGCTTCCTAGAAAACATCCAGATTAAAGTGTCCTGTTCAGCCAGGATAACATATTCTGGTGTTTAACAAGATTACGGGCATCTTTATATTTCAGTAAATACTGGCTGTTTGGTTAAACTACGGGCATAATTATCTCTAAGGTTTTGATTAGTAAGACACACACCTTAGATAGCCAGGCAATAGACTTGTTAACTAATTTTTTCAATAACATAGAGTGCAGTGTCCTATGCCTAACCATCTTTAGCTGCTTCATCAATGACTTTCCTTTCATCATAAGGTCAGGAGTGTAGATGGTCATTGATGACTGCACAGTGTTCAGTTCCATTCTCAACTCCTCAGATAATGAAGCTGCCCATGCCCGCATGCAGCAAAACCTGGACAACATTTAGGCTTGGGCTGATAAGTGGCAGGTAACATTCACGCCAGGCAATGACTATCTCCAACAAGAGTGAGTCTAACCACCACCCCTTGACATTCAACGGGATTACCATCACCATATCCCTCACTATCAACATCCTGGGGGTCACCATTAACCAGAAACTTAACTGGACCAGCCACATAAATACTGTGGCTACAAGAGCAGGACAGAGGCTGGGTATTCTACGGCGAATGACCCACCTCATGACTCCCCAAAGCCTTTCCACCATCTAAAAAGCACAAGTCAGGAGTGTGATGGAATACTCTCCACTTGCCTGGATGAGTGCAGCTCCAACAACACTCAAGAAGCTCGACACCATCCAAAACAAAGCAGCCCACTGATTGGCACCCATCCACCGCCTTAAACATTCACTCTCTCCACCACCAGCGTACCGTGGCTGCAGCGTGTACCATCTACAAGATGCACTGCAGCAACTCACCAAGGCTTCTTCGACAGCACCTCCAAACCCACAACCTCTACCATCTAGAAGGACAAGGGCAGCAGGCGCACGGGAACACCACCACCTGCAAGTTCCCCTCCCAGTCACACACCATCCTGACTTGGAAATGTATCGCCGATCCTTCATCGCCGATGGGTTGAAATCCTGGAACCCCCCCCTAGCAGCACTGTGAGAGTACCTTCACCACACAGACTACAGTGGTTCAAGAAGGCGGCTCACCACCACCTTCTCAAAGGCAATTAGGGATGGGCAATAAATGCTTTTTGAATTTTGGAGCATTGTATGTGTGTCAGCATTTGTGTTTGAGAGGTTGTTTGGCGATCCATTCGCAACGGGATGTAAAATTCCTTCTATTCTTCCTCACTGAACCGTTGCTTAAGCAGATCTCTCCTGAGACATCATCGAGGGATTGGTGTGGTCTGTAGACTCTGATGAAAGAGTATCTTCTAGTTCATCATCTTCTCCTTTGGTGTCATATTATCCCGCATGCCTCACTCATTTTCTCTTCCTCCTGCTCCTGTTCTGCCTCCATTATAAGGAAATAAATTTGAATGTCCTTGATGAGCCCCATGGTAAGGACTCCATGGGGGTTGGAAAGAAACAGATGTCCCTGCCTGAAACTGCTGAAAGGCAGCTTGTAGAATCCTTTCATAACAAAAGATCTGAGAAAAGATTTTTCCAATTACTTCACTCCTCTCTGATATTTCAGACAACGTCTGTGAACAATCAAAGCTTGTGAACTCAAACACTTCCTGTTTTAACAAGTGATGCATGTAACTTATATCTCTGATCCGTACGCTTAAGTCAGGTCCAATCTTGGTGTAAATGGTGGGATTTCTGAGGCAGCAGCTTTTACCCTCCATTATGCTTCCATTTAGTATGTGGTCCACTGTGGGGGCTGCCACCTTTTCTACCTGCAGCCACTTTAGTGTGTATTTCAGAAGAGATGTAATCTGGTGTAATTCATGCACCAAATTCCAGTTCGAAACATTAGAATTACTCCACTTTTGCCCCAGAAAAATCCTGGAAATTCAGACCCATAACATCGAGATGTGCTGTGTTCTGTTTCAAAGGTGGTGTGAGATATGCAGGCCTGGAATTTTCTCATAATTTTTGGCGCAACCATGCCACAAGAGTTGTATTGCACTGCTTCATTCAGTGGAAATTCACAACCATTTACGCTGGTTTTATGTGAATTCTGTTGATCATTTGCGCTACTGCCAAGTCACTTTGCTCAAGGTTCCATTCCCCCCCCATACAAAAGACAAGAGAACACAAGTTTCCTGCATTTACGGCAGTTCTGAATGGGCATCAATTAAATCCCCAAAATTTAGGTGCACCACAGCCTGAATTGGCATAACTGCGATTTCTTGACTTTGATCGCGATTTTTTTGTAATTTTCTTTTTGTTGACTTTATAGACCTGCACTATATTTAAGCACCTCTATAAAAAAAAGGTCAGTGAATGTGTGGTGTATGTAACCTGTTCCACTTTAAGAGAACTTAAGCCTGTTCCACCTTAAGAGATGTACTACTTTCTCTGGATGCTGTATACGTAATACCGGTGGTGACCACACCGGTATATAAGCACTGTGTAGTAATATTGTATTCAGTATAGTCCCTACCTCCAACCAGTAAAGACCTGTTGAATTTACTCTTGTAGTCTGTGTAGTAATTATCACTATAACACACAGACTTAACAGTGGCGACGAGTCCGATTCTTACCCTGCGGCAGTTATTTCCACGGCGGCTTCGTCCACAGACAGGACGTCGAAGAGAGGTTTCCACCCTCATCACCCTACTGGAAGACACGTCGAGCGGCAGGCATCGAGAAACCGGAGTGCAGAAGACATCCTGACCTCGAAGCCTCCATCAGCAACTGTCAGCTTCTTCTTTCTACCTCGGTGGTGGGTAAGCCGGGCAGCGATGCGACAGAAAGTCAACCGTGTTGGCTGTACAGACGGGGCTGGGAAGACGGAGGAATAAGGGCGGTGAGAGCGATCGCGACCGGAGATAAGGGCCGGGCCGCTTTCAAGCGAGAGGCGCAGCGCGGGGACATCGATCGCGACCGGAGATAAGGGCCGCATTCGGGCTAAAAGGCGCAGCGTCTGGGGAAACTGAAGGCGCGAGAGCCGCGGTGAAACGGAGACAGCGTCGGGGGATGGTTGAAGACCGCCAAGCGCGGGAAAACCGCCATTTTGTGGGCGGAGGACGACGACAAGAGCGGGAAGCCGCCATCTTGGATAACATAAAAATACAATAAATTGCAACGATGCCTAAACATGGGAACATTAATACCTTTGATAGTGACATCGAAGATTGGGCCATGTATGTAGAACGCATACAAAATTATTGTAAGGCAAATAAAATTCCTGATGCAGATAAAGCACTAACATTATTAAATTTAATGGGTGCGAAGACATACGGGCAATTGAAACACCTTGTATCACCAGATGAACCGGCGGATAAGACGTTCGAGGAGATTGTTACTGTCCTGAAAAATCATCTAAACCCCACGCCGCTGATGCTAGCGGAACAATTTAAATTTTATGACAGTAGGCAGCTGCAGAATGAAAGCAATGCTGAATATTTGATGGAATTACGTAAGCTAGCAAAATATTGTCAGTTTGGAACGGGACTGACAGAGGCACTACGAGATAAATTTGTGTGTGGTTTATTTAAACAGGATACACAAAAGCGACTGATCGAGGAGAATGAGCTGATGCTTGAGAAGGCGGTCACTATGGCAGCAGCACACGAAGCCGCAGCGAGAGGCACGGCAGTAATGCAGCTACGGTCACCGGAACTCGGTACAAACAAATTGGGTTTGAGTTCTGTCAAATGTTATCGTTGTGGAAAGACAACGCACGATCAGAACCAGTGTTGGTTTAAAAACCAAGAATGCAGAACGTGTGGCAGGCTTGGCCACATAGCTAAAGTATGCCGGTCAGGAAAGAAGACCAGCAACAAAAAGTCACCGCAAGGAAAATATGCAAAGGTACACAAGGTGACAAAGAACAGTTTGACCGAACAGAAGTCAGATTCAGACGCTAGCAGTAATGAACTGGAAAGCTTAAGAGTACACAACGTTGGTAAGGATGCAGATCTCCAGACAATTTGGGTCACTCTTCAGATAGCAGGAGTCCAAGTAAAAATGGAATTGGACACTGGATCGGCATTGACGGTCATGAATAAGAAAGATTACAGAAGGTTATTCCAACATATTCCCCTACAGGATACGGAGATTATATTGAAAACATACACGGGGCAAAGAGTGTGCCCCATCGGAAAAATAGAGGTAGAAGTGGTCCACAAGGGCGAAGAAAGCCAAGTAATGGACTTATATGTGCTACCTGAAGGAGGTCCACCACTACTAGGATGGGAGTGGATTAGGAAAATGAATATGGACTGGCACTCCTTGAAGGCACTAACGGTAGATTCCGGGGAAACAGATGTCAAACCTAAACGATTGTCCAGAATATTGGATGATGCTAAAGAGGTGTTCCAGCAGGGACTGGGAACACTGAGAGGAATTACGGCAAACATCAAGATTGATGAACATGCACAACCAAAATTTTTTAAAACCAGACCGGTACCCTATGCAATACGACCTACTGTTGAAGCGGAACTGGAAGTACTAGAACGTTCAGGTGTACTGTCTAAGGTAGATTGGAGTGAGTGGGCTACGCCCATTGTTCCGTTATGAAACGTCCTGCGAGCAACAAGCCAGGAGATCCAGGGAAGGTTCGCATCTGTGGAGATTTCAAAATCACCGTTTATCCGGTGCTTCACACGGTGCAGTATCCGCTTCCACGGATTGAGGATATTTTCGCTTCATTGTCTGGCGGGAAACACTTCACCAAGATAGACCTGGCGCAGGCGTACTTGCAGATGGAGGTTGAGGAAGAGTCACGCCAATACCTCACGATCAACATGCATCGAGGGTTGTACCGGTACAATAGGCTGGTTTTTGGAGTGGCATCGGCTCCAGCAATTTGGCAGAGGGCCATGGAGCAGGTATTACAGGGAATTCCAGGCACACAATGTTACCTGGACGATATTCTGATCACAGGTGATGGTGATGAACAACATCTCGCAAACTTGGAACTGGTGCTCAACAGACTGAAAGAGTATGGACTTAGAGTAAATCGGCAGAAATGTGAGTTCTTCCAGAAGCGGATCTCGTACTGTGGCCATGTCATTGACCGGGAGGGGCTTCATAAGTCTCCTGATAAGATTGAGGCAGTTGTAAAGGCTCCCGCTCCGGAGAATGTCTCTCAGTTGAGGTCGTTTCTAGGATTAATTAACTATTACCATAAATTTCTGCCAAATCTATCCACGGTACTGCACCCGTTAAACGCTCTTTTACAGAAAGGGGTACCATGGGAATGGGGCAAAAACTGTAAGAAGGCATTTCGCAAAAGCAAAGAATTGATCACCTCAGAGGAAGTGTTGGCTCACTTCAACCCGACACTGCCTATTCGATTGGCTTGTGATGCTTCTCCATATGGTATTGGGGCAGTACTCTCACACAAGTTGCCAAATGGCACGGAAAGGCCAGTCGCGTTTGCATCCAGATCATTGACCTCCGCTGAGCGCAACTATGCGCAGATCGATAGGGAGGCTCTTAGCCTTGTATGGGGAGTGAAGAAGTTTAATCATTACCTGCAGGGCCAAAAATTCACACTTCTGACAGACCATCAACTGTTGGTATCCATTTTTAACCCTAAGAAGGGTGTTTCGGTGATGACAGCGCAGCGTCTCCAGAGATGGTCTCTTTTCCTAGGGGCACATCAATATCAAATAGAATTCAAAGGTACGAAACAGCATGGCAATGCTGATGGGCTGTCGCGCCTGCCACTACCTGAAGAAGAAGACACGACGAAAGTTGACCCTGTTGAGTTATTTCATTCGACCATCATCGAGTGTTTACCAGTCACCAATGCAAGTATTGAAAGAGAAACCAGGAACGACCCGACACTGTCCAGAGTCTACGAGGTGACAGTGAAAGGATGGCCAACACGGGGTGATCCTCTGTTACCAGCATTTTCGGCAAGGCGAGACCAGCTGTCCGTCTGCCATGGTACCTTGATGCACGGGACAAGAGTGATTATTCCTCCCAAGTTAAGGGAAAGAGTTTTAAACGAACTGCATGAAGGTCATCTGGGGGGAGTTAAAATGAAAAGTCTTGCTAGAGCTTATGTATGGTGGCCGGGTATTGACCAACAGATTGAGGAGTTAACGAAAAGCTGCGCTGGGTGCCAAAAAGTGCAAAATGCACCTCCGATAGCACCGCTGCACCCATGGGAATGGCCTTCAGCCCCATGGCAATGCGTACACATTGACTTTGCTGGTCCATTCATGGACTCCATGTTCCTAATCGCGGTGGACGCACATTCCAAATGGCCAGAAGTCATCAAGATGAATACCACTACTTCAGAAAAGACAATTGCGGTGTTAAGAACAATATTCGCAAGGAACGGATTGCCAGAACAGATCTGTTCGGACAACGGACCACAGTTTGTATCGGAAGAATTCCGACAATTCTTAAAGAAGAATGGAGTAAAACATTATACCTCTGCCCCATATCATCCGGCGACAAACGGGTTGGCTGAAAGATTTGTCCAGACATTCAAAAAGACAATTAAGGCCATGAACGATGATCAGATTCCGCTGCAACACAAGGTCGACAAGTTCCTGATGTCATATCGAAACGCTGATCATGCAGTGACTAACCAAAGTCCTGCCATGATGTTTTATAACAGGAGGTTGCGGTCCAAGTTGGACTTGTTAAAACCAAATGTGCGGAGGGAAGTGGAAAACAAACAGTTTCGGCATATTAACAACAAGACCACTCGAACTTTTGACGTAGGACAACCAGTGTTGGCACGGGGCTATGGAAACGAAAAATGGCAGTCCGGAACAATTCAGGCCAGACAAGGACCTCTGATGTACACAGTAGATATTGGTCATAATCTGATAAGGCGTCATGCGGATCAACTGGTAGAGTCGAGAGCAAGGGTCGAACCCATGGTTGTGACAGAGACAACTGTGGAAGACGTTAATGAACCTGAAGCATCTACCTCGGCAGGGAATGTACTTGATGATGATGACACCCAATACATTGGAAACCAAATAGAGGAGGCACCTCAACAACAAGAATCAGAGACTACTGAGAGGCGTTATCCAAGCCGCATCAGAAAGCCTCCTGAGAGACTGAACCTTTGAACTGTTATACCTGAAGTTATATATGTATATATGTTATTATGTTATGTTAAATGGGGATATGACTGTTAAGCTAAAAAGGGAGGATTGTGGTGTATGTAACCTGTTCCACCTTAAGAGAACTTAAGCCTGTTCCACCTTAAGAGATGTACTACTTTCTCTGGCTGCTGTATACGTAATACCGGTGGTGACCACACCGGTATATAAGCACTGTGTAGTAATATTGTATTCAGTATAGTCCCTACCTCCAACCAGTAAAGACCTGTTGAATTTACTCTTGTAGTCTGTGTAGTAATTATCACTATAACACACAGACTTAACAGAATGTATCTTCAAAAGCCGTCTCCGACCTACTGCATCACTAGCCTCACACACTGCTCAATGCACCATACCCCCATCACTTGCCTACCAACAATCTCTATCAATCACACGATTCAAACCTCACATTTATAGCTTCACTTCACCTTCACACAATTACCACTGCTGCGAGCCTCACACCCACATCTCACACCTTGCACTCACTGCCAGCTATTCAACTATGACAAGCACTTCACCCAAACACACTGCACCACACTCACTGACACACTTCCCATTGTCTTGCAGGGCAAAGTGGTTCATAACCGCAGGCAGCAGCAGCTAACCAGTGGGGGATGGGCAAGCCTGCATATCCTGACCCAGGTGGAGGAGACTGTTGAGTCTGTGCTTTCAAATGTAGTTATGCTGAATAACTGGACACAGACTACAGAATACTTAAACGGGTCTTTAGTAACTGAGGGTCAGGGCTGAACTGAAATACACTTTGCTCCACAGGGTTTATATACCGGTGTGGTCACCACCGGTACTACAATGTACAGGAGCCATCAGAAAGTAGTCCATCACCTTAAGGTATCCTCTTAAGGTGGCACTGGTTACATACACTACAATTCCTCCCCTTTTAGCTTAACAGTGTACACCCCAATTTAAACATAACATGGATAACATATATACAACTTTAACACAAAACTGTTCAAAGATTCAGTCTCTGAGGAGGCCTCCTGATCCGGGCCGGATAATGCCTTTCAGGGGTCTCTGGTTCTCGTTGCTGGGGTGACTCATCCATTTGATCTCCTATAGATTGAACATCATCATGTATGTTCGAGTCTGAGGTAGATGCTACAGGCTCAATAACTTCTTCAACTGGTGTCTCTGTCGTAGACATGGGGTCGACCCTTGTTTTCGATTCCACAAGTTGGTCAGCATGACGTCGTATTACGTTCTCACCAACGTCTACCGTGTACATCAAGGGTCCTTGTCGGGCACGAATTGTTCCGGATTGCCATTTATCATTCCTATAGTCCCTGGCCAACACTGGTTGTCCTATTTCGAAACTCCGAGTGGCCTTGTTATTTACGTGCTGGAATTGCTTGTTTTCGACTTCACTATGCACATTGGGTTTTAACAAATCCAACCGGGACCGCAACCTCCTGTTATAGAACATTATGGCAGGTCTTTGATTTGTCACTGCATGCGTGGCGTTTCGATATGCCATCAGGAAATTGTCCACCTTGTGTTGTAGTGGAATATGGTCTTCGCTCATGGCCTTTATCGCCTTTTTGAACGTTTGTACAAATCTCTCGGCCAACCCATTTGTAGCCGGATGATATGGGGCAGATGTATAGTGTTTCACCCCATTCTTTTTCATGAATTTCTGGAATTCTTCTGACACGAACTGTGGTCCGTTGTCTGAACATATTTGTTCTGGCAACCCATTCCTTGCAAATATGGTTCTTAGAACTGCGATCGTCTTTTCAGAGGTAGTGGTCGACATCTTAATCACTTCTGGCCATTTAGAATGTGCGTCTACCGCTATCAAAAACATGGAATCCATGAATGGACCTGCAAAGTCGATATGCACACGTTGCCATGGGGTTGAAGGCCATTCCCACGGATGCAGCGGTGCAATTGGAGGTGCGTTTTGAACTTTTTGGCACCCTGAGCAGCTTTTAGTCAGATCCTCTATTTGTTTGTCGATACCTGGCCACCACACATAAGCCCTAGCAAGGCTTTTCATCTTGACTCCCCCCAGATGACCTTCATGCAGTTCCTTCAGAACTCTCTCCCTTAATTTAGGAGGAATAATCACCCTTGTTCCATACATCAATGTTCCTTGACAGACGGACAGCTGTTCTCGTCTGGCTGAGAATGCTGGTAACAGTGGGTCGCCATGTGCTGGCCATCCCTTCACTGTCAAATCGTAGACCCGAGACAGTGTCGGGTCGTTTCGGGTCTTTCTCTCAATACCCGCATTGGTGACTGGTAAGCATTCGATGATGGTCGAGTGAAATATCTCGACAGGGTCAACTGCCGGTGCCTCTTCCGCTGTAGGTACTGGCAGGCGCGACAGCCCATCAGCATTACCATGTTGCTTTGTACCTTTGAATTCGATATCATATTGATGTGCCCCTAGGAAAAGGGACCATCTCTGAAGCCTCTGCACCGTCATAACCGGAACACCCTTCTTAGGGTTAAAAATGGAAACCAACGGCTGGTGATCTGTCAGCAGCGTAAACTTTTGGCCATGCAGGTAATGGTTAAATTTCTTAACTCCCCACACGAGGCTGAGAGCCTCCCTATCTATCTGAGCATAGTTGCGCTCTGCGGAGGTCAATGATCTGGATGCGAACGCGACTGGCCTTTCCAAGCCATTTGGCAACTTATGTGAGAGCACTGCCCCGATACCATATGGAGAAGCATCACAAGCTAAGCGAATAGGCAGTGTTGGGTTAAAGTGAGCCAACACTTCCTTAGAGGTGATCAGTGCCTTGCTTTTTTGAAAAGCCCGCTTACAGTCCTCGCTCCACTTCCATGGTACTCCCATTTGCAAAAGAGCGTTCAGCGGGTGCAACACCGTGGATAAATTTGGAAGAAACTTGTGGTAATAGTTAATCAACCCAAGGAACAACCTCAACTGGGATACATTTTCCGGAGCGGGAGCTTTCACAACAGCTTCGATCTTGTCAGGTGACTTATGAAGCCCCTCCTGGTCAATGACGTGGCCGCAGTACGAGATTCGCTTCTGAAAGAACTCACATTTCTGGCGATTAACTCTGAGTCCATATTCTTTCAATCTGGTGAGCACCTGGTCCAAATTCGTGAGGTGTTCCTTATCATCATCTCCTGTAATCAGAATGTCGTCCAGGTAGCATTGAGTGCCTGGAATTCCCTGCAATACCTGCTCCATGGCCCTTTGCCAAATCGCTGGAGCCGATGCCACTCCAAAACCCAGTCTATTATACCGATATAAGCCCTTATGTGTGTTGATCGTGAGATACTGGCGTGACGCTTCATCAACTTCCATCTGTAGGTATGCCTGCGCCAGGTCTATCTTGGTGAAGTGTTTCCCGCCAGACAGCGAAGCGAAGATATCCTCAATCCGCGGAAGCGGATATTGCACCGTGTGAAGAACCGGATTAAAAGTGATCTTGAAATCGCCACAGATGCGAACCTTCCCAGGTTCCCCCGGCTTGTTGCTCAACGAACGCTTCATGACGGGAACAATGGCTGTGGCCCATTCGCTCCAGTCCACCTTTGACAGTACTCCTGAATGTTCTAGCCCTTCCAGCTCTGCTTCCACAGCAGGTCGTATCGCATAAGGTACCGGTCTGGCTTTGAAAAATTTTGGGTTTGCATGTTCTTCAACCTTGATGTTTGCCGTAATTCCTTTCAGTGTTCCCAGTCCCTGTTGGAACACCTCCTTAGCATCGTCCAATATTTTGGACAGTCGTTTCGGTTTGACGTCGTCCTCTTTACAGGAATCTACAGTTAGTGCTTGTAAGGAATGCCAGTCCACATTTATTCTCCGGATCCATTCCCGTCCCAGTAGTGGCGGACCTCCCTCAGGTAACACATACAAGTCCATTTCCTGACTTTCTTTACCATTGTAGACCACCTTTACCTTTATCTTTCCGATGGGGTATACTCTTTGCCCCGTGTATGTTTTCAATACAATCTCCGTATCCCTCAGGGGAATGTGTGAGAATAACCTTTTGTAATCTTGCTTATTCATGACCGTCAATGCCGATCCAGTGTCCAATTCCATCTTCACTTGGGCTCCTGCTATCCGAAGCATGACCCAGATAGTTTGGTGGTCTGCTGTGTTACCCACATTATGTATTTTTAGACAACCCAGTTCCTTACTGCTGGAGTCTGAATCCGTCTTCTGTTCATCCGAACTGTTCTTTGTCACCTTGTGTACTTTTTTGTACTTCTCCTGCGGCGACTTTTTGCTGCTGGTCTTCTTTCCTGACCGGCATACTCTCGCTATGTGACCAAGTTTGCCACATTGCCTGCATTCTTTATCTTTGAACCAGCACTGGTTCTGGTCATGCGTTGTCCTTCCGCAACGATAGCACTTTACTGCGCCCAATGCCATTTCATTGGTGCTGAATTCCAATGGCCTTTGCTGCATTTCTGCAGTGCCTCGTGCTGCTGCCTCGTGCGATGCTGCAATGCTGAAAGCTTTTTCCAGCGTAAGATCCTTTTCCTCTAGCAGTCGCTTCTGGGTTCCTTCCCTTAGTAGCCCACACACAAACTTATCTCTCAGAGCGTCTGCTAGTCCTGTACCGAACTGACAGTACTTTGATAACTTGTGCAGTTCGATTAAGAATTCAGCGTTGCTTTCCTCTTTAAGTTGAATTCTTTTGTAAAATTTAAATCGTTCTGCTATCAGCAGTGGCGTGGGCTTTAAATGCTCTTGCAGGATAGTAACAATATCCGCGAAACTCTTTCCTACCAGTTTATCTGGTGTTACAAGGTGCCTTAATAACCCGTACGTCTTCGCACCCATCGAGTTTAATAGGGTTAGTGCTTTCTTATCCATCGGTACCTCATTCGCTGTACAGTAAACTTCAACGCGTTCCACATAAGTGGCCCAATCTTCCACATCGCTATCAAAAGCAGTGATGTTACCCGTTTTTGGCATCCTTGTTGAGTTTCCTTTATTTTATTTTATTTTTCAAAATGGCGGCTTCCCGCGCTTGGCGGCTTTTCCCGCGCTTGTCTTCTTCCCCCGCCGACTAAAAATGGCGATTACCGCGCTGTTGCCGTTCTCGCCTCCCAGCGGTCCTTTATTTCCCCCGACGCTGCTGCTCTTGTTCCTCGCCGCTCCCGTGGTCCTCGTGGACATCAATGCTTTTCTGGCTGCTGCGCGTCTCTGCCCCGATTACAGTCCGGCCCCTGACACCGGCTGTGGTCGTGTTCTCCGCCCTTTTCTTCGTTTTCTCTCCCCTTCTCCCACTGACAACTCGGCCGACTTCCCCTCCGTGCCGCTCGATCGGGCTTACCCGCTGCTGTCGTAGAAGGGATGATCACTGCCTGTTGCTGATGGTGGACTTCGTGGCCAGCAAACCAACCCGGGTTCCCGATGGCCTCCCGTGCGATGCAGTGCTCAGCAGGATGTTGAGGGCGGATGCCCCTTTTCGACGCCCGTTCTGAGGACGAAGCTTCCTTGGATGCAAAACTGCCGCTAGGTACGATCAGACTCGTCGCCACTGTTGAGTCTGTGCTTTCAAATGTAGTTATGCTGAATAACTGGACACAGACTACAGAATACTTAAACAGGTCTTTAGTAACTGAGGGTCAGGGCTGAACTGAAATACACTTTGCTCCACAGGGTTTATATACCGGTGTGGTCACCACTGGTACTACAATGTACAGGAGCCATCAGAAAGTAGTCCATCACCTTAAGGTATCCTCTTAAGGTGGTACAGGTTACATACACTACAGAGACAGTGCTCGACATTATTGGAGGAGCCATCAGTGAGGCCGTGGCAATCGACGAGGTCAAAAACATCGAAGCTGATGGCATGCCCATACCTAATCCTCCTTCTCACATCCCACCACCCCCTCAACCCACAATCTCTTCTCACTTACAAGCTGCTGATAGTGTAAGTGTGCTCATTTTGCTTTCATACCCTCTCTTCACCACAACCCTACTCTTGCGCCTTTCTCCTTTCACATGGCCACGAACTCTAAGCTTTGTAGCCAGTGCAGGAAAAGCAAGAGGAGAGTGATTGAGAAAAAGGGGCACTGCCACTCGATCTCACACTCACACACACCAGCACAGAAACTGGGACTGTGCGTACATTAGAGGGTAGTATAGTGGTGGGATCTGCACACGGCTCACCGGACACGAGTGACCTGCACCCAGGGCAGGGGGAAAGGTTAGCGCAGGTGCCAGCTCCCTGGAGGGCGGCGTTGCACACGAGTTCTGATCCAGAGGACTCAGGTGAGGACTTCGATGGGGCGGCCTACAGAAGAAGGGTGATGGGCATGCACACAGAAATACTTGGTGCATTGGCAAGCCTGCCAGAGAGCTTGTGGTCACTGTCAAGGAGCATGGAGGAGTCCAGCACCAACCTTGCACAGGACTTTGAGCAGAGCCCATGATTTCCAGGATGGAAGTGATGGCCAACTCCATTAGAGAACTTGTGAACCCAACCAAGATGCAGGGTCTGATGGGCGATGTCTCAGCTTCCATTGCAGCACAAGGCGAAGCCACCCAATGTCTGAGTGCTGCAGTGGAAGCTCAGACTTCTGCCATGTAAGCTCAGACTGCTGCTATCGTGGCTGTGTTTACCAGCTTGGAAAGGGGCTTGCAAGGTGTCATAGTAGTTCAGCAATCCGTCCTCCAACAGCAGTATGGGCTGACTGGCTGAGAGGCAACAGCAAGGGCACTGGGGGAGTGGCAGTGACTCCGTGGAGCAGGAACCTGCTGTCCTCTCTCAGGATGACAGCATTCGTACTCCTACCACTGCCACTCCGCCGTTGCCCTTGCTGTTGCCTGTCAGCCAGTCAGCCCATACTGCTGCCACCCATGCCGAGGTGGTGCAGTCCACAGCCTAGCCTTCTAGGCTCAGAGCTGCTCGAGGCCATCCTGCAAGGCCATCTGCAGTCTCCCCCATTGAAGGTCAGCAGCCTTCCACCATACTGCAGCCACTGTCATAGCACTTTGTAGGAGCACTAGGACAGGCAAAGACGTATGCAAGACAGGCACTAAGGGAATGCACATGGGTGATTAGTTGACTTTTTTATGTAGTATTGGATTGATTGATTTATAAATGTGGATTGGAATGTTTCTTTTGTGGTGGCTTTTATTTCAGCATTGTGGCCAAGCGGACACTGTGATGGTCAGTAACAGAGGGAGGATAAGGTGTGGGACTGTTGTTGAATAGGGAATTGAGTTAAGTTCACTGTTACCGCAGTTGGATGTGTTGATCATGGACAGCTTGGGCAGAAAGGGGCAGTCTGGGTTGCCTCCTTCCTTCCGCTTCCTCCTCCTCCTCCTCCTCAGCTGGTCGTCGTATGCCTGGTGGCATGGGTTGTGCCTTCATGATGTCAAGGTTGTGGATCTTGCAGCAGACCACGACAAATGTTGAGACGTGTTCGGGTGAGTACTGCAGGGCTCCTCCAGAGTGGTCGAGGCAGAGGAAACGTTGTTGAAGGACGCCCAAGTTCTGCTCTATCAGATTCCGTATGGCAGCATGGCTCTCATTGTACTCAAGCTGCCCACATGTGGTTGAGTTGCGGAGTGGAGTCATGTGCCAGATGATACGCATTATCACCCAGTAGCCACCCTCTGGCTTGTCTTGGTGGCTCAAAGACTGAGGGAACAGCAGACTGGCACAGAATAAAAGCATCATGACTGCTGCCAGGATAACGGGCATTCACCATCATTATGTGCTGAGCATGGTTGCACACCAACTGCACATTCTGCGAGTGGTAACCTTTGCTGTTACAGAACATCTTACCATTGAGATGCGGCACTCACAAAGCCATGTGTGTGCAGTCGATGGCACCCTGCACCAGGGAGAAGCCCGATATCCAGGCAAAGCCACATGCACCATCCTCCTGCTTCTCTCTGTTTAGAGAGAAGACAATGAAGTCCCCTCCCCTAGCGTACAGAGCCTTTGTGACCCCTCGGATGCAGCGATGTAAAGTGAACTGCGAGATGTTTGCTATGTCGCCTGTTCCAGCCTGGAAGGATCCACTGGTGAAACAATTCAGAGCCACAGTCACCTTGAGGGCCACTGGCAGCGCTGTCATCGCCCTGCTCTGAGGCTGCAGGTCTGGTTCCAAGAGGTGGCAGGGTTCTGTGACTACCTCTTTGGTGTAGTGGAGCCACCGAACACACTGCTCCTGGCTTAGGTGCAGGTAGGAGAAGTGCTCCCTGAAGACCTGAGGTGGGTATGGCCTCCTGCTGAGAGCTCTCCTCCCCCTCCTCCTCCTCCCTCTACGAGCAGCTCGTCTTCTTCACTGCCTCTGCTCCATCTCCCTGTCATGCTGCAGCGCAACGGGGAGTGGAAGTAGAGCCCCCATAACTGGGAACATGTGGTGTAGTCAGAGGCCTTCCATTAGCAGCCAACACCTTCCCAACATCCAGCAGCACTCCCTGCACACTTTAACAACTTTTGAAATCTCTTACAGCAGCTCAGTATGCCTACAAACTCTGCCAGAATCAATACATAGCAATAATCAACTTAGCTGCAAGTTGGATGTATCCCTTTAAGTAGTGCTGGTGGGGGTGGGGTTCCTCATGCGTTCAGCTGTTCGTATTTTGGAGAGGGTGTTAATGGAGCGGCGACGTCGAAAATGGCAGGTACTGCGTCAAGTCAGCGTCACAAGCTGACTGACCTCATGATCTGCCTACTCTGCATACTGCTGGCACACATACTTACCGCCCGCGCTATCACCCTCACCAAGATGGTGAACAGTGGGGACTGCGCTGGAAGTGGACGGAAGTGAGGCAGACATTTTTTTACAAATTCCAGCCGAAACTACTAGCACTGAGGAGCCCAATTTCACGGCCCTTTCATTTTCCACCTCCCTCTTCTCCTTTAAGACCCTCCTTAAAAACCCATTTTTTTGATCAAGCTTTTAGTCACCATTTTTAATATCGTCTTCTTGGGCTCGGTGTCTATTTTTGTTCAATTATGCCTCTGTGAAGTGCTTTGGGAAGTTTTTCGACGTTGAAGGTGCTATATAAATACAAGTTGTTGTTGTTACCATGAGGCAGTGGCCTTGGTCATTGGCCTTTACTAAGGGCTGTTTTTCAGCTCTGTGGTGTTTTCTGGGATGCCAGCTTTTTGGGACTGTGTCAGTTTTTTAAAAAACAGCTTGTCAGCTTTTCCGAGCTTTATAGGTTGGCATGTATGCAAACTATAGATGATGCCTGCTTCATGCTGAAACTGTTTAGCTCTGTTGACCTTACGGTATTGCTTTAAAAGTCGAATCTTGATCAATGTGGAAAAATTATTAATAAACACATTGGAAAATTCTTGCAATTCAATATGATAGCGGAGGATAATATTGTAGGCAACAGTAAATCCAATTATGATGTTCAAATGATATCAGAAACCATTAGAGGCATTCTTGAATCGTTTGTTCATTCCTGAGATCCACTGCTAGATACCCAGTACTTTTTGGATTATATGGAATAATCTACTGTGACCACTTCTTTTCATGTAACCAGGGTAGGTTGTGAGTGGGAGCAGAATAATGTGCTCTTTATGGCAAATGATCGAGTAGATTCCTGATCAGATGTGCTGGTAGTGGAGACTCAGGTGAGAGATGATTGGCGAGTCAGGTGTTAAGATCTTAGGTCTATAACTTGCCTGATTCTTAAAGCGTGCAATCTCCTGGTGAGAAAAACAAAGGGGAGTGGAGGGCAGAGTACTCTTATACAAAGCTTGCAGGAGCCTCACTAGGGCCCCAAATGTAATGCAGATTTATGTCAATGACTGGGAATTGATACTTTGGCCACAAATTTAATAGAGGTCAGAGGGTGGGTTTGGAGTGGGGTCGGTAGCGAAAATCGGAAAAATTGACCGGGCTGTGCACCTGCCTCGATTCCGCCTCCATGCAACTTTGGCAAGTGTCGGGTCAACGGCTCCCGAACTGACCCGACACCAAATGGTGTGAGAGGCAGTTAACTGCTTGTTAACTGCCTGGATAATCCCATTTTAACTGGCTGTTCAGATTTTGCTGCTTTTTCTGTTTGCTGCCCGCCGTCAGAAAAACACACCAGCTGCATTGTGTCGGGTTTTGCAGAATCTAGGGCTCTGACCGAGGGCTGCGCAGTGGCAAGGGAGTGTGAGTGCTTGGAGAGGAGCCCACATTTTCTTGTTGTCTGCCACCAACATCCCTCTCATGGGTCACCCGCATTTCACTGCTAGCAAGTGGCAGGAGAGCACCTTGCTGCACATCAGTGGGGCCATGAGAACCTGTCTCAGTACTGACATTCCTCATAATGGGGATGTCCATGTACCTCTGGTGCCTCTCCTCAATAGATGGCCATCTGCCCTCCATAGCACACCATCTATTGAGAAGAGTCACCATGCTCTATTGAGTCTGGCAACTTATGTCCTCCAAGGAGGTTGCCACCCTCTCCATGGAGGCACTTACATGTGCCATTACCTCCACAAAGGCTCTGCTCATGTTAGAGATGGACCCCTCCATTCTCTCCACACTCGCAGTTACCCTGGATACAAACCCTGTCAGAGACTCCTGCACTTGTTCCTGGAGTTCCAGCACCGGTCTCTTTCTGGATGGCCCCAGAGGCACAGCGTCTACATGCAGCTGAGCAGAGCTCGGAGAGTCCTGGGACCTCCGATGAGGACTCTCCACTGCTGTCGCTGTCTCCACCATCTGCTGATGCTCACTTGTGAGCTGTGATACACCAGGTGACAACACTACTCCATGTCGCGAAGGACCCACCGAGGTGTGCGTATCTGCGCTGGTGCTGGGTGTGCTGAGTCCTGGTGACGCTGCTCCCTCAGAGGCTGCAGGTTCCTCTGAGGAGTCGTTTGGCTCTTCCACTTGGACAGTGGGGAGGGGGGGCACTCGACGGTCCTGTGGGAGAGTAAAGGCATGAGTTAGACATCTGATTTTGAGGTAGCCGACACTTCCTATTGTGCAGATGATCCAAAGTCAATCTCTATGAACATCATTTGCCATTGCAGTCAATCATGAAATCTAAATGAGAGGGATGAAACTCTATTCTGTCATCAGCTTCGTCTAGTTTGCCCATCTCTCCATCCCCCACTTCCAGCTCCTCACCACCTCCCAGGATCTCGTGCACAGCCTCCTCAGCACTTCTCAATTTTGACAAGGATGGAGCCCCTCCTCCTGTCTTTGCTCTCTCCCTCTTATTGTGGGCTATCTTTTCCTGCAAGGAGGGACACAGGTGGAGTTTCAGCGAGAGTGATGGAGTAACTGTGAAGAATCCGTAACATAGAAGCTTAGAGGAAAACCAAGCTGGAGTGAGGTGCCAAGAGGAAGCTAGCTCCCTGTGCGTTGTTAGTTGTTGTCATTGCATAACAGTGAGAGTGAGTGTGAGGGGTCCATAGTAGGATGGTGAAGTGATTCAGTACAGAGAGAGAGATGGATAGGTAAGGGTGGAAGGGAAGTAAGGGTAAGGTGGGATGTGGAGGAGCAGGCTTACAAAGCAGAGTGCTGGTGATGAGAAGAGAAGGGAAGCAGATTGAAGGTAAGTGTGACGTGATACTCACTTTTGCTGATCGCAGGAGATCATTAAATCCTTTCCGGCACTGGACCCAAATGCATGAACATATGGACCGTGCGCTGACCTCCTCAGCAATGTGTAGCCAGGCTGCCTTTGTTTGCTGAGGAGGCTTCCTCCGGCCATCGGGAGGGAATAGAATCTCTCTGCGCCCTCTTACTCCCTCCACAAGAGCTTGGAGGGGGTCCTCATTGAAACCTGGAGCAGCCTTCGGTTTAGCACCACTCACTTTGGCCTTGGCACATTCAGAGACCAGCAGAAATGAGAAAGGAAAGGCTGAGGCTACATAGAGTCATAGAGTCATAGAGTTTTACAGCACAGAAAGAGGCCCTTCGGCCCATCGTGCCTGCGCCGCCCATCCATCCCTGTCCAGTCTAATCCCATTTTCCAGCATTTGGTCCATAGCCTTGTATGCAATGGCATTTCAAGTGCTCATCCAAATGCTTCTTGAATGTTGTGAGGGTTCCTGCCTCTACCACCCTTTTAGGCATTGAGTTCCACATTCCAACCACCCTCTGGGTGAAAAAGTTCCTCCTCAAATCCCCTCTAAATCTCCTGCCCCTTACCCTGAATCTATGCCCCCTTGTTATTGACCCCCCTACTAAGGGGAAAAGTTCCTCTTTGTCTACCCTATCTATGCCCCTCATCATTTTGTACACCTCAATCGGGTCCCCCCTCAGCCTTCTTTGCTCCAAGGAAAACAATCCCAGCCTGTTTAGTCTTTCTTCATAGCTGAGGCGCTCCATCCCAGGTAACATCCTGGTGAATCTTCTCTGCACCCTCTCCAAAGCAATCACATCGGCCCCTTAAAAACAACTGCACTAATGACGTTATCAGAGGCGACTAACAGACCCGATCCCAGTCATTGGACCGGCCAGTGCACACCACAGCACTTAAGGGGCCAATTAAATTAAAATTTCAATTCGGGAGCGGCTGAAACTGGCAGTGGGACCGGAACCTGCCCACCATGCAACCCGACTCCAACCCGCCTCCTCCGTTAAAATCACGGCCTTTATGGGGGTTATTTTGCCCAAAGGGTGCTGTGCGAATAAGAAACACCTGTTTGAAAGTTTGGATTTAGCATGCAATTTTTGGACTAATTATCATGATTTAACAGAAACCTGCAGATTTAGCACTCAAGTGCTGATTAGACACAATTGTCGTGGAGCAGTATGTGTGGACTCCTCGCACCCACTTACACTGAAGGTGTGGAGTGCTCTGGCTGGCACACAGTGATACATTACAGGATGGCTCAGGGACCAGGGGAGAGGGTACACAGGTTCTCGGATGCGGCACTGGAGGTCCTGGTGGAGGAGGTTCAGAGGAGGAGGGATGTCCTGAACCCACAGGGGGGAAGGAAACCATCTCATCCACCTCGCCCTCCTGTCTCTCTCTCCTGCAGCAGCTGGTGTACTCTTGAGTTTTGAACCTCATGGAAACAACATTTTCAGCAGGAAAAGGGACAGACAGTCCATTAGCATTTGAATGGAGGCCGAGCTGTCAATCACCCTGTGGAATTGGGTGGGTCAGGTAACCTACAAGCTGTTTGTTTACACTGGGGAGTAGCCCGTTTGAATCTGCCAATCAAAGGCAATTCAGGGAGTTTCCCCCCCTGCAGCAGATGATCGATTTGTTTACTGAAACTGCTACCTTGTTGACACAAAGTATTAAACCACTTAGGCTGCAGTTTCAGTTACCACAGACAATGGGTTTCTGTTTACACTCCTCCCAGGACATAGTAATACAACTCCATTCAAACCCATCAGGATGAATGAAGACACATTCAAAACTGCAGCTATCACAGAAGAGACATTTGGACTGAGGAAGGGAACAGTTTAAATTTGAATGGGTTTGAATCACCCATTACTGGACAATGGGGACAGTTGGATCCCTTTTGTTTTAGCCCAGAAACTTCCAGATCTGGGCGGGAACATTTCGGCCCCAAAATTGGGGTATAAGAGATAGCTTCTCAGGGGCATCTCTCTCTCTCTGGCTTGCCTCCATGTGCCCTCTACAGCATGGGAGTCTGCCTGAAGAACTAAGAACACCAGCAGTTTACTTTTAAAACACTGGGGTGTTTCTTTACTTCAGGACAGTGAAGATCTCGTGGGACACGGAGCTGGCACTATAGTGGTGAGCATATATTTTTCTGGCCTTCCACAAGGCAACTTAGGCTTAGGGGTGGGGGTAAAGTGGGGATTTTGTTAAGAATTGTTATTTTAGTCGATTTCCCTCGCTGTGTCTGTTTTTTTCCTCCCCTATTTAAGCAATTTTACTGTGATTACAAGATCGTGTGGTGTAGTTTCTTTAGTTTAATAAAATTTGACTTTCTTGCATCCAGACCATTTGTCCGTTTTTAATATATCATTAATTATAAGTTCCTCCAGTCAGAACTGGAAGGAGGGGTTTAGCGATTCGAAACCATTGATTGGAACTGGTCAAAGTGCAGTGGCAAAACGGCTGCCTGACCAGGCAAGTTACCATAAACCAGGTAAAGGAAGGCTGTGTTAAGGAGCCCATGAGCTAAGCAGCACTTGGACACTGGAATCAAAGGACTTCGTAAAAATCGCACACTTTAAGATAGTACATTTTATTAAAGAAAAGGATGTACTCTTGAGTTTTGAACCTCATGGAAACAGAATTTTCAGCAGGAAAAGGGACAGACAGTCCATTAGCATTTGAATGGAGGCTGAGTTGTCAATCACCCTGTGGAATTGGGCGGGTCAGGTAAACTACAAGCTGTTTGTTTACACTGGGGAATAGCCTGTTTGAATCTGCCAATCAAAGGCAACTCAGGGAGTTTCCCCCCCCTGCAGCAGATGATCGATTTGTTTACTGAAACTGCTACCTTGTTGACACAAAGGATTAAACCACTTAGGCTGCAGTTTCAGTTACCACAGACAATGGGTTTCTGTTTACACTCCTCCCAGGACATAGTAATACAACTCCATTCAAACCCATCAGGATGAATGAAGACACATTCAAAACTGCAGCTATCACAGAAGAGACATTTGGACTGAGGAAGGGAACAGTTTAAATTTGAATGGGTTTGAATCACCCATTACTGGACAATGGGGACAGTTGGATCCCTTTTGTTTTAGCCCAGAAACTTCCAGATCTGGGCGGGAACATTTCGGCCCCAAAATTGGGGTATAAGAGATAGCTTCTCAGGGGCATCTCTCTCTCTCTGGCTTGCCTCCATGTGCCCTCTACAGCATGGGAGTCCGCCTGAAGAACTAAGAACACCAGCAGTTTACTTTTAAAACACTGGGGTGTTTCTTTACTTCAGGACAGTGAAGATCTCGTGGGACACGGAGCTGGCACTATAGTGGTGAGCATATATTTTTCTGGCCTTCCACAAGGCAACTTTGGCTTAGGGGTGGGGGTAAAGTGGGGATTTTGTTAAGAATTGTTATTTTAGTCGATTTCCCTCGCTGTGTCTGTTTTTTTCCTCCCCTATTTAAGCAATTTTACTGTGATTACAAGATCGTGTGGTGTAGTTTCTTTAGTTTAATAAAATTTGACTTTCTTGCATCCAGACCATTTGTCCGTTTTTAATATATCATTAATTATAAGTTCCTCCAGTCAGAACTGGAAGGAGGGGTTTAGCGATTCGAAACCGTTGATTGGAACTGGTCAAAGTGCAGTGGCAAAACGGCTGCCTGACCAGGCAAGTTACCGTAAACCAGGTAAAGGAAGGCTGTGTTAAGGAGCCCATGAGCTAAGCAGCACTTCGACACTGGAATCAAAGGACTTTGTAAAAATCGCACACTTTAAGATAGTACATTTTATTAAAGAAAAGGATGTACTCTTGAGTTTTGAACCTCATGGAAACAGAATTTTCAGCAGGAAAAGGGACAGACAGGCCATTAGCATTTGAATGGAGGCCGAGCTGTCAATCACCCTGTGGAATTGGGCGGGTCAGGTAAACTACAAGCTGTTTGTTTACACTGGGGAGTAGCCCATTTGAATCTGCCAATCAAAGGCAATTCAGGGAGTTTCCCCCCCTGCAGCAGATGATCGATTTGTTTACTGAAACTGCTACCTTGTTGACACAAAGGATTAAACCACTTAGGCTGCAGTTTCAGTTACCACAGACAATGGGTTTCTGTTTACACTCCTCCCAGGACATAGTAATACAACTCCATTCAAACCCATCAGGATGAATGAAGACAAATTCAAAACTGCAGCTATCACAGAAGAGACATTTGGACTGAGGAAGGGAACAGTTTAAATTTGAATGGGTTTGAATCACCCATTACTGGATAATGGGGACAGTTGGATCCCTTTTGTTTTAGCCCAGAAACTTCCAGATCTGGGCGGGAACATTTCGGCCCCAAAATTGGGGTATAAGAGATAGCTTCTCAGGGGCATCTCTCTCTCTCTGGCTTGCCTCCGTGTGCCCTCTACAGCGTGGGAGTCTGTCTGAAAAAGTAAAAACACCAGCAGTTTACTTTTAAAACACTGGGGTGTTTCTTTACTTCAGGACAGTGAAGATCTCGTGGAACATGGAGCTGGCACTATAGTGGTGAGCATATATTTTTCTGGCCTTCCACAAGGCAACTTAGACTTAGGGGTGGGGGTAAAGTGGGGATTTTGTTAAGAATTGTTATTTTAGTCGATTTCCCTCGCTGTGTCTGTTTTTTTCCTCCCCTATTTAAGCAATTTTACTGTGATTACAAGATCGTGTGGTGTAGTTTCTTTAGTTTAATAAAATTTGACTTTCTTGCATCCAGACCATTTGTCCGTTTTTAATATATCATTAATTATAAGTTCCTCCAGTCAGAACTGGAAGGGGTGGTTTAGCGATTCGAAACCGCTGATTGGTATTGGTCACAGTGCAGTGGAAAAAAAGGCTGCTTGACCAGGTAAATTACTGTAAACCAGGTAAAGGAAGGTAAATTACCGTAAACCAGGTAAAAGATGCCCCCCTACAAATTGGCGACCGCGGCAGGACTGGAGGCAGTTTTTGATCTGATAAGTGGTCTGGATCTGGAGAAAGCATCAGCTCTTGCTTTTCTTGCTTTTAGTCTGTGGGTAGCCCTGCAGAAGTTAACGGCAGCATGTAAGCTGACCTATTATGGTATAGGTGGCTGGGTTAAGAAGGGTGAGATGAGGGTGCGGGAGGAGGTTAAAGAGGCCAAGAATCGGGAGTCAGAGTTTGAAAAATGCCAGGCAGAGGTAGAATGCCTCATAAGAGAGGTGAATGAGGCCAGAGATAGTGGGATGAGGGTGCGGGAAGAAAATGGACGCCTCACACTAGAGTTCACGAAATGCCAGGCAGAGATAGAGCGCCTTGTGCAGGAAGTCACAGAGGCTAGGGACAGTGAGATGAGGCTACAGGAGGAAAACGCACACCTCACCCAAGAAGCTAGTGAGGGCAAAAGCCACGCGAGGCACAGGATAGAGTTTCTAAAGTGCCAAATTACAGAAGCTAAGATTAATGAGATGAGACTGTGGTAAGAGAATGCCCGCCTCACCTTAAAAGTAACAGAGCAGGAGGAAATAGTTCGGGAGGTAAAAGCAGCTTATAAGCTGGCCTGCGACCAAAGGTTTAGTGGAGCGGATCATACCTCATGTAACAGAAAGATAAAGAGTTTGGGTATGGAGTTATTAAGGACTAAAGGGATGGTATGTCACGTAAGTCCGAAGGGAAGTCCGTCGGACAGTACCAGCCACCCAAATCAAACCGCCCCACAGGCAGCACCCAGAACAGAGCTGGCCAGGGAATTAGAGATCCCAAGACCGCAGCTCACAGCTCCGAGTTTTGAGGAGCTCTGGCAGCAAGAAGGGATGGACAATGGGGTGGTAGGAGAATGCCAGCAGGTCCCACTAGGCAGGCGGGGACCAGGACCAGTGTACCCTCTGCGACAACGGAGGTACGGTCTGCCCATGAACGATAATGACCCAAGGGCTGTTCAGCATACCTATCTGGCACCCTATGATACCCCACAGCTCAGAGGCCTGGTGAAACATATTCCCCTGCTCTCCGAAAAGGGAGACCCCTCAGTGCACTTCCAAGGGATAGAACAGGCAGCCTGTGTTAACGGCTGTGATGACGAGGAGAAAGCCAAAATGTTGCTTTTCTCTGTCGATAGTAAGCTCTATCAGACCCTTTCAGATGAGGCTAAGAGAGGGCAGAAGGGTTTTGAGGACCTAAAGGAGGAAATACTGAAAGCCATGGGTGCGAACGATGGCAGTCCATTCGATCGCATAGGGAAAACACTGCAGAAGGAAGGGGAGACCCCACAGGCATTTGCAGACAGGCTGTGGCCAGTCTACAACAGCGCGTGTACAGGGGGACAAAATAGAGCACACCTGAACCCGCAGCAGCAGACCCAATGGCTTTGTTGCCTGGTGTCCAATTGCCTGCCCCAGATAAAAGCAAAGGCTGATACTTGGTTTGACCACCGAGACCCCCTAGCAACCAAAGAGACTGTAATCTGGCAGCTCACGGTAGCATATAGGAACGGTAGGAATAGTGGGACCCCCCAGCAAAAGGGTAAGGTCCACGAGGTTAAACCTGGGGCTCAATACAAGAAAGAGTGGCACCAGGAGGGGAGCCGTCCTTCCCAGAACAAGATCACTTGTTACAGGTGCGGGGAGAATGGCCACTGGCGCAGGGATTGTAAAAAGCCTGGGAGAGACGATAAAGCCAGGACCCCCGCAGCCCCAACTCAGAAGGCACAGATCGGTCAGCAAGAGGTTAAATTCCTGGGTCTGACTGTCTACACAGGAGAGAGGGCCATAATTTATGGGCAGGCAGCAGACAGCATGGGGAAGCAGCATCAGAATAATCGGCTGCTGCTCGAGCCTAGCAGGAGCCACCAGTGGGAGATAGGAGACCTAGTGATGGTAAGAAACTATGCCTGGGTGGGAAGTTTAGAGCCACTCTACATGGGACCCTATAGTATAGTTGATAGGGCCAGCCCCATGGTCTATGCAGTAAAACTACCCTAGTGCACAAAGTGGTTCCACGCCAACCAATGTAAATTGTATAAATCTGACCATACAAGTTCAAGTTCACAGGTTGTAAAGACAGGCACTGTGGCTTGTTTCAAGGGAAAAGTTGTCCAGCCCACCAATGGGGACACTGCCCCGCCCCAGTGGGACCTAAGTTTTGGCCAAAGTTTAAATTTGAACCAGTTATCTAGTTCAGAAACAGAGAAACAACCGCCTGAGAGTAGAAATCTGCAGGCTGCTGCGAGTTCATTCACAAAAGTGACTGTCCGCGTAGTTGCTGGTCTGGAGACAGGAATTCCCCAGTTTTTTGAACAGGAGGTTCACGCAGGCGCAGTCGCGCACCTGAGGGGAGAGGTTTCCCAACACCAGGTTCACGCAGGCGCAGTCGCACGCCTGAGAGGAGAGGTTTCCCAACATTGGGTTCGCGCAGGTGCAGTCGCGCGCCTGAGGGGAGAGGTTTCCCAACATTGGGTTCGCGCAGGTGCAGTTCCCCAGCCTGTGACCCCAGTGGCTCCTCTTCAGGTTTCCTGCGCAGGTGCAATCGCCTGTTTGAATACAGAGGTTTCACAGCCTCTGCTGTGGGACTCCGGGGAGGAGGTTCGTGCAGGTGCAGTCCCCCAGCCTGTGACCCCAGCGGCTCCTCTTCAGTTTTCCCATGCAGGCGCAGTCGCCTGTTTGAAGACAGAGGTTTCACAGCCTCTGCCGGGGGACTCCGGGGAGGAGGTTCGCGCAGGCGCAGTCGCCTGTTTGAAGACAGAGGTTTCACAGCCTCTGCCGGCGGACTCTGGGGAGGAGGTTCGCGCAGGTGCAGTCCCCTGTTTAAAGGGACAAGCTTCCCAGCCTGCGTCTAGAGTGGTTCCCCCTATGGTGTGGGACTCTGGGGAGGAAGGGATAGCAATTCCTCTTGCAGGGGACATATGGAAGGGGCTGGTGCCAGGTTTTGGACCTGGAGAGAAAGATTTTCAGCCACCAGCAGCGGGTGGTGAGGGGATACCTGCCCCCAGTACAGGAGTGGGTAGGGAAAAGGAGACAAACCCGAAGTACCAGCAGGCTGCCAGGTATATTAAACAGTGCGGGCTGTTTGCATCAGGGGGAGAAGGTTCCCAGCCAGCTAGGGCTGTGACCCAAGCTCAGGGTCCATCAGCCAAAGTTTCCCCCACAGAGAAGCCCCTCAGAAGGTCTCTTCGGGTGCCCCAGCCCAAGAAAGCATGGTCACTCACATTACAGTGGAGTAGGGCGGTCTCCCGAACTAGGGAGAAGCCAAATAACAGAGGTCCCCAATCAGCAGCCATAAGCTGCCAGGGACTTGAAGCAGGAGGCAGTCCAGCTTCGCTGCAGGCAGCAGTAATCTGTGACAATGACACCAGAGATTAGCCTGGCCATCCGGAGGCGGGCGACATTTTTATTATAGCTTTGTGTTAAGTAACCAATGTTTATAGCTTGCTTTTAAGGTGTTTAAATTTTAAGTTTAGAATGTAACTAGTAGTTTTAAGTTTAAGTTTAAAGTTTAAGTTTATAAGTGTGCCAAATGCTTGTATTTTGGTCTGAGGTCGAGGGACCCGACCATGTCTCCACCTAAGGCAGCAGGTCAGTGAGAGACCTGGCTGCATGTCCTTTTAAGTTCTTTTTCAGGAGAGTGGACAAAGGAGCAGCCCTGTTCGCCCAGCCTGAGCTGGGCATCGAATGAAGATATGGATACAGAATGTTGGGGATCACCTCGCCACTGGACAAATCCAGGAGGAGACCCCGCAGCGACCTTCGGGAGAAACCGGACAGGGTCCGGAGGAAACTGCCTACTCATCCTACGCAGAAGAGATGGCCCCAGCTGGGTGGGGCACGGCCCCCAACCCAGCACTATCCTGACCGAATTTCACTTGCGGGAGACCTCGCTATTGAGGAGTCATGGTGGGGAAGCGCGGGCGCCTTGTCAGATAGGGACGCGTTCCCCAGGAGTGGGTGGTGATGGCCCGGGAAAGATTGTAAAGGGGAGGGGGAGACCCAAGAGTCACGTGGGTGCGTTCGGGGAAGGGAGGAACTCACCTGGGGCCCACGGGCAAAGTTAGAGTGTAAGTGTGGCTGGGAAGGATGAGTGGGTGGCCGGATCTGGGATCCAAGTTTGAGTGTGGGACCAGTGAGAGCCGCCACACAGGCACCCATCATTTTCTCCAGCCAGTCGAGGGCAGACAGGAGGGGGAGGGACTGGGAGTCACGATCCCATACTCTCCGGTCTCTGTCTGTGAAACATGAGGGGTGCCCCGCCTCCACAAAGGGACAAGGGAACGGCTTGGGGCTGGCGGAGCAGACTGTTCTGTAAAATCCATTCTGTGTTTTAAAAGTTTAAGACCATTAAAGGGGGGGAGGTGGAAGGAACATTTACTGCCCGGGTGGAAGGAGCAATACCCACTCGAATTTCGTGACCCATCATTGGCATGTGATGGTCGGGGTTTATTTCAGCATTTTGTTTCAAATATTTAATGGAAATTTTTGTATCTTGTTTTACAGTTCCAAGTGGTGCAGAGGCGTAGGTCCCTTTCTGTGCTTGGAATCATTTTGATTACATTGTATAACCAAGATTGCAACATTTTGTAATATGTTATAATGTAACAAGTGGTGCAGGGGTATGAGTCCCTTTATTGTAACATTTTGTAGTTGATGTATCTGTAGATGCCTACCATACCATGGTTTTTCTCGGATTTGAAGGGAATAGACGGGTCGGGGAATCGGTGCTAGGTAGCTATAGGTAAATACAGGGGATGGTTGTTTGTCGGGGGTCAGAAAATTCTGCTCACTTCTTCAAGAGGATACTACAAGCAAGTTGGGAATATCCAAGGGGGGAATGTAGGGGTTCACAAAATCCCCTCAGCCCCAGAAGATAGGGAAATATTAATCCACATCGTGGACAAAGACTTTGTGTGATTTAAATTGTCTCTGGGTTGGACAATGTTTTAAAACGTGCCTAGAACCACAAAAGGCTGTGTTAAGGAGCCCGTGAGCTAAGCAGCACTTGGACACTGGAATCAAAGGACCTTGTAAAAATTGCACACTTTAAGATAGTACATTTTATTAAAGAAAAGGATGTACTCTTGAGTTTTGAACCTCATGGGAACAGAATGTTCAGCAGGAAAAGGGACAGACAGGCCATTAGCATTTGAATGGAGGCTGAGCTGTCAATCACCTGTGGAATTGGGTGGGTCAGGTAACCTACAAGCTGTTTGTTTACACTGGGAAGTAGCCCGTTTGAATCTGCCAATCAAAGGCAATTCAGGGAGCTTCCCCGCCCTGCAGCAGATGATCGATTTGTTTACTGAAACTGCTACCTTGTTGACACAAAGTATTAAACCACTTAGGCTGCAGTTTCAGTGACCACAGACAATGGGTTTCTGCTTACACTCCTCCCAGGACATAGTAATACAACTCCATTCAAACCCATCAGGATGAATGAAGACACATTCAAAACTGCAGCTATCACAGAAGAGACATTTGGACCGAGGAAGGGAACAGTTTAAATTTGAATGGGTTTGAATCACCCATTACTGGACAATGGGGACAGTTGGATCCCTTTTGTTTTAGCCCAGAAACTTCCAGTTCTGGGCAGGAACATTTCAGCCCCAAAATAAGAGATAGCTTCTCAGGGGCATCTCTCTCTCTCTGGCTTGCCTCCATGTGCCCTCTACAGTGTGGGAGTCTATCTGAAGAAGTAAGAACACCAGCAGTTTACTTTTAAAACAGTGGGGTGTTCTTTACTTCAGGACAGTGAAGATCTCGTGGGACACAGAGCTGGCACTATAGTGGTGAGCATATATTTTTCTGGCCTTCCACAAGGCAACTTAGGGTAGGCTTAGGGGTGGGGGTAAAGTGGGGATTTTGTTAAGAATTGTTATTTTAGTCACTTTCCCTCATTATGTCCGTTTTTCCCTCCCCTATTTAAGCCATTTTACCGTGATTACTTTAATCGTGTGGTGTAGTTTCTTAGTTTTAATAAAGTTTGACTGTCTTGCATCCAGACCATTTGTCCGTTTTAATATATCATTAATTATAAGTTCCTCCAGTCAGAACTGGAAGGAGGGGTTTAGCGATTCGAAACCGCTGATTGGAACTGGTCAAAGTGCAGTGGCAAAACGGCTGCCTGACCAGGTAAATTACCATAAACCAGGTAAAGGAAGGCTGTGTTAAGGAGCCCATGAGCTAAGCAGCACTTGGACACTGGAATCAAAGGACTTTGTAAAAATCGCACACTTTAAGATAGTACATTTTATTAAAGAAAAGGATGCACTCTTGAGTTTTGAACCTCATGGAAACAGAATTTTCAGCAGGAAAAGGGACAGACAGGCCATTAGCATTTGAATGGAGGCCGAGCTGTCAATCACCCTGTGGAATTGGGCGGGTCAGGTAAACTACAAGCTGTTTGTTTACACTGGGGAGTAGCCTGTTTGAATCTGCCAATCAAAGGCAATTCAGGGAGTTTCCCCCCCTGCAGCAGATGATCGATTTGTTTACTGAAACTGCTACCTTGTTGACACAAAAGATTAAACCACTTAGGCTGCAGTTTCAGTTACCACAGACAATGGGTTTCTGTTTACACTCCTCTCAGGACATAGTAATACAACTGCATTCAAACCCATCAGGATGAATGAAGACACATTCAGAACTGCAGCTATCACAGAAGAGACATTTGGACTGAGGAAGGGAACAGTTTAAATTTGAATGGGTTTGAATCACCCATTACTGGACAATGGGGACAGTTGGATCCCTTTTGTTTTAGCCCAGAAACTTCCAGATCTGGGCGGGAACATTTCAGCCCCAAAATTGGGGTATAAGAGATAGCTTCTCAGGGGCATCTCTCTCTCTCTGGCTTGCCTCCGTGTGCCCTCTACAGCATGGGAGTCTGTCTGAAGAAGTAAGAACACCAGCAGTTTACTTTTAAAACACTGGGGTGTTTCTTTACTTCAGGACAGTGAAGACCTCGTGGGACACTGAGCTGGCACTATAGTGGTGAGCATATATTTTTCTGGCCTTCCACAAGGCAACTTAGGCTTAGGGGTGGGGGTAAAGTGGGGATTTCGTTTAGAATTGTTATTTTAGTCGATTTCCCTCGCTGTGTCTGTTTTTTTCCTCCCCTATTTAAGTAATTTTACCATGATTACAAGATCGTGTGGTGTAGTTTCTTTAGTTTAATAAAATTTGACTTTCTCGCATCCAAACCATTTGTCCATTTTTAATATATCATTAAATATAAGTTCCTCCAGTCAGAACTGGAAGAGGTGGTTTACCGATTCGAAACCGCTGATTGGTATTGGTCACAGTGCAGTGGAAAAAAAGGCTACTTGACCAGGCAAATTACCATAAACCAGGTAAAGGAAGGTAAATTACCATAAACCAGGTAAAAGATGCCCCCCTACAGTGTCCCTTTAAGTAGTGCTTCATCAGCATCGTGTTTACTCCCAAACAGCTGGTCGCTGTTAGGAGAGGGCATTAGTTGAAGTGCTAGCCAACAAAATGCTGTGCAGCCTCTTTAATGAGCATAATCAGACATTTTAAGTGGCAATAGGCTGTTTGACTAGCCTCCAGGCAGCTGTTCCTAGCACTGGTTTGAACTTCTTTACCAAGATGGCGTCTTGCGCTAAACTCTCATTTCAGCTTAGGACCCCATCTTTAGCTCCTCTTTACTTCTTTAGCGCCTAAAGTATATTAGGCATGAATCGACCCCTATGTGTTTTTCATGGAATGTGTTGACAGCCTTGTAAGCCCATATAAAATGGGCGCTGGTGCTAAGTCACCTTATGACCTTTGAGAGATGACCCTAGATGTTCTATTCAGGCTGAATTAGTATAACTTGGGGAAGCTATGCTCCCAACTCCATGACCTTGTGCATGGCAATACAGTTTTGCCAGGCTAGAAGAACCAGCCACACCGTATGAGAAATAAATGAACTAAGCATGTTTGCAACTTACAGTCACTTCCCTCTCACTGTCTTCAAGAGCTTCAGTAGCTTACCATCTATGTCCCCAAGATTACTGTAAGACCCTTTATATCCCCAGCCTTCCCCAGCAAGTATTCCTTCACTGAAAGCCTCACATGCTATACAGTTGCTTGGTTCATGCACATGTTATCACTTTATTATGGTCTGCATGCACACATAAGTTGCATTGCATCTCATGCCAACTGGAGATTTTTCTTGTTTAATGCATTCTTTTTGAAGGAGAAGACCACTCATGAGCTTCCAGAAACAGATGGGGAACAAGAAATGGCCCCTCTGCATCCAGGCCTGCCAACATTTCAGAGTGCGTCCCATCACTCACTCTTTCTCTCTCTCACATCCCAAAGGCATCCACCTGGGGGGAATTAGAGAATGAGGCAGAGAGGGCTGCACAGGGTGATGGATGGAAAATAAGTGGGCAGCAGGTATTAGGAGTGAAAGGGGAGGAGAAGAATGTTGGTAGCTGGAGGGCCAGGAAACGTCACCCCTCATCTGAAAAGTCTGAGAACTCAGTTCTCACAGGTCTTGCTTTTTAAAGAAGAGCATCACACATATGTGAAGGTACCAGGATGGACTCTGGCAAGGTGCAGCAAGTGGTGGACAGTTGGAGGAGTCTGCTACCCATGTCTGCGGCACCATAATTGATGAAAAGTTACAGGGGTATTCCCAATGGGAAAGACATTTGTGGACTCTTTAGATTAAATACGTGGGGTTACAGGGATAGGGTGGGATATGTGTTGGTGTAGGGGTTACGGGGATCGGGTGGGATATGTGTCGGTGCAGGCTCGATGGGCCGAAATGGCCTCTATCTGCACTGTGGGGTTTCTGTGATTTCTGTGACTCTGTGAATAGGCAGAGGGGAAGTGGAAGCCCCACAGCAGAAGGCACAAAGAGCAATGGCAAAGCAGCAGTCAGTAGTGAAAAAAAAACAGCCAAAGTTTGAAAATCATTTTAGAAATAAGAGGGTGAAATTGGTCTTTGGTGGTAGCGCAAAACAGGCGATAGCGAATCAACTTCAATAGAAAAGAAAATCGGGCAGGGTGTAAAACGGCCAGCCAATTCGCTATTGCCCATTTTGTGCTACCTCCGAAGATCACTTTCACCCTCTAGGTCTTTTAAGAATACCTGATGGTTCCTTTAGATTGCCTAGCAACACGGAATATCTTTTTTATATGGGTCTGCAATTTACATTCAGCAGTAATGATGAAAAATAGGACATATGACAGCATCACCTCATTACTAACTCATTTAAATATACCGTTCATTTTTGTCATAAAGAACAGATCAGAGGAGGAGGTATTAAATAGAGTAAGATTGCCAAACCGACAGGTTTTATCTGTATCTCCGTAATGCACAAATTATATTCTGAATAAAATTGGTGAGCAGTGGCACAAATTGCATTGTGGGTTTGGTATACAGCATCAACAGAGACAGGGTTCAGAGTAGGCCAGGACTGGGAGCTAAATATTCTAGGTTACAAAATATTCAGGATAGATAGGGTGTAATTTTGACTCTGGCCGATATCGATTCAACCGTTCGTTATACATCTCTCCCGATTTTACTTTCCATGGCTTCAATAGAAAGTAAAATGGGGAGACATGTGTAACGGGTGACTGAATCAATATTGCCCATTTTACACTGTCGCCCAAAGTCAAAATTACCCCCATAGAGTAGGCAAGAACAAAGAGTGGCAATATTAATCAAAGATTCCTTTACAGCACCAGAATGTTAAAGGTGATATAAGGGATAGTTAAAAGGCTGAATCTATTTATTTTAAGTTAAGGAATAATAAGATAACTGTTATTCTATTGGGAGCTTATTATAGACTGTCAAACAGTAAGAAAGAGAGAGAGAAAATGTTGACAGATCAGAAAAAAATGCAAGAATAACTGGGTCATAATAATGGGTGAATGTAATTATTCAGCGATAAATTGGATAAAAGCATTGGCCCGGATTTTGCTGTAATAATAATGGTGAGGCTAACATTACTTACCGTTATTACTGAGTAAATCTGACAGCAACTTCTGGAGTCCGCACATGCGCAGTTAAACGCAGAAATCCACAAGTTGCTGTCGGGGATACCCTGCTCCTCCATAGAGTGTGCTGTTGCAGTACTCGTCAATAGACTGAAAACACAGTAATGGCGTGAACGTAAGGCAATTACCAATTTGTCTCACACTAAAGTCAAATGAAAAAGTTAGGGCTGTTACATTCAGGAGTAATTGGCCGCAATTTTGTCATTGGTGTCGGGTTGGGTGCGGGACAGCTGGTTTCCGGCTTCCGGTCCCACCCCTAGCTGTATCTGCTCCACAGGTGTGATTTTACCTTGATTGGCCTTGTTAAGCCCGCCCTGCAGGCTTGCCGGCCAATTAACAGGAAGTGGGTCTGATGACGTAATTGATGGCGCGTCATCTGCCGGTTTCCTTAAAGGGACCATGCACAATTTTATTTTGGCAGTTGATTTCTCAGTGTTTGACAGCATTGAGGTGCTGAAAACACTGACAATCACTGCACAAAGGTGACCTCTTGCACCCAGGCTCTCCAATGACTCCCTCCATAGGCTGGAATAGATGGCAGCTGCAGATGAGGTGACAGAAGCGATCTGTCACTGGTGAGAGAGGTTGTCCCAATGAGGTGGCACTGGACATATAGATGGATTTAAAAACTTGTAAGCTAAAGAAATCTGTAAATGTTTAAAAAATGCAGTACCCAACATTTTCTTTGCTCTGAAACTCACCATGTGTAACATTGGATCCTTCACACCACTTCTGCAGCTGTCATCATCCCACAAACATTACACCAGACTCGCAACACGCCACACTTACCTGGTGTGGTGTCTGGATGTTGGGAAACCCGAGCCAGAAGTGGGAAAATCCCAAAACAGGCTAAAAACTACTGGCAAGTACCTGTTAATAGGCAAGTAATTGCTTTTAATCTGCTTCCCACCTCTAGGCGTCGGGTCCATTCACAAATGGGGGACCCGACACTTGGGGAAGCTGTTTGGAGATGGGTTGACAGCGGGATCAGAACCCGCTGTTAATCAAATCGAATTTAACCTCTGACCCACCTCCAAACCTGCCCTCTGCGTGCTGGCAAAATCACAGCCATAGAGTTTTTAAAAACAACCTCTCTGGCCCTGAAAAATTTATTTTATAAGTGTGGAGTCTCATTCCCTCAGATGAAAAGTAATGTTGCAGATTTTTTTTAATAATTTTTTTTTTAGTTTTTCTGTTTTTATCTTATCTTTCTCCCTTAATATCATATGCATGTCCCAATCTTTATTTTGCTTCCTGTACAATGATTTCAATATAATTTATATTTCCTCTTTTTTAATTCCTGGTTTGCAGTCTGCATGGGCTGGACTTTGCCAGCCCCGAGGGTATGGAGGAGGGACTGCCAGTAAAGTTGCAGAAAGTGGGGGCGGTTGCAAACCCGCCCCATCCCTCCTCCATGCCCTTTTGCCAGGAGGCGGGAAGCCATCCTGCCCTGGGTCCCGTCTCCTTGAGGCGGGAAAGGGATTAAATCCTTTTAACTGTCTGTTAAAAGGTAGTTAACAGGCAGAAAAAAGGATTAGTCCCATTTTATCTTTTCAAGTGCAGGCTTCTCAACCTCAGAGAACCCTGCCGGGGTGGAGGAGCTGAGTAGGAGGTCTGCGGGGGTCGGAGGGGTCTGAAAGTGCAATGTAGGTGTGAGTGATGGGTGCACGTGTGGAGTGGTAAGTATGTAAGGTGAGTGTAATGTGTTATAAAATGTTCACTTATCTTTGTGTCTGCCTACAGCCTTCAGCCGCAGTGGATCTGGAGTCCCGACATCTTCACTGTAGATTTCACAGGCTGGCTGTTGGATTCTCCAGCTCTTCATGGAGCTGTCAAACGCTGAAATTTCTTCTTTCAAGAAATCTTGACAGATGGCACATCAGACGTTGACGTGCTCTGTCAGTGACTTCCCCCTAATTGGCCTGCTGAGCCCGCAGGGCGGGCTTAACAAGGTCATTCAGGGTAAAATCCCACTGGTTGGCCAGAAGATGATGGAGGCGGGACTGAGACCCGACAAGCAGCAGTCCCGCCTCCAACATGTTTCTATTCAGAAAATCCAACCCCATGTCTCAGTGAGGGTTCTTCAATCTTATTGGTTGCTGAGTCTCCCTGCTGTTTGACCTGCTCGCAGACGCCCTATACAGGGCACTACACTTGATCAGATGACAGATGTTTCCGCTGACAAGCCCGCAAAAAAGTCTCTGGGTAACTGTAGATGAGGTGAATGGCGAAAGCCGGTCCATTGCCGCTCAGAGCATAACTGGCAAAGAAGGGGATGGTTTATACAATGGATTGGAAATTGGTTATAGCCCTTTTTCGGGTCCAACAATGCGTGTCCCAACCGGGAGGCCCAAGGGCGGCCCAAAATTGGTCCTCAGGCCTCATTAATATTTTTCCCGTGAGTTGCCGGCACCTGTCCTGCCTCCTCAGGTATCTTGAGCATTTCAATAAGAAGAATATTGGGCTGCTTTCCTCATAGGCAACGGCCCAAAGGTAAGTCGTGGGAGGGGTGTTGGAGCGGCACTGGGGGTGGTTGGGGGTGGGGAGCGGTGGTGGTGATCATGAGGACTGATGCTCCTGGTTCCACAGTAATTTTTTTTAAGGCCACAGCGATCGATTAAGAATTCCGAGTGGCTCCTGCTCTGTTCAATCGAAACCAATTTCTGCAAGGGGGCCTAAAGCAGACTTTATGACCCTCATTTACAGATAACACCTATTTTAGGCATCTGCCAGGAATGCCTGCAAAGCCTTAATGCAGGTGCAAATCAACGAGGACCAATGTGTCCAGGCCTACTTTCTAGAACAGTATGTTTTCAGTCGAACAAGAAAAGAGCCAGATCTGAATCCAATTCTAGCAAATTAAGTGAATGTAGGTAATGTAAGGGTAGGGGAACATCCAGGAAACAGCAATCGTATCAACATTAAGTTTGATATAAAAATTAAGAAGGAGAGGGAACAGTCAACGATAAAGATAATTGATTCAAAAAATTTCACTGAGATGAAAAGGGAACTAGTTCAGATAAATTGTTAAGACAATGGACAAACAATGGAAGGCTTTCAAGCAGAAGATTAGGGTACAGACTGGACATACACCCACAAGAAACAAAACGCTGCAGCAAAAACTGGGGTTCCTTGGATAAGTAGAGAAATTAAAATTAAAATGGGACTTAAAAAAGAAGCGCATGACAAATCCCGGGTTAAGTTTACAAAATAAACGAAAGCGGAGAGGAATATATGGAGAGGAAGCAAAAAATATAAGAAAGGCAAAGAGTGGATAGGAAGAAAGAATGGCTGGGACATAAAGGGCAATAGTAAAGGATTTTAAAAGCATATAAAAAGTGAATGAATTGTTAAAGATAGGGGAGGGTTGAGTAAAGATGGAAAAGGAAAGTACTTTGAAGTGCTCATGACATCCAAAGCGCATTACAGCCAATGAAGTACCTTTGACATGTAGTCACTGTTGTAATGTAGGAAAAACAGCAGCCAATTTGCGCACAGCAAGCTCCCAAAAACAGCAATGTGATAATGACCAGATAATCTATTTTAGTGATGTCGGTATTGTCCAGGACTGTGGGAAAACCTCCCCTGCTCTTTTTCGAATAGTTCCATGGGACCTTTTATGTTCATCTGAGAGGGCAGGCAAGGCCTCAGTTTTGCATCTCATCCAAATGACGGCACCTCCAACTGTGCAGCGCTCCCTCAGTACTGCACCTCCGACACTGCGGCACTCCCTCAGTACCGCGCCCTCAGTACTGCACCTCCGACACTGCGGCACTCCCTCAGTACCGCCCCCTCCGTACCGCCCCTCCGACAGTGCGGTGCTCCCTCAGTACAGCCCCCTCAGTACCGCCCCTCCGACAGTGCGGTGCTCCCTCAGTACCGCCCCCTCAGTACCGCCCCTCCGACACTGCGGTGCTACCTCAGTACCGCTCCCTCAGTACCGCCCCTCCGACACTGCGGCGCTCCCTCAGTACCGCTCCCTCAGTACCGCCCCTCCGACACTGCGGTGCTCCCTCAGTACCGCTCACTCAGTACCGCCCCTCCGACAGTGGAGCGCTCCCTCAGTACCGCTCCCTTAGTACCGCCCCTCCGACACTGCGGCGCTCCCTCAGTACCGCTCCCTCAGTACCGCCTCTCTGACAGTGCAGCGCTCCCTCAGTACTGCACCGAATTGTCAGCCTGGATGATGTTCTCCAGTCTCTGGAGTGGGATGTTGAACCCACAACTTTGTATCTCAGAGCTGAGAGTTCTACCACTTAAGCCAAGGCCTCAATACCCTTGAGTTTAGAAGGTTGAGGGTTGATCTAATTGAGGAGTATAAAATGATAAATGGATTCTATAGAATACATACAGAGAGGGGTATTTTAACTCTGTGGGCAGAATTTTAACCTAGAAAAATGGGTGTGTTGCGGGAGTGGGGTTAGTTGAAGTGTTAAAAATCAGAATCCTGACCTGAACTCGCCTCCAACCTGCCTACTTCCGGTTTTAACGGAGGCGGGACGGGAGGCGAGATGGGGGTTGGCAGCCAACCCACTTCCAGGAGGCAAGCTGTCTATTTAAATATTATAATGAAGCTGGAAGCCTCTTTTACCTCCATTTTATGTTTAACTGTAGCTGGTCGGGTTTTGCACACCACGTAAAACCTGTCAGCTACAGCAACGCGAGGACTGCTGGATCCAGGAGGCAAGTGCCTTTACACCAACCTTCTGGATCCAGGGTCCCTGCCTAGCCCACCCCACACGATCGGAGACGTAGAAACATAGAAGATAGGAGCAGGAGTAGGCCATTCGGCCCCTCGAGCCTGCTCCGCCATTCAATGCGATCATGGCTGATCATCCAAATTCAGTACCCTGTCGCTGCTTTCTCCCCATATCCCTTGATCCCCTTAGCCTTAAGAAATATATCTAACTCCTTCTTGAATATATTTAATGAACTGGCCTCAACTGTCTTCTGCGGTAGAGAATTCCACAGCTTCACCACTCTCTGGGTGAAGAAATACCTCCTCATCTCAGTCCTAAATGGCTTACCCCTTATCCTTAGACTGTGACCCCTGGTTCTGGACTCCCCCGCCATCGGGAACATCCTTCCTGCATCTAGTCTGTCTAGTCCTGTTAGAATTTTATAAGTTTCAATGAGATCCCCTCTCATTCTTCTAAACTCTAGCGAAAATAAGCCTAACCGAACCAATCTCTCTTCATACGTCATTCCTGCCATCCCAGATATCAGTCTGGTGAATCTTTGCTGCACTCCCTCCATGGCAAAATATCCTTCCTCAGATAAGGCAACCAAAACTGCGCACAATACTCAAGGTGTGGTCTAACCAAGGCCCTGTACAACTGCAGCAAGACATCCTTGCTCCTGCACTCGAATCCTCTCGCTATGAATGCCAGCATACCATTTGCCTTCTTAACCGCCTGCTGCACCTGCATGCTTACCTTCAGCGACTGGTGCACAAGGACACCCAGGTCTCGTTGCACTTCCCCTTTTCCCAGTCTATTGCCGTTCAGATAATAATCTGCCTTCCTGTTTTTGCCACCAAAGTGGATAACCTCGTATTTATCCACATTATAACTGCATTTACCCAATCGCCCAGCCTGTCCAAATCGTACTGGAGTTTCTCTGCATCCTCCTCACAGCACTCTTATGCGGGACTTTATCGAAAGCCTTCTGAAAGTCCAAATACACCACATCCACTGGTTCTCCCTTATCTATTCTACCAGTTACATCCTCAAAAAATTCCAGTAGATTAGTCAAGCATGATTTACCTTTTGTAATTCCATGTTGAATTTGTCCGATCCTGTCACTGCTTTCTGAGTGCTCTGCTATTACATCTTTTATAATGGACTCTAGCATTTTCCCCACTACTGATGTCAGGCTTACCGGTCTATAATTCCCCATTTTTTCTCTACCACCTTTTTTAAATAGTGGGGTTACATTAGATACCCACCAATCCATGGGAACTGTTCCAGAGTTTGCAGAATTTGGAAGATGACCAGCAATACATCAACTATATCTAGGACCACTTCCTTAAATACCCTTGGATGTAGATTATCAGGCCCTGCGGATTTATCGGCCTTGAATCCCGTCAATTTCCCTAACACAGTTTCCCTACAAATACTGATTTCAATCAGTTCCTCCCTCTCATTAGACCCTATGTTCCCCGACATCTCTGGGAGGTTATTTGTGTCCTCCATTGCGAAGACAGAACCAAAGTATGTATTTAATTGGTATGCCATGTCTTTGTTCTCCATTATAAATTCCCCTGATTCTGACTGCAAGGGACCTACGCATGACTTCACCAATCTTTTACTCTTCACATATCTATAGAAGCTTTTACAGTCAGTTGTTATGTACCCTGCAAGCTTACTCTCATACTCTATTTTCCCCCTCTTAATTAATCCCTTTGTCCTCCTTTGCTGAATCCTAAACTGCTCCCACTCCTTAGGTTTGCTGCTTTTTCTGGACAATTTATTGTCCTCTCCTTGGATATTATGCTATCCCTAATTTCCCTTGTTAGCCAATGTTGAGTCACCTTTTTTGTTTTATTTTACGCCAAACAGGGATGAACAAATTCTGTAGTTCATCCATGCGATCTTTAAATGTTTGCCATTGCTTATCCACCATCAACCCTTTAAGTAACATTCCCCAATTCATCCTAGCCAACTCGCGCCTCATACCATCGTAGTTTCCTTTATTTAAATTCAGTTCCCAAGTCTCTGAATCAACTACTTCACTCTCCATCTTAATGAAGAATTCCTTCATATTATGATTGCTCCTCCCCAAGGGGCCTCGCACAACAAGATTGCTAACTAATCCTTTCTCATTACATAATACCCAGTCTAAGATGGCCTGATCTCTAGTTGGTTCCTCGACCTATTGGTTCAGGAAACCATCCCGTATACACTCTAGGAATTCCTCTTCCACAGTATTGTTACTAATTTGGTTAGACTAATCTATATGTAGATTAAAGTCACCCATGATAACTCCAGTGCCCTTATTGCACGCATCTCTAATTTCCCATTTAATGCCATCCCCAACCTCAGCATTACTGTTTGGGGATCTGTATACAACTCCCACTAACGTTTTCTGCCCCTTGGTATTTCTCAGCTCTACCCATACAGATTCCACATCATCAGAGCTAATATCCTTCCTTACTATTGTGTTAATCTCCTCTTTAACCAGCAATGCTACCCCACCACCTTTTCCTTTTTGTCTGTCCTTCCTGAATATTGAATACCCCTGGATGTTGAATCCCCAGCCTTGGTCACCCTGGAGCCATGTCTCCGTAATCCCAATTACATCATATCCCTTTACATCTATTTGCACAGCAAATTCATCCACCTTATTATGAATGCTCCTCGCATTAAGACACACAGCCTTCAGGCTTTTTTTTTAACACTCTTAGACCTTTTAGAATTATTGTTTACTGTGGCCATGTTTGATTTACACCCTTGATTTCTCTGACTTCCACTTTTGCTTTTCTCCTTCCTGTCTTTTACTTCTATCCTTGCTTCCTTTTCCTCTGTCTCCCTGCACAGGTTCCCAACCCCCTGCCATTTTAGTTTAAACTCTCCCCAACAGCACTAGCAAACACTCCCCCTAGGACATCAGTCCCAGTCCTGCCCAGGTGCAAACCGTCCAGTTTGTACTGGTCCCACCTCCCCCAGAACCGGTTCCAATGTCCCAGGAATTTGAATCCTTCTCCCTTGCACCATTCTTCTAGCCACGTATTCATCTGAAATATCCTTCTATTTCTACTCTGATTAGCACGTGGCACTCTTAGCAATCCTGAGATTACTACCTTTGAGGTCCTATTTTTTAATTTACCTCCTAACTCCCTATATTCAGCTTTTAGGACCTCATCCCATTTTTTATCTATATCGTTGGTACCTATATGCTCCATGACAACTGGCTGTTCACCCTCCCCCTCCAGAATGCCCTGCAGCCGCTCCGAGGCATCCTTGACCCTTGCATCAGGGAGGCAACATACCATCCTGGAGTCTCGTTTGCGGCTGCAGAAAAACCTATCTATTCCCCTTGCAATAGAATCCCCTATCACTATAGCTCTCCTGTTCTTTTTCCTCCCGTCCCGTGCAGCAGAACCACCCATGGTGCCAGGAAGTTGGTTGCTGCTGCCTTCCCCCAATAAGCCTTCCTCCCCAACAATATCCAAAGCGGTATATCTGTTTGAGAGGGGGATGGCCACAGGGGACCCCTGCACTTCCTGCCTGCACCTACTACTCTGCCTGGTGGTCACCCTTTCCCTTCCTGCCTGTGCAGCCTTTACCTGTGGTGTGACCAACTGATTAAACATGATATCCATGACATCCTCAGCATCGCAAATGCTCCAGTATGTATCCATTCGCAGCTCCAGAGCCGCAATGCGGTCTGCCAGTAGCTGCAGCTGGATACACTTCCCGCACACATGGTCGTCAGGGACATAGGAAGTGTCCCTGATTTCCCACATAATGCAGGAGGAGCATGCCACAGGGCCCAGCTTTGCTGCCATGACTTACCCTTTAATTAATTTAAATTTAATCAATACCACCAATTATCCTACAATTAAATGATATACTAAAGGGCCCTTGTTTCCTAGTACTCCCCGCTACACAACAGAGACCTTAGAAAATATAACCACAAAATTAAGACCTTCTGAACTTTATAAACTATGGCCTAGAAATTGGGTTGGGGCGCCAAAGTGGCGCAAAAGACGCCTGAGCGCAGGATTTAGCACAGCGATCGGAGTAATTCCTGTAGTGCATGTACCTTTAAGAGCCCCTGTGTACTGTAATACCGGTAGTGACCACTCGGGTATATAAGCCCCTGGCCTCCAGTCCCCCCCCGAGACCTCCCCGCCCCAGGCCTCCGATACCCCCCCCCCGAGACCTCCCCACCCCAGGCCTCCGATTCCCCCGAGACCTCCCCGCCCCTGGCCTCCGATCCCCCCCGAGACCTCCCCGCCCCCGGCCTCTGATCCCCCCTCCCCTCCGGCCCTCACCATTTCGCACCTCCAACCCGCGATTCTCTTCGGAAATTGGGAACTCTCACCCCCAAAACTCTGTGCATGCTGAGTCAATTGAAATTTTCAAGACTGATATCAGCAGATTTTTCTTTGATTTTTATTAGGTAAGAGATTCAAGGGATAAGGATCAGAGGTAGGTAAATAGAGTTGAGGTACAGATCAGCCATGATCGAATTGAATTGTGGGACAGACTAGAGGGGCTGAATGGCCTACTCCCGTTCCTATTTTCCTATATTCATTCAAAGAGTTAGAAGGTGATACTTTTGCTGCCTTGGAATGTGATAATTAACTGTAGTGAAAAAAACAATAACCAAATAATGAATTATCACTTAGTAGTCTGTATCCTGTGGCACATCCCATAATCTGTTGAAAAGCAAGCCCATAGAAGACAAAACTATTGGTGATGTGTTGTTACAGCTTTTCTTTATTCTTTGTACTCCACATATAGGTTGCCTAGCCAACTGAAAAATAATCGGAGGGAGGCCTGACTCTTTCAGTACATTGAAGCTGGAACCACATGATGCTTTCCATCCTGCAAAAGATAAGAGTGTCATGTGGCTGCTATACTCTTTCTCTCATTATTATCATTCATAGTTTCATTGTATCTGCTCCATCATGAGAAAAAGGCTTGTTAGTCTAATTTGATTTGCTTCAGCTCTTTTTGGCTAAAAAAAGTCAAATACTCCTCGGAATAGATTTTAGAGAATATTTTCATCTTGTATACTGGATTTTAAGTTCTTTTGGAAAAAAATGAAGAAATCCATTCTTGCTTTCAGATGGTCAAGCGAGTTACTGCCAGTATCCTTTATGCCAAGGATAACTTGGCTGAGTGCAAGTTTTGTCCTGGCTTTCAGAAAAGAGTGAAGCAAGACTTCAAAAGCTGTCTTTTTATGTCAGTATTATCTCCCTTATTTCACAGTCTTTTTTCCTAACTCTGTTGACTCCATACGATTTCACAGCTGCCAGCCTCCTCGCCCATGTTGCTATTCTTCATGTGTGAGCGTGGACAGTGATTGCTGGTGGTTTATTCAACCAAAGATGGCATCACAGCTCAGTCATCGTCCGATGTGCGCACACATGCACTTTCCAGCATAGGCCATCGGATTGTGATCAGAGACAGGAACCATGACTGATTTTTCCTTCCCTTGCCCAGGAGTGCTGGGGCCAATTAAAGTGCCCTTCTGTCACCAGGGTGAAATCAGCTAACTCAAGAGTTCGACCTGTCAAAATTGTATAATTATCCTTCGGATTGTCAGCAATTTCAGCTTGCACACCCTGACACAGAAACCAACCCCGAAATGTTAACTGTAATAAAGCTATGCGATTAATCTTAACACTGCAACATTTCATTAAGATACACACACACACTTTAAACAAAAATAAAGGCCGGCAATTCCCTCAGAGCCGGTGCCGCTCCACCACCGTAACGTCACCAAAGGTGCGGCAGAAATCCCATGTACATGTCGCACTTCCAGCAAAGTTAAAAATGTTCTTGTTCCTTCTCATCTCTTTTTCAGACAATTCTTGATACTTCCCATTTTCTCTCTATTTTTGCTACTTTAACTTTGCTTATAAATTATTTCTAAATAACATTCTGGGGTGATTTTCCCCGATACTTTAGGTGCTAAAGAGCCTCAGAGGTGACCAAGATGGGATCTTAAGCTGAAACGACAGTTTAGCCCGCGTTTAGAGTAAGATGCCATCTTGGTAAAGGAGTTGAAGTGCGCGCTAGGAACGGCCACCTGGAGGATCGTTAAGCAGCTGATTGCTACTTAAATTGCCTGCTAGCATTCACTAAGGAGGCTGTAAGGCATCTTGGTGGCTAGCGCTTCAACTAATGCCCTCTCCTAACAGCGACCAGCTGATTGGGAGTAAACAAGGTGTCGCAGAGGATTTTGAGTGCTACTTAAAGGTATATCCCATTTTACTGTTCACTTGCTGCTGGAGGTTTGAAGAGGGCTTTTGAAACACATCAGGAAAGTTTCTGGGACACGTTGTCAAGACTTCTCCAACACTCTATGATGTGCCTCAATAAATCCGAGACTCGATGTTAGTGAAACAAAACAAGGCTTTTATTGACTTAGAAGGTAACACACAGAGGAGAATGTATCTTCCATCCAGAGGTCTGCCGCACTGGATGTGCTGCAGGCTGGGCCAGCTTACATAGGAGCCAAGTATGGGCGGAGCCCTACACACAGTACAATACAATGGAAATGAAACTGAAACCAACCACAGTCACAGGCAGAGAAATGCTGATGAGTGATGAATGGAATATTTCATCACATTCACCCCTTCTATAGATTTAGTCTGTTCGGGGGTTTGATAGTCCTCTGCGACCGACGTGGCTGTTGTGGTGCCGCGGGTGTCGGCTGGGTGTCCCCGGTGGCCTCCTGGGTCTCTGCCGGGGGTGCCGCCAGGGTTGTTGAAGGGGTAGTTGGTGGGGGTACCGTTGATCGATGTTCTTCCGGAGGTGATGAAAGAGTAGTGGGTGGGTAAGAGTTGCTGTGGTCGTTGTTGCTGCTGTTGTCGTGGTTGTTGTCGTTACCAGCTGGGGCGACATCTTTTATGCACACGGTGTCCTCCCTTCTGTCGGCATGCCGGACATACGCGTATTGGGGGTTGGCGTGGAGTAGGTGCACTGACTCCACGAGAGGGTCTGTCTTGTGGCCCCTCACATGCCTTCGCACGAATACCGGACCTGGGGTGGAGAGCCATGACGGCATGGATACGCCTGAGGTGGATTTCCGGGGAAAGACAAACATTCGCTCATGAGGCGTGGCATTAGTGGCAGTACAAAATAGCGACCGTATCGAATGGAGCACATCTGGGAGGACTTCCTGCCAGTGGGAGATAGGGAGGCCTTTGGTCCTTAGAGCTAGAGTGACTGCTTTCCATACTGTCCCGTTCTCTCGCTCCACTTGACCGTTACCCCGGGGGTTGTAGCTGGTGGTACAGCTCGTGGCAATCCCCCTGGACAGCATGTACTGGCGTAGCTCTTCACTCATGAAGGACGCCCCCCTATCCGTATGGATGTAGCTCGGCATACCGAACAGGCAGAACAGGCTGTTGAGGCATTTAATGACCGTGGCGCTGGTCAGGTCTGGGCAGGGGAAGGCGAATGGGAACCGGGAGTATTCATCCACAATGTTCAGGAAGTAAACATTGCGGTCGACGGACGGGAGGGGGCCCTTGAAATCTAAGCTGAGCCGCTCAAAGGGCCGTGTAGCTTTGATTAAGTGGGCTCTATCTGGATGGTAGAACCGAGACTTGCACTCAGCGCAAGTGCGACAGTTCCTGGTCAGGGACCGAACTTCCTCAATCGAGTAGGGTAAGTTGCGGGACTTTATGAAGTGGAACAGCCGCGTGACCCCTGGGTGGCAGAGGTCATTGTGGAGGGTCTGTAGCCGATCCCCGGTGGCGCTGGCACACATCTCTCGTGAGAGGGCGTCGGGGGATTCGTTAAGGGCCCCTGGCCGGTAAATGATGTCATAATTGAAGGTGGCGAGCTCGATCCGCCACCTAAGAATATTTTCATATCACGGGCTATTGCTGCGTTCAATAATGCGCTCTTTCAGGAGCCTGTCTACCTCGGTCGCGATAAACCGCCTGTCCTCCCAGCTGTACCTCCTGCTTTTGGTCGCTGTTGGCCGGCAGTTAGGGGTAAGGTTCGCGAATAGCGAAGGCGGCTTTACCTTCAGGGTAGCCAGACCGCACACTGTGAGGGGCGGCTGGGACCCACCGTAATTGAGCGTGATGCTTTGGTGGTAGCACTGGAAATCCAGGCCCAAGATCACGCTCGCACATAGATTCTTCATGATTAATACTTTAAAATTATCGTATACAGTTCCGTCAACGGACAATTGTACCGTGCAGTAACCCATAATGGTCGATGTCTGGGTTTTATCAGCCATGGAGATGGTACCCCGAGTAGGGACCACCTTTAGGGAGAGTTGTTGTACCAGATCAGGGTGGATAAAACTCTCCGTGCTTCCACTGTCAATTAAACATTTAACCCTGCACCCGTTTATCTCGATGTCCACCATTGATTTGGATAGCGGTTGCGGCCTGGTCTGGTCCACTGTGACCGATGCCACTGTAGGGCCCTGATCGAGACAAGATGGCGTCCACGCTGTCTGCTCACAAGATGGCGGACCCCACGAGGTCGGGCAAGATGGCATCCAAGATGGCCGCTCCCACGGCGCACACGCGGCGGTGGCGGGTTTTCCGGCGGGGTTCCCTCTGCACACCTTCCCGAAGTGCCCCTTCTTACCGCACTTAAAGCAGGTGGTGCCTTTCGCCGGGCACAGGTTTCTGGTGTGCTTCGGCTGCCCGCAGAAGTAGCAGTTGGGTCCCCGACGCATCGCGGCTGTCGTAGGGCTTCTGGGGCGAGAGCGGGGCCCCGACGGTGTCGGGCTGCTGGGCAGGGAAGATGCCTTCCAAGATGGCGGCGCCCTTGGTGCACACGTGGCGGCGTGGATGGCGCGGGCTGAAGAGTAGGCGTCCGAGTTTCTCTGGGCCACATCCAGGGATCGTGCTGTGTCCGCAGCCTGTTTCAGGTCCAATCCCGTTTTTTCCAGCAGTCTCTGCCGGATGTAAGTGGAGCTGAGGCCTGTGATAAAGGCATCGCGAACAAGCTCGTCAGTGTACACTGCGGCTTTTACATCTTGGTACTTGCAGTCTTTGCCAAGCGTTTTCAGGGTGCCTAGGAACTCCTCCACCGATTCCCCAGGTCGCTGTGCGCGAGTAGCGAGCAGGTGCCTAGCATACACCTCATTCGTAGGCTGCTGGTAATGCGCCTTTAAGATGTCGCAGGCGACCGGGTACGTGTCGGCGTCTTGGATGAGGGGGTAAACCCGGTGGCTTACCCAATTCCGCAGAATTCCGAGTTTCATACTCGCAGCGTCCGTAGCGTCTTTGACGGCTGCGGAATTGTCCAGGAAGAATTCCATACACATAAACCAGTGTCCGAAGCGTGCCGATGTGTCCGAAGCATGCTGGTCCAAATCCAAACGTTCGGGTTTCAAGAGTTGATCCATTGTGTTGAAAATTAAGTCAATAAAATTGATGTGCCTCAATAAATCCGAGACTCGATGTTAGCGAAACAAAACAAGACTTTTATTGGCTTAGAAGGTAACACACAGAGGAGAATGTATCTTCCATCCAGAGGTCTGCCGTACTGGATGTGCTGCAGGCTGGGCCAGCTTACATAGGAGCCAGGTATGGGTGGAGCCCTACACACAGTACAATACAAAGGAAATGAAACTGAAACCAACCACAGTCACAGGCAGAGAAATACTGATGAGTGATGAATGGAATATTTCATCACACTCTATCAACAGTTATTCTGGAAATTCTCTGAGGACTTCACCTAAAAGGAGTGAGTACTGTGCTACTCCACCTTATAGGACACTGTAGGAATTGACGAATTCCTATAAATAACTGAGATCGACACCAGGGAAAAAGTAAACAGGTCTTTACTGATCAGAGACTCCACGAGGAATGCCTGGGCAGCCCCGTGACTTGCGACGTGACATCATCACGTTTGCCCGCGTTTTCCCGCGCTCTTAAAGGGGCCACGCCCCGTACATGCAAACTCTATACACAAAACACAATAATGCCTAACACAATGGTACAGGTTTAGGCTGGTGTTAGAACATCGTTAAAGGGAATTATATACAGTCAGCCAGTCATTCAGTGGTTCTGCCACATGCGCCCCCCCAGAATTCGCTTTAACGGACAAAGTCAAATGGTGAGGGGGTCTGACGAGCCTGTCAGAATGACTCCTGCACTCTCGAGGCAGAGGCTGCTGGGTGGCTGGCGGTCTGGCGGGCGGGTGCACTTGGTCTGCGGTGATGACGATGGGTGGCCGACCCCGTCTCGGCGGCTCTGCTGCCTCGACGGGGCGGTCGAGGTCCAAATGTGCTGGCTTTAAGCAGTCGACCGAAATGTGGTCCGGTTTACCGCCAATATCTACCGTGAAGGTTTTGTCCCTGCCTCCAACACGTGGAAGGGACCGGTATATGGGGCCTTGAGCGGATCCCTATGTTGCTGATGGTGAATAACAACATATTCAGCCTTGTGCAGCCCCGTGGGAACGTGTGACCTCTGCAGCCCATGGTGCGAAGTGGGTACCGGTGCAAAACATCTGGCCGCCTCTTGGCGACTAGCCAACTGAGCAGACGCGGACCATGGCTCTGTCGATGTTGGTAGGAAGTCCCCTGGGACACGCAGCGGTTAACCATACACCAGCTCCGCGGATGAAGAGTGAAGGTCTTCTTTGGGGGCCGTGCGAAGGCCCAACAGGACCCACGGTAGCTTGTCTGCCCATCCAGCGTCCTGGAGACTGGCCCTCAGGGCGGCTTTCATTGATCGGTGGAAGCGTTTGCAGAGGCCATTCACCTGTGGGTGGTAGGCTATGGTGCGGTGTAATTTGACACCGAGTCCTTGGGCCACTGCATTCCAGAGTTCGGAGGAAAACTGCAATCCCCTGTCTGACGAAATATCTGCAGGTACTCCGAAATGGGCGATCCAGGAGGAAATGAATGCCCTGGCCACGACCGCCGAAGTAGTGGATGACAGGGGGACCACCTCCGGCCATCTGGTGGTGCGGTCCACCATGGTCAGGATGTGTGAAAAACCATGGGAGGGTAGAAGTGGTCCTACCAGGTCGACGTTGACATGGTGAAAACGTCGCTCCGGAACTGTGAAGGTGGCCAACGGAGCTTTGATGTGGCGCTGTACCTTGGCCCTTTGGCAGACCACGCAGGTGTTGGCCCAGTCGCGGACTTCCTTATGCATGCCATGCCATACAAACTTCGCTGACATCAGTTTCTGAGAGGCCTTCATTCCTGGGTGTGACAACCCATGTATGGCGTCGAACACTTTGCGGCGCCAGACGACCGGCACGACAGGGCGAGAATCATGTACGGAGACGTCACACAACAGCGTGGTACCGGCCGCATGGAACATGACGTCGGCCAACTGGAGGCCAGTGATGGCTGTTCTGTAAGCTTGGACTTCCGGGTCTGAGGCTTGGTCCGCTGCCATGAGGGCGTAGTCGATGCCCAAATGAACCGTATTGACGATCGCGTGGGAGAGGCAGTCTGCCACCAGGTTGTCCTTACTGGACACGTGCTGTATATCCGTGATGAATTCGGATATGTAGGTCAGTTGACGCTGCTGTCGGGCTGACCATGGTTCGGCGGCCTTGGCCATTGCAAAGGTTAACGGCTTATGGTCCACAAAGGCGGTGAAAGGACGTCCTTCTAGCAGGAACCTAAAATGGCGGATGGGCAGAAAAAGGGCGAGCAACTCCTGGTCGAACGTGCTATATGCTCTCTCATTCTGCCGTAGTTGATGGCTGAAGAATGCCAATGGTTGCCACGTTCCGTTCACCCACATCGGCAACGGGTGGAAGCGGAGCAGCGCGGCAGAGTGACTACAAGAGGCCCCAGAGTCTCAGGTAGGCCTCAGTGTGGCATCGGCAGCGGGTGGAGGCGGAGCAGCGCGGCAGAGCGACTACAAGAGGCCCCAGAGGCTCAGGTAGGTCTCACCAATCTCCAATCTCAGGCAAGGAGAGAGGTAAAAAGCATTCAAGGTGTGACATCACCACAAAACAGGTAGGTGATTGGTTGGAGTATTTCTCTCGTTTTAAAACTTTAAGTCTGTGGTTTATAGTTTTTAAAGTTGCTGTGGTGTACCAAGGCCTTTCTGGTGCAGAGTGACTGTTGGTAAACCATTTAACTGGTGTAACTAGTGGAACTGATTTAATTTAAATCCAATTAATTAAAGGGGATACTAGCCTCTAAAATCGGGCAGAGGGTGTCCATAACTAACAATAAAAAATTTAATTAATTACATAAAATGGAGCAGGTGATGTGTTATGATGCGCTATCAATTACTCAAAAGACTGAGGTTAAGCGAGTAACTAACAGGCTTTTATTAACAAGAGAATGAAGGTGTGCCTCGAGTGGTTGACCAGTCCAGAATACAGAGGGACTGTGGAGCAGTCACCTTTATACCTGGACTCGTGGGAGGAGTCAGCCGAGGCATGTACAGACATATACACAGTGGAATACAAACACCCACACAGGCAGGTATAACAGTGGTTTACCACATTCAACCCTTGTTTAAAACTGAGTCCGGCGGGGTGAAGTGTATTAAAAGTTTGTGTATTGGAGTCTCTCCGGAGGTCTTGTCTGCTGCTGTGATCGACGTGGCGATGGCAGGGGTAGTGAAGCTGTGGTGTATGTAACCTGTTCCACCTTAAAGAGAACTACCTTAAGAGATGTACGACTTTCTCTTGGCTGCTGTATACTGTAATACTGTAATACCGGTGGTGACCACACCGGTATATAAGTGTTGTGCAAGGATTTGCTGGGAAGTTCAGCCCTGACCTTCGAATAGTAAAGACCTGTTAAAAGTTATTCTTGTTGTCTGTGTCCAGTGATTGATCCTAAACATAACTGGAACATACAGACTCAACAGTGGCGACGAGTCCGATCTTACCCTGCGGCAAATTTACATCCAAGGCAGCTTCGTCCTCAAAACGGGCGTCGAGAAGAGGCATCCGCCCTCATCATCCTGCTGAGCACTATCGCACGGGAGGCATCGAGAACCCGGGTTAAAAAGAAAAAGAATTCTGACCACGAAGCCCTCCATCAGCGACAGGCAGTGATCATCCCTTCTACCATAGTGGTGGGTAAGCCGATCAGCGACACGAGCAGAAAGTCGGCCGCGTTGACTGTGGAGTAAGGGAGGGAAAACGGAGGAATAAGGGCGGAGAGCTCGACCACGGCCGGTAGAAAGGGCCGGGCTGCAATCGAGGCCGAGAGGCGCAGCGACTGGGGCAGCTTAAGGCTCGAGAGCCGCGGAGAACTCAAACGCAGCCGGTGTACAGGACCGGGCTGCGAGCGGGGCTGCGAGGCAAAGCAGCGTCGGGGAGTTGAGAAGCTTAAGGCACGAGAGCCGCGGAGAATTCAAACGCAGCCGGTGTAAAGGACCGGGCTGCAAGCGGGGCTGCAAGGCAAAGCAGCGTCGGGGAGTGAGAACCGCTGGGGAGGCGAGAACGGCAGCAGCAAGGCAATCGCCATTGCAGCCAGCGGGGGAAGAAGGCAAACGCAGGAATCCGCCATTGTAGTCGGCGGGGAAGAAGACGAGTGCGGGAAAGACCGCCAAGCGCGGGAAGCCGTCATTTTAGTAGGCGGGGAAGAAGACAAGCGCGGGAAGCCGCCATTTTAAAAAGCTTTAAAAATTTTAAAAACTTGCAAGGATGCCTAAACATGGGAGCATTAATACCTTTGATAGTGATGTCAAAGATTGGACCACGTATGTAGAACGCCTGGAAGTTTATTGTAAAGCAAATAAGGTACCAGATGATGAGAAAGCATTAACCTTATTAAGCTCAATGGGGGCGAAGACATACGGGCTATTGAAGCACCTTCTATCACCAAATAAACCGGCGGATCAGACCTTCGCGAATATTGTTACTGTCCTGAAAAATCATTTAAACCCCACGCCGCTGATGATAGCGGAACGATTTAAATTTTACAGAAGAACGCAGTTGAAAGACGAAAGCAACGCTGAATTTTTAATTGAACTACGTAAGCTATCGAAGTACTGTCAGTTTGGGACAGGGCTAGCAGATGCGCTGAGAGATAAATTTGCGTGTGGATTGTTAAAAGAAGGAACACAAAAGCGACTGCTTGAAGAGAATGATCTTACGCTTGATAAAGCTGTCACTATTGCAGCATCGCAAGAAGCCGCAGCAAGAGGCACTGCGGAAATGCAGCTACGGTCACCGGAACTCTGTACCAATCAAATGGTCTTGAGTACAGTAAAATGTTATCGTTGTGGAAAGACAACACATGATCAGAACCAGTGCTGGTTCAAAAATCAGGAATGCAGAAAATGTGGCAGGCTTGGTCACATAGCTAAAGTATGCCGGTCAGGAAAGAAGACCAGCAACAAAAAGTCACCGCAGGAAAAGTACAAAAAGGTACACAAGGTGACAGAGAACAATTCGAACGAACAGAAGTCAGATTCAGGCGCCAGCAGTAATGAACTGGGTAGTCTAAGAGTACACAATGTTGGGAAGGAAGCAGACCTCCAAACAATTTGGGTCACACTTCAGATAGCAGGAGTCCAAGTGAAGATGGAATTGGACACTGGATCGGCATTAACGGTCATGAATAAGAAAGATTACAAAAGGTTATTCCCACATATTCCCCTACAGGATACGGAGATTGTATTGAAAACATACACGGGGCAAAGAGTATACCCCATCGGGAAGATAGAGGTAAAGGTGGTCCACAAGGGCAAAGAAAGCCGAGGAATGGACTTATATGTGCTACCTGAGGGAGGTCCACCACTACTGGGACGGGAGTGGATTAGGAAAATAAATATGGACTGGCATTCCTTAAAAGCACTAACGGTAGATTCCGGTACAAAAGTTGTCAAACCTAAACGATTGTCCAGAATATTGGACGATGCTAAAGAGGTGTTCCAACAAGGACTGGGAACACTGAGAGGAATTACAGCAAACATCAAGGTTGAAGAACATGCAAACCCGAAATTTTTCAAAGCCAGACCGGTACCTTATGCAATACGACCTGCTGTGGAAGCTGAGCTGGAAGGGCTAGAACATTCAGGAGTACTGTCTAAGGTAGACTGGAGTGAGTGGGCCACGCCCATTGTCCCAGTCATGAAGCGTTCATCGAGCAACAAGCCGGGGGAACCGGGGAAGGTTCGCATCTGTGGTGATTTCAAGATCACTGTTAATATGGTGCTTCACACGGTGCAGTATCCGCTTCCACGGATTGAGGATATCTTCGCTTCGTTGTCTGGCGGGAAACACTTCACCAAGATAGACCTGGCGCAGGCGTACTTACAGATGGAAGTTGAGGAAGAGTCACGCCAGTATCTCACGATCAACACGCATAGAGGCTTGTACCGGTATAATAGACTGGTTTTTGGAGTGGCATCGGCTCCAGCAATTTGGCAGAGGGCCATGGAGCAGGTATTACAGGGAATTCCAGGTACACAATGTTACCTGGACGATATTCTGATTACAGGAGATGATGACGAGGAACACCTTGCAAACTTGGAACTGGTGCTCACCAGATTGAAAGAATATGGTCTTCGAGTTAATCGCCAGAAATGTGAATTCTTTCAGAAGCGGATCTCGTACTGTGGTCATGTCATTGACCAGGAGGGGCTTCATAAGTCTCCTGACAAGATCGAAGCTGTTGTGAAGGCTCCCGCTCCGGATAATGTATCCCAATTGAGGTCGTTTCTAGGGTTGATTAACTATTACCATAAGTTTCTGCCAAATTTATCCACGGTGCTGCACCCGCTGAATGCTCTTTTGCAGAAGGGAGTACCATGGAAGTGGAGCGAGGACTGTAAGAGGGCCTTTCGCGAAAGCAAGGCATTGATCACTTCAGAGGAAGTGTTGGCTCACTTCAACCCAACGCTGCCTATTCGTTTCGCTTGTGATGCTTCTCCATATGGTATTGGGGCAGTACTCTCACACAAGTTGCCAAATGGCCAGGAGAGGCCAGTTGCGTTCGCATCCAGATCATTGACCTCCGCTGAGCGCAACTATGCTCAGATAGATAGGGAGGCTCTCAGCCTTGTGTGGGGAGTAAAGAAGTTTAATCATTACCTGCAGGGCCAAAAGTTTACGCTTCTGACAGACCACCAGCCGTTGGTATCCATTTTTAACCCTAAGAAGGGTGTTTCGGCGATGACAGCACAGAGACTCCAGAGATGGTCCCTTTTCCTAGGGGCACATCAATATCAGATAGAATTCAAAGGTACAAAGCAGCATGGTAATGCTGATGGGCTGTCGCGTCTGCCACTACCTACAGAGGAGGAGGCACCGACGGTTGACCCTGTTGAGTTATTTCACTCGACCATCATCGAATGTTTACCAGTCACCAATGCAAGTATTGAAAGAGAAACCAGGAACGACCCGACACTGTCCAGGGTCTACGAAGTGACAGTGAAGGGATGGCCAGCACATGGTGATCCACTGTTACTGGCATTCTCAGCAAGACGAGAACAGCTGTCCGTCTGTCAAGGAACATTGATGTATGGAACAAGGGTGATTATTCCTCCTAAGTTAAGAGAGAGAGTTCTAAAGGAACTGCATGAAGGTCATCTGGGGGGAGTCAAGATGAAAAGCCTTGCTAGGGCTTATGTGTGGTGGCCGGGTATCGACCAACAGATAGAGGAGCTGACGAAAAGCTGCTCAGGGTGCCAAAAAGTGCAAAATGCACCTCCGATTGCACCGCTGCATCCATGGGAATGGCCTTCAATCCCATGGCAACGTGTACATATTGACTTTGCTGGTCCTTTCATGGACTCCATGTTTTTAATTGCGGTGGACGCACATTCTAAGTGGCCAGAAGTGATTAAGATGACTACCACTACCTCGGAAAAGACGATCGCGGTGTTAAGAACGATATTTGCGAGAAATGGATTGCCAGAACAAATATGTTCAGACAACGGACCGCAGTTCGTGTCAGAAGAATTCCAGAGATTCATGAAGAAGAATGGGGTGAAACATTATACCTCTGCCCCATATCATCCGGCTACAAACGGGTTGGCCGAGAGATTTGTACAAACGTTTAAAAAAGCAATAAAGGCCATGAGCGAAGATCAGATTCCACTACAACACAAGGTGGACAAATTCCTACTGGCATATCGAAACGCCACTCATGCAGTGACAAACCAAAGTCCTGCCATGATGTTCTACAACAGGAGGTTGCGGTCCAGGTTGGACTTGTTAAAACCAAATGTGCGGAGGGAAGTTGAAAACAAACAGTTCCAGCATATAAATAACAAGACCACTCGGAGTTTCGAAATAGGACAACCAGTGTTAGCCCGGGGCTATAAAAACGAGAAATGGCAATCTGGAACAATTCGGGCCAGACAAGGACCCCTGATGTACACGGTAGATATTGGTGAAAATGTAATACGGCGTCATGCTGACCAACTGGTAGAATCGAGAACAAGGGTCGAACCCATGGTTACGGCAGAGACAACCGTGAAAGAAGTTAGTGAACCTGAAGCATCTACCTCAGAAGTGAATGTACCTGATGATGATGTCCAATCCATAAGAGACCAACTAGATGAGTCACCCCAGCAACGAGAATCAGAGACCCCTGAAAGGCGTTATCCAACTCGAATCAGGAGGCCTCCTCAGAGACTGAATCTTTGAACTGTTTTGCATGAAGTTGTATATATATATGTTATTATGTTATGTTAAATGGGGATATAACTGTTAAGCTAAAAAGGGAGGATTGTGGTGTATGTAACCTGTTCCACCTTAAAGAGAACTACCTTAAGAGATGTACTACTTTCTCTTGGCTGCTGTATACTGTAATACTGGAGTACCGGTGGTGACCACACCGGTATATAAGTGTTGTGCAAGGATTTGCTGGGCAGTTAAGCCCTGACCTTCGAATAGTAAAGACCTGTTAAAAGTTATTCTTGTTGTCTGTGTCCAGTGATTGATCCTAAACATAACTGGAACATACAGACTCAACAGAAGCTTCCGGCGTCGAGTCCCGCGTAGGCTGGTGCACTGGTGTGTAGTCCTCGTGGGTGTCGAGCGGGTCGCGGGGCCCAGGCGTGCCGTCTGCTGGGGTTGGATATTGGATCGTGGGGGGGGGTGGTAGTGGGTAGTGGGTTACTGGGGCCCCCGAGGGTGCGAGGTCTCGTATGGAGACTGTGTCCTCCCGCCCGTCCGGGTACGCAATGTAAGCATACTGGGGGTTGGCGTGGAGGAGGTCGACCCTCTCAGCCAGGGGGTCCGTTTTATGGGTCCTCACGTGTCTTCTCAGTAGGACCGGCCCTGGGGACGTCAGCCATGGTGGTAGCGATGTCCCCGATGTGGACTTCCTTGGGAAGACAAACATTTTCTCATGAGGGGTGGCGTTAGTCGCAGTGCAGAGCAGTGACCGAATAGAGTGGAGCGCATCGGGGAGCACATCCTGCCAGCGGGAGGTCGGAAGGCCCCTAGACTTTAAGGCTAGCAGGGCGGCCTTCCAAACTGTCGCATTCTCTCTTTCCACCTGTCCGTTCCCCCGGGGGTTGTAACTGGTGGTCCTGCTTGTGGCAATACCCCTAGCGAGCAGGTACTGGCGGAGTTCGTCGCTCATAAACGATGAGCCCCGGTCGCTATGGATATAGCTAGGGAAACCGAACAGGGTGAAGAGGTCGTTCAGACATTTAATGACCGTGGCACTGGTCATGTCCGGGCAGGGGATGGCGAACGGGAAACGGGAGTACTCATCAATAATGTTGAGGAAGTACACATTGCGGTCGGAGGAGGGGAGAGGCCCTTTAAAATCAACGCTCAGGCGCTCGAAGGGGCGAGTGGCTTTTATCAGGTGAGCCCTGTCTGGTCTATAAAAGTGCGGTTTGCACTCAGCGCAGACTTGGCATTTCCTGGTCATGGTCCTGACCTCCTCAATGGAGTAAGGCAGGTTGCGGGCCTTGATGAAGTGGAAGAACCTGGTGACCCCCGGGTGGCAGAGGTCATTGTGGAGGGCCCGCAGTCTATCGATCTGCGCGCTGGCGCAGGTGCCACGCGATAGAGCATCCGGGGGTTCATTGAGCTTCCCGGGCCGGTACAAGATCTCGTAATTGTAGGTGGAAAGTTCGATTCTCCACCTCAAGATCTTGTCGTTTTTGATTTTGCCCCTCTGCTTGTTGTTAAACATAAAAGCAACTGAACGCTGGTCAGTGAGCAGGGTAAATCGTTTACCGGCCAGGTAGTGCCTCCAATGACGCACAGCCTCCACAATAGCCTGGGCCTCCTTCTCAACAGCGGAGTGTCTGGTCTCCGGGCCCTGGAGGGTTCGTGAAAAGAAGGCCACGGGTCTCCCCGCCTGATTAAGGGTAGCGGCCGGGGCAAAGTCGGACGCGTCGCTTTCCACTTGGAAGGGGATGGATTCGTCCACTGCGTGCATGGTGGCTTTGGCAATGTCTTCCTTGATACGGTGGAAGGCTAAGCGGGCCTCTGCCGTCAAGGGAAAAGAGGTGGACTTGATCAGCGGATGGGCCTTATCTGCATAGTAGGGGATCCACTGGGCGTAATAGGAGAAAAACCCTAGGCACCTCTTCAGGGCCTTGAGGCAGTGGGGCAGCGGGAGTTCCATAAGGGGACGCATCCGGTCGGGGTCGGGACCGATGACTCCGTGTTCCATAACACAGCCAAGGATGGCGAGGCGGGTTGTGCGGAATATGCACTTCTCCTTGTTATACGTCAGGTTCAGGAGTTGGGTGGTGCAGAGGAATTTTTCGAGGTTAGCGTCATGGTCCTGCAAGTCATGGCCGCAGATGGTCACATTGTCCAGATATGGGAAAGTGGCCTGCAACGCATTTTGATTGACCATCCAGTCCATCTCCCTTTGGAAGACGCCAAAGGGAACCCTAAGGAAGTGATAGAGGTGGTCGTTTGCCTCAAAGGCAGTATACTGGCGGTCCTCAGGGCAGATAAGGAGCTGGTGGTATGCTGATTTCAGGTCAATGGTCGAGAAGACGCGGTACTGCGCGATCTGGTTGACCATGTCAGCTATGCGGGGGAGTGGGTAAGCGTCCAGCAGGGTGTAGCGATTTATTGTCTGGCTGTAGTCGATGACCAGGCGCTGCTTCTCGCCGGTCTTAACGACCACAACCTGGGCTCGCCAGGGGCTGGTGCTGCCCTCAATAATCCCCTCCTTCAGGAGCCGCTCCACTTCGGATTTAATGAAAACCCTGTCCCCAGCACTGTATCGCCTGCTCTTTGTGGCGATGGGCTTACAGTCGGGGGTGAGGTTAGCAAACAGTGGGGGGGGCGGTGACTCTGAGTGTGGAGAGGTTGCACCTGGTGCGCGGCCGGCATTTTGGAAGCTGCTGGCTGTGGACTGCGAGTGGGGGGAGGGGCCCACCGTACGCCATCGTAACACTTTTAAGGTGGCACTGAAAATCTAACCCCAGTAGAACGGCAGCGCAGAGGTGGGGCAGGACCAGAAGTTTAAAATTATCGTACACAGTCCCATCTACTAAGAGTGTCACCACGCAGTAGCCGCCAATGTCCGCCGACTGGGACTCGGAGGCCATAGAAATCCGCTGGTGCGCAGGCAGGACTGGGAGAGAGCAACGCCTCACCATGTCAGGGTGGATGAAGCTCTCCGTGCTCCCAGAGTCAAAAAGGCAGGTTGTTTCGTGACCATTTACCTTAATGTCCATTGTGGACCAGGCCAGTTGGTGCGGTCTCGCTTGGTCCAGCGTAATGGAGGCCAGCGTAGGGGTCAGCGTGTCGCTGCGGGTATCAGATGAGGCTGTGTTGGGGGCCTGCTGTGTCCCGGCTGGCGTCCAAGATGGCGGCGTCCATGATCTCCATGTGGCTGGAGGCATCCAAAATGGCTGCTGTTCCGGTGGTTCGCACATGGCTGGGGAGGCCCAAGATGGCGGCCCTCACGGCCCACATGCGGCGCTGCTGGGGTTCGGGGTGGCTTTGGCCCTGCAGATGCTGGCGTAGTGTCCCTTCTTCCCGCAGCCCGAGCAGATCGCATTTTTCGCCGGGCAGCGCGCTCTGGGGTGTTTGGCCTGGCCACAGAAGTAGCATTTCTGGCCTTGGGACACTGCTGCGGTAGTTGGGCCGTTGCTGGGATGTGGCTGGGGTGGCACGGCGCTATGAGACGGTCCTACCGTGTCCCAGGCTGTCGTTCCCCGCGGCGTCCACGGTGCAGAGGAGTAGGCATCCATGCCCCGGTAGGCTGCGTCCAATGATAGTGCGAGTTCAGAAGCCTTGTTGAGGTCGAGGTCACTCTGCTCCAACAGTCGCTATCGTGTGTAATTGGACCTGTGGCCCGCTACAAAAGCGTCCCGGATAAGTTCCTCTGTGTACACGGCGGCCTTTACATCCTTACAACCACAGGCCCGGCCAAGCACAGACAGTGCCTGAAGGTATTCCTCGGTCGATTCCCCAGGTTGTTGTTTACGACTCCCCAGGAGGTGCCTGGCGTACACCTCGTTCACTGGGCACATGTACTGGTCCTTGAGGAGCTTGAGAGCAGCCGTGTACGAGGTCGCGTCCTGGATGACCGAGTACGCTCGGTGGTTCACTTTGGAGGTCAGGACATCCAGTTTGTCCTCATCCGATTTGACCGTTGGAGCGGAGGCGATCAGGAATCTTTCAAAGCACCTAAGCCAGTGAGCAAACTTGGTGGATGCGTCCGCCTCCCGATGGTCTAAGTCCAGGCATGCTGGTGTGAGGACCTTCTCCATTATAAAAAAATCTTGTTAATAAAATTAATGCGCTATCAATTACTCAAAAGACTGAGGTTAAGCGAGTAACTAACAGGCTTTTATTAACAAGAGAATGAAGGTGTGTCTCGAGTGGTCGACCAGTCCAGAATACAGAGGGACTGTGGAGCAGTCACCTTTATACCTGGACTCGTGGGAGAAGTCAGCCGAGGCATGTACAGACATGTACACAGTGGAATACAAACACCCACACAGGCAGGTATAACAGTGGTTTACCACATGATACTGTTGAGAGATGTGGGAGCCGGTGAACCCCATTGAGGCTCACGGTGATTACGTCTGTGACAAGTGTCTGCTGCTACAGGAACTCCAGCTCCGTGTTGATGAGCTGGAGTCTGAGCTTCAGGCACTGTGACACATCAGGGAGGGGGAGAAGTACCTGGACTCTGTGTATCAGGAGGTGGTCACACCTATGAAGTTAAGTAATTCAGATGTAGCCCATGGTCAGGGGCAGGACGGTGTGACTACGAGTGAGGCAGGTACGGGGATCCAGGAGGTAGAGCTGGAGGAGCCGCAGCCCTTGCTCTTGACCAACAGGTTCGAGGTTCTTACCCCCTGTGGGGACAGGAGCAGGGACTGCAGGGAGGATGAGCAACCTGGCCACAGCACCATGGAACAGGGGGCCATTCAAGAGGGGGGAGTAAATAGAAATGTTGTAGTGGTAGGGGATATTATTATTAGGGGGATAGATAGAGTTCTCTGCAGCCGAGAGCGAGAGTCCTGAAGGCTGTGTTGCCTACCCGGTGCCAGGGTTAAGGACATCTCCTCTGGGCTGGAAAGAAACTTGCAGTGGGAGGGGGTGGATCCAGTTGTCGTGGTCCATGTTGGTACAAACGACGTAGATAGGACTAGGAAGCCAGTTCTGTTAAAGGAGTATGAGCAGCTAGGGGTCAAATTAAAAAACAGAACCTCAAGGGTAATAATCTCTGGATTATTACCTGAGCCACGAGCGAATTTGGCTAGGAAAAATAAAATTAGAGAGTTAAATGAGTGGCTCAAAGACTGGTGTGGGAGAAATGGGTTTTGCTTCCTGGGACACTGGCACCAGTACTGGGGCCAGGAGGGAGCTGTTCCGTTGGGATGGGCTTCACTTGGCCAGTGCTGGGACTAGAGTCCTGGCGGATCATATAACTAGGGCTGTAGAGAAGGCTTTAAACTAACTAGTGGGGGGGAGGTTCCTAGAGAGCAAATAATAATAATGACAACAGAGAAGGTCATAGACTTAGGTAGCAGTGGGGAAATTAAAAACCAGAGCATGTCAGGAAGGGGCAGAAGGTATGGAGTAAAAGGTAAAGTAATAAAAAGGGCAAAAGCAGGAACTAAGTGTCACAAAACATATTTGAAAGTTCTCTATCTGAATGCACGTAGCATTCGTAACAAAATAGATGAGTTAATGGCACAAGTAACTAGATATGGGTATGATCTTGTGGCCATTACAGAAACATGGCTGCAGGGTGACAATGCCTGGGAATTAAACATACCAGGTTATTTAACGATCAGGAAGGACAGGCAGGAAGGAAGGGGAGGTGGGGTGGCTATGTTAATAAAGGAAGGAATCACTGTAATACAGAGAAATGATATTGGGTCAAAAGATCAGGATAATGAAACAGTTTGGGTGGAGGTAAGGAATAATAAGGGGAAAAAACACTAGTGGGCGTAGTCTATAGGCCTCCGAACAGTTGCAACTATGTTGGACGGAGTATCAATCAGGAAATAGTTGAGGCTTGTAATAAGGGAACATCTATAATTATGGGGGATTTTAACTATCATATTAATTGGACAAATCAAATTTGGCAGGGCTGCTTTGAGGATGAGTTCATTGAGTGTATTAGGGATGGGTTTCTTGAGCAGTATGTAACTGAACCGACCAGGGTGCAAGCAACCTTAGATCTGGTCCTGTGTAACGAGACAGGATTAATTAAAAATGTCCTAGTAAAGGATCCCCTTGGAATGAGTGACCATAACATGGTTGAATTCCATATTCAATTAGAGGGTGAGAAGGTTGGATCTCAAACAAGCATGCTAAGCTTGAATAAAGGAAACTATGAAGGTATGAGAGCGGAATTGAGTAGAGTGGATTGGGAAAATAGATTAAAGGGTAAGACGATACATGATCAGTGGTGTACATTTAAGAAGTTATTTTACAACTTCCAAAAAATATATATTCCACTGAGAAGAAAAGGGTGTAAAAGAAAAGACAGCCATCCGTGGCTAAGTAAAGAAATTAAGGATAGTATTCGACTAAAAACAAGGGCATATAAGGTAGCCAAATCTAGTGGGAGGATAGAGGATTGGGAAAACTTTAAAAGACAGCAAAAAATAACAAAAAGATTGATTAAGAAAGGGAAGATAGATTACAAAAGTAAATTAGCAAAAAATATAAAAACAGATAGTAAGAGTTTTTATAGTTATATAAAAAGAAAAAGGGTGGCTAAAGTAAATGTTGGTCCCTTAGAGGATGAGACCAGGAAATTAATGGTGGGAAATATGGAGATGGCAAAAACACTGAATGAATATTTTGTATCAGTCTTTACAGTAGAAGACACTAAGAATATCCCAACACTGGACAAACAGGGGGCTAAAGGGGGGGGAGGAGCTAAACACGATCAAAATCACTAAGGAAGTGGTACTCGGTAAAATAATGGGACTCAAGGCGGATAAATCACCTGGACCTGATGGCTTACATCCTAGGGTCTTGAGGGAAGTAGCGGTAGGGATTGTGGATGCATTGGTAATAATTTTCCAAAACACCCTGGACTCAGCAAAGGTCCCGGCAGACTGGAAAACTGCAAATGTAACACCCTTATTTAAAAAGGGCAGCAGACAGAAAGCTGGAAACTATAGACCGGTTAGCCTAACATCTGTGGTAGGTAAAATATTGGAGTCCACTATTAAGGAGACAGTAACAGGACATTTGGATAATCATAATTTAATAGGACAAAGTCAGCATGGTTTTATGAAGGGGAAGTCATGTTTGACAAATTTGCTGGAGTTCTTTGAGGAAGTAACATATAGGGTGGATAAAGGGGAACCAGTGGACGTAGTGTATTTAGACTTCCAAAAGGCATTTGACAAGGTGCCACACAAAAGATTATTGCTTAAGATAAAAAATCACGTGATTGGGGGTAATATTCTGGCATGGATAGAGGATTGGCTATCTAACAGAAGGCAGAGAGTTGGGATAAATGGTTCATTCTCGGACTGGCAATCAGTAACTAGTGGTGTTCCACAGGGGTCAGTGCTGGGTCCCCAACTCTTTACAATCTATATTAACGATTTGGAGGAGGGGACCGAGTGTAACATATCAAAGTTTGCAGATGATCCTAAGATGGGAGGGAAAGTAGTAAGTGAGGAGGACATAAAAAACCTGCAAGGGGACATAGAGAGGCTAAGTAAGTGGGCGGAAATTTGGCAGATGGAATACAATACTGGAAAGTGTGAGGTTATGCACTTTGGCAGGAAAAATCGTAGAGCAAGTTATTATCTTAATGGCAAGAAACTGGAAAATACTGAAGTACAAAGGGATCTGTGGGTCCTGGTGCATGAAACTCAAAAGGTTAGTATGCAGGTGCAGCAAGTGATTAAGAAGGCCAATGGAATGTTGGCTTTCATTGCTAGGGGGATAGAATATAAAAATAGGGAGGTATTGCTTCAGTTGTACAAGGTATTGGTGAGACCGCACCTGGAATACTGCACACAGTTTTGGTGTCCATACTTAAGAAAAGACATACTTGCTCTCGAGTCAGTACAAAGAAGGTTCACTTGGTTAATCCCGGGGATGAGGGGATGGACATATGAGGAGAGGTTGAGAAGATTGGGACTCTACTCATTGGAGTTCAGAAGAATGAGAGGCGATCTTATTGAAACATATAAGATTGTGAAGGGGTTGGATCGGGTGGATGCGGGGAGGATGTTCCCGATGATGGGTGAAACTAGAACTAGGGGGCATAGTCTTAGAATAAGGGGCTGCTCTTTCAAAACTGAGATGAGGAGGAACTACTTCACTCAGAGGGTGGTAGGTCCATGGAATATGCTGCCCCAAAAAGTTGTAGAAGCTACATCATTACATGAATTTAAAACAGAAATAGACAATTTCCTAGAAGCAAAGGGAATAAAGGGTTATGGGGAGCGGGCAGGAATTTGGACATGAGTCTACGTTCGGATCGGTCATGGCCCTGTGGGTAGCGGAGCGGGCCCAGGGGCCGTGTAGCCTGATCCTGCTCCTATTTCATGTGTCTAATTCTGTTAGATTCAGGAGATGGTTCTGTGATAGTAGATTGGCGGTTAGGATCAGATCAGCCATGATCTTATTGAATGGCGGAGCAGGCTCGAGGGGCCGATTGGCCTACTCCTGCTCCTATTTCTTATGTTCTTATGTTCTTATGCTGTTGCACGGCACCGACTGCGTAGTCAGACGCGTCGGTGGTGAGGGTGATGGTGGCTCCTGGCAGCGGGTGCGTCAGCATAGTCGCGTTGGCTAAGGCGCGTTTGGTGTCGGCAAATGCTCGGGCCATGTCATCCGTCCAGTCTACCGGGTTCTTGCCAGTCTTGCCCTTGAGGGCCTCGTACAGGGGCTGCATGAGCAGTGCCGCCGTAGGCACAAAGCGGTGGTAAAAATTTACCATGCCTAGGAATTCTTGCAGGGCCTTTATGTTCTGCGGGCGTGGAAAAGATGCCATCGCCTCCACTTTTGAAGGTAAAGGAACCGCTCCCTCTGACGTGATGCGATGCCCCAGGAAATCGATTTGGTGCAGGCCAAACTGACACTTGGCCGGGTTGATAATCAGGCCATGTTGGCTGAGGCATCAAAAAAGGGTGCGTAGGTGACAGGTATTTTCTTCCTTAGTTGGACTGGCAATTAGAATATCGTCCAGGTAGACGAAGAGGAATTTGAGGTCCTGCAGCACGGAGTCCATCAGGCGTTGGAAAGCCTGGGCGGCGTTCTTTAACCCAAACAGCATTCGTAGAAACTCAAAGAGGCCAAATGGGGTGATGACTGCGGTCTTCTGGACGTTTTGTGGATGCACTGGGACCTGGTGGTAGCCCCGGACGAGGTCGACTTTTGAAAACACGGTGTTCCCTGCCAAATGGACAGAGAAATCCTGAATGTGGGGGATCGGGTACCGATCAGGAGTGGTGGCGTCGTTAAGGCGTCAATAGTCGCCGCATGGCCGCCATCCAGCGCCAGCCTTCGGGATGATATGGAGGGGTGAAGACCAGGGACTATTCGACCGGCGAATAATCCCTAACCATTCCATGGTTGCGAACTCCGCCTTTGCGACCGCCAGCTTGCCAGGTTCCAGGCGCCGGGCCCGCGCGTAGACCGGGGGTCCGTTGTGTGGTGATGTGATGTTCCACATCATGTTTCATGGCCGAGGAGGAGAACGTGGGTCTTGTCAGGTCGGGGAATTCACCGAGCAGGCGGGTGAACTCATCAGGAGTCGGGAACGCACAGGAGGCGGTGCGTGACGTAGTGTTACTGCGGTAACACGGGAGAGAATTAAAAGTTGCTGCGTTGATCAGCCGCCGGTTCCTGACGTCGACCAGGAGGCTGTTGGTGCACAGGAAATCTGCGCCGAGGAGGGGCCGGGGAACTTTGGCCGTAACAAACTCCCAGTGAAAGCGTTGCCCCCCGAAGCACACCTCAACTCGCCGTCTGCCGAAGATCCGAATTGCTCCGCCATTGGCCGCTTCAAGGGTGGGGCCGTGATTCCCCGTCTGCACATCGAGGGTGAACGCGGGTAAAATGCTGCACTTCGCTCCGGTGTTGCACAGAAAATGGCGACCGGAGAGAGTGTCGGTGATGAAGAGCAACTTTCCCACGTTGCCGATCGCCAACACGGCCGCAGGGTGCCCGTTAGACCCGTTCCTCGGTGGTCGCAGTTGTTGGTTGTTTTTTTGGGGGGAAAACTGCAGGGAGGGTGGCAACGCTTCACCTTCGCGCCGAACTGCGCGTGGTAGAAACACAGCCAAGCAGGCTGACGAGCTGGGGCGGCGTCTGCGTGGGATGGGTGCCTCGTGGTGGCGCAGTTCTGCCGATTTACAGCGAAAATTTTGTCAGCCTCCGCAGCGAGTGTTGCACAGTCCCCGATTTCAGATCTGGCCAGGGCAGCTTGCTGTTCAGGCAGTTGGCTGAGGAAAATTTCTCGGAACAGGAAGCGTTCCGGTTCTGAGCCCAGGAGTGTGAGCATTTGGCTCATCAACTCTGAAGGCTTGGAGTCCCCGAGGCCGGGCATCGCGAGTAATCGACGGGCGCTCTCCGCTTTTGTGAGCCCGAAAACCTGCAGTAACCGCCCTTTGAGGGTTTCATACTTGCGCTCCGTTGGGGGGTTTTCGAGGAGGCTGACGATCCGAGAGGCGGTAGAGCTGTCGAGTGCGGAGACCACATACAGGTATTTGGTCTGATCCGCTTCGATGTTCCGCAGGGCGAACTGGGCCTCGACCTGAATAAACCACGAGGTCGCTTGCTGCTCCCAGAACTGTGGCAGCTTTAGTGAAACAACGTATGCCTCCATGCTGTGCTCTTCTTTTGTGAAAACGTTCACAAAAACGGGGTCACCAATGTAGGAATTGACGAATTCCTATAAATAACTGAGATCGACACCAGGGAACAAGTAAACAGGTCTTTACTGATCAGAGACTCCACGAGGACTGCCTGGGCAGCCCCGTGGCTTGCGACGTGATGTCATCATGTTTGCCCATGTTTTCCCGCGCTCTTAAACGGGCCACACCCCGTACATGCAAACTCTATATACAAAACACAGTAATGCCTAACACAATGGTACAGGTTTAGGCTGGTGTTAGAACATCGTTAAAGGGAATTATATACAGTCAGCCAGAGTCATTCAGTGGTTCTGCCACAACACCTTATAGAAGTCATCAGGAGAAAGGGAGTGCTTGGTAATGGACATCTTGCTTGGGGTCCCCCCTTGGTCTGCTGGAGGAATGGCAGGAGGACATGAGGCCAGACAGAGCAGCACCAGCTGCTGCAGGAGAAAGGGACAGCAGGGACAGGAGATCGAGGAGGACTCCCTCCCCGCCCTGTGGGCTCAGGACATCACTCCTCCTCTGGACCTCCTCCACCAGGACCTCCAGTGCAGCATCTGATAACCTATGTGCCCTCTCACTCAGTCCCTCAGCCATCCTGAAACAGGCCGCTGTGTGTCAGCCAGAGCACTCCACACCTTCAGTGGAAGTGGGTGTGTGGAGCCCACGAAGATTGCGACTGATCAGCGCTTGCATGTTAAATCTGCAGGTGCTTCTGTTTTAGCATCTACAGGCAAATTCAAATTATGGTAATCAGCAATTAGACCCAAAATTGCGTGCTAAAACCAGACTTTCAAACAGGCATGTCTTATTCGTGCAGCACCCATTTAGTGCCTGTTTTCATCCTTTTAGCAAAATAACCCCCTCCATTTTTTAAATTTTCTGCTACTTTTTTTGTTCTAAGTTCAAATAGTGTACTCTTTGGGTGGGTGGTGGGGGCAGTTTACATTCATTCTGGAGGTGTATTGGGCACTGGCAGGCTGCAAATCAATTTCATCCACTGGCCAATTCGATGTTGTAGTGCGGCCGTTAAGGCTGGTTTTCTTGAAAAAATGGCAGCCGCCTCACCTCTACCCGCTTCTGGTGTGGGTCATGGTGGCCGTCATTTTGGAGAGGTCAGCAGCGCTGCTATTGCTTGTGCTTGCCTCTCCAATGTAAATGTGCAGATGGTGACATTAATCGGCGTGCAATGCCTGAATTGATGCACGACGGCAATTTTTGACGTTGCCACACAACATACCGCCCCCTCCTAACCACGCACGCTGGAATGTGTGTGCGTACAGAGTCGATGTAAGCTCTTCTTAGAGGAACACACACATCTTTCATGAAAGTTTTGATTTCGGCTTTTGGAGTTTTTTAATATTTTATTGGAGTAGTGGCAATACATTTAAAATGTTGTTAAAGTGTGCAGGGAGTGCTGCTGGATGCTTGCAAGGCTTTGGATGTTAAAGGAAGGCCTCTGAGAAGACCACTTGCTCCCAGTTCTGGGGGCTCTAGTTGCAGTCCTCCTTGGGCTGCAACATCACATGGAGGTGAAGCAGAGGCAGAAAAGAGGACAAGCTGATCGCAGAGGGAAGAGGAAGAAGCAGAAGAGGAGGGAGCAGAAGAGGAGGAAGCGGAAGAGGAGGAAGCAGAAGAGGAGGAAGTGGAAGGAAGGATGCAACCCAGATAGCCCCTTTATGGCTGTGATATCTGGATGGAATCATCCGCCTGTGGTACCAGTGCCCACAACCCCAATTCCCCTTGCAACATTTGTCCCACCGCTTACCTTCCCTCTGTTACTGACCATCACAGTGTCCTCTTGGCCACAATGCTGAAATAAAAGTCACCACAAAGCAAACTTTCCAATCCAACTTTATCCATATGTGCATCCAATATTACATCAAGAGATCAACTAATCACCCTTGTGCATTCCCTTAGTGAGTGTCTTGCGTCTGCCTTTGCCTATCATAGAGATGTCACACAGTCCAACCCAACGTCTGCAGCATGGCTAGTGGAAGGCTGCTGGCTTTCTGTGGGGACACTGCAAATGGCCTTGCAGAATGACCTTGAGGAGCTGGTGGTTGGGAGTCTGAAATCGAGTGACGGTGTTTCTTCTTCTTCTTCACTCTCCTCTCCCTCTTCTTGGTCAACCACTGGCTGGGCAGGCTGGATTTATTGGGTGGCTGAAATGCAGAAGGCACAAGGATAGGGTTGTGGTGAGGGGAAGGGGGAAAACAAGCGGTGCATGTTTACACCATGTGCAGTTTGTCCATCAGAAGATATTGTGGGATGAGTGGAAGTGGGATGTGAGAAGGAGGGTAACGTATGAGGGTACCAGCATCTTGAATTCTTTCGGCCCTGCCGCTGGTCAAAGGCTCAGCCATGCCCCTGCCAAGAATGGCCAGCACCGCCTCTTACATGGGGGTGAGGTGAAACTAGGTGTGTCTTGTGTTTGGTAGAGAATGTTGGTAGGTGAGTGATGGTGAGGGGCCATGCATTGAGCAGTGTGTGATGCTAGTGGTGCAGTTGGTAGGAGACAGCTTTTGAAGATGCATTCACTGACCTTAACCACATGTCTGAGGTCATGAGGTTTCTTTGGGCAGGTCCTGGGGCAACACTACTGGCAGTGACGGCCTTGGCAATCTGAACATAAGAACATAAGAGCATAAGAATTAGGAGCAGGAGTAGGCCATATTGCCCTTTGAGCCTGCTCCACAATTCAATAAGATCATGGCTGATCTTTGAGCTTAACTCCACTTTCCTGTCCAATCTCTATATCCCTTGATTCCCCTAGAGTCCAGGAATCCATCGATCTCAGCCTTGAATATACTTAAAGACTCAGCATTCACAGCCATTTTGAGTAGAGAATTCCAAAGATTCACAACCCTCTGAGTGTAGAAATTTCTCCTGATCTTAGTCTTAAATGGCCAACCTGTTATCCTGAGACTATGTCCCCTAGTTCTAGACTCTCCAGCCAGGGGAAACAACCTCTCAGTATCTACCCTGTCAATTCCCCCTCAGAATCTTATGTTTCAATGAGATCACCTCTCATTCTTCTAAACTCCAGAGAGTATAGGCCCAATTTACTCAATCTCTCCTCACAGGACAACTCTCTCATCCCAGGATTCAATCTAGTGAACCTTTGTTGCTCCGCCTCTAAGGCATGTATATCCTTTCTCAGATAAGGAGACCAAAACTGTGCACAGTACTCCAGGTGTGGTCTCACCAAGGCCCTGTACAATTGTAGCAAGACTTCCTTACTCTTGTACTCCAACCCCCTTGCAATAAAGGCCAACATGCCATTTGTCTTCCGAATTGCTTGCTGTACCTTCATGCTAACTTTGTGTTTCCTGTACGAGGACACCTAAATATCTCTGAACACCAACATTTAATAGTTTCTCATAATTTAAAAAATATTCTGCTTTTTTATTTTTTCTATCAAAGTGAATAACCTCACATTTCCCCACATTATACTCCATCTGCCACATTATTGCCCACTCTGTAGGGGGTTTTGTCTCAGCGTGTGTGCCCAGTCAGCTCTGCCCCCGACTGTCTCTGAGCGGTTCGAATCGCTCCACACCCCCTGGGTTCTAGACACCGGATTAGGTACAGGCGGCGATACAGAAAATCGAGTAGACAAGTGGTTTGGAGCAAGAAAGCCAGAATTTTATTAAAAGGCTGAATAAAACACAATACTACTGAGAATTACTGGTATAGTTACAGGCATAAAACAGTTAATACACTTACATGGGAATGGGGAACACAAGGCACATCAAGGGAAACAAATACATTAAAAATCCTCTTATCCTTATCCCACCCCCTATACCTAACTAGCTAAAGCTATGAGGGGCCAGGAATTCATGCTCACCAATTCAAAACCTGTCGCTTTAGATGGTGGGGTTTGAGGTTCGCTATTCCTGTCCTTTGGGGTATCCCGTCGCCACGTGGTCACAGGGCACGGCGCTGAAGTTGTTTGTGCAAAGGAACCCTCCCTTTTTCTCCGTTAACGTCTTCGTCGAGTACTTCGTCATGATGGACCTTCTTCTCCTTTGGGCAGTCGCTGACGGTATTGCTGAGGTCGGGGGTCGGTTGGCAGTATTTACCGTCTAATGATTTTGCTATCAATGCTTTGAACACCAGCTTATTCTTCAACTGGGCTATTACTGTCCATGTGACAAACACCAGCTCATAACTAGGCCGTTTGTCTAGTTTTTGCTACCCATACTTCGAATACCAGCTTAATCTCAAATTGGGGTTTTTCTGTCCATACATGTTACGCCAACTTAGTCACAAAACGGCAGCTTATAACTAGGCGTTTGTTCCCCAACGCGTCTTTCACTGCCCTTCTCTGCTCTTATCGGTTTACTGTATTCTTCGTCTCATCTCGTCTCGTCTGCCCATTTGTGGCCTGTGTGTCCTGTGTGGTTTTGAACTCGGGTCTCATTCTCCTCCCGGGTTGGGCCCTCAGTGTAGTAATGGGCATCCTTGGTGTTGAGCAGCGCGGAGAGCGAGAAGAGAGCCCGCCACGAGGCCAGGGCACGAGAGTTAAGAGCTCAGAGCATGCACGATAAGAGAGCTAGGAGAGAGCTAAGAGAGCACGATCACTACAGATGGGCCTACAATTATACACGATTCTTCATTCCTTATCTGCGCGCCAAATCAGGTCAGTCCTTTGTCTAACTTTTGGCGGGCTTGTTTAAACTGATTACAGCCATTTGCTTTAACGACTCCTGAAATGGCTGTCTCTGTGTTATAATGGTTTCGATGTCCTGGCTGTTGGTTATGTATGAAACTTAATCGGTTTTCCTGACTTGATGGCTTCTGTGAGCTGTTACCGATTAAATATGCAGAAACCTGATGGCCTTGATTGCGGCCCATTCTAACCTGATCTGTTTCAAGGCGAATGGAATGCATATTCTGTGTTTGCACTGTCCCGCCCCACAGAGTCTATTCACAGGTCTATGCATTTTAAGTTTCGTTCTAGGCTTGAAAAAAAGGTGTCTGCCTGCTTGCAGAGCCTTGCTTTTAAAATCCTGTCCTTTTGGTCACGAGGTTGCAGAAGCCATTTTGGGCACCCTGTCTTTTCATAACTTGTCCAATAAAGGGTCCCTTTATCCATAATTTTGGGGAATGTGGGAATTTTGAGAACCCTACACTTCCCCTGTTGATACTAAACTTGCTTTAAGTATCATCCTGATAAGGTGAGCAAAATTTCCGACCCTCCACAGTCAATCTTCCCCTGCAATTACCTACCTAAGATACCCACGACACATGCATTTCCCATTCTGTAAAATGTAGTGTACATAAGCATACATAGAATAATTACAGTCATTTACACACATCCAAGTATGGAGGAGGCAAACATCCCTGCACCACTTGGTAGACATCATCTTTATTACAAACAACACGCTGAACATTTTTATTAAAAACAACAAGAGACATAAAAAAACAACAATCTTTAATCAATAATACAAACAGCAAATTCAAACAGGTGTATCTCCCTCCACCTTTACATAATGTTCCTTCCAGGTCCCTTGGTTTCGGAATTCGAGTATTTGACCTTTTCCCTTGCATTGAGTGCATACTAGGTACAATACTATTCCTAACTGGCAAACCACGAGAATGTGGGAAGCCAGTCTGATCCACGAAGGCACCTCTATATTATTGAAAATGTCCCACCAGCGTGGAACTGCAATGTCCAATATCTTAGCCCCTATCTCTACTGTTTTCTGCTCCAGAGTGTAAAAATGTTTCTGTGAAACTATAACTGCTTTGAGTATTTTGGTAAGGTGTTCTGGGAGAGGGGGAATTTCATAGCCGAAATGCACTACATACTTCTGTAGATTGGTAAAATTCTCTTTTACAGTGAGGTGAACAGTGGAGGGTTCAGGAATGGGGTCATTTCGTTCCTGGGCCACTTGAACTTCTGCCTCGGGTTTAAAACAAAAACTGCTGTCACTAACCAGACACCAGCTATGCTGTCCATGCTGGTAGTGGGGCGCTCCTGTGGTGACACAATATGTCCCACCTCCCATATGTGCTACCTGCGGGGGAACATGGCTTGTGCCATTGCCTCCATGGTACAATTTATAGGTTTCGCGCCAGCAGCTCTGAACCTGCACTGTGGTTTTGAATAGGCGTTCAAGTGCTGGGGACACAGGATTATGTGTGCTCCCCGGCTCCGGCACCCTGAGAGGTCAGTACCTGTCATAGCGTGCTTCCACTTTATGACGTAAGGTGGGACCACTGTGAAACGAATGTGTGCACCCCCTTGAATGACTCCAATGTTCTCGACCCTGTATACCGGCGTGGGTCGGGCTGTCCTACCCATGACCAGCATCCTAACTACTATACCCATAATGGTGTGGTTGGACCATCCACAATCCACTGGGACCGGGTAGGCTTCTGAAGCTAGCCGGAGTTGACACGGGCTTATGCATTCTCAAATGGATGGAGGGCTGCGAGGTGCTTGTTGCTGATCCAGCAGGGGACTAAACCCTGTTTTAAATCCTCCAGGTAACTGTGGCCCTCGCCCAGCAACCACGCCCCGTAAAGCACGCACACCTCATTCTGCACAGCCTGATCCGAAGCATTTCTGTCCTCCCTTATGAGGGCGTTCATGGTCTTTGCATGCTTCTCCAGCTCGGCTATAATTTCTCTTAAATGGACCGACATAGCCTGGTCCTCATGTAACTCCGAGCTCACTAATTTGTTCTCATCCATTAGGATTTTCTTTAACTGAGTTTTTAAACCATTTATCTGGGTCTGTAATTCGATGTCATCTAAACTGTTGATGACAGAGGACCCAGTGTTAAACACAGTAAATACATCATTCCATACTCCCCTTCTTTGTCTCCCTGCATTACCCAAAAACTCATGGGGTGTGGTGTACAGTTCAGTTTTGTCAACATTGGCGAAATCAAATTCATAAAATTTTCTGAACATGTCCTTTAATAGGGCCTGGTATAGCTGCTCTGTTTCTTTGGGGCACCACTCCGGTAAGTGTACCTCAGTGAGATTTAAAATCACAGAGGCTACCGAGTAGTGTACCCCCTGGTACAGCACCTGATCTGTGGGCACTAGTAACAACCCATTCCCTGGTTAATTGGTGGTGGCGGGGCACCCTTCCCTGGGTGTCCTCGCCACCTGCGTCGTGGGCGGGGCACATGCTCAGTGGCATTGACTGGGATCGGGGAGTATGGGACCGCGCACACCTTCAGGCTGGTATCCCAATTCATCCCCTCCCCGGCGTCTTGCCACTGCCAGTGGAAAATGATGGATATGCCTGTGGGGCAGACCCTCTCTGACCCCCACATACAGACATAAATCCCTTGATCCGGTTCCCACCACTTGTCCCAGCACACAGTTAATCCCCCGTGAGTCCCTGTAATCGTCCGGTGGGTATTGTTCCCCAACCGTTCCCACTCGACTGCGGGGTTTCTCATATCCTTGCTCAGCTTTCTGAGCCACCACCACCTATCCAAAGGAATGTGTCCCTTGCATGTTAAACATACATTTTTCCCTACGGTGACGTTAACCCTTGTGGTAACGACCTGTACCCTAGGGCACAGGAGGGAGGGCTCCCCGTACGTGAACCCGGTCTGGCTGGAGTACTGAGACGAATTGGACCCCAGCCACCCTGGCCACCTTCCCTCATGGACGTAGATGGCGGTCTCCTCCACGTCCCGTTCGCCACTTCCATCGGTTACTATAGGTGCTCTTTCTCCTGAGCACCCATAAGTGTGGGATTCCTCCACGCCACCTCACTTTCCAATGCTCAGTCCTATCAGGGTGAGTAGGATTACACCCCCCTTCATCCTGAAAATCTTTCTGCAAAAGATACAAGAACATATAGCCAGGTCCCCAGGAGATTCTCTGGCTTGGGTGAAGCATAGTCGGGTCTCACGACCTTGACTCAAATATTATTACAGGTAGACTATCCTTTATCCGAAAACCTCGGGACCAGCCGAGTTTCGGATAAAGGAGAATTTCGGATTTCGGAAGGTGAGTCGGCGGGGGTCCCCGGGGGGGTCGGCGGGGGTCGTGCGCACGACTTACGCTGACGCTCAGCGTAAGTCAGTCGGGGTCGGCGGGGTTCGGGGCCGGCAGGGTACGCGGGGGGGGTCGGCGGTTGTTGGGGCTGGCGGGGTCCGCGGGGGGGTCGGCGGTTGTCAGGGCTGGCGGGGTCGGCAGTTGTCGGGGCTGGCGGGGTCCGCGGGGGGGTCGGCGGTTGTCGGGGCTGGCGGGGTCGGCGGTTGTCGGGGCCGGCGGGGTCCGCGGGGGGGTCGGCGGTTGTCGGGGCTGGCGGGGTCGGCGGTTGTCGGGGCTGGCGGGGTCGGCGGGGGGGTCGGCGGGGGGTCGTGTGCACGACTTACCCTTTATCCGAACTTCCGCAACCGGAACCCTCTAAAAACCGAAGGTTTATTCGTTCAGCGTAAGTCGTACGCACGACTTACGCTGAACGAAAAAACCTTCGGTTTTTAGAGGGTTTCGGTTTTCGGAAGTCCGGATAAAGGGTAGTCTACCTGTACAGGAAACTTTCTGATATCCGGCACTGACGGGACCGAGCTGGTGCCGTAACATCAAAAGTGCCGGACATACCAGAGTTAATGTTTAAACATATGGAACTGAGAAGCTCCGTGTGTATCAACAAACCCTGTTGCTCAGCAACAGCTTCAAAACAGTCGGCTGCAGCTGCAAGCATCTGTGGCTGAAGCTGTTGCTATAGCTACAGACCTTGCAGTGCTTGACTGGGAAAAAAAAAGCAACGAGAACCAAAAAAAATATAGAAAACGGCTCCTGATTTTTGCCGTGAGATTGAGTATTCCGGATATATAACCTCCGGATAAACCAATGTTTCCTGTACTTAATTAAAACTACCCATCACCTTACTTAACTTAGGCTAAACACCCAAACTTAAAAATACCTAAACTTAAACTACTTAAACTTACATTATCTATACTATATACATCCGCCACCCGTCTCCGGGTGGCCAGCCTCATCCCTGTTAGGGCTGCGGCACACCGCTCCCTTCAGCGTGGCCGCACTGTCCTGCACTTCTGGCCCCTCGCAGCCTGTGGCTGCTGGCTAGGGACCTCTGTCTTTGGACTTACTGCTGACTCGGGAGGCTGCCCCTTTAAAATGGGGAGCCGGTGACCAAGGTTTCCTTGGCTGGGGCGTCCACGGGGACCTTCTAGGGGCTTTGGCGGGTGGGGTTTTCTTGGTTGGTGGGCCTTTAACCCAAACTGCTGTCTCCTCCGGTGCGGTCTGTGGGCTTACTGTTACGTCCGTGTATAATAAGAAACGGACTGCAGAGAACGGTACAACAGGTGTTTACTCAACGTGGTGCAAACTGCAACTGGACTGTACAGATTACTACTCAGCTTTATATACAGGTGTGGTCACTGCCGGTACTACAGTATACATGAGCTGTACAAAGTAGTTCCCCCCTTAAAGGTACATACATTACAATTCCTCCCCTTTTAGATTAACAGTACCATAACACTCATTTAACAATTAAATATCAAACTAATTACAATTAACACTTTTAACATGCAACATTAGCTGAAAATAGTCTATTTATAAATTCAGTCTTTGGGGAGGCTTCCTGATCCTTTCTGGATAGCGCCTTTCCCGAGTGTCTTGCTCTTGGTGCGGAGGCGATTCTGGCCCCCTGTCGTCGGTTGGTTCATCAGCTTCCGATGCTACTGTTTCTGGGGTAGATGCGACCTGTACGTCGGGATCATTACCAGGTACGTATGGGTGAGGCATGGGGTTGACTTGTTCCTGTGACTCTAGGATCTGGTCAGCATGGCATCTCACGATGCTCTCCCCAACATCCACTGTGTACATTAGTGGGCCCTGCCGTGTGCATATCGTTCCTGGCTGCCATTTTTCTGTTCGGTAGTCGCGGGCCAAGACTGGTTGCCCTACATTGAAACGCCTTGTTGGCTTCTCATGGATGTGCTGGAATTGCTTACTCTCAACATCTCTTCGTACGTTTGGTCTGAGCAAATCCAGGCGAGATCTTAACCTTCGGTTAAAGAACATCATGGCTGGGGCCTGGTTGGTGACTGCATGTGTCGCATTCCGGTAGGCGAACAGGATATTGTCCACCTTGTGCTGCAGCGGAATGTTGTCATTGTACATAGCATTTATTGCCTTCTTAAAGGTTTGTACGAACCTCTCAGCCAATCCATTTGTGGCTGGATGATATGGGGCGGATGTGTAATGCCTTACCCCATTCTTTTTCAAGAACCTCCGGAACTCTTCGGACACAAACTGTGGTCCGTTGTTGGAGCAAATCTGTTCTGGCAAGCCATTCCTGGCAAAAATGGTCCGTAGGACTGCTATAGTTTTCTCCGTGGTGGTGGAGGACATTTTGATGCCCTCAGGCCATTTCAAGTGCGCATCCACGGCTATTAAAAACATTGAGTCCATGAATGGGCCAGCAAAATCGGGGAGTCCAGAACCAGGGGTCACATTCTAAGGATAAGGGGTAAGCCATTTAGGACAGAGATGAGAAAGAATTTCTTCATCCAGAGAGTGGTGAACCTATGGAATTCTCTACCACAGAAGGCAGTTAAGGCCAATTCATTAAATATATTCAAGAAGGAGTTAGATATATTTCTTAAGGCTAAAGGGATCCAGGGATATGGGGAGAAGGCAGGGACAGGATACTGAGTTTGGATGATCAGCCATGATCTCATTGTGTGGAGATGCCGGAGTTGGACTGGGGTGGACAAATGTAAGAAGTCACACAACACCAGGTTATAGTCCAACAGCTTTATTTAAAATCACAAGCTTTCGGAGCGCTGCTCCTTCTTCAGGTGAAGTGGAGAAATGCATAAAGACACAGCTTATATAGTCAGAGAATCATGTCAGATGTTTACAGGTAATCTTTCCAACTGCCATTTATCACACCTCGGCAGAGAGATAATCACAGCAGTCAAAGGTGTGAATGGTGTCCAAACAGGTCAGTCAGGGAAACATTACATCAAAGAACAATGAGGTGGGGTCACAAGGGGTCAAATATTGCAGATGCTGGGGTCTGTATGAAAAACAAAAAAACAGACAAAAAACATTTTTTTTTTTTGGCTGGAAATCACAGCAGGTCCGGCCGCATCTGTGTAGAGAGAACAAGCCAATGTCGACTCGAGTCTGGATGACCCTGCATCAGGTGGGGTTACATGTAGCATGACATGAACCCAAGATCTCGGTTGAGGCCGTCCTCATGGGTGCGGAACTTGGCTATCAGTTTCTGCTCGACGATTTTGCGTTGTCGTGTGTCTCGAAGGCCACCTTGGAGAATGCTTACCCGAAGATCGGAGGCTGAATGTCCTTGACTGCTGAAGTGTTCCCCGACTGGGAGGGAACACTCCTGCCTGGTGATTGTTGCGTGGTGTCCGTTCATCCGTTGTTGCAGTGTCTGCATGGTCTCGCCGATGTACCATGCTCCGGGGCATCCTTTCCTGCAACGTATGAGGTAGACAACGTTGGCCGAGTCACATGAGTATGTACCATGTACCTGGTGGGTGGTGTCCTCACGTGTGATGATGGTATCTGTGTTGATGATCTGGCATGTCTTGCAGAGGTTGCTGTGGCAGGGTTGTGTGGTGTCGTGGTCGCTGTTCTCCTGAAAGCTGGGTAATTTGCTGCGAACGATGGTCTGTTTGAGGTTAGGCGGCTGTTTGAAAGTGAGTAGTGGAGGCGTGGGGATGGCCTTAGCGAGGTGTTCGTCGTCATCGATGACATGTTGAAGGCTGCGAAGAACATGGCGTAGTTTCTCCGCTCTGGGGAAGTACTGGACGACGAAGGGTACTCTGTTGGTTGTGTCCCGTGTTTGTCTTCTGAGGAGGTCTATGCGATTTTTCGCTGTGGCCCGTCGGAACTGTCGATCGACGAGTCGAGCGTCATATCCCGTTCTTACAAGGGCGTCTTTCAGTGTCTGTAGGTGTCCATCGCGTTCCTCCTCGTCTGAGCAGATCCTGTGTATTCGCAGGGCTTGTCCATAGGGGATGGCTTCTTTAACGTGGTTAGGGTGGAAGCTGGAGAAGTGAAGCATCGTGAGGTTGTTCGTGGGCTTGCGGTAGAGTGAAATGCTGAGGTGTCCGTCTTTGATGGAGATTCGTGTGTCCAGGAATGAGACGGATTCTGAGGAGTAGTCCATGGTGAGTTTGATGGTGGGATAGAACTTGTTGATGTTATCGTGTAGTCTTTTCAGTGATTCTTCGCTTTGTCACTTTCACCCTTATTTTTCCTTTGGGGTAGACTTTTTGCCCCGTATACGTCTTCAAGACAATCTCTGTAGCTTTCAAGGGTATGTGTGAAAATAGCCGCTTGTAGTCTCTTTGATTTATGACTGTTTGAGCTGACCCTGTGTCCAATTCCATTTCCACTTGGACTCCGTCTATCTTGAGTGTAACCCAGATAGTCTAGCGATCCTCCATTTCGGTTACATTATGTAGTTTCAGACAACCCAGCTCCTTGCTTCCGGAGTCTGTATCACTTTTCTGTTCATCTGAACCACTGTCCATCACCTGGTGTACCTTTTTGTACTTCTCCTGTGGAGATTTCTTACTGTTGGTTTTCTTCCCAGGCCTGCAGACTCTTGCTATGTGTCCTGCTTTCCCACACTGTCTGCACACTTGGTCCTTGAACCAACAATCTTTCTGGTCATGTGTTGTTTTGCCGCAGCGATAGCACTCCCTGTTTCATAGGTCATTTCGTTGGTGCCGTATTCTTGCAGTCTCCATTGTATCTCTGCAGCGCCCCTTGTGGCTGCTCCATGTGATACTGCCATATTGAAAGCTTTGTCCAGCATAAGGTCCTTTTCTGATAGAAGCCGTTTCTGGGTTCCTTCACTTTGTAGCCCACACACAAACTTGTCCCTTAACGTGTCTGCTAGTCCCGCTCCAAACTGGCAGTATTTCGATAGCTTGCGCAGTTCCGTTAGGTACTCAGCACTGCTTTCGTCTTTGTTTTGGTTCCTTTTATGGAACTTAAATCGTTCTGCTATCAGCAGCAGTGTGGGGTTTAAGTGGTCCTGTAGGATTTCTACTATGCTTTCAAAATTCTTGTTTACCGGCTTCTCTGGGGTTATTAGATTTCGCAGTAACCCATAAGTTTTTGCACCTATGGAATTTAACAGAACCAGTGCTTTATTAGCATCTGGCACTTCATTCGCCCTGCAGTACACCTCAATACGTTCCCCATATGTCGCCCAATCTTCGACTTCATTGTCGAACGTAGAGATACTGCCACTCTTCGGCATCCTTGGTTGTGCGTTAACTATCCCCAATGGCACCTCCCGCGCTTCCCCTTCTTCTCCGCTGGCACAAAATGGCGTCTCCCGCGCTTTCCTTCCTTCCCGCGCTCGCCCGTCTTCTCCGCTGCGGCTTCGCAAAATGGCGTCTCCCGCGCTCTTCCTTCTTCTCCGCGGCTCAATGGCGCCTCCCGCGCTCTCCCTGCTTCTCCGCGGCTCAATGGCGTCTCCCCTTGCTTTGCCACACGGATCCTGATCAGCCCGTGATCCCTGGCTGTGCTCTGCGTGTTCTTCTCTTGATATTTGTCGACGCCGCTCAGTCTAGAACCCGGCTGTTTCTTACCCTCTCTCTCTGCGGTTTGCAGTATTTTTTTGATGCTTCTTCTACCTCCATTTGCAGATACGCCTGGGCCAGATCAATCTTAGTGAAGCGTTTCCCTCCAGATAGCGAGGCAAAAATATCTCCATCCGCGGAAGTGGATATTGTACGGTGTGAAGGACCGGGTTCACTGTTACCTTAAAGTCCCCACAGATGCGAACCTTCCTTGGTTCCCCAGGCGAGCTGCTCAACGACTTTTTCATCACAGGGACGATGGGTGTAGCCCACTTGCTCCAGTCTACCTTGGACAGTACACCTGAATGTTCCAGACTCTCCAGCTCTGCTTCGACGGCTGGGCGGATCGCATAAGGTACCGGTCTGGCCTTAAAAAATTTTGTGCTTGCGTTTTCTTCAGCTTTAATCATCGCTGTCATGCCTTTTAGTGTTCCGAGTCCTTGCTGGAACACTTCTTTCGCGTCAGTTAGGATCTTTGACAGTCGCCCAGGTGTGACGTCGTCATCATTTTTGTCAGCCACAGTCAGTGCCTGTATGGAATGCCAATCCAGTTGTATTTTCCAGATCCATTCACGTCCCAGTAATGGTGGTCCTCCATCTTGCAATACATACAGGTCTAGTTTTGGTGTTTCCTTACCGTTATATATAACGGTCACCCTTATTTTTCCTTTGGGGTAGACTTTTTGCCCCGTGTACGTCTTCAAAATAATTTTTGTGTCTCTCAAGGGTATGTGTGAGAACAGCCGCTCGTAGTCCCGTTAGTTTATGACTTTTAGGGCTGATCCATCTTTACCTGGACTCCTGCTATCTTGAGAGTGACCCAAATGGTTCGGTGATCCTCCGTTGTGATCACATTATATAGTTTCAGACAACTCAGTTCCCTGCTTTCGGAGTCGTTATCACTCTTTTGTTCGTCTGAACTATTCTCCGTCATCTTATGTACCTTCTTGTACTTTCCTTTGGTTGGTTTCGTATTGCTGGTTTTCTTTCCCGACCTGCAGACTTGTGCTATGTGTCCTACTTTTCCACACTGTCTGCACACTTTGTCTTTGAACCAGCAATCATTCTGGTCGTGTGTTGTTCTACCGCAGCGATAGCACTTCTCTGTTCCATATGACATTTAGTTTGTGCCATATTCTTGCGGTCTCTGTTGTATCTCTGCAGTGCCCCGTGCTGCTGCTTCATATGATACCGCAATGCTGAAAGCCTTTTCCAGCGTAAGGTCCTTTTCAGATAAAAGCCGTTTCTGGGTTCCTTCACTTTGAAGCCCACACACAAACTTGTTCCTTAAGGAATCTGCCAGTCCCGCTCCAAACTGGCAGTGTTTCGATAGTTTGCGCAGTTCTGTTAAATAATCAGCATTGCTTTCATCCTTTTGCTGGTTCCGTTTGTGAAACTTGAATCTTTCTGCTATCAGCAGCGGTGTGGGGTTTAAATGTTCCTTTAGTATCATTACTATGTCTTCAAAACTCTTTTCCATTGGCTTCGTTGGGGTTACTAGATTTTGTAATAAACCATACGTCTTTGCACCCATTAAATTTAACAATACCGACGCTTTCTTGTCATCTAACACCTCATTTGCCTTGCAGTACACCTCTATTCGTTCGACATATGTAATCCAATCTTCGACTTCATTGTCAAATGCGGTGATACTGCCACTCTTCGGCATTTTGGGTGTGGTTTAAAATGGCGTCTCCCAATGGCTTAAAATGGCATCTCCCACGCTTTCCTTCCTCCCCCGCTGCTGCCAACGCCGCTCCCGGCGGTCCTCGTGGCAATGGCGGCGCCTCGCGGGTTTCTGCGCGTCTCTCTCTCCCTCTCTCCGACGCTGCTCGGCCCCTGAACACCGGCTGCGCCCTGTGCGCTCTGCCTTCTCTCTCTCTCCCCGTCGACGCTGCTCGGCCCTTTGCTGTGCCGCTTGGTCGGCTCTAGCCCGCCGCTGTCCGGGAAGGGTCTGCGCACTACCTGTTGCCAGCCCGTTTCGTTGGACCACCTCGACTGGAAAGCCAAGCCTGGCTCTTGACAGCCTCCCCCGCAATTCTCATGTCTCTGCTGGATGACTGGACGGTTGCCCGTGGTCGACGCCCGAGTCTCTGGCCTTGACCTCCAATCCACTGATCTCCAAGAACGAATCCCCGGGAGGTGATGCAGAGTTGCAGGTAGGTTCGAACCTGCCTCGTCGCCAATGTTACGTCCGTGTATAATAAGAAACGGACTGCAGAGAACGGTACAACAGGTGTTTACTCAACGTGGTTCAAACTGCAACTGAACTGTACAGATTACTACTCAGCATTATATACAGGTGTGGTCACTGCCTGTACTACAGTATACATGAGCTGTACAAAGTAGTTCCCCCCCTTAAAGGTACATACATTACACTTACCACTGCCGCTGGCCGGGGATCTTCTTCCTCAGGCTTTACCTCTCCCGAACCTGGGCTAGGGGCAGGTAACTCTTCGCAGCATAGAAACATAGAAACATAGAAGATAGGAGCAGGAGTAGGCCATTCGGCCCTTCGAGCCTGCTCCGCCATTCAACGAGATCATGGCTGATCATCCAAACCCTAGCACCCGGTCCCTACACCGACAGCCATCCCACCCAAGCCCTATCCCCGTAACCCCGTAACCCCACGTATTTAATCACCCCTAACATTAAGGGCCAATTTTTATCATGGCCAATCAACCTAACCCGCACATCTTTGGACTGTGGGAGGAAACCGGAGCACCCGGAGGAAACCCACGCAAACACGGGGAGAATGTGCAAACTCCACACAGACAGTCACCCGAGGCCGGATTTGAACCCGGGTCCCTGGCGCTGTGAGGCAACAGTGCTAACCACTATGCCACCGTGCTGCGCCCCCAGGTCCCAAACCTGGGTCAGGGGCGGGGTCTTCGCCCTCGGGTCCCTCCTCATCTAAACCTGTGTCAGGGGCAGGTTCTTCACCCTCGGGTCCCTCCTCCTCTAGATCCCAGAAGAGTGGAGGAGTGTCCCAATCGGTGGGCGGGATTGCCCCTCCCCTTAAACAAGCCACAGTGCCAACCTGTGCAGCCTGTGAACTTGTTCCCGCCGCAGGCTGAGGATCTCTATCCTCAGAACTTACCCCAACTGACTGCTTTCTCGTCTCGGGTTTACACAGTTTACACTGATTAATATGGAACCATTTGGTGCGCCGAGGCATCTTAATGGCGTATACCATGGGGCTTGCCTTGTCTACAATGCTGTAGGGCCCCATGTATAGCGGTTCTAAACTTCCTACCCGAGCATAGTTCCTCACCATGACCTGGTCGCCTACCTCCCACTCGTGGTGTTTACGGGGTTCAAGAAGCAATCGGTTGCTCCGATGCTGCTATCGCATGTTCTCAGCCATCTGCCCGTGAACCTGCTTAAGGTGCTCGAAGAGGTTTCGGGCGAACCTGTCCCTGTTTACCTCCCTGAGCGGACCTTCTGTGAGCACTGGGGCTAGTACATGGGTGGGCTTGTGCGGGGAGCTCCCCATGATTTTTGACTGGCTGGCCCGGATCCCCATGAGGACCAGCGGTAGGACCTCTGCCCATTTTTGAGGCGAGTCCACCGTCTCCTTCCTTAACCTTTCTTTTAAGGTCCTATTCATTCTCTCCACAATCCCTGATGATTGCGGGTTGTGGGCAACGTGCCACTTCCCCTTAATGCCTAGCAGCATAAGGGTATTCTGCATTACCTGCACAGTAAAGTGACTCCCTTGGTCGGACTCCACATACTGCGGTAGCCCCCAACGCGAGAACACTTCCCGGACCAGGATCCTGGCCATACCCAGAGCTGTGGCTATTCTGCAGGCGAAGGTTTCTACAAATTTGGTGAACACATCCACCAAGACTAGGCAGTATTTCTAGCCTCCCTGGGCGGTGGGTAGGGGCCCGATGTAGTTGACCTGTATCGACTGCCATGGTCCCTCTACCCTTCTGATGTGTCCCATGGGTACCTTTCTTTTATGAGGGTCAGGGTTATTAGCAGCGCACGCCAGACAGCCGGCGCAGAACTCGCGGACATCTTCCCTGAGTCCTGGCCACCATCCCACCTGTTCCACCCACTGCCAGGTGGTCTCAGGCCTGGGATGCCCCGCTCCTGGACCCTCATGGGCCAGTTGAAGGAATTCCCTCCGGTGCTGTTGCGGCACAATCCACTGTTCCCCCCTGAACAGCATGCCTTCTTTTGCGGAGAGGGCTGCTGCGCTGTAAGGGCCCTCTACCCCTTTTCCCTCAATCACTGTGTTGAGGACGGCTTTGAGGACGGGGTCTTGGGCTTGGACCATCTTACGGTCCAGGGCTAAAGCTACCCCTGCACTCCCTTGTGTCCCGTCCCTACCTCTGACTACTGCCATGGGTCTGGACCCATATGGGTCCCAGAAAGTGCCTGTGCGGGCACCCTCCTTAGCCAGCGTTTCAGCCTGCTGGTTACCCTGACTACGGCGCTCTGTGGAGGAATGGGCCTTCACCTTGTGAATGAAGACCTCCCCTTCCTCCCCCACTGCCGCTAGGATTTTCTCCAGCAGGGGGTTTACTGTGAGGTGTATCCGCAGCGGGACCAGATGGCTAGGTACTCCGTACACGAATTGCACGTAAACATACTGTCCGAGCAAATCGTGTATGGGGTGGGGAAGATTTCAGGGTGTGTAACGACGTACACTACCGCGGACAGTTCAGCCTGCTGGGCGCTCATGGTGCTGGGGAGCTTAATTGCCAGGGCAATGTTTGCCGCTGGGTCATAACTCCACACCCCGTGAGTCGCTCGCCAGCAGATACCGTGCTGGAGCTGTCTATATAGCTCTTGCGGCCAGTGGGATGTGTCCCGGCCCGTAAACCTATGTTCACTTCCCAAACCCCTTCTATGGAACACCGGTGGGCTGTTCCAGGATATACCAGGTTGGCTGTGTAAGATTTGCAAAATTTCTACATTCCCCAAAGGTTATTATTAATAAAAGGGGCTCTGCGTGGACATTTTAAATTAAAAAGGGTACCCAAGATGGCATCCGCGCCTCATGGCAGAAAGCCTGTGAGATTTTAAAAACTTGGATTCTGCGGCACAGGCAGTTCGTGGAGAAATTGAAACCAAAGCTGCAGTTTCTGTGAAGAGAGACTTTGCATTTTGAAAACCAGACAGGACTTTGAATTATGTATTAGATCAAATTAGAGACAAATCAAAACCCAGTTAGGCCTATAGTTAAGGCCATCAAGCAGTTTGCATAAATAATCGGGAACAGATTAAGGAAGCCATCAAGGCTGGACAGGCCAATCAAGGTGTATTAATAAAAAAACAAGTCAATTATCAGGCCAGTAGATGCGATTACCGGCCATCTAAAAACAGTTAGTATAGATTGCTACCATTATTTAAAATAGCCCGCCAAGATTAAGACAAAGAACTAACCTGATTTGGTGCGCAGACAAGGGCCATCAGTAGGAGTATAATTGAAGGCCCCGGGTAGCAATCTCTCTCTCTTCTCTCTCTGGCCTCTCCTTGCTCCTCGCCCTCGTGGCTGCTGCTCTTCCCCCGTCCCGCGCTTACCCCCTGGCCTCTGCCCGTGCCTTTCCCCACTCCATCTGGAAACGACCTTGCATTGCATCGGGCGGACACGGACAATCCAGGCCAGGCGAGGCGGGACGCGATGAGGCGAGGAGGCAAGATGAATTGAGGAGACGAATTGAGGAGACGAATTGAGGAGACGAACTGAGAAGACGATTGAAGACAAGCTTCGAATGATCGGGCCTTCAGTCTCAGCTAACCTGTGACTATCTTCATATAAACTTCAACTGCCGACCGAGGAAGAGGAACCATCGTCCCTGCAAGGCAAAGTACCCAAGCAGAGACTTTAACTTTGGGGTACTCATACCTGGACAATGCCCTTGCAGCACCCGGAGACCACTTGACGATGGCAGGCTCCAGAGAGCACAAAGAACGAACCCCAAGCCCCACCGCTGTTTTGAATTCAGCAGATCTTTGATGGGTGAGCATAAATTCTGGCCCCTCATAGCTTAATCTAGTTAGGTATAGGGGGTGGGATAAGGATAAGGGGATTGTTAAGATAGTTGTTTTCCCTCGATGTGCCGTGTGTTCCCCATTCCCTGTATAAGTATAGTTATTTGTATTTGCTTGTAATTTTACACTGGTAATTTCTCATAAGGTTGTGTTATTTTTCTGTTTAATAAAATCTTGAGTCTTGCTTACATCCAAACCACCTGTCTACTCGAGTCTTTTCTGTATCGCCGCCTGTACCTAAGTCCGGTGTCTGGAACCCAGGGGCGTGGAAGCGATTCGAACCGCTCATAAAACAGTCAGAGGCATAACTGACTGGGCGCATGCGCCAAACACCACCACACGCCACCCGCTACAGCTGCGAGCTTTGGCTCGCAGAGACCCTTCACTTTAAGATCCATCTGTGAGAGGAGCAGGGTCCAGCGGGCAATGTGGGCACTGCTCACCTTTCCATCCTTGATCCTCCCATCTAGAAGCATCTGGGTGGGTGTGTGATGGGTGAGGAGGGTGATGGGAGAGGTGCCTGTGAAGATCAGTGATCTTTTCACAGCCCAATGTGTGGCCAAGAGGTGCCACTCACAGTTGGAGTAGCTCCTCTCCACCTCCGTGAGTATCCTGGAGGAGTAGACCACCGGCCTTAGCCTGCCGTGCCGCTCTTGGAGCAGCACAGCACTCAGGCTATCCCCGCTGGCTGCTACCTCCAGGAAGAACTCTTTCCCCCCATCTATGGCCCCTAGAGCTGGTGCGGTCCGCAGATCCTCCTTGAGCCTGACAAATGCTGCCTGGCAACCCTCATCCCAAACCCACTCCACTCCCTTGTGTAGGAGTCGGAGCAGAGGGGCTGCTGTGGCTGCATAGTCTTCAATGAAGTCCCTGCAGTACCCGGTTAGCCCTAAAAATGACCTCACATCCGTAACTGTGTTGGGGACGGGTAACTCCTGTACCGCCTCCCTCCTAGCCTTATCTATGGCCCTTTCCCCAGTGCGTACGGTCAGGCCCAGGAATTTTACCTCCTGCTGGCCGATCTGCGCTTTCTTTGAGTTTACTTTAAAACCCTCCTGCCTGAGCAGCTCCAGCAGTTCGGCCAGTAGTGGGCCACGCTCCTCTTTTGAATCCGTGAACAGGAACAGGTCATCCACATACTGTACTAACTGTCTGGGCTGGCTGAAACCCTTTTAACTTTTCGCCATGCACTGATGGAAGATGCTGGGGCTGTTGTGGAAGCCCTGAGGCAAACAGTTCCACGTGTACTGTTGCCCTTTAAACGTAAAGGCAAACTTGTACTGATCCTCCCTCCTTAAAGGGATGAACCAAAACCCATTGGAAATATCCAGCACCGTGAACATGGTCGCGGATGCTGGGATACTTCCTACCAGGTCGGCAACTGCTGCTACCGTGGGCGCACAAGCTGGGATGTTGCTGTTGAGCACCCGATAGTCCACCGTGGCCCTCCAGGAATTGTCCGGCTTTCTAACCGGCCACAGTGGAGAGTTCACATGGGTGGCTATCGGTCTCAAGTCTCCCTGCTGCACTAAGGAGGACATGGCTGCTTCCATGTCTGGCTCCGCTTCCCTGGGGAAATTATACTGTTTCTGTGGTCGGGCCATGGGGCCCCCGTCTACGCTGACCTCAAACTCGTTAACCCTCCCGCAGTCGTGTTTGTGCGTGGCAAATGTGGCTAGGTGGGCGTGCACAAATGCCTGGAACTCTTTTGGGGTGTTACTGACCATGCGCTCGAGGTTATAACCCTCTTTGGGCTTCATGGTGCACAGGGTCCCCTTCCCTTCTTTACCTGGGATGACCACTACCTCGCCATCCTTCCCTGTACTTGCCCCCCATGGGCAATGATTCCTTAAATCTACCAGGATCCCGTGGCCTACAATAAAGTCGGCTCCCATGACCCCTCTTCCACCCTCCACTTCCCATCTCATCAGGACACAGGCCCACTTAGAGCGGAGTGGTCCTAACCAAATGGCGAGCGGGATGGAAAACGAGCCGGCCTGTTCTTTGCCTGTGAACCCCGACAGACTGTATGGGACCCCGTTAGATAGAGGTGAGGTGGTGGGGTTAGCTGAATGGACCACGGTGCACGATGCCCCCGTATCCAATAGATAGGTCCCCTTCACCTTTTCCACCTCCATCTCCATGAGGGGTCTTTTCCATTCATCGTATCGAAGGGAACACAGGTAAACAGGCTGCGCTGGCTCTAGTCATGGCTGTGGGTTGGATGGGACTGATGGGGTCAGAGCACCGGTAGCGGCTGCTACTCTCCCGTGGCCAGTCAATAAGGACCTGATGGTGTCCAAAAATGACTCGACCACGGCGGGAGGGATTCCTGCCTCTGCCTTTTGGGCTGGGGCTGTGGAATTCTTTCCCTTGTTGTCTTTCCAAGGGTTTTTGCACTCCTTCCTCCAGTGGCCGTCCTTCCCACACCCATAACAATTCATCTTAGCACTAGAAGGGTTATTCCCTTCCTGATGCCACTCCTTCCTACCCTGCCTGGGTTTTACCTCATGCACCTTTCCCTTAGGTGGGTGTGCATCGGTTCCCCTACCGTTCTTATAGGCTCGGGTCAACTGTCTGATCACCGTGAGCTCGGTGGTCAGGGGATTCTTGGGGTCGAACCAGACTTCCGCCTTGGCCTGGACCTGTGGCAAGCTGTTTGCCACCAGGCAATGGAGCCAATGGGCCAGCTGACCCTGGTTCAGGAATGCCCGGTTAGGTGCCCCAGGACAGGCGCTCCTATAAACTGGCCATAACCTGTCCGCGAAAGCCTGCGGGGTTTCCCCTGTGAGTTGGACGGTCTTCTCCACACGGGAGAAAGGATTCCCTCATTCATCCCCATGGCCTCCAGAACCTCATCCCTGAGCTCCTCATACCCGCACTGCCCCTTTTTACACTCGTCAGAGAGGGATTGGAGGAGCCTACTCTCCAGGGAGAATAGCAGCATTTTGGCCTGCTCAGCACCATCGCAGTCGTTGACGCTGGCTGCCTGCTCTACTTCCCTGAAGTGGATCGAGGGGTCTCCCTTTTCGGAGAACTTTGGGATATGGCTCACCATAGCCCTAAGTTGTTGGGTGCTATAGGGTAACACAAACTGGTTTTGGAGGGGTCCCTCGTCGTCGCCATTAACGGGCGGGCCGAACCTCCGATGCCGGGCTGGGCACATCGGTCCCGGCTCTGGCCTCTCTGGCGGGGGCTGTTCCACCTCCGCTCCCACCCCTGACTCCGCCCCCCCTTGCTGCCATACCTCGCTAAAACCTGTAGCTACGGGTGGCGGTCGTGAGACCTCCTGTTCCTCAACCGGGTTGTCCCTGGGCACTAACAATGATGTTTGAACCGTTCTCCCCTCGTTCCGTATAAAATCCGCCTGGCCTGCCTTCGGGCTTATGAGGCACACCATGCCTTTTGCCTTTCTCAGGGCCAGGCTCAGATTTTCTATCTGTTCCTTGCAGGGGCCATGATCTGCATCTTCAAACCCCTGTTCACTCACTAGCTTGTAAGCTGCCTTTATCTCCTTTACTTTCTCCTCCTGTTCTCTAACTTGTCTCGCTAGGCGGGCGTTCTTTTCCCGCAACCTCAACTCGTTACCCTTGGCTTCGGTGATTTGGCACTGTAGGTATTCCAACTGGGCCTTGTGTTCTCCCATTAAATGTACCCTTTCCTGATTCAGGGTCTGCAATGCTACCAGTAACTTCTCCCCGGCTAGAGCCTTGTCCTGGATTTCCAGGGCTGACTCCTTTAACTCGGCTGCCTGTGCTGCAACGAGCCTGTCCAAAAGCTGGACCTGCTTTTTAAAACACATCAGCCAGACTGCCTTCTCTAGGGATTTCTTGTGCTCCCTCCCTTCTGTCCACTTAGCTGCGGCATCTACCGGACGCCCAGCCCTTAGCAGAGTGGTGATTCACTTCTTTTTTGATATTCACCTTACTAAACACATAATCAGAAATTATTTCCTCCATCATGGTTTGCTCATCTGAACCATTGTCTACTGTATCACACCCCTGTTGCCAGAGTCCTGCCGCAGTTGCCATTTCTGTAGGGGGTTTTGTCTCAGCGTGTGGGCCCAGTCAGCTCTGCCCCGACTGTCTCTGAGCGGTTCGAATCGCTCCACACCCCCTGGGTTCTAGACACCGGATTAGGTACAGGCGGTGATACAGAAAATCAAGTAGACAAGCGGTTTGGTGCAAGAAAACCAAATTTTATTAAAAGGCTGAATAAAAACTAATACTACTGAGAATTACTGGTATAGTTACAGAAATAAAACTGTTAATACACTTATTTGGGAATGGGGAACACACGGCACATCGAGGGAAACAAATACATTAAAAATCCCCTTATCCTTATCCCACCCCCTATACCTAACTAGATTAAGCTATGAGGGGCCAGGAATTCATGCTCACCAATTCAAAACCTGTTGCTTTAGATGGTGGGGTTTGATGTCCGCTCTGGGGTATCCCGTCGCCACGTGGTCACAGGGCACGGCGCTGAAGTTGTTTGTGCAAAGGCACCCTCCCTTTTTCTCCGTTAACGTTTTCGTCGAGTACTTCGTCACGATGGGCCTTCTTCTCCTTTGGGCGGTCGCTGCCGGTATTGCTGAGGTCAGGGGTTGGTTGGCGGTCTTTACTGTCTAATGATTTTGCTATCCATGCTTGGAACACCAGCTTATTCTTCAACTGGGCTATTACTGTCCATGTGAAAAACGCCAGCTCATAACTAGGCCGTTTGTCTAGATTTTGCTACCCATTCTTCGAATACCAGCTTATTCTCAAATTGGGGTTTTTCTGTCCATGCATGTAACGCCAACTTATTCACAAAATGCCAGCTTATAACTAGGCGTTTGTTCCCCAATGCGTCTTTCGCTGCCCTTCTCTGCTCTTATCGGTTTACCCTATTCTTCGTCTCATCTCGTCTCGTCTGCCCGTTTGTGGCCTGTGTGTCCTGTGTGGTTTCGAACTCGGGTCTCATTCTCCTCCCGGGTTGGGCCCTCGGTCTAGTAATGGGCGTCCTTGGTGTTGAGCGGCGCGGGAAGCAAGGAGAGAGCCCGCCATGAGGCCAGGGCACGAGAGCTAAGAGCTCAGAGCAAGCACGATAAGAGAGCTAAGAGAGAGCTAAGAGAGCGCGATCACTACAGATGGGCCTACAATAATACCTGATTCTCCATTCCTTATCTGCGCACCAAATCCGGTCAGTCCTTTGTCTAATATTTGGCAGGCTCGTTTAAACTGATTACAGCCATTTGCTTTAACGACTCCTGAAATGGCTGTCTCTGTGTTACAATGGTTTCGATGTCCTGGCTGTTGGTTATGTATGAAACTTAATCGCGTTTTCCTGACTTGATGGCTTCTGTGAGCTGTTACCGATTAAATATGCAGAAACCTGGTGGCCTTGATTGCGGCCCATTCTAACCTGATCTGTTTCAAGGCGAATGGAATGCATATTCTGTGTTTGCACTGTCTGGCCCCACAGAGTCTATTCACAGGTCTATGCATTTTAAGTTTCGTTCCAGGCATGAAAAAAAGGTGTCTGCCTTTTTGCAGAGCCTTGCTTTTAAAATCCTGTCCTTTTGGTCACGAGTTTGCAGAAGCCATTTTGGGCACCCTGTCTTTTCATAACTTGTCCAATACAGGGTCCCTTTATCCATAACTTTGGGGAATGTGGGAATTTTGAGAACCCTACAACTCACTAAACCTGTCTACATCCCTTTGCAGGCTCTTTGTGTCCACCTCACAGCTTACTGTCCCACCTAGCTTTGTATCATCAGCAAACTTGGATACATTATGCTTGGTCACTTCATCTAAGTCATTAATATAGATTGTAAATAGCTGAGGCCCAAGCACTGATCCTTGCGGCACCTCACTAGTTACAGCCTGCCAACTTGAAAATGATCCGTTTATCCCTACCCTCTGTTTTCTGTCTGTTAACCGATCTTCTATCCATGCTAATATATTACCCTCCAATCCCACGAGCCCTTATATTGTATAGCAACCTTTTATGTGGCACCTTATCGAATGCCTTTTGGAAATCCAAATATACTACATCTACTGGTTCCCCTTTATCTGCCCTGCTAGTTACATTCTCATAAAACTCTAATAAATTTGTTAAACATGGTTTCCTTTTCATAAAACCATGTTGACTCTGCCTAATCATATTATCACTTTCTAAGTGTCCCATTACCACTTCCTTAATAATGGATTCCAGTATTTTCCAGGCGACCGATGTCAGACTAACTGGTCTGTAGTTCCCTGTTTTCTCTTTCCCTCCTTTATTGAATCATGGGGTTACATTTACTATCTTACAATCCACTGGGACTGGTCTAGATGCTAGGAAATTTAGGAAGGTCACTACCAACGCATCCACTATCTCGGCAGCCACCTCTTTTAGAACCTGAGCATGCAGGCCATCAAGTCCAGGGGATTTGTTGGATTTTAGTCCTATTAGTTTCTCATGTACTTTTTCTCTACTTATATTAATTACGTTAAGATCCTCACTCTTATTAGCCCGTTGGTTCCCCACTATTGTTGCTATGCTTTTTGTGCATTCTACTGTGAAGACAGACACAAAATATTTGTTTAAAGTCTCTGCCATTTCCTTATTCCCCATTATAATTTCTCCTGTCTCAGCCTCTAAGGGATCACCACTTACTTTTGCTACTCTCTTCCTTTTTACATACTTGTAGAAGCTCTTACAACCTGTTTTTATATTTCTTGTTAGTTTACTCTCATTCTATTTTTTTCTCATCAACTTTTTGGTCATCCTTTGCTGGTTTCTAAAGCTCTCCTAATCCTCAGGCTTACCACTATTATTTGCAACATTGTAAACCTCTTCTTTTAATCTAATACTATCCTTAACATCTTTAGTTAGCCACGGATGGATCACTTTTCACGCTGAGTTTTTATTTCTCAATGGAATGTATATTTGTTGAGAATTTTTGAATATTTCTTTCAATGTTTGCCACTACTTATCTACCATCATTCCTTTTAATTTAATTCTCAATCTACCTTAACTAACTTGCCCCTCAAACCTATGTAATTGGCTTTATTTATGGTTAAGACTCTCGTTTCCAACTGAAATATTTCACACTCAGACTCAGTGTGAAATTTTATCATATTATGATCACTTTTCCCCAGAGGATCCTTTGCTATGAGATTACTAATTAACCTTGTCTCCTTACACAATGCAAGATCTAAAATAGCCTGTTCCCTGGTTGATTTTCCTTCACCTAACCCTCTTCTTGGGAAAGCAGTGGATCATGCTGGGTTGTAACTCAAGGGCAGCAGCAGCCCCCCAATTCTTTGGGCTAGATTTTCAGTTGCTTGTGCCAGCAGTTAGCGCCTTAAGAGAAGTGATTTTCGGGCGCTATGCGTCTAGCGCCCGGGCGCAGCGCAGTTTGCGCCCCGCCCCAAATTAAGTTGCCCGTTAGCGCCGGCGCAAAGTTTAGCGGCCGCCCGGATGCGCGCGCAGAAAATGACGTCACATCCTCGTGCAACGCCCTTTGGCCGCCCCGAATCCAAACTTCAGTCGGACCGCCCCATTGTGCGGCTGGCGTCCAGAGCGTTTGTAAAATGGAACGCAACACACCCCGGGGAGCGCAAATTAAAGGGCACTCCTCCTGCACTATAAACGGCAGTCTGCATGTGTTGAGTGGAAGGATCCAGTGTGTTGTTGTGAACGGTGTATTTATGTTTCCGGCCACCACCACCACCACCACCACCACCTCCTCCTCCTCCTCCTCCTCCTCCTCCTCCTGTTTCCCCCCCCAGACTCTGCCTTTGAAAAGAACACATGCACCCTTCCCCTTTAAGAGCTCACTGGCACCAGAGTGTCTGCCGTGCGCTGCGCCCGAGCTCGGGTGTTGCGCTCTGCACCACCGGCTTAGCGCCTAAAGATAGTAGTGGAACGCCTCTTTTAGCGCTCCACCAACCTCTTAGGGCGAAGCCACTGAATTTCCGGCAACGGGGCGCTACTTTGGGGCGGGCGCTAACTTCGGGCGGGCGCTAAGGTTAGCGCCCCAAAACTGTCTATACTGAAAATCTAGCCCTTTGTGTCCAAGTAGTTATTGGTGACATCTGAACACAGGCAGAAAGAATTGGAAGGCTATTCAATTATAAGGGTCATTATGGGAATAGGAGCCTTTAGCAGAATGTTTCCCTTTTCCTAGGCTAGGAACACTGGTGCCCTCGGTGACAATCTAGCTATCATTGAAATCAAGTTAGATGAGGGAATGAATTTGGGATCTTTATGATCCATATGGTTCAGTATCATGTCATGCAGTGCATTTCTGCACTGAGCCAATGTGTGATCCTATGCCGTGAATGTCAGAGGTTATTTGACTCCTCACTGTTGTATATGTGCACATCTTTCAACAGATGTTACCAGATGGGATCCGTGCAGGAACCATGCTCGATATTTCTGTTGCCCATGGGAATCAGAAGGTCAATTAGCTCAAAAGTGAAGAGCATTAAAAATCTCAAAGAAATCCTCACATCTGCTAAATTCTTATTACAAGACAATAAGCCCCTTTTCCTCTGCGTTATGCCCTGAGTGCACTTATTTTAAGGGCACCCGGCAGGAAAAATGGGTGTAGTTTTACTTTGTTACATCATTGCAGAGACAGCGATATACCTATGTTTTGAAGCAATATTAGGCTCCCAAGCTCCCCAAAGCCTTGGCACCTTTGCTGCTGTGGGGTTTGAAACCTGTAGCAGCACTGAAGCTTCCCCTTTAGTGTAGGCACACAACCAAAGGATGGCTGCCACATCCGTCCAGTGCATGCTCACTGCAGGTTAATGAGCCCAACCCAGAAATAGTGGTGAGCTCCCTTCATGTGGGCACAGTGCACTTCTGATACACTGTGCTGTCTCTGCACCCTGTAGGGGGTGGTGTGTGGGGTCAGCGTCACCTCTGACTTATGAGCAGTTCGAATCGCTCCCACTCCCTTGGTTCTAGACCTTGGACTTATTTGGGGGTTGTGATAAAAGTGCAGCAGACAACTGGCTTTTGGTGCAAGAACTTTGATTTTTATTTGAGAAATAAAATACAACACAATAATAACACTCTAATAAAATGGGGAAACACTTCGACATACACGAGGGAAAAATTACATTAGACAAATATCTCACCCCTCCCAATCCCACCTTACTAGCTAAGTTAGGCTCTGAAGGACCAGGGATAATGCTCACCAAAACAACTCCTTGACAGTTGAGCTGGTTCGTGATTTCGGCGTTCGCTAGATGTGTCGGTTGGGGCCTGCTGTACCCCGGACATGGTAGAGGACTTCACCTGCATATCTGGGCAGTCTTCGCGAGTCCACTGATGCGGTAGGGTGCGTATTGGATCTATCAGGTGAGTACCCAATTTTCTTTGGTTAGAAATATGGCTTAGAGTCTTTTTGAATAAAATCTTACCCAGGGGTAAGTCAGGAATAGTTTGTAGAGTGGTAAAGACTTGCGAATCTTCGGTTTCTTCCGAGTTGGTTCTCCGTTGGTCGCGGTGGCCCAATATTACCCAGTTGGCTGAGGGTAATATTTGGTTGGTTGTTTCGCGGGGCCCTTGGTGCCGCAAGGTGTCCGATGGTGTGTTAATTCTTCGAGAGAGAGAACTGCTTCGAGATGCTTGCTCCTTGATCTTGATGTTAGTCGACAATGGCTCTTCTTGAACTTGTACTTGGAACTGTTTCTCCTGTTTGAACTCAACTCCTTACTTCTTGAACAGGCCTCCAATTATATTAATCGAGGCCTGCTAATCTGCATGCCAAATCAGTTTAGGTTTATTGTTATATTTTGGCGGGCTCGTTAACATTGAGTTGTGTAAATTGTTTAAACGGTTTCGGGATGGCTTCCTGAGTTGTTGAAGTAGTTTAAAAATGTGAGAAGTAGTTTCGGGATGGTTTTCCTGAGCTGTTGAGCTCTTATTTAATTGTCGTGAATTGTCCTCAAGCTTTGAGTTTCCTGTGGGGCCTGAGATTCTTTGTAAGTTGGCAAAGCGATTTGTTTTATGCATGATTTTGGATGGGTTCTGTGAGGCTGTTCTTCCGTGGGTCTATTGTTAGCATGTAAATTTCTTAATGGGGCTGAATGACGTTTATAGTTCCCCCAGACAGTTTGACTATCTTGAATACTCAAGCTGCCTACTGCAGAGGTAGATCCCAAGTTCTGTAACAGCCTTTTCCCAAACATGCCTGAACATGTCCTTTTATAATGCCAAGTCTGTTTCTGACCTTGAATCTCCTTGTTAGGCCCAACATGCTTTTCATCCTCCTGAAGTTTTTAGCAAAGGTTCAAAGTCATTTTTTAAATCGGGTTTTCCTTTGTTTTGGTCATCTGTTTATTTTGAGAATCTACACCTGGGAGTGGGGAAGGAGGGCAAGAAAACCAGGCTCAATATGTTCCTCAATATCTAACTGACAGTTCGTGTGTTGGCGCAAATGGTTCTCCACCGCTTTCGGGTGAATTCTGCTGGACTTACAATTGATTTTATGGGTCAGTGGGAGTCTTGGCCATGCATTGTCTGTTAAATGTTCCATAAATAGTTCATTAGGGGCCAATATTCTTTGGTTTATGATCCTGGTGTACCTGTCTGCCTCAATTGGAACCTCCGCCCGCCCATTAGAAAGCAAACACCTGAAGGAAGAATAGATCCTGAGCTACCTCAGTTGCCGAGAATTCCTGCTAGCCTGGCTCAGTTGTGACCCAGAATAACTACACCAAGTGAGTTGAGGCGCACCAACCTCCAGATGGACGAATGCGAGCTTCATCGGTGGGATCCAGGGGTGGATCCCCAAAGAAAAGTAATTAATAGAATCATAGAATGATATAGCACAGAAAGAGGCCATTCGGCCCATCGTGCCTGTGCTGGCTCTTTGCAAGAGCTATCTAATTAGTCTCACTCCCCTGCTCTTTCCTCATAGCCTGGCACATTTTTCTGTTTCAAGTACATATCCAGTTCCCTTTTGAAAATCTTTAAAACATTTTTTTACTGACTGTCCCCCTTATAAAGGGATCAAGGAGGTCATGACCAGGGTCGGGAGTGGGGGATTGGGGGGTAGGGGGTGCATGGTGGGAGGGGGGCGGAGGCAGTCCTGGGAAACAACTCTCAACCAATCGCGGACAAGGCCCGGATTTTCCAACTGCGCCGGCCAGTTGGGTGATGGAGATGCACCCACAGAAGCACTTGCACCTGCCAGCCACATACAAATGTGTCGCCCTCTTACAGACCCCACAGACTCCAACAAGGTCAGTGCTGGAGGGCACCAGTCATGCCGAGATCGTAACCTAAGGAATTTTGACACCGATGTATTCATTATTCAGCAGGACAGTGCAGTTACAATCCTTTTGTGCTTCATATTCTGCACGTAGCTTTTATCACCATGCAGAAAATATTTAAACCCAGTCAGGACCATATTGGTAAAGTACAGATAGAACTAGATGTCTTGGTATTCTTTCTAAAGTTATATCATTATCCTCCAGCAGACAGGGTAGACTTTTTGTCAGAGAATTAAGGAACCTAACAGCTTGGCTACTGAACAGGTAGATTTAACTCTCGAGACCTGTTTATTCAGGTCATGCTGACTATCTTGGATTCCTGCAAAGCTCTGACTCAGAAGTTTTGCAAACAGCAGCAGTTTGTAAGCTGATTCATGGATAAGCGCCTTAAAACCCACTGCGATGAGGTAGCTCAGGATCTATTTTCCTTCAGATGTTCTTGAAGAAAGGATATATTCCCCCGGGGTGTTCACAGCAGCTGTTTCTGCATTTGGGCCAGAATTCCCTGTGAATTCCCTGTGAATTCGAGTCCAAAGGTACATGTAATCGGGGCATAAAACCAATATCCAGTGTAAAAGATTGAGGAAATTCGAGCGTCTGTTACGCAGGTGCTACGCCCGAATATCCTTGGGGCTAGATTTTCAGTATAGACAGTTTTGGGGCGCTAACCTTAGCGCCCGCCCGAAGTTAGCGCCCGCCCCAAAGTAGCGCCCCGTTGCCAAAAATTCAGTGGCTTCGCCCTAAGAGGTTGGTGGAGCGCTAAAAGAGGCGTTCCACTACTATCTTTAGGCGCTAAGCCGGCGGTGCAGAGCGCAACGCCCGAGCTCGGGCGCAGCGTATGGCAGACACTCTGGTGCCAGTGAGCTCTTAAAGGGGAAGGGTGCATGTGTTCTTTTCAAAGCAGAGTCTGGGGGGGAAAGGAGGAGGAGGAGGAGGAGGAGGAGGAGGAGGAGGAGGAGGAGGAGGAGGAGGAGGAGGAGGAGGAGGAGGAGGAGGAGGAGGAGGAGGAGGAGGAGGAGGAGGAGGAGGAGGAGGAGGAGGAGGAGGAGGAGGAGGAGGAGGAGGAGGAGGAGGAGGAGGAGGAGGAGGAGGAGAGGAGGAGGAGGAGGAGGAGGAGGAGGAGGAGGAGGAGGAGGAGGAGGAGGAGGAGGAGGAGGAGGAGGAGGAGGAGGAGGAGGAGGAGGAGGAGGAGGAGGAGGAGGAGGAGGAGGAGGAGGAGGAGGAGGAGGAGGAGGAGGAGGAGGAGGAGGAGGAGGAGGAGGAGGAGGAGGAGGAGGAGGAGGAGGAGGAGGAGGAGGAGGAGGAGGAGGAGGAGGAGGAGGAGGAGGAGGAGGAGGAGGAGGAGGAGGAGGAGGAGGAGGAGGAGGAGGAGGAGGAGGAGGAGGAGGAGGAGAGGAGAGGAGGAGGAGGAGGAGGAGGAGGAGGAGGAGGAGGAGGAGGAGGAGGAGGAGGAGGAGGAGGAGGAGGAGGAGGAGGAGGAGGAGGAGGAGGAGGAGGAGGAGGAGGAGGAGGAGGAGGAGGAGGAGGAGGAGGAGGAGGAGGAGAGGAGGAGGAGGAGGAGGAGGAGGAGGAGGAGGAGGAGGAGGAGGAGGAGGAGGAGGAGGAGGAGGAGGAGGAGGAGGAGGAGGAGGAGGAGGAGGAGGAGGAGGAGGAGGAGGAGGAGGAGGAGGAGGAGGAGGAGGAGGAGGAGGAGGAGGAGGAGGAGGAGGAGGAGGAGGAGGAGGAGGAGGAGGAGGAGGAGGAGGAGGAGGAGGAGGAGGAGGAGGAGGAGGAGGAGGAGGAGGAGGAGGAGGAGGAGGAGGAGGTGGTGGTGGTGGTGGTGGTGGTGGTGGTGGTGGTGGTGGTGGTGGTGGTGGTGGTGGTGGTGGTGGTGGTGGTGGTGGTGGTGGTGGTGGTGGTGGTGGTGGTGGTGGTGGTGGTGGTGGTGGTGGTGGTGGTGGTGGTGGTGGTGGTGGTGGTGGTGGTGGTGGTGGTGGTGGTGGTGGTGGTGGTGGTGGTGGTGGTGGTGGTGGTGGTGGTGGTGGTGGTGGTGGTGGTGGTGGTGGTGGTGGTGGTGGTGGTGGGTGGTGGTGGTGGTGGTGGTGGTGGTGGTGGTGGTGGTGGTGGTGGTGGTGGTGGCCGGAAACATAAATACACCGTTCACAACAACACACTGGATCCTTCCACTCAACACATGCAGACTGCCGTTTATAGTGCAGGAGGAGTGCCCTTTAATTTGCGCTCCCCGGGGTGTGTTGCGTTCCATTTTACAAACGCTCTGGACGCCAGCCGCACAATGGGGCGGTCCGACTGAAGTTTGGATTCGGGGCGGCCAAAGGGCGTTGCACGAGGATGTGATGTCATTTTCTGCGCGCGCATCCGGGCGGCCGCTAAACTTTGCGCCGGCGCTAACGGGCAACTTAATTTGGGGCGGGGCGCAAACTGCGCTGCGCCCGGGCGCTACACGCATAGCGCCCGAAAATCACTTCTCTTAAGGCGCTAACTGCTGGCGCAAGCAACTGAAAATCTAGCCCTTGGTCTTTTACACCCATTCATTGAGTCCTGCAGTGCGGCTCATTAAAATTGCTCCGCCCCCATGGTAAAGAGCAGTACACCTGAATTTCATGCAATTATGCTGGTTAAAATGGGTGTAAAGTTACACCCATAATTTTAGTTGCAGCAGGAAACAAAGTCCTACTTCTGGACCTAGAAATTCAGTTGCGTTTGCACCCAATTAGGGGCGAAAGAGTGGGTTGCGCCGGAAGTTGCGTTGCGCCCGAAATTAGGTGGGCCCTAACATCGGCGTTAGCCGGTAGCGCTGCGCCGGCACCGATGACGTCATCGGTGTGCGCAGTGCCCCGGTACCGCCCGAAACCACGCCGATCCCCATCTTCAGTAGCGGCCGCCTCTTCCGTGGCGGGCGCTAACAACATCGGGAGACCGGGTCCTTACTGCAGCCTTAGCGGCGCAAGTTAAGGTGGAGGTGCGGGGCGGCCGCTTTTTCGGCGGCCGCCTGCCGCACCTCCTTCCCCGGCCTCCTCCACCCCACCCCCCGCCCCCGTGGCATTGCCGGCTGGTTTCCGTGGAGCCCGGCACTTCTCCGTTGTGCCGGGCTCTTTTGCCGGCACTTGCAATCGGGGCTCCGGCCGTTGCAGGCACCTCCCCCTTAAGAGAAGGGGGAGGCCTGCAGTACAGCAGCCTGCCGCACCGCATCGGGTGGCGCAGCGGGACCGGGAGCGCTGAAATTCACTTTCAGCGCCCCAAGCGGGGCGGACACACCCTGTACCAGCGCCCGGTTCCGCTTTGGGGCGCTGAAAGTGAATATGGGGCGGGCACAACTGGCTCCGCGGCGGGCGCAAAATTTTCGGCGCAAACGTGCTGGCGGGGCCATACCCAATTTCTAGGCCCTGATGTTCTATGCCGATTTTTAAAAAATATTTTAAAATTTATCCTCACTGAGACAGGCACTGCATTTTTTGTTTCTCTGAAGGTATTTTTTATGGCATCAGTATGAATTACATTAAAAATTGGAAAACATCCATGATTGCATTTTCTTAAAAATAGTGGGGGAGAAATTCCCCTAGAGGGCCATTTGGAGTGCTAAGTCAAAAATGTTTGAAAATTTAGCGCCAGGCGTTAACCTTTTCAGACATTTGAGAAATTCCCATTTTTTGCTCCATGAGGGAAGTCGAGCGCTAAATCAAGTGCTTCACTTGCCTCTTGGAGAGCATGTCCCGATCCGGGGCGATATGCTCAGCAGCACCACGTATGGCCACGCGTGTCGCTACTGCGTTGCAGGGGCTCTTCCCTTAATTAAAGGGAAGGGCTCCCCACTGCATTTTTTGTGGCATCTGTTGGAGCACCGGGGTGGTGGGAGTGCCACACAATCAGCTGAGTGCCAGGCTGACCGATCGCGGCGATTTTTTTCATGTCGGCTGACCACCGTGCCTTTAAATGGCGCCCCACGAGCGACCGGCCTCACTGTTTGCGACCCCTGCAGCAGTCGGTAACATTGCCCGGATCTAATGCGGGGCGCAAGGGGGAGTTTTTCTCCCAAGGCGCTACTGGGGCGCTGCGCCCGGAGATGACAGCCTAGAAATTCACTAGCCTTAGCGCCGCTTTTGAGGCGCTAGAGGGACTAGCGCCAGAGTTATGGCCAGTTGAAAAATTCCCTGGGGCCCTAAAGCGGTGTTGCACCGGTAGCGCTGCGCCGGCACCGATGACGTCATCGGTGTGCGCAGCGTCCCGGTTGCCATGCCGACGGGCCCCAGCGCCGAAATTCAGTTGCGGCCGCCTCGCCCTGGCGCGGCGTCAACTCAATTTCTAGGCCGACATCATCATCTCCGGGCGCAGAAGATCAGGGCGATACCTGGTAGCGCTGCCGCTAACCTCCCGTAGAATTTCGCGGGAGGCGTGGTTATCACCTGAGGGGGGTGAAAAGCCCACCGGAGGTGCAAATGAGAGGATTTTAGCCCCCGCTCTGTGTAATGTGCAGGAATATACAGTGTGAGTTCCACGCTTCCCTTCAGCCCGATTGTTTATGCTAACTTCCGTTAGTTTACACTGATTTTTATATGCCGCCATATGCCAATGAGAATGAAATTTCGGTGTAAATTGTCATTGGCAAAATGGGTTGAACAACGGGTATAAATTTCGATGTAACTTGCCATTTAAACCTCCAGAGGAAATTCCAGGCCCATTCATATCCAAGGTGCACAAGAACTTCTTGAAATTACATCTTCTGGTTTCCAGATATGCAAAAGGGACCGATGTGTTACTTGCTAACCATCCCAAAGAAAAATGTAACCCTGTAAATCACTCCTTCTTACATTAATTTTCTGCTCTACAAATTTACACTAATTCCCTCTGAATTCTGTAGACAGATGTCGGTGTTTGTGGCATATTTTGTTAAAATAGAGAATGTACAACAAATGCATTACTGTGCTTTTAGGTTGATGATCTACAGAGGTCTTCATTTGAGTGCTTTCTCCTTTACATGGGTTACCCATGAGGTATTGGCATCCATAGATAGCCCTGACACATTACTTCCACCATTCTTGCTTTGAGTGGCACCTATTGTGATTAGTAAAACTATTAAAGTTCAACTAATATGTTACTTTTGACAAAATATTCATCACATAAAATAAAATGCCACTGAAGAAAAATCTTTCACTTTTAATATCTGACTCTATAACACACTTACACCTGGAGTGCATATTTATTATGAGATCTAGCGTCACTTGAGAGGATACTTTCCCTATCCTTTATTTATATTAAGTACATTAATATTGTTTCAATGCAGTGGAAAGTTTAATTGCTCCACGTAAATTAGCTTTTCCCATGGGTACTTTTATTAGCATAATAAGGAGCTCAGTTCCTCAGGATGTGATGCAACCAATTCACACAAATTCATTACTACTGGATTGCATTTATATGACAGGTTACCTTAAATCCAGTAAATTGCTGTAAAGAAGTTGGATGTGACATGGATAGGACTATAGTATGCTAAATGCTAAAGTAAGCTGAACTGCTCTGATGGCTTTGTAGGCAAATGCACTACCTGGTGCTGCATTCAATTATACAAACCAAGAGAGACCAAGGTTTGATTCCCACTCTGCACTAATAAGTTGATCTTGACCAAGGCAGTAGTCGGGTGCTATAACTGACTTCAGTATCCACAGGCTAGGCAAGGGAAAATCTTCCTTCTGATTGTGATCCAGTGACCAATGTTGGGAAATGTGTCTTTGACAATAGGCTGAGGCTTGGCTGGCATGCCATTCCTTGTCTAAGTCCACACATGAAGAATTGTAAGCTGGACAAGATACCAGGGGGCTGCCGATGCCCGTGGAAATGTGCAGACAAGAGACAACACCTTTATGAGAAAAGGGGAGAGAATTACTATAAAAATGAAGCTGGAACTTAAAATGTCATTCTATTTCTAACAGTTGCTAGTAATCACTTATATAATGATACAACGTTGTTGCATCTAGCAATTTAGCTTTGACTGTTTTCATAAATGAACAAGGCTTCAACTCAAGGTGTTATCCTTGCATAGATAGGTCAGGATACCATGGTTAAGTACAACAGTGAAAAGTTAATAAAAGAAAATCATCTAGTGTAAAACATTGGCCCAGAATTTGCTGGAGCAGCGCAGCTCGCTGGACTTTTCCCCTCACCCTTCAGATCACACTATATTTTTGCTGCAAATTACAGGAAATGTGAACTGATAATGCTGCGGTGACATCAACGTCGCATCTGGGACCTCATGAACGTCGTGCCCAATGGTCTATCTCCTTAACCAATGAAACAAAAGGATAGAGAAAGAAACAGGTTAAATGATGGTGAAAGAAATAGGTTAAATTGATTCTATGGCGGGGGAGTGGGGCTAGCTGAAGTGCTCTTGCAGAGAACCAGCACGGGCTCAACAGGCCGAATGACCTCCTTGTGTGCTGTAACGATTCTATGATTCTATGATTCTAGAGTCAAATTAGAAACAGAAAGAGAAATAAAGCGAGGGATAGAAAGAGGGTGAACTAAGAGAGAGAGAAAAAAGAGGCAGAAAGGAAAACTAAGAATTAAAAAAAAACAAGCAGAAGAAGAGGACATTTGTTTTTTGGAATTCTTCTATTGGTCTTTGAGAAGCTATGAGAGAATGGGAGGGTAGGTGTGCGAAATGTACAAACATTCGTGAGCCATGAAGTATTAAACCAGCACGATCGTTGGGAGCTTGCCACACGCTCCATGGTACATTGTAGAATGGAAAAACCCTGTGACATCACCCCACGTATGGTGGAACTGGATTACTCTTTCCTCCCTGATGGACAGTCTGCCTGGCAGGACAGCTAATACCTCACACAGTTGCTGCTGTGTCTCCAGCATTCTCCTTTTCATTGCTGACCCCCAGGGTCCTCCATCTCTGTCCTGTTGAGTGGAGTTTGGAAAGGATGCCACCCTCTGGAATGTCTTCTCCTCAGCTTTCCCTGCCACCACTCTTTGTTCATGCTCACTTGTGCTGTGAGAGTCATCAGGTGCCGTCCCAATTACCTGACTAAGAGGCCCAATCGATGTGCTGGAGCTTGCAACACATGTATCCTGTGATGATGCATCCTCATAAGGTATCAGTTCTTCTAAGGAGTCTTCGTACTCTGTGGGCAGGTTCTCGTGCTCTTCGTGTGATGGAGGTGTGAAGAAAGGGAAAAGATTTAGTGATGGTAGTTTAAAAAAGTTGATAGGCACATGAATGACTTGAGCAGAGTTGTTAATGTTCTGAAGTGCACTGAAGGTGAAGTTGCTTTGTGGGAGATGCAGGTCTGAAAGATTAATGCAGTCACCTTGCTCCGCTGGTTCACCAACCTCCAATAATCAAGCTGCTGGAGATTTTGCTAATCTCAAATGCCTCTTCCTCTGCCGGGGTCATGTCAACAGCCTCCTACAACCATCCTCCGGTCCTAGCCCTCTCCCTGGCATTCTGCGCTCTCTTCTCCTGTGAAGGGGATACATCAGGTCTATGAGTGGCTCTCAGGAATGTGCACATCCGATGGATGTAGTACATATGATGAAGTTGAGAATCAGGCAGATGCAAAACAAGTAGGAATGGCATGCCCTTGAAGAAAGTGGCCACGGTGCCATTTCAGGATGTGTAATGAGAGTGGGTGGAAGTGGATGAGGTCTGATGAGATGAGATGAGGATTGGGGTTATTGGCAGTAGTGGAAGGAGGAAGCAGGAGGTGAGCATATGAAGGGCAGTGCATCGTACCGCTCCATTGGTGGTGCTCAAAATGATTTTGGATAAGGAGTGATGTGAATGGTGTAGGATGGACAAGAGGGAGTGGATGGTAGTGCATTGCAGAAGATGAGTAAAGAAGGACATGCCCTGACCTTTGTTGACCTAGTCAGGTCGGTGAACCATTTCTTCCACTGAATCCATGTCCTGAGTGTCACGCTCCGGCTGCTGACTTCCTCAGCCACCTCAATCCAGGCCCTCTTGGATGTCTTAGCAGGTGTCTTTTTCCTACTTGTGAAAAACAACACAAACCTCCTTGTCCCCACAGCACCAGCATTACCTCCAGGATGCATCACTCAACCTGGGAGGCACCTTCTCTCTCTTGCCAAACATCCTTCCAATAGTCAACGATTATTTCAATGTTCAAAGTTTTCTCCCTCAGCATCCTTTACAGAGGTGGACAGAGTCTTTAAATAGTGGATGGGGAATTCCATCAAGGAAACTGGAAGCTTTAGTTAAATGACAGTTGGCCGTTAAAATCGGCCAGCTTTACACATCGCACAGTGCTGCAGGTTTGTAACCCGCTAACACACTCGCACACTGTGTTCCCGACCCTGGGTTAATATCGGAACCTTTCTCTTCATGCAGAAAAATTGCAATATCTGTTTAAGGTACTGCAGGCCTTTAGGAGCTTGAGGTCTACAACAGTCTACAAGTTGCCTGCTCCCTGATGGACAAGCTCCCTATCTTTGACACTGCTTATATCTTAAGCTTGTTTGTATTATGCAAATTGTACCGAAACTAGCAACTCAGTTGGGTTCAGCACTGGTCCAGACAGGCGGCTGATAATCCCGTCATGCCTGACTCCTGCCAGTTCTACATCAACAAATGAAAATCGGTACCACTAGTTATTTGTGAATCAATCTTGATAGATCAACGAATAAGGCTATAACCATCCTTCATTCAATCTTACTGTGCCGGAGAGTAATAGCGAAGTCTTCCTATATTTCAACATTTGGTTGGCATTGTTCAACAGGCAAGATTTTAAATCTAGTATCTTTTGAAATGTTTTGAACTGAAGTTCTCAAGGAAATGAACTCTGGCCACAATTTACCATTTATTATTCACCACTGATTTTATTTTTGAGTACTTGTCAGAAACCATTGACAAAATTAGGTTATTAACCATCAAGCAAATTCAATTGTTGCCATCAGGATTACTTAGGAAAGAAGAAATAAATTAGCCCACAATAGTTATATCACAAATCTTTACAGTTACTATTGAATTCCTCCAGCTGCCACTCGCTCCTGTTAGAGATAATGGGGGAAAAATTCAGTTGCTTTGCGCCTCCCGTTAGCACCGTCTTAGGGCGCTAACGGGGCACAAAGCAACCAGCGCCCGGCGTGGCGATGTCTGCGCCGCTCGCGAAATTGACCAGACATTTTGTGGCAGCGCTAAACACTACTGCCACGATCTCCTGCACTGGCAGATCGTGACATCAGTCGAGCTTTCAACGCCCCGGTAGCACCCTGGACCGGATATTGAGTGGCGCCCCCTGCCTTACCGCTTGCCGCTAGCAATGACAGGTTGAGGGGAGCGTTTTGCAGTCGGGAAGGGACTGGGGGAGCGCTATTTAAAGGCGGCAGCTTCCTGCCTTTTTTTGTCGGCGACACTTTTGCACCACGCATTCTCAGAGAGAGAGAGACTTCTGGAGAGATTCAATGCTGTGTGAAGGAGTTTTGGGTACTGAGCAGCACTTTGCAGATTCATTTTGATTTGACCATCCTTGCATCAATTTAAAAGAGGCTATGGGGGCTGCACTCTGAGCTCTTTCCCTGGGCCTCTCCATTGTTCGTTCCAGTGGAATTGATGTACAGGTCTCTCCAGGCTGAAATTCAAGGCTGCAATGAGCAGGGTGTGGATGGAGAGCAAGATCGACCCTCCCCTTTCAAAACTGGCCGGCGCCAGTGTGTCTGTGTTCCATTGCTGACTGACATCACATGAGCGTCGCCAGTGCTCTGTGGTAGCTCCTCGCTCCTCAGCATTATCACCTTAAGAGAGGTGTGTAGTGCCTGATTTGGCGCTCCAGTCATCTCCAGGGGCAATAGAAGCCAAGTTTGCAGTCAGAGGCGATAATTAGCGGCAGGTGCTAAACTTTGCGCCCAGCCGATAATTGCGCCCCAAACGGGGCGATACTGAATTTCTCCCCCAATGTGCATTAAATTTAACATTGACTGTCTCCCTGATAACTTGAAAGTAGTTAATATAGTGCCAATTGGCATGTTAGATCACCAACTGGTTTCCATCCAAGTCTTTTGAAAGGAATTGCAAACATATGGTTGGCTTTCTGACAAGGCTAATTGGAACAGTCTCAATCAGGTGGCTTCTGCCTATCAACTAGTCAAAAGATCCAGACTTCATTTGGGCTCAGAGCAAGCATATTGTATCTAATGTTGTAGAGCTCTGCACACCATTCAAGCAGCAACATACTGGCATTGGTTCACAGCCCTGCTTTCATAAATATATTTTTGATGTTTTCCATAAAGTGGAAGTCTTTTGGTAGATGGAGAAGATCAGGCAGCAAAAGGAACAGGGAAACCACAGGATGTCTTAATATGAAAAATCCTATCACTCAGGCACCAGAAGAACATGTCGAAGATCAGTACTAAACTGTTTGATTCGTAGACAGGCTCCAAGCACTAGGAACATATGAAAACAATAGATGGAAAAAGACCAGCTGGTCCAAAAAGCCTGTCCCATACTGTCGTGGTGCAACTTTTGCACATCATGATTCACATCGCCCCCACCCCTCTCCATCAGTCAGCCATGCAATTTCCTGGGAGAGGCAAAAACACCCCAGGGTGGAAAAAAACTCTAGGAGATTCTTCTTCGACCCCTGAAGGTGATGAAACAAGTTCCAGGAGACTACAGTGATGTGGGGAAACATCCCCTAATGCCCCACCTACCTTTTATGTGCTATGATGATGATGCCAGCCTCAGTTAGAAACTTGTTCAGCTCTCTTTTAATCATTTGCAGAGATTCCACACTCACTGCATGAGCTGGTAACTTGTTCCATAGGTCAACAATTCTCTGTGAAAAGAAATAGCTCCCGAAATCTAACCAGTTCAGTGTTTACATAATTTATACTCATGTCCCCTGGTTCTCCCATAACTATTGATTTCAAATATCTATCTAGACAGACCTAATCCAATCCTTTATTATTTTAAAGACAGCAATCAAATATCCTAGATGGCTACAGTTTTCTGGAATAAAAGCCCTAGCTCTCTAAGCCTATCTTGGTAACCAATGGCCTTTAAACTAGGTATCAATCTAGTGGCCCTTCTCTGAACTTTTTCCAGAGTCCCTGTGTCACTCAGCATGTGAGGGGATCAAGTCTGAACACAGTATTCCAGATGAGGCCTGACCAAGGTCTTATACAAGGAGAGTATAATATTTTTTGTTTTGTTTTTGATCATCCCGTCAATACACCCTAGCACTCTGTTTTCTTTTGCAATATCCTTGTTGTAAAACTTCAGAGATTCATGTACTGGGACACCTTGATCTTTCTCCCAGTCAACAGCATTTAGTTTACAACCCTGCATCGATGGAAAATAAACAAATCTGTTAGGCCCAACCTCATTATCCATCTCAACAATGGCAAAATGACATGCCACATTCCTGGATAGGGTTCAACACTAAGCTTGTTGGAAAGATATCTGAACTTCAAGGTCATGTTCAGAAAAATTGAACTGCATCAACTTAATCAACTGAATCAAGATAGGACAGAGAAAGTTAAATATTTCCTCTCTGCTGCTCACATTGGCACAACTAACAACAGGAATTCACTGTATGGGGCATTACAAACATGATCCTGAATTCTACCACTCCATCAAACAGCATGTTGCGACACCAAAATGCTATACTGTAGGAATTAACGAATTCCTACGAATAACTGAGATCGACACCAGAGAAGGATTAAACAGGCCTTTACTCAATTTAGATACCATGAGGACTTACTGGGCAGTCCAGTGGTTTGCGACGTGATGTCATCACGTTTGCCCGCGTTTTCCCGCGCTCTTAAAGGGGCCACGCCCCGTACATGCAAACTCTATATACAAAACACAGTAATGCCTAACACAATGGTACAGGTTTAGGCTGGTGTTAGAACCTCATTAAAGAGAATTATATACAGTTAGCCAGAGTCATTCAGTGGTTCTGCCACATGCGCCCCCCCAGAATTCACTTTAACAGACAAAGTCAAACGGTGAGGGGGTCTGACAAGCCTGTCAGAACGACTCCTGTACTCTCGAGGCAGAGGCTGCTGGGCGGCTGGCAATCTGGCGGGCGGTCGCACTTGGTCTGCCATAACGACGACGGGTGGCCGACCCCGTCTCGGCGGTTGTGCTGTCTCGACGGGGCGGTCGAGGTCCAAATGTGCTAGCTTTAAGTGGTCGACCGAAATGTGGTCCGGTTTACCACCGACATCTACCGTGGAGGTTTTGTCCCCTGCTTCCAACACACGGAAGGGACCGGTATATGGGGCCTTGAGTGGATTCCTATGCGCGTCATGGCGAATAAAGATGTATTCAGCCTTGTGAAGCTCCGTGGGAATGTGTGACCTCTGCGGCCCGTGGTGCGAAGTGGGCACCGGTGCGAAACATCTGGCTGCCTCTTGGTGACTAGCAAGCTGGGCAGACGCGGACCATTGCTCCGTCGATGTTGGTAGGAAGTCCCCTGGGACCCGCAGCGGCTGACCATACACCAGCTCCGCTGATGAAGAGTGAAGGTCTTCTTTGGGGGCCATGCGAAGGCCCAAGAGGACCCACGGTAGCTTGTCTGCCCATCCAGCATCCTGGAGGCTGGCTCTCAGGGCGGCCTTCACTGACCAGTGGAAACGTTCGCAGAGGCCATTCGCCTATGGATGGTAGGCTGTGGTGCGGTGTAATTTGACCGAGTCCTTGGGCCACTGCATTCCAGAGCTCGGAGGAAAACTGCGGTCCCCTGTCTGATGAAATATCGGCGGGTACTCCGAAACGGGCGATCCAGGAGGAAATGAACGCCCTGGCCACGTCCGCCGAAGTAGTGGATGACAGGGGGACTGCCTCCGGCCATCTGGTGGTGCGGTCAACCATGGTCAGGATGTGTGAAAAACCATGGGAGGGTGGGAGTGGTCCTACCAGGTCCACGTTGACGTGGTCAAAACATCGCTCCGGAACTGTGAAGGCGGCCAACGGAGCTTTGATGTGGCACTGTACCTTGGCCTTTTGGCAGACCACGCAGGTTTTGGCCCAGTCGCGGACATCCTTATGCATGCCATGCCATACAAATTTCGCTGACATCAGTTTCTGAGAGGCCTTCATTCCAGGGTGTGACAACCCATGTATGGCGTCGAACACTTTGTGGCGCCAGACGACCGGCACGATAGGGCGAGGATCCTGTACGGAGACGTCACACAACAGCGTGGTACCTGCCGAATGGAACTTGACGTCGGCCAACTGGAGGCCAGTGATGGCCGTTCGGTAAGCTTGGACTTCCGGGTCTGAGGCTTGGTCTGCTGCCATGAGGGCGTAGTCGATGCCCAAATGATCCGTATTGACGATCGTGCGGGAGAGGCAGTCTGCCACCAGGTTGTCCTTACCGGCCACGTGTCGTATATCCGTGGTGAATTCGGATATGTAGGTCAGTTGACGCTGCTGTCAGGCTGACCACGGTTCGGCGGTCTTGGACATTGCATAGGTCAGTGGCCTATGGTCCACAAAAGCGGTGAAAGGACGTCCTTCCAGAAGGAACTGAAAATGGCGGATGGCCAGAAAAAGGGCGAGCAACTCCCGGTCGAACGTGCTGTATGCTCTCTCATTCTGCCGTAGTTGACGGCTGAAGAATGCCAACGGCTGCCACGTCCCATTCAACCACTGCTTTTGCACGGCACCGACTGCGTAGTCCGACGCGTCGGTGGTGAGGGCGATGGTGGCTCCTGGCAGCGGGTGCGCCAGCATAGTCGCGTTGGCTAAGGCGCTTTTGGTGTCGGCGAACGCTCGGGCCATGTCATCCGTCCAGTCTACCGGGTTCTTGCCAGTCTTGCCCTTGAGGGCCTCGTACAGGGGCTGCATGTGTAGTGCCGCCTTAGGCACCAAGCGGTGGTAAAAGTTATCCATGCCTAGGAATTCCTGCAGGGCCTTTATGTTCTGCGGGCGTGGAAAGGATGTCACCACCTCTACCTTCGAAGGTAAAGGAACCGCTCCCTCTGAGGTGATGCGATGCCCCAGGAAGTCAATTTGGTGCAGGCCAAACTGACACTTGGCCGGGTTGATAATCAGGCCGTGTTGGCTGAGGCGTCGAAAAAGGGTGCGTAGGTGACAGGTATGTTCCTCCTTAGTAGGGCTGGCAATTAGAATATTGTCCAGGTAGACGAAGAGGAACTTGAGGTCCCGCAGCACGGAGTCCATCAGGCGTTGGAAAGCCTGGGCGGCGTTCTTCAACCCAAACGGCATCTGTAAAAACTTGAAGAGGCCGAATGGGGTGATGACTGCGGACTTCTGGATGTCATGTGGATGAACTGGGACCTGGTGGTAGCCCCGGACGAGGTCGACTTTTGAGAACACGGTGTTCCCTGCCAAATGGGCAGAGAAATCCTGGATATGGGGGATCGGGTACCGATCAGGAGTGGTGGCGTCGTTTAGTCGTCGATAGTCGCCGCATGGCCGCCACCTGCCGCCAGGCTTCGGGACAATATGGAGGGGTGAAGACCAGGGAATATTCGACCAGCGAATAATCCCTAACCGTTCCATGGTGGCGAACTCCGCCTTTGCGACCGCCAGCTTGCCAGGTTCTAGGCGCCGGGCCCACGCGTAGACCGGGGGGCCATTGGTGGTGATGTGATGTTCCACACCATGTTTTGTGGCTGTGGAGGAGAACGTGGGTCTTGTCAGGTCGGGGAATTCGCTGAGCAGGCGAGCGAACTCATCAGGAGTTGGGAACGCACAGGAGATGGTGCGTGACGTAGTGTTACTGCGGTAACACGGAAGAGAATTAAAAGTTGCTGCGTTGATCAGCCGCCGGTTCCTAACGTCGACCAGGAGGCTGTTGGCGCACAGGAAATCTGCGCCGAGGAGGGGCTGGGAAACTTTGGCCGTAACAAACTCCCAGTGAAAACGTTGCCCCCCGAGGCACAACTCCACCCGCCGTCTGCCGAAGGTCTGAATTGTTCCACCATTGGCCGCTTCAAGGGCGGGGCCGTGATTCCCCGTCTGCACATCGAGGGCGGATGCGGGTAAAATGCTGCACTGCGCTCCAGTGTCGCACAGAATACGACGACCGGAGAGAGTATCAGTGATGAAGAGCAATGTTCCGGCATTGCCGATCACCATCGCGGCCGCGGGATGCCCGTTAGACCCATTCCTCAGTGGTTGCAGTGTCCATAGTGGTTTGTTTTGTTGGGGAAAACTGCAGGGAGGGCGGCAATGCTTCGCCTTTGCGCCGAACTGCGTGTGGTAGAAACACAGCCCAGCAGGCGGACGAGCTGGGGCGGTGTCTGCGGGGGATGGGTGCCTCGTGGCGGCACAGTCCTGCAGAGTTACAGTGAAAATTTTGTCAGCCTCCGCAGCGAGTGTTGCGCAGTCTTCAACTTCAGATCTGGCCAGGGCAGCTTGTACCTGTTCAGGCAGTTGGCTGAGGAAAATCTCGCGGAAGAGGAAACATTCCCGTTCTGAGCCCAGGAGTGTGAGCATTTGGCTCATCAACTCTGAAGACTTGGAGTCCCCGAGCCCGGGCATAGCGAGTAATCGACGGGCGTGCTCCGATTTTGTGAGCCTGAAAACCTGCATTAACCGCGCCTTGAGGGTTTCATACTTACGCTCTGTTGGGGGGTTTTCGAGGAGGCTGACGATCCGAGAGGCGGTAGAGCTGTCGAGTACAGAGACCACGTAAAGATACTTGGTCTGATCCGCATCGATGTTCCTCAGGGTGAACTGGGCCTCGACCTGAATAAACCACGAGGGCGCTTGCTGCTCCCAGAACTGCGGTAGCTTTAGGGAAACAGCGTTCACTTCCACGCTATGCTCTTCTTTTGTGAAAACGTTCACAAAACGGGGTCACCAATGTAGGAATTAATAAATTCCTATGAATAACTGAGATCGACACCAGAGAACGATTAAACAGGTCTTTACTCAACAGAGATGCCACGAGGACTTGCTGGGCAGTCCCGTGGTTTGCGACGTGACATCATCACGTTTGCCCGCGTTTTCCTGCGCTCTTAAAGGGGCCACGCCCTGTACATGCAAACTCTATATACAAAACACAGTAATGCCTAACACAATGGTACAGGTTTAGGCTGGTGTTAGAACCTCGTTAAAGGGAATTATATACAGTTAGCCAGAGTCATTCAGTGGTTCTGCCACAATACCACTGATACACTTCAACTTTCATTTAAACATTGCAATGAAAGCATGGGAAGTGGGGGTTGTAGTAGATTACAAGACTACCCTTTCAGCTCTAGGTCTGAATCCAGCTCAGCCTGAGAGGGTTAACAGAGATTGCTTTAAGGATTCTAGGAAAAATTACTTTAGTGAGTCAATCCAGTTCTGAATGGGCATAATGTACAAAACTGCTGATAATTCAATACTAATTGACACTTAATTTGTACTTTTCCTCAAACAGGTTGCGTGAATGGCTGATTTAAGAAATAGAAAATTCCACTGATCTGTAATTGTTTCTGAGGCTGCAGATAAGACACATTGGGGCGAACTGGGGGCGTGTCAGCTGGTTTTCGTGTTAGCCACCAGACTCCAATGAGATGTGGGAAAAAATTGCGATTTTCTCCTAACTGGACACTTGGGGCTGGATTTTAACTCAGGTGCGGGATGGTGTCATGTTATCTGCATTTCGTGTTATCCACCTGAATCTAAATGGATGTGGGAGATTGATGCAATTTTAACTTAATTGTCCAATTGATTTCCAATGTGTGGGAACCCTTTGCAAATGAGTTTTTCCTGACTGAAAGTCGCCTCCAATGACATCATCATTGTTGCTGCATTTAAGGTCTGCAAAAAACCTTGCCTCTACTGCAGGTTGCCAAGCTTTCTCCATTTGGTGCGAGAGGGGCCTTCAACAAGGATGACAAGCGGAAGGCCCAGATCAGCTCCTCGATTCGACGAGGTGGCCCTGCAGGCATTGGTGGATGGGGCTAGGGCCAACAGGGAGGTGCTCTTCCCTTCCTCAGGGAGGAAGAGGCCTCCCAAGCAGACTAAGGCAGTGTGGTTGCAGGTGGCTGAGGAGGTCAAGTCCTTGGGAGTCACACGAAGAATGTGGATTCAGTGCCGGAAAATATTTCATGACCTTCAGTGCACTGGAAAAGTGAGTATGAACTTCCCATCACCCTCAATCTGATCTCCATTGCCTTTCCTCACCAGCACTCAGCTTTAGCAATCTCTTCCTCCACATTCCACTTGACACTGACATCCATACACCCTTACCCATTCCCTTTCTCTATATGGTCACATTCACATAACTATTCGACCATGCAGCCCTCACACACCCTATCACTGTGATGCTTTGAACACAACTGCCAACACACAGGGAGGGCATTTGGTCTTGCAACTTCACTCCATCTTTGTCTCCTTCTAAGTATCTATGCTATGCAATCTCTACACTCACTCCTTCATTCTCACTCAACCTCCACTTGTCTCCCTCATTGCAGGAAAAGAGAGCTCACAACAAAAGAGAGTGAGCGAGGACAGGAGGAAGGACAGCCTGAATAGCCCACCTGACCCCCTGGGAGGTGGCGGTACTGGAAATAGTGGGAATCGAGCAGGATGCGCAAGTGGGGGATAGACAGAAGGGTGCAACACAGCAAGCTGGTGACAGAAAAGTTTCCCATCTCTCTCTTTGACATTGCATGAGTCACTGATAATGATTGTGAAGCTCTAACAGATGGACTTATGAGCATCTGCAAAAAGCAATGTGCATGTAGCCTTGGCATCACATCTCTGACTCTTTCCTTTACTCCCCCACAGGACCATCACAAGCATCCGTCCCCCCTAGCCAGGAAGAAGAGGCTGAGCAGCCAGACTCCTCAGAGGAAGCTGCAACCTCTGAGGGTGCAGCGTCACCAGAATTCTGCACACCCAGCACCAGCGCAGACACTCACACCTCGGTGGGACCTTTGGGACATAGTGTAAGGTTCTCAAAATTCCCACATTCCCCCAAGGTTATTAATAAAAGGGACACTGTATGGACAATTTAAAAAGGGTACCCAAAAGATGGCATCTGCACCTCATGACCAAAAGCCTGTAAGATTTTAAAAGCATGGACTCGGTAGCACAAACAGGCAGCTTTGGGAAATCGAAACTTAAAATGCATTTCTGTGAAAAGGACTTTGTGTTTGAAAAGCCAGACAGCTAGGCAAACATTGAATATGCATTGCGTCAAATCGAAACAGATCAAGCCCAGTTAGGCCTAAGTGTAAGGCCATTACTTTGTCCGCATAAATAATCGGAAACAGCTCAAGGGAGCCACCAAGGCTGGACAGGCCGATTAAAATGCATTAATGACAATACAACCCGGACATCGGGGCCATCAGGTGCGATAAACGGCCATCTGAAGCCAGTTAACTTAGATTGGTATAATCATGTAAAACAGCCCACCAAAAGTTAAACAATGGACTGACCTGATTTGGCGCGCAGATAAGGAGTGGAAGAACGGGTATAATTGGAGTCCCATCAGTAGCAATCGCTATCTTGACTCTGACCTCTTGCTTGGTCTTGGGCTGCTGCCGCTCATACTCATGCCCTGGCCTCGTGGCGGGTTCTCTTCTCGCTCCCCGCATTTTATAACAACCAAGGATATCCATACCAACCGTGGGAGAGGAACGAGAACCGAGTTCAAAGTCATACAGGACACACGGGCCTCGAAATGAGACAAGACAAGGCGAGACGAAGAAGTAGGTAAAAGCCGACAAGAGCAGAGAAGGGCAGCAAAAGACGCATTGGTAAAAACCAAACGCCTAGTTATAAGCTGGCGTTTGGGGAAGAATTTAGCAGTGTATGTATGTATGGACAGTAAGAATAAGTTGGCAACTGAACACTGCGAATAAGCTGGCATTAAATGCGGGCGTCCATGCCCACGACGAATATGCTGGCGTTTGACGCTTGGGTAGTAAAATCGAATAAGCAGTGAAGACTGCCAACCGCCCCACAACCGCAACGTTACCGACGATGACCGCCCGAGGGAGAAGAAGAAGAGAACCCATCATGACGAGACGACGACGGTAGCTGAGGAGGGAAGGTGTGTCGCAGCAACAACTCCAGCACCGCACCCTGAGACCACATGGTGACGGGATACCCCAAAGGACAGAGGACCAAACCTCAAAACTCGCAACTGTTAAAGCAACAGGTTTTGGATTGGTGAGCATGAATTCCTGGCCCCTCATAGCTTAACCTAGTTCGGTATAGGGGGTGGGATAAGGATAAGGGGATTGTTAATGTAGTTGTTTTCCCTTGATGTGCCGTGTGTTCCCCATTCCCATATAAGTGTAATTATTGTATTTGCCTCTATTTTTTATCAGTAATTTCTCATAAGACTGTGTTTTATTCTGTATTAATAATATCTTGGTTTTCTTACAACAAACCACTTGTCTACTCGATTTTCTGTATCGCCACCTGTACCTTAAGTCCGGTGTCTAGAACCCAGGGATGTGGGAGCGATTTGAACCGCTCACAGGACAGTCAGAGGCGAAGCTGACTGGGCGCACACGCCACATGCCACCCCCTACAATAGAGTAGTGTTGTCATCTGGTGTATCACAACTCACAAGTGAGTATCAGCAGATTGTGGAGACAGGGACAGTAGTGGAGAGTCCTAGTTGGAGGATGCAGGACTCTGCCAGCTCGGCTCAGCAGCACGTCGACCCTCTGCCTCTGGGTCCATCCATGAGATCAGCGGTGATGGAACTCCAGGCACAGATGCAGGAGTCTCTGGCAGGTTTTGTCTCTAGGGTCGCTGCGAGTGTGGAGCGAATGGAGGAGTCCATAGCAAACATGACCAGAGCCGTTGTGGAGTCATTGGCGCATGAATGCATCACCACGGAAAGAATGGCTACCTCCGTGGAAAGGATGGCTACCTCCGTGATAAGGCTGGCTACCGTAGAGGAGATGATTGCTATGGCCATGGAGGAGCTTAGTTGCCAGGGTATGGAAAACACGGTCATTGTTCAGAATAGAATGACATCTCTTGAGGAGCGATGGGCATCTATTGAACAGAGAAACCAGACCTTCATGGAAGTCCTTCTGAGTAGGACTGCTATTGCAGACACGGGTCCCCATGGCCCCCCTGATGTGCAGCAAGGTGCTCTCCAGCCACTTGCAGGCGCTGAGGGGGAGCTGACCCATGAGAGGGAGGTTGCTGGCAGACATCAAGGAAGTGGGGACTCCTCTCCAAGCGCTCACACTTCCATGCCACTGCAGAGCCCTCGGTCAGAGCCCCACCAGAGTCCACACCCAAGTGAGATAGGCGTCTCAACCCCTGCACAGCCGCAGGAGCAGCAGCCTGTTGACGAGCCTTCACAGGCTCGCAACCCCAGAGGGCGCCCGCCAAAGGTGTTGAGACAGGAGCAGCAGCAAAGTGAGCAAGGGGCCTCCACATCTGCTGAAGCCACAGAGGAGGCACCACGTAGGAGCACGCGTAAGAGGACAATTCTGCACAAATAGTCACAGGGGTAGTCACTTGGGTGCAATTTTGAGTTTACTTTAAAAATGCCATCACTTCGTAATTGTACATAAAAATTCTGATGGCAAATGTTGCAGTTGTGGCGTCTGTCATTTCGCTATTGGAACTTCCACATTGAGGCCTTAGGAATACTTGCAACTGTCAGTATTGTAGTGTATGTGCCTTTAAGACAGAACTACTTTTACAGCTCCTGTATACTGTGGTACCGGCAGTGACCACACCTGTATATAAGCTTTGCGCATGCCTCTGTACCCCCAGTCTTGAGACTACCCTCCTCCAGTAAATACCTGTTTATTGTTAAGTTACAGCATCCGTGTGGTTATTGAATAACAGCATACCCTCAGAATCACGGATCTAACAGTGGCGACGAGTGTCGATTCGAATCTACCTGCAACTAAAAAAAAAAGTCGAGGCCGGAACACGGGCGTCGACCACGAGCAACCGCCCAGTCGTAAGGCAGAGAGTGAACATCGCAGTGGAGGCTGTGGAGAGCCGGGCTTGGTTCCCCAGCCACGACGACCAGCAAGAGACTGACGACAGGTCCAGCGCAGACCCTTCCCGGGCAGCGGCGGATGGAGCCGACCGACGGCGGAGAGAAATCCGAGCAGTATCGACAGGGTAAGACAGAGGGTGAAGCGCACAGGGCGCAGCCGGGGTTGAAAACCGAGCGGCGTCGAGAAAAAAAAAAAAACGGAGAGAGAGAGGTTAAAGCAACAGCTGGGTTCAAGACCGAGCGGCGTCGAGAAAAAAAAAAAAAAATAATAAAAAGAAGAACGCGCAGAGCACAGCCAGGGCTCAAGGGCTGAACAGTGTCCGCGGGGAGAAGGGAGAGCGCAGGAGACACCATTGAGCCGCGGAGAAGAAGGAAGAGCGCGGGAGATGCCATTTTTAGAAGCCACAGCGGAGAAGAAGGGCGAGCGCGGGAAGGAAGGAAAGCGCGGGAGACGCCATTTTGTGCCAGCGGAGAAGAAGGGGAAGTGCGGGAGACGCCATTATTGACAGTTAAATCACACCCAGGGATGCCGAAGAGTGGCAGTATCTCTACGTTCGACTATGAAGTCGAATATTGGGCGAAATATGTGGAACGTATTGAGGTGTACTGCAGGGCGAATGAAGTGCCAGATGCTAGTAAAGCACTGGTTTTGTTAAATTCCATAGGTGCAAAAACTTATGGGTTACTGCGAAATCTAATAACCCCAGAGAAGCCGGTGAACAAGAATTTTGAAAGCATAGTAGAAATCCTACAGGACCACTTAAACCCCACACCGCTGCTGATAGCAGAACGATTTAAGTTCCATAAAAGGAACCAACACAAAGACGAAAGCAATGCTGAGTACCTAACGGAACCGCGCAAGCTATCGAAACACTGCCAGTTTGGAGCGGGACTAGCAGATACGTTAAGGGACAAGTTTGTGTGTGGGCTACAAAGTGAAGGAACCCAGAAACGGCTTCTATCAGAAAAGGATCTTATGCTGGACAAGGCTTTCAGTATGGCAGTATCACACGAAGCAGCCGCAAGGGGCGCTGCAGAGATACAATGGAGACCGCAAGAATATGGCACCAATGAAATGTCCTATGGAACAGGGAAGTGCTATTGCTGCGGCAGAACAACACATGACCAGAAGGATTGTTGGTTCAAGGACCAAGTGTGCAGACAGTGTGGAAAAGCAGGACACATAGCAAGAGTCTGCAGGTCTGGGAAGAAAACCAACAGTAAGAAATCTCCACAGGAGAAGTACAAAAAGGTACACCAGGTGATGGACAGTGGTTCAGACGAACAGAAAAGCGAAACAGACTCTGGAAGCAAGGAGCTGGGTTGTCTGAAACTACATAAGGTAACCGAAATGGAGGATCACCAGACTATCTGGGTTACACTCAAGATAGGCAGAGTCCAAGTGACAATGGAATTGGACACAGGATCAGCCCTAACAGTCATAAACCAAAGGGACTACAAGCGGCTATTTTCACATATACCCTTGAAAGCTACAGAGATTGTCTTGAAGACGTATATGGGGCAAAAAGTCTACCCCAAAGGAAAAATAAGGGTGAAAGTAATATATAAAGGCCAGGAAATACCTAAAATGGATATATATGTATTGCCAGATGGAGGACCACCACTGCTAGGATGTGAATGGATCCGGAAGATACAATTAGATTGGCATTCCATAGAGGCACTGAAGGTTGAGGCCAAAAAGGATGACGACGTCACACCTGGACGACTGTCAAAAATGCTAACCGATGCAAAAGAAGTGTTCCAGGAGGGACTAGGAACACTAAAAGGCATAACAGCAACGATTAAAATAGAGGAAAATGCAAGCCCAAAGATTCTTAAGGCCAGACCAGTGCCTTATGCGATCAGACCAGCTGTTGAAGCAGAGCTGGAAGGGTTGGAACATTCAGGATTACTGTCCAAAGTGGACTGGAGCGAGTGGGCTACACCCATCGTTCCTGTAATGAAGAGGTCATTGAGTAATATGCCTGGGGAACCAAAAAAAGTCCGCATCTGTGGGGATTTTAAGGTGACAGTGAACCCACTCCTTCACACGGTACAATATCCGCTTCCACGAATTGAGGATATTTTCGCCTCGTTATCTGGAGGTAAACGCTTCACCAAAATTGATCTAGCCCAGGCGTACTTGCAAATGGAGGTAGAAGAAGCTTCGAAACAATACCTTACGATTAACACTCATAAAGGTCTCTATCAAAACAATTGGCTGGTGTTCGGAGTAGCCTCGGCTCTGGCTATCTGGCAAAGGGCAATGGATCAGGTCCTGCAAGGGATTCCAGGGACCCAGTGTTATTTGGACGACATCTTGGTCACGGGTGAAAATGACAGTGACCACCTTGCCAACTTGGAGAAGGTGCTCACCAGATTAAAGGAGCATGGGCTACGAGCTAATCGCCACAAGTGCGAGTTTTTCCCGAAACAGATCTCGTATTGTGGCCACGTCATCGATGAAGAGGGGTTACGTAAGTCCCCTGAAAAGATTGAGGCAGTAGTCAAGGCTCCAGCACCGGAAAATGTGTCACAACTGAGGTCGTTCCTCGGGCTGGTAAACTACTACCACAAGTTCTTACCAAATTTGTCCACGGTATTACACCCACTGAACACCCTACTGCAAACAGGGGTACCATGGAAGTGGGGTGACGAACGTAGATGAGCTTTCCAGAAGTGTAAAGAATTGATCACACCAAAAGAGGTGTTGGCCCATTTCAACCCAGCACTACCAATTCGGTTGGCATGTGATGCATCACCCTATGGTATTGGAGCGGTGCTGTCGCACAAATTCCCAGACGGGTTGGAGAGGCCAGTAGCCTTTGCGTCTCGGTCACTAACCTCAGCCGAGCGCAACTATGCCCAGATTGACAGGGAGGCCCTCAACCTAGTATGGGGAGTAAAAAAATTCAACCACTATCTGCATTGGCAGAAGTTCACCTTGCTGACTGACCACCAACCACTTGTCTCCATCTTTAATCCTAAGAAGGGCGTTCCAGTGATGACTGCACAACGGTTACAAAGATGGTCCCTGTTTCTAGGGGTGAATCAATATGAAATAGAATATAAAGGCACGAAACAGCATGGGAATGCTGATGGGCTATCGCGCCTGACACTGCCTACTGTGGAGGAAGCACCAGCAGTGGACCCTATCGAGATACTTTATTCGTCAATAATTGAACGATTGCCAGTAACGAGCGCGGATATAGAGAAGGAGACCCGCAATGATCCGACGCTGTCTCGGATATATGATTTGACGGTGAGGGGATGGCCAACACATGGCGACTCATTGTTGCCAGCATTCTCATCCAGAAGAGAACAGCTGTCAGTATGCCAGGGGACAGTGATGTGTGGATCCAGAGTGGTGATTCCACCCAACTTAAGGGAGAGAGTGCTAAATGAGCTACATGAAGGTCACCTGGGGGGAGTGAAAATGAAAAGCCTTGCTAGGGCTTATGTGTGGTGGCCGGGAATCGATCAACAAATCGAAGACCTAACTAAGAGCTGCTTAGGATGCCAGAAGATCCAAAATGCACCACCACATGCCCCTCTACACCCATGGGAGTGGCCCTCCTCTCCATGGCAACGGGTGCATATTGATTTTGCTGGTCCATTCATGGACTCAATGTTCTTAATAGCAGTGGATGCTCATTCAAAGTGGCCGGAGGTGATAAAAATGTCTTCAATAATAATTAATAATAATAATAATAATTCAACTTTATTGTCATTGTACAATGCACAAGTACATGAACAACGAAATGTGATCTTGCAAGCTCCCATGAGTCCAGTACAAATAACATTAACATTAAACGTAAATAGCACCGTCCTGGGAGAAGCAAAGCCGCTGCGTCTGTGCGCGCCGCCATTCCATTTCCACCATTCCTCCTGTCCGACAATCTTCAGCTCAACGCCCGGACCTGCTCACCAGCCGCCCCTCCCAGGGCTCCTTCCATGACCTTCTCACCAACCGCCCCTTCTCGGGGCTCCTTCCGTGACCTTCTGCACCTGGTCTTCCCTGATGGTCACCCCTCCAGGTACTAACCAGGCCTGGCTCTAGCTTAGCTTCCAAGCCTTGCCCAGTGACCCTGTCCCTAGTCCCAGGAACAGAGAAAATGATTGCAGTCCTACGGACCATATTTGCCAAAAACGGTTTGCCAGAGCAGATTTGCTCTGATAATGGACCACAGTTTGTGTCCGAAGAGTTTCAAAAATTTATGAGAAGGAATGGGGTAAGGCATTACACATCCGCCCTGTATCATCCAGCCACAAATGGATTGGCTGAGAGGTTCGTACAAACCTTTAAGACGGCGATAAAGGCCATGTGCGATGATGAAATTCCACTACAGCATAAGATGGACAATTTCTTATTAGCCTACCGAAACGCGACACATGCAGTTGCCAACCAGAACCCGGCCATGATGTTCTTTAACCGAAGGTTGAGATCTCGTCTGGACTTGCTCAGACCAAATGGGCGAAGAAATGTTGAGGACAAACAATTCCAGCACATCAATGAGAAGCCGACAAGGAGCTTTAATGTAGGACAACCAGTCTTGGCCCGTGACTATCGAACAGAGAAATGGCAACCCGGAACGATATGCACAAGGCAGGGGCCATTAATGTACACAGTGGATGTCAGGGAGAACATTGTGAGACGCCACGTCGATCAGATCTTAGCGTCACAGGAACGCGTCAACCCCATGTCTTGAGTACCTGGGGATGAACCCGACATACCAATAGCATCTACCTCAGAACCAGTAGCAGTGGAACCCGATGAACTACCTGATGAAAAGGGGTCAGAATCGCCTCTGCACCAAGAACAAGAACCTCAGGAAAGGCGCTATCCCGAAAGGGTCAGGAAGCCGCCCCAAAGGCTGAATCTATAAATGGACTATTGTTGTTTAATGTACATGTTAAAGTGTTAATTGTTATTTGAATATTAGGGGTACTACTAATCTAAAAGGGGAGGAATTGTAGTATATGTGCCTTTAAGACAGAACTACTTTTACAGCTCCTGTATACTGTAGTACCGGCAGTGACCACACCTGTATATAAGCTTTGCGCATGCCTCTGTACCCCCAGTCTTGAGACTACCCTCCTCCAGTAAATACCTGTTTATTGTTAAGTTACAGCATCCGTGTGGTTATTGAATAACAGCATACCCTCAGAATCACGGATCTAACAAGTATGCTGGTCAGAGTGCTAGGAATCCTCTGGTTCTTGGCCATTGTCAATGCTCTGGTAAGTAGCTGCGAGGCAAAAGTGTTTGATTGACTAGGCTAAGCAATTCTGTCCAGGATGAGTGCGTTCCTTGCATCCCAGGCAGCAATGTTCTCGCGTAATGCTGCTGCTGGTTGATGGGCCTCTGTGGGATGCTCGTTTTCGCACTCCTCCTCCTCCCCCACCTCCTTCTCATCTGAGGAGAATATGTGAGGAGCCACTTGGTTCTCAGGAATCTGCAAGCCACGACGCTGTGCCATGTTGTGAAGCACACAGCAAACCACGACGATTCTGGAGACCCTGGCTGCTGAGTACTGCAGGGCTCCACCTGATCTATCCAGGCATCTGAAGCGCATCATCAGCAAAATGATGGTTTGCTCGATTATGGCTCTGGTGGACATGTGGCTGGAGTTGTAGCGCTCCTCAGCTTCATTGGATGGGCTCCTCAATGGCATCATTAGCCACGTCTTCAGGGGATAGCCCTTGTCTCCAAGTAGCCATCCGTTAAGTTGCTCTGGCGAACTGAATAGCGGAGGCACACTAGACTGGTGCAGTATGAAGGAGTCATGGCAACTGCCAGTGTACTTGGCACAAACATGCTAAATTCCCTTCTTGTGGTCACACACCAGCTGAACGTTAAGGGAGTGGAAGCCCTTGCGGTTGACAAAAATATCTGGATGGCGTGCCTTAAGGGCCACATGTGTGCAGTCAATGACGCCCTGCACCCTTGGAAAGCCTGCCAGATTAGCTAATCCAACCGCTCGCGCTGTGACATTTGCTCGATCCTTGGTGAAATGGATGTGATTGTGCGCGAGTCTAAAGAGGGCATCGGTTACCTGCGTGATGCAAGTGTCTGCGGCCGCCTGGGAGATGCCGCTGATGTCTGCTGCTGATCCCTGGAATGAGCCTAAGGCAAAAAATGTTGAGTGCAGTGGTGACTTTGACGGCCACTGGTAATGCTTGTCCACCTGGTCCTCTTGCCTGCAGGTCTTGCTGTAGCATTGCACAGATGTCACTCACTACCTCTCGCGAAAGTCGGAGCCACCTTTGGCACTGCTGCTCAGACATGTTGATATAGCTGACCCTGTGTCTGCAGGCCCTGTTTGGGGGGTATCTCCTGCGCTGACAGGCTTCCAGGTGCTGGCCCCTTCTTGCCTGTGCTGCCTCAGGTGGGTGAGCAGCAGCCTGTCGCTCCTGCTGCTGCTGTTGGTGCTGCTGTTGTTCCTGGTTCTGCTGGTGCCGCGGCTGGTGCTCGAGCTCCTCTAATGCCCAGATGGGAAGAAAATAAATGGCTCCCACACTTCTGGTATATGCCTCAGTTGAGGAAGCGCTCAGTGAAGGTGGCGAGAGGGGTTTCCCAGGAGGTCACACTGGATATGGGTGTCAGGCTTCAACCTTCCACAGGTGTGGTTAAGCCTTCTAAAAGTTGCCCCAGGCCTGAGACCACTAAGTCCTGCCACCTGCAAATGATGGCTGATCAAATCTCCTCTTTAATAGTTGACCTGCAGTTGATAGTCAGCAATCCAATAGTGCTCCCGGCAGGCTTCACCATCGTGTTTCCCACCAGGTGTGTTTCACGAGGGAAAGGGGTTAAATTCGCAAGGGCCTTTCAAAATACGATTATAGAGGCTATTTCTATAGAAGGGGTGAATGTGATGAAATATTTCCATTCATCACTGCCTGTGACTGAGATCGGTTTCAGTGTCATTTCCCTTCCCCCAGACCTCATTGTATTATGTACTGGAATGTGCTGTATTGTATACTGGAATGTGCTGTGTGTAGGGCTCCGCCCATACCTGGCCCCGTTTGTAAGCTAGCTTCAGTCTAGCCCCAATCTCCAGAAGGACGACATCTCTCTCGCTTACGTGTTTCGTTCTAAGTTAATAAAAGCCTTGTTTTGTTCTGCTACCTTCGAGTCTCGGAATTATTGAGGCACATCAATTTTATTAACTTATTTTTTCAACACTATGGATCAACTCCTGAAACCCGAACGTTTGGATTTGGATCAACATGCTCCGGACGCATCAGCACGCTTCGGACACTGGTTTGAGTGTATGGAATTCTTCCTGGACAATTCCGCAGCCGTCAAAGACGCTACGGACGCTGCAAGGATGAGACTCGGAATTCTGCGGAATTGGGTAAGCCACCTGGTTTACCCCCTCATCCAAGACGCCGAGACGTACCTGGCCGCCTGCGACATCTTAAAGGCGCATTACCAGCAGCCTACGAATGAGGTGTATGCTAGGCACCTGCTCGCCACCCGCGCACAGCGACCTGGGGAATCGGTGGAGGAGTTCCTAAGCACCCTGAAAATGCTTGGCAAAGACTGCAAGTGCCGAGATGTAAAAGCCGCGGTGTACACTGATGAGCTTGTTCGTGATGCCTTCATCACAGGCCTCAGCTCCACTTACATCCGGCAAAGACTGCTGCAAAAAACGGGGTTGGACCTGAAACAGGCTGCGGACACCGCGCGATCCCTGGATGTGGCCCAGAGAAACTCGGACGCCTACTCTTCAGCCCGCGCCGTCCACGCCGCCACGTGTGCACCGAGGGCGCCGCCATCTTGGAAGGCATCTTCCCCGCCCAACAGCCCGACACCGGCTGGGCCCCGCTCTCCCCCCAGAAGCCCTACGACAGCCGCGACGCGTCAGGGACCCAACTGCTACTTCTGCGGGCAGCCAAAGCACACCAGAAACCTGTGCCCGGCGAAAGGCACCACCTGCTTTAAGTGCGGTAAGAAGGGGCACTTCGGGAAGGTGTGCAGAGGGAACCCCGCCGGAAAACCCGCCACCGCCGCGTGTGCGCCGTGGGAGCGGCCATCTTGGACGCCATCTTGCCCGACCTCGTGGGGTCCGCCATCTTGTGAGCAGACAGCGTGGACGCCATCTTGTATCGATCAGGGCCCTACAGTGGCATCGGTCACAGTGGACCAGACCAGGCCGCACCCGCTATCCAGATCAATGGTGGACATCGAGGTAAACGGGTGCCGGGTTAAATGCTTAATTGACAGTGGAAGCACGGAGAGCTTTATCCACCCAGAACTGGCACAACAACTCTCCCTAAAGGTGGTCCCTACTCAGGGTACCATCTCTATGGCTGACAAAACACAGACATCGACCATTCTGGGTTACTGCACGGTACAATTGTGCGTTAACGGAACTGTATATGATAATTTTAAAGTATTAATCATGAAGAACCTATGTGCGAGCGTGATCTTGGGCCTGGATTTCCAGTGCAACCACCAAAGCATCACGCTCAAGTACGGTGGGTCCCAGCCGCCCCTCACAGTGTGCGGTCTGGCTACCCTGAAGGTAAAGCCGCCTTCGCTATTCGCGAACCTTACCCCTAACTGCCGGCCAATAGCGACCAAAAGCAGGAGGTACAGCTGGGAGGACAGGCGGTTTATCGCGACCGAGGTAGACAGGCTCCTGAAAGAGCGCATTATTGAACGCAGCAACAGCCCGTGGCGTGCCCAAGTGGTAGTGGTAAGGGGTAGCGAGAAGAAACGGATGGTGATCGACTTTCGTCAAACGATCAACAGGTACACCCTACTAGACGCCTACCCGCTACCCCGCATATCAGAAATGGTGAACCAAATCGCCCAATACTGGGTGTTCTCCACCATCGACCTCAAGTCAGCGTACCACCAGCTCCCTATCAGACCAGAGGACCGCCCGTACACCGCCTTCGAGGCGAACGGACGCCTCTACCAATTCCTCAGAGTCCCCTTTGGGGTGACGAATGGGGTCTCGGTCTTCCAGAGGGAGATGGACCGCATGGTCGATGACCACCACTTGCAGGCAACCTTCCCCTACCTCGACAACGTTACCATCTGCGGTCACAACCAGCAGGATCACGACTCGAACCTCGAGAGGTTCCTGAAAACTGCACAAAAACTCAACCTCACCTACAACGAGGACAAGTGCGTTTACAACACCACGCGCCTCTGCATACTAGGCAGCGTGGTGGAGAATGGGGAAATCGGACCAGACCCCGACCGATTGCGCCCCCTACGGGAGCTGCCCCTGCCCAACACTCCCAAAGCCCTGAAAAGATGCCTGGGGTTATTTTCTTATTATTCCCAATGGGTCCCCAACTACTCCGACAAAGCCCGCCCCCTCTTGAAAGCATCCTCTTTCCCGCTCTCTGCTGAGGCCCACGCCGCCTTCAAAAGCATTAAGCAGGATATTGAGCGGGCCACGCTACAGGCAGTGGACGAGAACACTCCATTTCAAGTGGAAAGTGATGCGTCTGACTTCGCCTTGGCGGCCACCCTCAACCTGGCGGGGCGGCCCGTAGCTTTCTTCTCGAGGACCCTCCAAGGGCCCGAGATCAGACACTCCTCCGTGGAAAAGGAGGCCCAAGCCATCGTGGAGGCAGTGCGCCACTGGCGCCACTACCTAGCCGGCAAACGCTTCACCCTACTTACCGACCAGCGGTCGGTAGCGTTTATGTTCAATAATAAACAGAGGGGGAAGATTAAAAATGATAAGATTCTTAGGTGGCGGATCGAGCTCTCCACCTTCGAGTACGACATCATTTACCGGCCAGGGGCCCTTAACGAATCCCCTGACGCCCTCTCACGAGGGATGTGTGCCAGCGCCACCGGGGATCGGCTACAGACCCTCCACAATGACCTCTGCCACCCAGGGGTCACGTGGCTGTTCCACTTCATAAAGTCCCGTAACTTACCCTACTCGATTGAGGAAGTTCGGTCTCTGACCAGGAACTGCCGCACTTGCGCTGAGTGCAAGCCTCGGTTCTACCACCCAGATAGAGCCCACTTAATCAAAGCTACACGGCCCTTTGAGCGGCTCAGCTTAGATTTCAAGGGCCCCCTCCCGTCCGTCGACCGCAATGTTTACTTGCTGAACATTGTGGATGAATACTCCCGTTTCCCATTCGCCTTCCCCTGCCCAGACATGACCAGCGCCACGGTCATTAAATGCCTCAACAGCCTGTTCTGCCTGTTCGGTATGCCGAGCTACATCCATACGGATAGGGGGGCGTCCTTCATGAGTGAAGAGCTACGCCAGTACATGCTGTCCATGGGGATCGCCACGAGCCGTACCACCAGCTACAACCCCTGGGTTAACGGCCAAGTGGAGCGAGAGAACGGGACAGTATGGAAAGCAGTCACTCTAGCTCTAAGGACCAAGGGCCTCCCTATCTACCGCTGGCAGGAAGTCCTCTCGGATGTGCTCCATTCGATACGGTCACTATTGTGTACGGCCACTAATACCACGCCTCATGAACGAATGTTTGTCTTTACCCGGAAATCCACCTCAGGCGTATCCATGCCGTCATGGCTCTCCACCCCAGGTCCGGTACTCGTGCGAAGGCTTGTGAGGGGCCACAAGACGGACCCTCTCGTGGAGCCAGTACACCTACTCCACGCCAACCCCCAATACGCATATGTCCGGCACGCCGACGGAAGGGAGGACACCGTGTCCATAAAAGACGTCGCCCCAGCCGGCATCGACAACAACCACGGCAATAGCGGCAACGACGATCACAGCAACTCTTACCCACCCACTACTCTTTCATCACCCCCGGAAGAACACCGACCAACGGCACCCCCACCAACTACCCCTTCAACAACCCTGGCGGCACCCCCGGCAGAGACCCAGGAGGCTACCGGGGACACCCAGCCGACACCCGCGGCACCGCAACAGCCACGTCGGTCGCAGAGGACTATCAAACCCCCGAACAGACTAAATCTATAGAAGGGGTGAGTGTGATGACATGCATCCTTTACCTCACATCTCCAACTCATTCCTTTACTCCCCCACAGGACCATCGAGAGCCCCTGTCCCCACTATCCAGGAGGAAGAGCCTGAGCTTCCAGACTCCTCAGAGGAAGCTCCAACCTCTGAGGGTGCAGCGTCAGCAGAATTCAGAGCACCCAGCACCAGCGCAGACACTCACACCTCGGTGGGACCCTCGGGAGATAGAGTAGTGTTGTCACCTGGTGTATCATAGTTCACAAGTGAGCATCAGCAGATGGTGGAGACAGGGACAGCAGTGGAGAGTCCTCATCGGAGGGCGCAGGACTCTGCCAGCTCGGCTCAGCTGCATGTCGACCCTGTACCTACGGGTCCATCCAGAGGAAGAGTGGTGCTCGAACTCCAGGAACAGGTGCAGGAATCTCTGGCATGTTTTGTCTCTAGGTTCGCTGCGAGTGTGGAGCGAATGGAGGAGTCCTTTGCTAACATGTGCAGAGTCTTTGTGGAAGCGTTGGCGCATGAACGCAGCACCACAGAAAGGATGGCAACCTCTGTGGAAAGGCTGGCTACAGCCATGGAGGCAGTAAGTCGCCGGAGTGAGGAAAACATGGTGAGTGTTCAGAATAGACTGACATCTCTGGAGGATCGATGGTCAGCCATTGAACAGAGAAACCAGACCTTCATGGAAGTCCTTCTGAGTAGGACTGCCAGTGCAGATATGGGTCCCCATGGCCCCCCTGATGTGCAGCAAGGTGCTCTCAAGCCACTTGCAAGCGCTGAGGGGGACCTGACCCATGAGAAGGAAGTTGGTGGCAGACTTCAAGGAAGTGGGGGCTCCTCTCCAAGCGCTCGCACTTCCATGCCACTGCAGAGCCCTTGGTCAGAGCCCCACCAGAGTCCCCACCCAAGTGAGATCGGCGTCTCAACCCCTGCACAGCCGTAGGAGCAGCAGGCTGTTGCCGAGCCCTCACAGGTTCGCCACCCCAGGGGACGCCCGCCAAAGGTGTCAAGGCAGGAGCAGCAACAAAGTGAGCAAGGGGCCTCCACATCTGCTGAAGCCACAGGGGAAGCACCATGAAGGAGCATGCGTAAAAGAAAGATAATGCACAAGTAGTCACAAGGCTAGTCACTTGGGTGTAATGTGTTTATTTTTAACATGCCATCAGTTGCATATTGTCATAAAAAATACTGATGGGAAACTGTTGCAGTTGCGGCGTGTGTCATTTCGCAAATGGGACTTCCACATTGAGGGCTTAGGGTGACTTGCAATTGTCAGTATTGTAAAGTCTGTGGGTTGTATTGCAAATAATACACAGACTCCAAGATTAACAAATAAAACAGGTCTTTACTATTCAGAGGTTCGGGCGAATCTGCCCTAGTTAACGTATCACAACCCTTATATACTGGTGTGGTCACTATCGGTATTACAGTATACATGAGCCAACAAATAGTGCCACACCTAAAGTAGTGCTCTTAAAGGCGAACGGTTACATTCTATAGTTCCCTTAAAGGTAAACGGGTACATACACTACAATCCTCCCTTTTTAGCTTTTTACTTACAGAATCCCGTTAAACATACAATCTTCAACTTTATATAAACAGTTTGCAGATATACTCTCGATGGAGTCAACGTCATATAACAATTTACAGATATACTCTCGATGGAGTCAACGTCATATAACAGTTTACAAACATACTCTCAGTGGAAACAGTTTACAGGTTCAGTCTCTGTGGGAACAGTTCATAAATTCAGTCTCTGGTATTAATTCGTCCCAGACAGCATCTTTTTGGTGTAGCCGGTTCACCTGGTAAACGTGACTCCTCCATAGCCTTTTTAACAGCTTGTACTTTCGTCCTGTTGAACCAGCAGTGCGGACTTATACAACCACTGGCTGTCTTGATAATGTCCCCGGATTTTTTTTTACAAATTTAGCACCTTTCGTAGTGTTCGGACTGAGGTAGTAGAAGTAATAATATTTTAAACAGTTATTATCTCCGGCTTCTTCTTTTTCTTTTCTGCTTTTTTGAAACTCTCGAAGCTCCTTTCTCGGCGGCCAGCTGTAGCGCCACCAACTCTCTATGTTCCTTAGACCTTAAGTGCTTCATCCGCATTTCAGCACTTTGGGAGTTTTCATCACACTTTGGGCAGACCACCTCCTCGTAATATTCAGTGTCACTCAACAGGTCATGGTCACATTCGGGGTCATCCTGAGTTAGTCCATCGAGAGGCCCTTCTACTTCTTCCTTACCCAACTGGACGCTAGCCGACTGCTGTTCCTTCTCTATCTCTCTTTCTTTAAAAGACTTCCTCATGCGTTCATATTCATTCCACTCCTCCAGGGTTGTCTGCCATTCCTTCACTACTGACCTCAATACCTCCCCTTCCATCGAGGATTGAGTTATCAGGTGATTTAATCCTTCTATCGCAGCAGCTGTTTCCACATCCAGACATCTCTCCTGAAGAGACTTCTTCATGTGTTCAGCTTCCTCCAGCTTTTTCTGCTCCAAACCCCTCTCCTTTGACGATTTAAGCTCATGTTCAGGGCCCATTCTTACGATCTCTGTGTTTCTTACAGTTCCCTTTTCTTCCACTGAAAAGATTCCCAGTTGAATCTGTTCTTCAAGTCGTTGGACCTCGGCCATTGCTGCTTCATATTTATTTTGTGTTTCCTTTAATAATTTAACGAGTTCTTGGACATCCTGTATTCCCTGTTCTGTTATGTCTTCCACCACTAATTTTTCCTCTATGGATTGAATCCCTAACGATGAGTCAGCCTTGGCCTGGAGCTCATCAAACATCTCCTGCAGTCTTTGTAATTCTTGCTCCTGTTCAGACTTTTGTTGTTCATATGCTTCCAGTAAAACTAGCTTTTCGGAGGTTGCCAAGTTAACCCCTTCCAGGATTGTAGTCTGAGCCTGTTCATACTGTTCTTTCAACTCGTTACACTCTGCTTGCAACAAGTCGTAGAGATGAACTGGAATACCATCCTGACTTCCTGAAGATTCCTCTTCCTTTGGATCGTTCTGTGCATATTCTAGTTCCTGAACAGCCTCAGGGAGATGTGATTGGTACTTGGCCACGATGGCTCTATGGTCGCTCTCTGCTTGAGCTAGCTGTCTCTGTTGTCTTTCCAGGGTCTCCCATTCGGTGTCCCAGAACTTTTTCATCTTTTCCATCTCTTGTACGAGACGGGCACTCAACTGTTCTAATTGTCATTGTACTTTGACATAAGTTTGGGACCGAGCTCGGTGTTCTTCCGTCGTGGATGAATCCTTAGCTTGAGCAGGCTCAGAATTCTCTGTCAACCTGGGGTTCTGCTCTACAGCTTGATTTTGCTTGGTAACATGGGCCTGCCTGCCTGTCTTCGTTTCCTTTCCCCTCATCAGCAATTCCCTTTTTGCCTTGTCTTCCATGTTTACATTGGTCGTCACGTCATCCATTTCAGAATCTGAGCTGATAGCTTGCACCGAGTCCTCCTTCCCTATGGCTTTTAGGTAGTGCCATTCTATGTTTATTTTCTGCATCCACTCCTGCCCTAGGAGTGGTGGTCCTCCCTCAGGTAATACGTACAGATTCATTCGTGGGTGTTCTTTGCCCCTATCTCTCACTTTGACTCGTATTTTTCCCATGGGGTATACATTATGCCCCGTGTATGTCTGTAATACGAATTTAGTATTTCTTAAGGGTATGTGAGAGAATAGCCGGTGGTAGTCCTTTTGGTTGATGACTGATACAGCTGATCCCGTGTCCAGCTCCATTCGTACTTGGACTCCAGCTATTTTTAGTGTGACCCAGATCGTCTGTAGATCAGTTACTTTACCCACATTGTGGATTCTCAGACTATCCAGCTCCTGGCTGTTTGGGTCTGAGTCTGAATTTTGTTCGTCTGAACTCTTTTCAGCCACCTGATGCACCTTGTTGTACTTTTCTTGTGGTGGTGGCTTCCTTTGCTTGTTGGTCTTCTTTCCGGACCTGCATACCCTCGCGGTGTGACCCAGTTTGCCACATTTCCTGCACTCTTGGTTCTTAAACCAGCACTGATTCTGGTCGTGCGTTGTCTTTCCACAACGGTAGCATTTGGAAGTGCTTGCAGTAATTTGGTCCACCCCGAGTGCCGTCGCCTTTAGCTGCATTTCCGCCGTTCCTTTCGCTGCAGCTTCGTGCGATGAAGCTATCAGGACAGCCCCGTCCAGTGTGAGGTCGTTTTCTTCCAGAAGTCGCTTCTGCGTTCCTTCTTTGGCCAAGCCGCATACGAACTTGTCCCACAGCGCCTCTGTCAAATTCCCTCCAAACTGGCAGTATTTCGCTAGCTTACGCAGTTCGACTAAGTATTCCGCATTGCTTTCATCTTTCCTCTGGGTTCTTGCGTAAAATTTAAATCGTTCAGCCAGCATCAACAGTGTGGGGTTCAAGTGATCCTTCAGCACTGCTACGATCTCTTCGAAGGTCTGGTCCACTGGTTTAACTGGTGCTATTAGATGTTTCAAGAGCCCGTATGTTTTTGCTCCCATCGAATTTAACAAAGTTATTGCCTTGTCGTCATCCTCAATTTCGCTGGCTTTGCAATATATTTCTATGCGTTCCACATACGTGGCCCAGTCCTCTATCTCAACATCAAAATCATTAATATTTCCTCGCTTAGGCATCTTCTTCTCTTCTCGAGCACAACACAAGTATTTCTTTACTTATTATTATTTTTCCTCTCTTCTTGAGAACAACACCAGTATTTCTGTAAATTCTTATTATTTTTCTAAGATGGCGGTTTCCCGCTTCTGTCTTCTTCCCCGGCGGTTTTCCCGTGAAAAATGGCGGCTTTCCCGCGCTTCTCGGCTCTCCCCGCCCACTTTAATGGCGGTTTTCCCCGCGCTTTTCTGTTCTCCCCGCCCACGGCAATGGCGGTTTCCCGCTTCTTCCCCTGGCGGGAGGGGTACACTTTCCCCCGCGGGCGACGGCCGCTGGCTACCGGTCCCCAGCCTGTGCGTCGGCTTCAGCGCTCTCCGCTGGCTTTCAGACCCCCAGCCCACGCGTCGGCTTCAGCGCTCTCCGCTGGCTTTCAGATCCCCAGCCCGCGCGTCGGCTTCAGCGCTCTCCTTCCCGTGGCAGGCAACCGGCTCCGGGTACCCCCGATGACGGCGGACAGTTACAGCCTCTGAACTGGCTCTCGGCCAATTCCCTATTTCTCGGCTCTGTCTCACCCGGCCTGCTCCCGGTCTCAGCACCTCTGGACCCGACTTTGTCTGGCTCCTTTCCCCCTCGACCGTGGTCGAGTGTACCGCCCTTATCCTCTGGTTTTACTCCTTCCTTATTTTCTTTTACTGTTCCCTTACTCACAGTCCGTGGCAGCCTTGCCTCTCTTGTCGATCGGCTCGCTCCTCACTGTGGCAGAAGGGACCGTCAGTGCCTGTTGCAGATGGAAGTTTTCAATGCCAAAATCTTCCTCTTTGCTATCGCTGCAGCCTCGAGTTTTCACCCAGCAGAACGACGAGGGCGGGTGCCTCACTTCGACGCTCCTTAGTTGCTTAGGAACTACTGTTGCCGCAGGGTACGATCGGCCTCGTCGCCATTGTAAAGTCTGTGGGTTGTATTGCAAATAATACACAGACTCCAAGATTAACAAATAAAACAGGTCTTTACTATTCAGAGGTTCGGGCGAATCTGTCCTAGTTAACGTATCACAACCCTTATATACTGGTGTGGTCACTATCGGTATTACAGTATACATGAGCCAACAAATAGTGCCACACCTAAAGTAGTGCTCTTAAAGGCGAACAGTTACATTCTATAGTTCCCTTAAAGGTAAACGGGTACATACACTACAAGTATGGTGGTCAGAGCGATAGGAATCCGCAGGCTCTTGGCCATTGTCGATGGTCTGATAAGGCGCTGTGAGGCAAAAGTGTTTGATTCTGCAGGCTAAGCAAATCTGGCCAAGTGCATCCCTTGCATCCCGGGCAGCAATGTGGTCGCGCACTGGTGCCTTCTGGCCTGTGTAGCTTCAGTTGGGTGAGCAGCAGCTTGGCACTCCTGTTGATGCTGCTGCTGTTGGTGGTGCTGTTGTTCGTGGTTCTGCTGCTGCCACGGCTGGTATTCGTCCGAATCTGGTGTCCAGGAGGAAAGGAAATAAATGGTTCCCATGCTTCTGGTATATGCCTCAGTTGAGGAAGCACTCAGTCAAGGTGGGGAGAGGGGTTTCCCAGGCAGTCACACTGGAGATGGGTGTCAAGCTCCAAACTTCCAGAACAATGAGTAGGCCTGTTAAAAGCTCCCCCAGACCTGAGACAACAAAGTTCTGCCACCTGCAAATGATGATTGCTGAAAACTCCTTTTTAATGTTGGAGCTGCAGCTGTTAGTAAGCAATCCAATTGTGCTGCCGCCAGTTTCACTGGCGTCTTTCAGAGGAGGCGTGAAGCGTGTGAGAAAAGTGTTAACATCAGAAAGGCCTCTCAAAATGGGATTATAGAGGCAATTAAGTGGTTGTTAAGGGCCTTAAGGGCCTATCCCACCTCTTTTAGGCGGGATGGAGACGGGGTCAGAAAACTTGCCTGTCGGAGGCGGGATGGAGGCGAGATCGGGCCCGCCCGCCAGTTTTTGCAGAAGATTGGCTAAGGCCGTTGCAGAGATGGGCAATGTTACTGATGTGGAAGTAAGTGGTCTTTTTAATGGAGAGGATATGGGGTCGGACGCTCAGTTCGGGCTAAAATAGGAAGCCGAGTCTGAACAGTTTGGTTCAACCTGAGGCAGTGGCTGGGGTGAGGCATGGAATCAGCAGCAATAGGTACAACCTGCAGCACGGTGGCATAGTGGTTAGCACTGTTGCCTCACAGCGCCAGAGACCCGGGTTCGAATCTGGCCTCGGGCGACTGTCTGTGTGGAGTTTGCACATTCTCCCCGTGCCTGCGTGGGTTTTCTCCGGGTGCTCCGGTTTCCTCCCACAGTCCAATGATGTGCGGGTTAGGTTGATTGGCTATGATAAATTGACCCTTAGTGTTAGGGGGATTAAATACGTGGGGTTACAGGGATAGGGTGGGATATGTGTTGGTGTAGGGGTTACGGGGATCGGGTGGGATATGTGTCGGTGCAGGCTCGATGGGCCGAAATGGCCTCTATCTGCACTGTGGGGTTTCTGTAATTCTGTGATTTGTGACAGGGGCTGAAGACAATGGCTTAAGTCTTCCCAATGTTTAAAGGAAAGGACTTGATTTATATAGAGCCATTAATGACCTCAGGACATCCCTAAGCACTTTACAGCCAATGAAATAATTTTGAAATATAGTCAGTGTTGTAATTTAAGAAAACTATGGCAGCCAATTTGTGCATAGCAAGGTCACACAAACTAAAATTAAACAGATGACCAGATTATCTGTATTAGTGATGTTTCTTGAGGGTTAAATATTAGCCAGGACACTGGAAGAACTCCCTTGCTCTTCTACACATATGGCCTTGGTGTAAAGTCTCATCTAAAAGATGGCACCTCCAGACAGTGCAGCCCTCCCTCAGTACCACACTGAAGTGTCAGCCTAGATTACGTGCTCAAATCTCTGGAGCTGGGCTTGAACCCACAACCTGACTAGAGGAAATTGTGGCTCATTTAAGACTGGATGTCAGACAAGCAATCTGATGATGCAGAGCTAGTGGAGGGGTTGAGAGAGGTGGTGAAGAGGTAGAGCTGGGTGTAATCAGCATACATGTGTAAGCTGACCCCATGTCTTTAGATGATGTTGTCAAGGGGCTTCATGTAGATGAGGAAGAGGAAGGGGCCAAGGATAGGTCCTTGGGCGACTCCAGAAGTAATGAGGTGACGGGAAGAAAAGTTCTTTCTGAAGATGCTGTGACTGTGATCAGCTAGGTAAGACTGGACCCAAGTTTATTGCAGTCTGACTGAGTTGGACAACAGAGGCAAGGCATTGGAATAGGATGATTTAGTCGCCTGCATCAAAGGCCGCAGAGAGGTCGAGAAGGACAAGGAGGGATAGTCACAGAGGATGTCATTTGTGATTTATTAGGGCAATTTCAATGCTGTGGCGAGGCGCAAACCTGATTGGTGAAGTTCAAGCATGGAATTATAGAAAAAATGGGCATGGATTGTAGGTGAAAAGAGATTCAAGGACTTTGGAGAGGAATATGAGGTTGGAGATAAGGTAGTAGTTTGCAAGGACAGAGAGATCAGGGGAGTGAAGAGGCATTGATGAAGGCAGTTTTTAAAGAGAGGGGGCAGTACCTGAGGTGAGAGAACCATTTACAATGTCAGCTAGTGTAATGTCTGTACCTTTAAGGGAGATAACTACTTTTTACAGCTCCTGTATACTGTAGTACCGGCAGTGACCACACCTGTATATAAACCCTGAGTAGTGATCTGTACAGTTAGTTCTAGAGTAACCCTCATTCAGTAAACACCTGTTGTACCGTTTCTCCTGCAGTCTGTGTCTTATTATACACAGACACAACATTGGCGACGAGCAGATTCGAACCTACCTGCAACTCTGCATCACCTCCCAGGGATTCGCTCCTGGAGAACAGTGGAAGGAGGTCGAGTCCAGAAGCACGGGCGTTGACCATGGGCAACCGCCCAGTCATCCAGCGGAGATTTGAGCATCGCAGGGGAGGCTGTCGAGAGCCAGGCTTGGCTTTCCAGTCACGGTGGTACAGCGAAACGGGCTGGCAACAGGTACTGCGCAGACCCTTCCCGGACAGCGGCGGCTAGGGCCAACCGAGCGGCACAGAAAAAGGCCGAGCAGCGTCGACAGGGGAGAGAGAGAGGGCAGAGCGCACAGGGCGCAGCCAGTGTTCAGGACCGAGCGGCGTCAACGGGGAGAGAGATGAGAGAGAGCAGAGCGCAGCCGGTGTTCAAGGGCCGAGCAGCGTCAACGGGGGAGAGAGGAGCGCAGGAAAACGCGAGGCGCTGTCATTGCCACGAGGACCACAGAGAGCGGCATTGGCAGCAGCGCAGGAGCAGCGCACGAAACCCACCGGGCGTCACCATTTGCCACGAGGACCGCCGAGAGCGGCGTTGGCAGCAGCGCGGGAGACGACATTTTAAATCACAGCGGGGAAGAAAGGAAAGCGCGGGAGACGCCATTTTAAGCCAGTCTAACCACACCCAAAAATGCCGAAGAGTGGCAGTATCACAGCGGTCGACAATGAAGTCGAAGATTGGACGACATATGTCGAACGCATTGAAGTATACTGCAAGGCGAATGAAGTGCCAGATGACAAGAAAGCGCTGCTTTTGTTGAATTCAATGGGTGCAAAAACGTATGGCTTACTACGAAACCTAGTAACCCCAGAGAAGCCAGTAGAAAAGGATTTTGAAAACATAGTGTCAATCCTACAGGACCACTTAAACCCCACACCGCTGCTGATAGCAGAAAGATTTAAGTTTCACAAAAGGAACGAGCATAAAGATAAAAGTAATGCTGAGTATTTAACGGAACTGCGCAAGCTATCGAAACACTGCCAGTTTGGAACGGGACTAGCAGATACTTTAAGGGACAAGTTTGTGTGCGGGCTTCAAAGTGAAGGAACCCAGAAACGGCTTCTATCAGAAAAGGATCTTACGCTGGACAAGGCTTTCAGCATTGCAGTATCACACGAAGCAGCAGCACGGGGCGTTGCAGAGATACAACGGAGACCGCAAGAATATGGCACAAATGAAATGTCATACAGAACAGTGAAGTGCTATCGCTGCGGCAGAACAACACATGGCCATAATGATTGCTGGTTCAAGGACAAAGTGTGCAGACAGTGTGGAAAAGTAGGACACATAGCAAGAGTCTGCAGGTCGGGAAAGAAAACCAGCAGCAAGAAATCTCCACAGGAGAAGTACAAGAAGGTACATAAGGTGACGGAGAATAGTTCAGACGAACAGAAGAGTGATACAGACTCCGGAAGCAAGGAGCTGGGTTGTCTGAAACTACATAATGTGATCAAAACGGAGGATCACCAAACTATCTGGGTCACGCTCAAGATAGCAGGCGTCCAAGTGAAAATGGAATTGGACACAGTATCAGTCCTAACAGTCATAAACCGAAGGGACAACAAGCGGCTATTCTCACATATACCCTTGAGAGATACAAAGATTGTCTTGAAGGCATACACGGGGCAAAAAGTCTACCCCAAAGGAAAAATAAGGGTGAACGTTATATATAACGGCAAGGAAACACCAAAAGTGGACCTATATGTATTGCCAGATGGAGGACCACCACTACTAGGACGTGAATGGATCCGGAAGATACAGCTAGATTGGCATTCCATACAAACACTGACTGTAGATGCCAAAAAGGATGACGATGTCACACCTGGATGACTGTCAAAAATGCTAACTGACGCACAAGAAGTGTTCCAGCAGGGACTCGGAACACTGAAAGGCATAACAGCAACGATCAAAATAGAGGAAAATGCAAGCCCAAAGTTTTTTAAGGCCAGGCCGGTACCTTATGCGATCCGCCCAGCCATCGAAGCAGAGCTGGAAGGTTTGGAACATTCAGGAGTACTGTCCAAAGTGGACTGGAGCGAGTGGGCTACACCCATTGTTCCTGAAATGAAGAGGTTGTTGAGTAATACGCCTGGGGAACCAAAGAAGGTTCGCATCTGTGGGGACTTTAAGGTGACAGTGAACCCAGTCTTTCACATGGTACAATATCCGCTTCCGCGGATTGAAGATATTTTCGCCTCACTATCTGGAGGTAAACGCTTCACTAAGATTGATCTGGTCCAGGCGTACCTGCAAATGGAGGTAGAAGAAGCCTCGAAAAAGTACCTCACGACCAACATCAACACTCATAAAGATCTCTACCAATACAACCGGCTGGTGTTCGGGGTAGCATCAGCTCCGGCTATTTGGCAAAGGGCAATGGAACAAGTCCTGCAAGGGATTCCAGGGACCCAGTGTTATTTGGACGACATCCTGGTCACGGGCGAAAATGACAGTGATCACCTCGCCAACCTGGAGCAGGTGCTCACTAGATTGAAGGAATATGGGCTCCGAGCTAATCGCCACAAATGCGAGTTTTTCCAGAAGCAGATCTCGTATTGTGGCCACGTTATTGATAAAGAGGGGTTACATAAGTCCCCTGAAAAGATTGAGGCAGTAGTCAAGGCTCCAGCACCGGAAAATGTGTCACAACTGAGGTCGTTCCTCGGGCTGGTGAACTACTACCATAAGTTCTTGCCGAATTTGTCTACAGTACTACACCCACTGAACACCCTACTGCAAACGGGGGTACCATGGAAGTGGAGTGATGAATGTAAACGAGCTTTCCAGAAGAGCAAAGCATTGATCACATCAAAAGAGGTGTTGGCTCATTTCAACCCAGCACTACCAATTCGGTTGGCGAGTGATGCATCACCCGATGGCATTGGAGCGGTGCTGTCGCACAAATTCCCGGATGGCTCGGAGAGGCCAGTAGCCTTTGCGTCTCGGTCACTAACCTCGGCCGAGCGTAACTATGCCCAGATTGACAGGGAGGCCCTCAGCCTAGTTTGGGGAGTGAAAAAGTTCAATCACTATCTGCATGGGCAGAAGTTCACCTTGCTGACTGACCACGAACCACTTGTCTCCATCTTTAATCCAAAGAAGGGCGTTCCGTTGATGACTGCGCAACGGCTACAAAGATGGTCCCTTTTTCTAGGGGCGCACCAATATGAAATCAAGTATAAGGGCACGAAACAGCATGGAAACGCTGATGGGCTATCACGCCTGCCACTGCCTACTGCGGAGGAAGAACCAGCAGTGGATCCTGTCAAAATATTTCATTCGACTATAATTGAATGCTTGCCAGTAACTAACACTGGTATAGAGAAGGAGACCCGAAATGACCCAACACTGTCTCGGGTATATGATATGACGGTGAAGGGATGGCCAGCACATGGCGACTCACTGTTGCCAGCATTCTCATCCAGAAGAGAACAGCTGTCAGTATGCCAGGGGACCTTGATGTGTGGATCCCGAGTGGTAATTCCACCCAAGTTAAGGGAGAGAGTGCTCAATGAGCTTCACGAAGGTCATCTGGGAGGGGTGAAAATGAAAAGCCTTGCTAGGGCTTATGTGTGGTGGCCGGGGATCGATCAGCAAATCGAGGACCTGACAAAGAGCTGCTCAGGATGCCAGAAGGTCCAAAATGCACTACCACATGCCCCTCTACACCCATGGGAGTGGCCCTCATCTCCATGGCAACGGGTGCATATTGATTTTGCTGGTCCATTCATGGACTCAATGTTTTTAATAGCCGTGGATGCACACTCAAAATGGCCTGAGGTGATCAAAATGTCCTCCACCACCACGGAGAAAACTATTGCAGTCCTACGGACCATTTTTGCCAGGAACGGCTTGCCAGAGCAGATTTGCTCTGATAACGGACCACAGTTTGTGTCCGAAGAGTTTCGAAGATTTATGAAAAGGAATGGGGTAAGGCATTACACATCTGCCCCGTATCATCCAGCCACAAATGGATTGGCTGAGAGGTTCGTACCAACCTTTAAAAAAGCAGTAAAGGCCATGTGCGATGACGACATTCCACTGCAGCATAAGGTGGACAATTTCCTGTTAGCCTACAGAAATGCGACACATGCAGTCACCAACCAGGCCCCGGCCATGATGTTCTTTAACCGAAGGTTGAGATCTCGTCTGGATTTGCTCAGACCAAATGTACGAAGAGATGTTGAGAGTAAGCAATTCCAGCACATCAATGAGAAGCCGACAAGGAGCTTCAATGTAGGGCAACCAGTCTTGGCCCGTGACTACCGAACAGAGAAATGGCAACCAGGAACGATATGCACACGGCGGGGGCCACTAATGTACACAGTGGATGTTGGGGAGAACATTGTGAGACGCCATGCTGACCAGATCCTAGAGTCACAGGAACGAGTCAACCCCATGTCTCGGCCATACGTACCTGGTGAGGAACCCAACATACAGGTCGCATCTTCCTCAGAAACAATAGCATTGGAAGATGATGAATCAACTGACGACAGGGTGCTAGAATCGCCTTCTCACCAAGAGCGAGACACTCGGGAAAGGCGTTATCCAGAAAGAATCAGGAAGCCTCCCCAAAGACTGAATTTATAAATAGACTATTTTCAGCTAATGTTGCATGTTAAAAGTGTTAATTGTAATTAGTTTGATATTTAATTGTTAAATGAGTGTTATGGTACTGTTAATCTAAAAGGGGAGGAATTGTAATGTATGTACCTTTAAGGGAGAGAACTATTTTTTACAGCTCCTGTATACTGTAGTACCGGCAGTGACCACACCTGTATATAAACCCTGAGTAGTGATCTGTACAGTTAGTTCTAGAGTAACCCTCATTCAGTAAACACCTGTTGTACCGTTTCTCCTGCAGTCTGTGTCTTATTATACACAGACACAACAGCTAGCATGGGACCAGGAAGGGAAATTAGGTGGTCAGCAGTTTAGTGGGAATGTGATCAAGGGAACAGGAGGTGGGGCTCATAGACAAGATTAGCTTGAAGAGGACATGAGAGATATGAGAGAAATTAGAGAAATGTGGGTGTTCAGGCTAGGGCAGGGAGGAACTATGGGAGATTTGGCTTGGTGGGCATGGGGAAGGAAGGGGATGTGGCAGAAGCAGCTAATGGATGATCTCAGTGAAAAAGAAGTCCATGAGCTCCTCGCACTTGTTGTTGGAGGTAAGCGTGGAGGAGGCAGGGCACAAGGGTTGAAGGAGATGATTGGTAATGGAGAAAAGAAGCCGGGGGTTATCTTTAGTCTCCAGGATGATTCTGGAGTCGTGAGCAACTGTAGCAGCGAACAAGGCCAAATAGCGCTTGATGTGGACCAGCCAAATCTGGTATTGAATGACTAAACAAGTTGTGTTCATGTCTGTGCTTATTGGGCTTGAGGGAGCAAAGATGGGGGACCATACCAGCAGGAATGATCAGGCTGGGAAAGAGTAAGGTTTTACTGGAGACAAGGTTATCAAGCGTGCAGAAGAGGGAATGATTGGGTGGACTGACAGCTGCAGAAGTTTTGTGGCAAATGGAGGACCAAAGGCTAAGGGCTAGAAATTCATGTACTCACCATCACTCCGTAGCGCCATGAAATGGTGATAAAATGGCGGCTGCCACTCTTTCGCTAGTTGGTAGGGAGTCCCACAGCAGCCATCTTATTCCTCATCCCCTTTGTGTAACTGGCAATGCCCTGCAAAAAAATGGTGGCGCTATGTCCTAAGCCCGCCAGGTTAACCTGGCATGCAAGCAGGCTGACAGTGGCAATGTCTGCAGCTCTTAAAGGGACACACACATCATTCAGGTAAGTTTGAATTTAAGGATTTGGACTTTTTTTGTGATATTATTGAAGTGGTGGCTTGCTGCAATAGATGTGAAAAGTTTTTTAAGTGTGTATGGAGTGCTGCTGGATGCTTGCAAGGGCTGGGATAGTAAATGAAGACCTTTGCTGCTGGACACTTGCAAGGGCTCAGATGGTAAATGAAGACAGAACATGTTGCGAATACTCAGCAGGTCACGCAACATCCGTGGAGAGAAAAACAAAGTTCACGTCTCAGGTCAACATGAGTATTTCCAGCATTTTATGCTGTTATTTCACATTTACAGCATCCGCTTGCTAGGAAAGAGGAAGACGCAGAAGAGGAAGACATAGAAACATAGAAACATAGAAGATGGGGGCAGGAGTAGGCCATTTGGCCCGTCGAGCCTGCTGCACCATCCAATGAGATCATGGCTGATCATCCAAATTCAGTACCCTGTTCCTGCCTTCTCTCCATATCCCTTGATCCCTTTAACCTTAAGAAATATATCCAACTCCTTCTAGAATATATTTAATGAATTGGCCTCTACTGCCTTCTTTGGCAGAGAATTCCACAGGTTCACCACTCTCTGGGTGAAGAAATTCCTCCTCATCTCTGTCCTAAATGGCTTACCCCTTATCCATAGACTGTGACCCCTTGTTCTGGACTCCCCGACCATCAGGAACATCCTTCCTGCATCTAGTCTGTCTAGTCCTGTTAGAATTTTATAAGTTTCGATGAGATCCCCTCTCATTCTTCTAAACTCCAGCGAGTACAAGCCCAATCGACCCAATCTCTCCTCATACGTCATTCCTGCCATCCCAGATATCAGCCTGGTGAATCTTCGCTGCACTCCTTCCATGGCAAGAACATTCTTCCTCAGATAAGGCGACCAAAACTGCACACAGTACTCAAGATGTGGTCTCACCAAGGCTCTGTACAACTGCAGCAAGACATCCTTGTTCCTGTACTCAAACCATCTCGCTACAAATACCAACATACCATTTGCCTTCTTAACCACCTGCTGCACCTGCATGCTTACTTTCAGCGACTGGTGCACAAGGACACCCAGGTCTTGTTGCACTTCCCCTTCTCCCAATCTATTGCCATTCAGATAGTAATCTGCCTTCCTGTTTCTGACACCAAAGTGAATAACCTCGCATTTATCCACGTTATATTGCATCTGCCATGCTTCTGCCCAATCACCCAACCTGTCCAAATCATACTGGAGTTTCTCGGCATCCTCCTCACAGCACACACGCCCACCCAGCTTTGTGTCATCTGCAAACTTGGAGATATTACATCTAGTTCCCTCGTCCAGATCATTAATATATATTGTGAATAGCTGGGGTCCAAGGACCGGTCCCTGCGTTACCCCACTAGTCACTGCCTGCCACTCGGAAAAACACTCATTTATTCCAACTCTTTGCTTTCTGTCTGCAAACCAGTTCTCGATCCAAGTCAATACCCTGCCCCCAATCCCATGTCCCTTAATTTTACACGCTAATCTCTTATGCGGGACCTTATCGAGAGCCTTTTGAAAATCCAAATACACCACATTCACTGGTTCTCCCTTATCTATTTTACCAGTTACATCCTCAAAAAATTCCAGTAGATTAGTCAAGCACGATTTACCTTCTGTAAATCCATGTTGACTTTGTCCGATCCGGTCACTTTTTTCCAAGTGCTCTGCTATTACATCCTTTATAATGGACTCTAGCATTTTCCCCACTATCGATGTCAGGCTTACCGGTCTATAATTCCCCGTTTTCTCTCTAGCACCCTTTTTGAACAGTAGGGTAACATTAGCTACCCGCCAATCCATGGGTACTTTTCCAGAGTCTATCGAATTTAGGAAGATGACCAGCAATGCACCTACTATTTCCAGGGCCACTTCCTTAAGTACCCTAGGATGTAGATTATCAGGCCCTGGGGATTTGTCGGCCCTCAATCCCATCAATTTCCCTAACACCATTTCCCTACAAATACTGATTTCTACCAGTTCCTCCCTTTCATTAGACCCTATGTTCCCCGACATCTTTGCGAGGTTATTTGTGTCCTCCTTTGTGAAGACAGAACCAAAGTATGTATTTAATTGGTCTGCCATTTCGTTGTTCCCCATTATAAATTCCCCTGATTCTGACTGCAAGGGACCTACGCTTGACTTCACCAATCTTTTTCTCTTCACATATCTATAAAAGCATTTACAGTCAGTTTTTATGTTCCTGAAAGCTTACTCTCATACTCTATTTTCCCCCTCTTAATTAACCCCTTTGTCCTCCTTTGTTGAATCCTAAACTGCTCCCAATCCTCAGGTTTACTGCTTTTTCTGGCAAATTTATATGTCCTGTCCTTGGATCTTATGCTATCCCTAATTTCCCTTGTTAGCCAATGTTGAGTCACCTTTTTTGTTTTATTTTTATGCCAAACTGGGATGAACAAATTCTGTAGTTCATCCATGCGGTCTTTGAATGTTTGCCATTGCCTATCCACCGTCAACCCTTTGAGTGACATTCCCCAATCAATCCTACCCAACTCGCACCTCATACCATCGTAGTCTCCTTTATTTAAATTCAGGACCCTAGTCTCTGAGTCAAATACTTCACTCTCCATCTTAATGAAGAATTCTATCATATTATGATCGCTCTGACCCAAGGGGCCTCGCACAACAAGATTGCTAATTAATCCTTTCTCATTACATAATACCCAGTCTAAGATGGCCTGAGCTTTAGTTGGTTCCTCGACATATTGGTCCAGGAAACCATCCCTTATACACACCAGGAATTCCTTCTCCACAGTATTGTTACTAATTTGGTTAGCCCAATCTATATGTAGAATAAAGTCACCCATGATAACTGCTTTGTGCTTATTGCACGCTTCTCTAATTTCCCATTTAATGCCATCCCCGACCTCCGCATTACTGTTTGGAAGTCTATATACCACTCCCACTAACGTTTTCTGCCCCTTGGTATTTCTCAGTTCTACCCACACAGATTCCACATAATCAGAGCTGATGGCCTTCCTTTCAATTGTGTTAATCCCCTCTTTAACCAGCAATGCTACCCCTGGATGTTGAGATGCAGAAGAGGAGGAAGCTGAAGAAGAGAAATCAGATGGAAGGATGCATCCCAGACAGCCACTTTGTGGCTGGGTTATCCGGGATGGAATCCTCTGCCTGCGGTCCCATTGGCTGGGCAGACTGCATTTTCTTGTTGCCCCACTGGCTGGGCAGGCTGCATTTCTTGGGTGTGTGAAATGAGGAAGGCACAAGGGTGGAGTTGTGCTGATGGGAGGACGGGAAAGAAAGAGGTGCATGCCAGAAGGAGGATAACATACGAGGATACCAGCATCTTGTATCCTTTCAGCCCCGCTGCTGGCCAAAGGCTCAACCATGCCCCTGCTAAGAATGACCAGCACTGTCTCCTCCAAGGGGGTGAGGTGAGGCTAGGAATGGGAGACGTGCCTCGTCATTGGTGCAGATTGTTGGTAGGTGAGTGACTGGGGGTTGTGCATTGAGCAGTTTGTGAGGCGAGTGGTGCAGTTGGTCGGAGACGACTTTTGAAGATGCATTCACTGACCTTGACCAGTGGTCTGAGGTCATGAAGCTTCTTTGGGCACTGGAGCCAGGTGGTGGGGTGACACTGCTGGCAGTGACGGCCTTGGTGATGTACTTTCACATCCTTCATTCTGGAGGGCCTCCTGGCCCCTTTGGGTAGAGAGCCGCTCTTGCAGTGTTGACCCCCTGCACTAAGTTGGAATGTTGCATGTGAGAAACATAGACATAGAAACATAGAAGATAGGAGCAGGAATAGGCCATTCATCTCCTCGAGCCTGCTCTGCCATTCAATGCGATCATGGCTGATCATCCAAATTCAGTACCCTGTCCCTGCTTTCCCCCCATACCCTTGATCCCTTTAGCCTGAAGAAATATATGCAACTCCTTCTTTAATATATTTAATGTATTGGCCTCTACTGACTTCTGCGGTAGAGAATTCCACAGGTTTACCACTCTCTGGGTGAAAAAATTCCTCCTCATTTCTATCCTAAATGGCCTACCCCTTATCCTTAGACTGTGACCACTGGTTCTGGACTCCCTGACCATCGGCAACATCCTTCCTGCATCTAGTCTGTCCAGTCCTGTCAGAATTTTATAAGTTTCAATGAGATCCACTCTCATCCTTCTAAACTCCAGCGAGTACAAGCCCAATCGTCCCAGTCTCTCCTCATATGTCATTCCTGCCATCCCAGATATCAGCCTGGTGAATCTTCGCTGAACTCCTTCCATGGCAAGAACATCCTTCCTCAGATAAGGCAACCAAAACTGCACACAATACTCAAGATGTGGTCTCACCAAGGCCCTGTACAACTGCAGCAAGACATCCTTGTTCCTGTACTCAAACCCTCTTGCTACGAAGGCCAACATACCATTTGCCTTCCTGTTTTTGCCACCAAAGTGGATAGCCTCGCATTTATCCACATTATACTGCATCTGCCATGCTTCTGCCCAATCATCCAACCTGTCCAAATCATATTGGAGTTTCTCAGCATCCTCCTCACAGCACACACGCCCACCCAGCTTTGTGTCATCTGCAAACTTGGAGATATTACATCTAGTTCCCTTGTCTAGATCATTAATATATATTGTGAATAGCTGTGGTCCAAGGACCGATCCCTGCGGTATCCCACTAGTCACTGCCTGCCATTCGGAAAAACACCTGTTTATTCCAACTCTTTGCTTTCTGTCTGCCAACCAATTCTCTATCCAAGTCAATACCTTGTCCACAATCCCATGTGCCTTAACTTTACATGCTAATCTCTTATGTGGGACCTTATCGAAAGCCTTCTGTAAGTCCAAATACACCACATCCACTGGTTCTCCCTTATCTATTTTACCAGTTACATCCTCAAAAAATTCCAGTAGATTAGTCAAGCACGATTTACCTTTTGTAAATCCATGTTGACTTTGTCCGATCCTGTCACTGTTTTCCAAGTCCTCTGCTATTACATCTTTTATAATGGACTCTCGCATTTTCTCCACGACCGATGTCAGGCTTACCGGTCTGTAATTCCCCGTTTTCTCGCTACCACCTTTTTTGAATAGTGGGGTAACATTAGCTACCCTCCAATCCATGGGTACTGTTCCAGAATCTATTGAGTTCTGGAAGATGACCAGCAATGCATCTACTATTTCTAGGGCCACTTCCTTAAGTACCCTAGGATGCAGATTATCAGGCCCTGGGGATTTATCGGCCTTTTGTCCCATCAATTTCCCTAACACCCTTTCCCTACATATACTGATTTCTTTCAGTTCCATCCTATCATCAGACCCTATGTTCCCCGACATCTCTGGGAGGTTATTTGTGTCCTCCTTTGTGAAGACAGAACCAAAATATCTATTTAGTTCATCTGCCATTTCTTTGTTCCCCATTATAAATTCCCCCAATTCTGACTGGAAGGGACCTACGCTTGACTTCACAAATCTTTTTCTCTTCACATATCTATAAAAGCTTTTACAGTCAGTTTTTATGTTCCCTGCAAGCTTACTCTCATATTCTATTTTCCCTTTCTTAATTAATCCCTTTGTCCTCCTTTGTTGAATCCTAAACTGCTCCCAATCCTCAGGATTATTGCTTTTTTTGGCCAATTTATATGCCCTCTCCTTGGACCTTATGCTATCCCTAATTTCCCTTGTTAGCCACGGTTGAGTCACCTTTTTTGTTTTATTTTTATACCAAACTGGGATGAACAAATTCTGTAGTTCATCCATGCGGTCCTTGAATGTTCGCCATTGCCTATCCACTGTCAACCCTTTGAGTGACATTCCCCAATCAATCTTAACCAACTCGTGCCTCAGACCATCGTAGTTTCCTTTATTTAAATTCAGGACCCTAGTCTCCGAGTCAACTACTTTATTCTCCATCTTAATGAAGATGAGACCCTGGGTGCTTTAACAGCTGAATATTCACATTTGAAACTTCTTCTAAATATTGAATATATCTCAAAAGGCAGAAAGGGTCGAAACATGTATTAATTCACTGCATTTTATTTTGTATTGCTTCAGTGTGCAGGGACCTTTTAAATCGCAGACCTCTTCATTGCCCACAATTCTTTGCGAGCTCCACAGCTTCGCTCACAGAGGCTGGGAGAAGCTGCAACGCCGGACCTGGACAGGAACTTCATCCCGGATCCCTCCAGCAATGCCACCAGGACGGCTCTCCATGGAAGGTGAGCCCTTGCCTCCTAACGCCATGCACCCCAGACCAATTTTACCAAGGGGGGAGAGTGAAGGAGGGAGTGTGAAGGGGGCAGAGTTAAGGGGGGAGAGTGAAAGGGGGAGTGTGAAGGGGGGAGTGTGAAGGGGAGGAGTGTGAAGGGGAGGAGTGTGAAGGGGAGGAGTGTGAAGGGGGAGAGTGAAGGGGGGAGTGTGAAGGGGGGAGTGTGAAGGGGGAGAGTGAAGGGGGGAGTGTGAAGGGGGAGAGTGTGAAGGGGGAGAGTGTGAAGGGGAGAGTGAAGGGGGGAGTGTGAAGGGGGGAGTGTGAAGGGGGGAGTGTGAAGGGGGAGGGTGAAGGGGGAGGGTGAAGGGGGAGGGTGAAGGGGGAGGGTGAAGGGGGAGGGTGAAGGGGGAGGGTGAAGGGGGAGTGTGAAGGGGGAGTGTGGAGGGGGGAGTGTGAAAAGGGAGTGTGAAGGGGGAGTGTAAAGGGGGGAGTGTGAAAAGGGAGTGTGAAGGGGAGATTGAAGGGGGAGTGTGAAGGGGGAGAGTGAGGGGAGGAGTGTGAAGGGGAGAGTAAAGGGAGGAGAGTGAAGGGGGAGTGTGAAGGGGGCGAGTTAAGAAGGGGCGAGTGAAGGGGGGAGTGTGAAGGGGGAGTGAAACATAGAAACATAGAAGATAGGAGCAGGAATAGGCCATTCGGCCCTTCGAGCCTGCTCCGCCATTCAATGAGATCATGGCTGATCATCCAAATTCAGTACCCTGTCCCTGCCTTCTCCCCATATCCCTTGATCCCTTTAGCCTTAAGAAATATAGCCAACTCTTTCTTGAATATATTTAATGAACTGGCCTACACCGCCCTCTGTGACAGAGAATTCCACAGGTTCACCACTCTCTGGGTGAAGAAATTCCTCCTCATTTCAGTCCTAAATGGCGTACCACTTATCCTTTGACTATGACCCCTGGTTCTGGACTCCCCGGCCATCAGAAACATCCTTCCTGCATCTAGTCTGTCCAGGCCTGACAGAATTTTATAGGTTTCGATGAGATCCCCTCTCAATCTTCTAAACTCCAGTGAGTACAAGCCCAATCGACACAACCTCTCCTCATATGTCATTCCTGCCATCCCAGGTATCAGCCTGGAGAATCTTCGCTGCATTCCTTCCATGGCAAGAACGTCCTTCCTCAGGTAAGGCGACCAAAACTGCACATAATACCCAAGGTGTGGTCTCACCAAGGCCCTGTACAACTGTAGCAAGACATCCTTGTTCCTGTACTCGAACCCTCTTGCTACGAAAGCCAACATACCATTTGCCTTCTTAACCGCCTGCTGCACCTGCATGCTTACCTTCAGCGACTGGTGCACAAGAACACCCAGGTCTCTTTGCACATCCCCTTCTCCCAATCTATTGCCATTCAAATAATAATCTGCCTTCCTGTTTTTGCCACCAAAGTGGATAACCTCACATTTATCCACATTATAGTGCATTTGCCATGTTTCTGCTCAATCATCCAACCTGTCCAAATCGTACTGGAGTTTCACGACATCCTCCTCACAGCTTACCCTCCCACCCAGCTTTGTGTCGTCTGCAAATTTGGAGATATTACATCCAATTCCCTCATCCAGATCATTAATATATATTGTGAACAGCTGGGGTCCTAGGACCGATCCTTGCGGTACCCCACTAGTCACTGCCTGCCACTCGGAAAATGACTCGTTTATTCCAAACCTTTGCTTCTGTCCGCCAACCAGTTCTCTATCCAAGTCAATACCTTGCCCCCAATCCCATGTGCCTTAACTTTACACGCTAATCTCTTATGCGGGACCTTATCGAAAGCCTTCTGAAAGTCCAAATACACCACATCCACTGATTCTCCCTTATCTATTTTACCAGTTACATCCCAAAAAATTCCAGTAGATTAGTCAAGCATGATTTACCTTTTGTAAATCCATGTTGACTTTGTCCGATCCTGTCACTGCTTTCCAAGTGCTCTGCTATTACATCTTTTATAATAGACTCTAGCATTTTCCCCACTACCGATGCCAGGCTTACTGGTCTATAATTCCCCGCTTTTTCTCTACCACCGTTTTTGAATAGTGGGGTAACATTAGCTACCCTCCACATTGCTGTAGCTAATTAATTATAAGTCAATCTCTCTGGAGGCTTCCTGACTCGGTCCGGATAACGCCTCGGTGGTGTAGTAGTTTCTGGTGGTGTAGTAGGTTCTTTTGACAAGGGTGATTCGGCTTGAATGCCAGTGCCGGGTTCATCGGGTTTTATGTATTCATTACCCATGGCCTTTATGGCCTTCTTGAAGGTCTGGACAAACCTTTCAGCCAATCCATTGGTGGCGGGATGGTATGGGGCGGACGTGTAGTGCTTAACCCCATTGTTTTTTAAGAACTTCCTGAATTCTTCGGACACAAATTGTGGTCCATTATCAGAACAGATCTGTTCAGGCAGCCCATTCCTGGCAAATATGATCCTTAATACTGTGATGGTTTTTTCCGTGGTGGTGGAGGACATCTTTATTACCTCCGGCCACTTGGAGTGTGCATCAACCGCGATTAAGAACATTGAGTCCATAAATGGACCAGCAAAGTCGATGTGTACCCTTTGCCAGGGAGATGAGGGCCACTCCCACGGATGTAGAGGGGCTTGTGGTGGAGCGTTTTGGACCTTCTGGCATCCTAGGCAGCTCTTGGTCATTTCTTCGATGTCTCCATCGATACCTGGCCACCATACAAATGCCCTGGCTAGGTTCTTCATTTTCACTCCACCCAGATGCCCCTCGTGAAGCTCCTTTAGAACTTTCTCCTGGAGTTTGGGTGGAATCACCACTCTGGATCCACACATCAAGGTTCCTCGGCACACTGACAGCTGTTCTCTTCTTTGCGAGAATGCTGGCAACAGTGGTTCGCCATGTGCTGGCCATCCCTTCACTGTTAAATCGTAGACTCATGAGAGAGTCGGGTCATTTCTAGTTTCCCTTTCAATGGCAGAATTTGTTACTGGTAGACATTCGACTATGGTAGAGTGAAAAATCTCCACTGGGTCTACGGTAGGTGCTTCTTCTACCGTTGGCAACGGTAGGCGCGATAACCCGTCAGCATTCCCATGCTGTTTTGATCCTTTGTATTCTATGTTATATTGGTGTGCCCCTAGAAAAAGGGACCACCTCTGTAGCCTTTGCGCTGTCATAATGGGAACACCCTTTTTAGGGTTGAATATGGAGATGAGGGGTTGATGGTCAGTCAATAAGGTAAATTTTTGTCCGTGTAGGTAATGGTTGAATTTCTTCACTCCCCATACCAGGCTGAGTGCTTCCCTGTCGATTTGGGCATAGTTACGCTCAGCTGAGTTCAATGAGCGTGACGCAAAAGCTATAGGCCGTTCCGAGCCATCAGGGAATTTATGCGATAATACTGCTCCTACGCCGTAAGGGGATGCATCGCATGCCAGTCTGATTGGCAGTGATGGGTTGTAATGAGCCAAAACTTCTTTGGACGTGATTCAGTCTTTGCATTTATGGAAGGCACGTTTACAGTCTTCGCTCCATTTCCAAATTACTCCTGTTTGTAACAGTTCATTAAGAGGGTGCAGAAGAGTTGATAAGTTCGGTAAAAATTTATGATAGTAATTTATTAATCCCAGGAACGACCTTAATTGTGAAACATTTTCAGGTGCTGGGGCTTTTATGACCGCTTCAATTTTTTCAGGTGACTTATGCAACCCTTCCTTATTAAATATGTGGCCACAATATGATATTTGATTCTGGAAAATTTCGCACTTGGGGCGATTTGCTCGTAGGCCCCGTTCTCTCAGCCTAGTGAGCACCTGCTCCAAATTGGCAAGGTGCTCGTTGTCATTTTCTCCTGTTACAAGGATGTCGTCTAGGTAGCATTGAGTCCCCGGAATTCCTTGGAGGACTTGCTCCATAGCTCTTTGCCAGATAGCTGGAGCCGATGCTACTCCGAAAACCAGTCGATTGTACTGGTACAGACCTTTGTGTGCATTTATCGTGAGATACTTTCTAGAGGCCTCTTCAACCTCCATCTGTAGATATGCCTGCGCCAAGTCAATTTTGGTGAAACGTTTCCCTCCGGATAGTGAGGTGAAAATATCTTCTATCCTCGGAAGAGGATACTGTACCGTGTGAAGGATCGGGTTTACAGTCACCTTGAAGACTCCACAGATGCGAATTTTTCTCTGTTCTTCAGATTTATCATTATTCAACGCTTTCTTCATGACTGGGACGATGGGTGTTGCCCACTCGCTCCAATCTATTTTGGATAATACGCCTGCCTTTTCCAAATTCTCCAGCTCTGCCTCGACTGCTGGACGAATTGCGTATGGCACCGGTCTTGTCTTAAAAAACTTGGGAATTGCCGCATCTTCCACTTTTATTGACGCGGTGATGCCTTTCAAGGTTCCTAGTTTCTCTTGAAACACTTCTTTGGCGTTGGCCAAGATGTCTTTTAATCATTCAGGTATGACGTCATCATCGTTTTTTTCCTTTCTGGTCACCGTCAGTGCCCGAATGGAGTGCCAGTCTAAACGTATTTTCCTGATCCATTCACGTCCCAACAGCGGTGGACCACCATCTTGTAGAACGTATAAATACAACTTTTGTATTTCCTTGCCGTTGTATACAACAGGCACCCTTATTTTTCCTTTGGGGTATACTTTCTGCCCCATATATGTTTTCAAGATAATGGATGTGTCTTTTAAATGTATATGCGGAAATAGACGCTCGTAATCTCGTCGATTTATGACGGTCAGAGCTGATCCTGTATCTAGCTCCATTTTAACTGGGGACCCTGCTATCGTGAGGGTAACCCAAATGGTCTGGTAATCTTCTTTAGCAATTACATTATGTAATTTGAGACAGCTTAGTCTCTTGTTTTCGGAGTCGCTATCGCTCTTCTGATCTTTGGAGCTACTGTCCATCATCATTTGTACCTTTCTGTACTTTTCTTTATTGATTTTTTTTTTCCTGTCCATGGATTTTTTTTGTCCAGATAGGCATACCCGTGCAATGTGTCCAATCTTTCCGCATTGTCTGCATGCTTTGTCCTTGAACCAGCAGTCCCTCTGGTCATGGGTGGATCTGCCGCAGCGATAACATCTCTCGAAACCCTGTGTCATTTCATGGGTGCCGAAGTCCTGTGTCTTTTGTTGTATCTCTGCAGCTCCTCTTGCGGCTGCTTCGTATGATACAGCCATACTGAAAGCCTTGTCCAGTGTTAAATCTTTTGCAGAAAGCAGCCTTTTCTGTGTTCCTTCACTTAGGAGACCGCAGACGAATTTGTCTCGAAGATAATCTGCTAGTCCTGCTCCGAATTGGCAGTGCTTTGATAGCTTTCTTAATTCGGTGAGGTAATCAGCGTTACTTTCATTCTTGTGTTGATTTCCCTTGAAGAATTTGAATCATTCCGCTATCGGCAGTGGTGTTGGGTTTAAGTGCTCCTGTAGGGTATCAACAATTTCTTTAAAATTCTTGTCCTTTGGTTTGGCTGGAGTGATTAAGTTTCGTAACAGCCCGTATGTCTTTGCGCCCATTAGATTTAGAAGTACTGATGCTTTTTTTTCATTTTCTATTCCATTTGCGGTGCAATGTACCTCCACTCTTTCCACATATGTGGTCCAATCCTCTATCTCGTTATCAAAAGCATCAATATTGCCAGACTTAGGCATCCTAGAAAAAAAATGGCGCTTCCCGCGCTTTTCTTTCTTTTCTGCAGAAAAGATATGGCGCTTCCCGCGCTTCCCCGCCGCTGCTGCCGATGACGCTGATGACAACGCTGTTTCCCGCGGGTTTCCCTTCTTTTTATTTATTTGTTTACAGGTGGAGGCTCGTTCCCGCCGGACTCTCTCTGCTAGGTCTGAACGTCGACCTGCTTGCAGCGCCGGCCGTCTCCCGAGTGCTCCCTCCCCGTCTGTTACTGCTTGCCTCCGCCTTCGCTGCTTGGCCTAGCTGCAGAGCTAGCCGTTGGAGCCCCAGCCCGACGCCCAGGAAGGATTATTGCAGTACCTGCCACCAGCTCGGCCAGCTGGTGAAACCACAGCTTTTTCCTTTACTTGATTTTCCTTGACTTTGGCCGCCAGAGGAATCGATGTCCTTGAGGTGCTGCCGAATTGCAGGTAAGTCCGTTTCCAATTCGTCGCCACTGTTGTGTCAGTGTGTTAATAGAGACACTGAAGACAGGAGTTGGTTTTACAGGTGTTTACTGAACAAAGTCTGGAGGGGAACTAACTGATACAACACAATATACAGGCTTATATAGCCCGAGTGGCCATTACCGGCATTACAGTACACAGGGGGCTCTTAAAGGCACATACACTACAGGTACTGTTCCAGAGTCTATTGAGTTCCGGAAGATGACCAGCAATGCATCTACTATTTCTAGGGCCACTTCCTTAAGTACCCTGGGATGTAGATTATCAGGCCCTGGGGATTTATCGGCCTTCAGTCCCATCAATTTTCCTAACACCATTTCCCTACAAATACTGATTTCTTTCAGTTCCACCCTTTCATCAGACCCTATATTCCCCGGCATCTCTGGGAGGTTATTTGTGTCCTCCTTTGTGAAGACAGAACCAAAGTATGTATTTAGTTGGTCTGCCATTTCTTTGTTTCCCATTATAAATTCCCCTGATTCTGACTGCAAGGGACCTACGCTTGACTTCACATATCTATAAAAGCTTTTACAGTCAGTTTTAATGTTCCTTGCTAGCTTACTCTCATATTCTATTTTCCCTTTCTTAATTAATCCCTTTGTCCTCCTTTGTTGAATCCTAAACTGCTCCCAATCCTCAGGATTATTGCTTTTTCTGGCCAATTTATATGACCTCTCCTTGGATCTTATGCTATCTCTAATTTCCCTTGTTAGCCACGGTTGAGTCACCTTTTTTGTTTTACTTTTATACCAAACTGGGATGAACAAATTCCGTAGCTCATCCATTCGGTCTTTGAATGTTTGCCATTGCCTATCCACCATCAACCCTTTGAGTGCCATTCCCCAATCAATCCTACCCAACTCGCTCCTCAGACCATCATAGTTTCCTTTATTTAAATTGAGGACCCTAGTCTCTGAGTCAACTACTTCATTCCCCATCTTAATGAAGAATTCAATCATATTATGATCGCTCCGACCCAAGGGGCCTCGTACAACAAGATTGCTAATTAATCCTTTCTCGTTACATAATACCCAGTCGAAGATGGCCTGATCTCTGGTTGGTTCCTCGACATATTGGTCCAGGAAACCATCCCGTAAACACTCCAGGAATTCCTCCTCCACAGTGTTGTTACTAATTTGGTTGGCCCAATCTATTTGTAGATTAAAGTCACCCATGATGACTACTGTGCCCTTATTGCACGCTTTTTTAATTTCCCTTTTAATGCCATCCCCAAACTCTGCCTTACTGTTTGGAGGTCTATAGAAACATAGAAGATAGGAGCAGGAGTAGGCCATTCGGCCCTTCGAGCCTGCTCCGCCATTCAACAAGATCATGGCTGATCATCCAAACCCTAGCACCCGGTCCCTACACCGACAGCCATCCCACCCAAGCCCTATCCCCGTAACCCCACGTATTTAATCCCCCCTAACACTAAGGGCCAATTTTTTATCACAGCCAATCAACCAACCCCACACATCTTTGGACTGTGGGAGGAAACCGGAGCACCCGGAGAAAACCCACACAAACACGGGGAGAATGTGCAAACTCCACACAGACAGTCACCCGAGGCCGGATTTGAACCCGGGTCCCTGGCGCTGTGAGGCAACAGTGCTAACCACTATGCCACCGTGCTGCCCATTCCCACTAATGTTTTTTTCCCCTTAGTATTTCTCAATTCTAACCATACAGATTCCACATCATCAGAGCTAATATCCTTCATTACAATTGTATTAATCCCTTCTTTAACCAGTAATGCTACCCCACCTCCCTTTCCTTTTTGCCTATCTTTCCTGAATATCGAATACCCCTGGATGTTGTGTTCACAGTCTTGGCCATCCTTGAGCCACGTTTCCGTAATCCCAACCAAATCATTTTCGTTTACCTCGATTTGTGCAGCCAATTCATCCACCTTATTACAAATTCTCCTCGCATTAAGACACAAAGCCTTCAGGCTTGTTTTTTTAACGCTCTTAGACCTATTAGAACTTTTATTTACTGTGGCCATGTTTGATTTAAACCGTTGATTTCTCTGACTGCCACTTTTGTTTTTCTCCTTCCTATCTTTTGCTTTTATCCCTGTTTCCCTTTCCTCTGTCTCCCTGCTTAGGTTCCCAACCCTCTGCCATTTAAGTTTAAACCCCCCTGAACAGTGCTAGCAAACCTCCCCACAAGGATATTTGTCCCGCTCTGGTTTGGGGCAACCCGTCCGAATTGTACAAGTCCCACCTTCCCCAGAAGCAGGCCCAGTGATCCAGGAAACTAAAGCCCTCCCTCCTGCACCAACTCTTTAGCCACGCATTCATCTGCTCTATCCTCCTATTCCTATACTCACTAGCACGTAGCACCGGGAGTAACCCAGAGATTACAACCTTTGAGGTCCTGCTCTTTAATCTGCTATCTAGCTCCCTAAATTCTTGCTGCAGGACCTCATCCCTCTTCCTACCCATTTCATTGGTCCCAATGTGAACCACGACCTCTGACTGTTCACCCTCCCCCTTCAGAATGCCCTGCAGCCGTTCAGTGACATCCTTGACCCTGGCGCCAGGGAGGCAACAAACCAACCTGGAGTCACGTCTACGGCCACAGAAATGCATATCTGTTCCCCTTACGATAGAATCCCCTACCACTATTGCTTTCCCACTCTTTTTCCTCCCTTCCTGAGCAGCAGAAGCACCCCTGGTGTCAGGAAGTTGGCTGCTGCTGCCTTCCTCTGGTGAGTCATCCCCCTCAACAGTATCCAAATCGATATACCTGTTTGAGAGGGGGGTGGCCACAGGGGTCCCCTGCACTACCTGCCTGCCTCTATTGCTCTGCCTGATGGTCACCCATTTCCCTTCTGCCTGTGCAGCCCTTACCTGTGGTGTGACCAACTCAGTAAACATGTTTTCCACGACCCTCTCAGCATCGTGAATGCTCCAAAGCCCATCCATCCGCAGCTCCAGCGCCGCAATGCGGTCTGCTAGTAGCTGCAGCTGGATGCATTTCTGGCACACATGGTCGTCAGGGACACAGGTAGCATCCCTGAATTCCCACATAGAGCAAGAGGGGCATAACACGGGGCTGGGTTGTCCTGACATGATTTACCCTTTAATTAATTTAAATTAATTCACTACCACCAATTAAAGATAAACTCTAGGGCACTTGTATGGTTTACCAACAGTCCCCGCTACACCAGAAAGACCTTAGCAACTATAAACCACAGAGTTAAAGTTTAAAAAAATAGAGAAATACTCACCAACCAATCACTTACCTGCTCCCTGGTGACGTCACACACTGATTTGTAAGATTTGTGAAATTTTCATTAAATAATCACGTGGGAAAGTAGGGTTAATAAAACAGCTTTATTGACCAAAAGAAGCTTTTACAGCGAAACCTTTGATAAAAAGGGCACACAAAATGGCTGCCAGACCTCGTGACCAGCTTCTGGGATCATTTGAATTTCTGTTACTGCAAGCCAGACAGGTTTGTGGATTGAGGACATTAAAAGCCCGTGAAAACCAGTTTCGTGAAGCCGAAACTCATGGAACTGAGTATACATATTGGGTAGTTACCTGTTGGATACGGGGGCATCATGTACCGTGATCCACACAGCTAAACCTTTTGCCTCACCTCTGTCCACCCAGGCTCCATTCTCAGTAGCGGGTTTCACAGGCAAAGAACAGGCTGGAGCGTTCTCCATCCCGCTCTCCATTCATTTGGGAGCACTCCACACCACATGGACGTGTATCCTGATGAAGTGGAACGAGGGGGGTGGTAAAGGCATCCTCGGGTCTGATTTCTTGGTGGAACACGGGATCCTCGTGGACCTTAGAAATCACTGTCTCTGGGGAGCCGAGAATGGGTTAGGCAAGGTAGTCGTGATCCCAGGGAAGGGAGAAAAGGGGACCCTGTGCACCATGAAGCCGTCAGGAGGTTACGACCTCGAGCTTATGGTCGCAGACGTCCCAACGGACTTGCAAGCGTTTGTGTCGGACAATCTGACCGCGTTTGCCACCCACAAGCACGACTGTGGGAGGGTCACCGGGTTTGAGGTCAGCGTAGACGGGGACCCCATGATCCGACCCCAAAAGCAGTATAACTTCCCCAAGGAAGCAGAACCCGACATGGAGACAGCAATATCTTCATTGGTGCAGCAGGGCGCGTTGAGGCCGATAGCCACTCACGTGAACTCCCCATTATGGCCGGTAAGGAAGCCGGACAATTCATGGAGGGCCACGGTGGACTACAGAGTCCTCAACAGTAACATCCCAGCCTGCGCGCCCACGGTAGCAGCAGTTGCCGACCTAATAGGGAGTATTCCAGCATCCGCGACCACGTTCACGGTGCTGGATATCTCGAACGGTTTTTGGTCCATTCCGTTGCGGCAGGAGGATCAGTACAAGTTTGCCTTTACTTTTAAAGGGCAACAGTACACTTGGAACTGCTTGCCACAGGGTTTTCACAACAGCCCCAGCATTTTCCATCAGTGCATGGCAGAAAGTTTGAAGGAATTTAGCCAGCCCAATCAGATAGTGCAGTATGTGGACAACTTGCTCCTGTTCATGGATTCAAGGGAGGAGCACGGCCCACTATTAGCCGAATTATTGGAGCTACTGGAAAGGAAGGGTTTTAAAGTAAACCCAAAGAAAGCACGGATCGGCCAGCAGGAGGTGAAATTCCTGGGTCTGACCATCCGCGCTGGGGAAAGAGCCATAGATAAGGCTAGGCGGGAATCGGTGCAAGATTTGCCGATTCCTAACACAGTAACGGGTGTGAGGTCCTTTTTGGGACTGACCGGGTACTGCAGAGACTTCATCGAGGACTATGCAGCCACAGCAGCCCCGCTACTCCGACTCTTACACAAGGGAGTCGAATGGTCTTGGGACGAGGGTTGTCAGGCAGCATTCGAGAAGTTGAAAAGGGACCTGCAGACCGCGCCAGCCCTAGGGGCCATAGATGGGGGGGAGGAGATTTTCCTGGAAGTAGCCGCTAGTGGAGACAGCCTGAGTGCCGTGCTGCTCCAGGAGCGACACGGCAAGCTGAGACCGGTGGTCTACTCCTCCAGGGTGCTTACGGATGTGGAGAGGAGTTTTTCCGATTGCGAACGGCATCTCCTGGCCACGCATTTGGCTGTGAACAGATCAGCGATCTTCACAGGAACCTCTCCCATCACTCTCCTCACCCACCACACACCCACAAAGATGCTTCTGGATGGAAGGATTAAGGATGGGACCGTAAGCAGCGCTCGGATTGCGCGCAGGACCCTCCTCCTTTCCCAGATGGATCTCAAGGTTAAAGGCCTTTGCGAGCCGAAGCTCGCGGCCAATCTGGTATATCCCGGAACAGCCCATCGGTGTTCCGTCGAAGGGGTATGGGAGGTCAACATAGGTTTACGGGCCGGGATACACCCCACAGGCCGCGAGATCTACGTAGACGGTTCCAGCACGGTATCTGCTGGCGAACGACTCACAGGGTGTGGAGTTTATGACCCCGCGGCAAACATTGCCCTGGCGATTAGGCTCCCCAGCACTATGAGCGCACAGCAGGCTGAACTGTCCGCGGTGGCGTACGTGGTTACCCACCCCGAGATCTTCCCAACCCCATACACGATTTGCTCGGACAGCATGTTCACATGCAATTCGTGTACGGAATACCTGGCCATTTGGTCTCGTCGCGGATATACCTCCGCGGACGGATGACCTTTAACAGTTAAGCCCTTGCTGGAAAAGATCCTGGCAGCAGTGGGGGAGGAAGGGGAAGTGTTCATCCACAAGGTGAAGGCTCATTCCACCACAGAACCCCGCAGTCAGGGTAACCAGCAGGCGGATGCGCTAGCCAGGGAGGGTGCCCGCAACGGCATTTTCTGGGACCCCTATGGACCCGGACCCGTGGCAGCGATCCGAGGCAGGGAGGGGACTCCAGGGAACACAGGGGTGACACCGCCCCTAGACCTAAAGACCGTCCAAACCCTGGATCCCGCCCTGAAAACAGTCCTCAATGCTATTGCTGAGGGCAAGCAGGTAGAGGGTCCGTACAGTACGGCAGCCCTCTCCGTCAAGGAAGGCATGTTGTTCCGGGAGGAACAGTGGGTTGTGCCGCAGCAGCACCGGAGGGAATTCCTTCAACTGGCCCATGAGGGTCCAGGGGCAGGACACCCCGGGCCTGAGGTTACCTGGCAACGGGTAGAGCAGGCGGGATGGTGGCCGGGACTTCGAGACGATGTCCGCGAGTTCTGTACAAGCTGTCTTGTGTGCGCTGCAAACAACCCAGACCCCCAGAAAAGGAAGGTGCCCATGGGGCACATCAGGAGGGTAGAGGGACCATGGCAGTCAATGCAGGTCGACTACATAGGGCCCCTGCCCACCGCCCAGGGAGGCTATAAGTACTGCCTTGTCCTGGTGGATGTGTTTACCAAGTGGGTAGAAGCCTTCCCATGTAGAACAGCTATGGCGCTGGGTACTGCCAAGATCTTGGTCCGGGAAGTGTTCTCACGGTGGGGGCTCCCTCGGTTTGTGGAGTCCGACCGAGGGAGTCATTTCACCGGCCAAGTGATGCAGAACGCCCTCATGCTCTTGGGCATTGAAGGGAAGTGGCACGTAGCGCACAATCCCCAGTCGTCCGGGATTGTTGAACGCATGAACCGGACCCTCAAGGAAAAGCTGAGGAAAGAGGCTATGGGCTCACCCCAGAAGTGGGCGGAGATCCTGCCTCTAGTCCTCATGGGGATCCAGGCCAGCCAGTCCAAAAGTACGGGGTACTCCCCGCACGAGTTAATGACTGGGAGGATCATGCGAACACTCACCCATGTACTAGCCCCGGTGCTCACTGAGGGCCAGCTCCAAGAGGTGAATCGGGACAAGTTCGTCCAAACCCTTTTGGAGCGCCTGAAACAGGTTTATGAACAAGCGGCTGGGAACATGGGGAGACAGCATCAGGGCAATCGACTGTTGCTGGAACCCCGTAACAAGCAAGAGTGGGAAGTCGGAGACCAGGTCATGGTTAGGAACTATGCCCGAGTAGGGAGTCTAGAACCACTGTACATGGGGCCCTACAGCATTGTAGACAAGGCCAGCCCCATGGTGTACGCAGTGAAGGTGCCCCGACGTACTAAATGGTTTCACATTAACCAGTGTAAACTGTTTAAGCCGGGTGCACAAGGGCCAACAACAGGGGCTAGGTCTGCGGACAGAAATCCTCAGCCTGAGACAGGGTCACAGACCACACAGGCTGGAACTGCAGCCTGCGTGAGGGGAGGAGTCATCCCGTCGGAGTGGGAGGTCTCCCCGTTAGTTTGGGATTCGGACGAGGAAGAGCCCGAACAGCTCGACCCCGCCCCTGAACCGATCACGGAGAAGGGAGTCGTCGGAGGACGAAGGTCTCGCCCCCGACTCGAGCTTAGGGGAGGTAGGGATTGGGGGCGGAGACTCACCACCTGTGGGGACAGGTGGGGTGGAGTCGGATGCCACGGATCCCAGCCCCGGGGGGGCGGAGCCTGAGGGAAGGGAGCCGGAGCCGGCAGCTGTGGTGGGACCACAGGCTGCGACGGTGAAGATCCCGATCCCCGGTCCATTAGCCCTGGGAGCCTTGCCCAAGGCGTCCCCTCGTAGGTCGGCTCGGACGCCTCAGCCCAGAAAGTTTTGGTCAGATTCTCCTTACTTCCCCCAACCTCGATCCAGGGTAGCCCAGGAAAGACACGATTCCCGTTCAGCAGCGACAGGCTGCGGGGGATCAAAGCCGAAGGTCAGTGCAGCCCCGCCACAGGGAGCGGCACGCTGCAGCCCTCACAGGAATTAGGTAGGCCGCCCGAAGGAGGGCGGCGCTGTACATAAGTTTAGGTAATGATAAGTTAAGTTAAGTAATTTTAATGTTAGTTTAAGGCGTGTAAAGTTTAAGATGATGGGGATGTTTTAAAAGATAGTTTTCAAAGTCTGCCCAGTATGTGTGTTTGTTTGGCAGCGGGGTCAGGGGACCCGAGCATCTGTTTAATTAGGCCAGCGCCTATTGGGAGCCTGGCTACATCATCTTATCGGTTACAGAAACCAGGAATACAATGGAAAGGATTCTCGTGGTGCTCGCGGCGATCGGGTGCGGGCTGGCCTACCGAGGCCGCACCAAGGACGTCGTCATGTTCGGATGCTCCGGGGACACAGCCCCCATCGCGACGGATGGGACGGTGAAGCGAGAGGTTGAGGAAACCGCCACCTACTTCCACCAAGGGAGATGGCCAGGATGGCTGGGGTCGAATTCTACAGAATACTCCAGCAAATCCGGGTTTGCCTACCAAGAGACTTCGTTACTGTGCCCTCGGGTGAGGATCATTGCACCCAGAGCCAGCGTTACCGTGGGAAAGAGGATCTGTTTGGTGTGTAATGGGAACGTACCGCTAAGTAGATGGTGGTGGCTTCGAAAGCTGGGAAAGAATATGAAGAACTCTACAATCGAGTGGGAGCGACTGGGTAACAATACCCATCGGACGATTACGGGGACTCACGGACAATTACGTGTGTGTTGGGACAAATGGTGGGAACCAGATGAAGGGATATATGTCTGCATGTGGGGTTCGAAGTACGTTTGCCCCAAAGGCATATCCATCTTTTTCCAGAGACAGTGGCAGGATGAAGGGAAAGGGATGAGGTGGGACGTCAGCACCCGGGCGTGCGGAGTCCCATTCTCCCCGATTCCGGTAAATGCCACTGAACTCATCACCCGCCCACGCAAGCCCCTGCCCACGATTCCGGTAGCACTAGCCCAGAAGGAAGGGTGCCCCACCACCACAAAGGGACCCGGGAACGGTTTAGTATTGGTACCCACCGGTCAGATGCTGTACCAAGGGGTACACTACACGGTGGCCTCGGTGATTTTAAACCTCACTGAGGTACGATTGCCGGAGTGGTGTCCCAAGTAAACAGAGCAATTGTACCAGGTCCTGTTAACCAGGATGTTCAGGCAATTTTATGAATTTGACTTTGCCGACATCGACAAAGCCAAATTGTACACCACACCACAGGAAGTTTTGGATCGGGTAGGGAGGCAAAGAAGGGGTACCGTAAATGACATTTTCACTGCTTTTAGTACCGGGACGTCTGTTGTCAATGCTCTAGACAACATGGAGCTGCAGACACAGATTAATGGTCTAAAGGCCCAGTTATGAAACATACTGACAAACGAAAATAAGGTAGTGGGTTCTGAGTTACATGAGGACCAGGCCATGACACTACACTTAAAAGAAATAATCGCTGAGCTGGAGAAACACGCTAGAACGGTAAATGCACTCATTAGGGAGGATCGGAATGCGTCCGATCAGGCTGCACAGAACGAGGCTTGTGTGCTATACGGGGCGCGGTTACTGGGCGAGGGCCGCAGTAATCTGGAGGATTTAAAACAAGGTTTGGTCCCGTCCTGGATCAGCAATAAGCACTTGCAAGCGCTCCACCCTTTTGAGAACGCATTAAGTCCGTGCCAGCTCAGACTAGCTGCAGAGGCGTACCCAGTCCCAGTGGACTGTGGACGCTCGAATCACACTATCATGGGAATAGTGGTGAGGATGCCGGTGTTGGGTCCCACAGCAAAACCCGCCCCGGTATACAGGGTGGAGAACATTGGAGTCATTCAGGGGGGTGCGCACATTCGTTACGCAGTGGTCCCGCCTTATGTCATCAGATGGGAGCGTACGATGACAGGCACCGACCTCTCGGGGTGTCGAAGCCGGGGAGCACACATCATCCTGTGTCCCCAGCACTTGAACGCTTTCTTAAAACCACAGTGTGGGTTCAGAGCCGCTAGCGCGAAGCCAGTAAATTGCACCATGGAGGCAATGACAAAAGACCATGTGTTACCACTGCAGCACCTCACTACCATCACGGACAGCACGGGTGGTGTCCGGTCGGTGACAGCAGTTTCTGTTTCAAACCCAGGGCTGAAGTTCAAGTGGCACAACAGCGAATTGTCCCCATTCCTGTACCTTCCACCATTCACCTCACTGTAAAAGAGAATTTCACGGATTTGTAGCGATTCGTTGCGCAATTTGGTTATGTCATTCCCGCTCTCCCCGAACACCTCACCAAGATTTTAAAAGCCGTAATAGTCTCACAGAAGCATTTTTACACACTAGAGCAGAAGACATTGGAGATAGGGAAAGACATATTAGACATAGTCACCCCACCATGGTGGGACCTGTTCACTAATATAGAGATCCCGCCCTGGATTAGAATAGCATCCCACATCCTAGTAGTGTGTCAGGTTTTGATTGTAATATATTTACTGTTCATGCATTGCAAGAGAGGCAAACGCCTCCAGAGGCACGAGAACACAGGAGAATGGAGAGAACGCTATGTACGAGTGGGTGAAGAGACCCCCGCTTAGGCTGCTATGTATTAAAGGATAAAGCATCCCTCCACACTTGGTTTTGGTTACTATATGATTTAAGTGTATGAATACTGTTGTGTTATAACCGTTGATTGGTTTTTCTATTTTTTGATTAACAAAAAGTGTATGCAGGTGGTGTAAAGGGTATCGGCCCCTTTCACATCTGAAAGATGAATGTGTTATAGTTTGAGGTAGTACTGCCTATGGTTGTCCAACTGTACACAATGTAATTTTTCTGAAATGGGAACTGCATGTGTCGTGGGGGTTATAGGTAGTTTAATTACTAGGAATGTTTGGATGTGAGGAATCAGGGAAAATTTGCTCACCAAGGGTTATTGATACTTTAAGCTAGCTATCAGTATCACAGGAGGGACTGTAAGATTCGTGAAATTTTCATAAAATAATCACATGGGAAAGTAGGGTTAATAAAACAGCTTTATTGACCAAAAGAAGCTTTTACAGAGAAACCTTTGATAAAAAGGGCACCCAAAATGGCCGCTAGACCTCGTGACCAGCTTCTGGGACCATTTGAATTTCTGTTACTGCAAGCCAGACAGGCTTGTGGATTGAGGGAAGCCGAAACTCATGGAACTGAGTATACATATTGATTAGATTACAAGTACAGGACAGATTTGGGTGGCAGGATGAGACCCATCAAGAAATGGGCGGACAATTGAACGAACGCTTAAGCCCATTACACTGTACAAAGAGAAGCCGTTTAACAGCCATCCAGGGCAATCTCCAGACCGATCAATATACAAACCAAGTTACGGTAACAAAGCAAAGACATTATCGGCCCAGGAAGGCCAGTTCAGCTATCACCGACTCCCGTTATGAAGACAAAACACCCCTGCAGAGAGTTCTGCCCGCCAAAATTATTACAAAGACAGGACTATGATTTGGCGGGAGATAAGAATGTTCCAAAAGGGTATAACTGTGGATTAAGTAAAGTCCATCGGAGAGTTCTCCATCGGTACGCTTCGGGACAGACTCCATCGGAACAAAGCAGCACTTTGTTTCGGACTGTGTTCGGTGTTCGGCCAGGCAAGGCTCGGCCACGACGAGAGGACGAGGAGAAAATTTCGGCTTGGAAGCCAGCTCGGCCAGGCAAGGCCCGGCCACGATGGGAAGACGACGAGGGAGGCCCGGGTACTTTTGTCGGGAGATCATCGACGACCCAGGCCGGAGAAGGAGACACTCAGGGCCCAGGTACCCCAACTCTCAGAAGGACAATGATGACTGTATAAAGAGTCATCGGGAGATCATCGACGACCCAGGAAGACACCCAGGGCCCGGTACTCCAGTTCGTCAACATCACATCGGCGAGCGCTCATCGCAGGAGAACCAAGAGAAAAACAAGCTGCGCCAGAAGCTTCCAAACCCACGTGATGACGGAAAGCTGTGTCGAAAGGCTGCAAAGCCTTTTTTGCAATTCTTAAAGTGGTGAGCATGATCCCGAGCCCCTCAAATCGAAACTTAGTTAGGTCTAGGGGAGGGGGTTAAAGGGGAATTGTAATGTGTTACCCCTTTTACGATGTGCCGTGTGTTCCCCATTTCTATAGAGTTAAGTTTATAGATGTGTGCATGCTTGTAGTTGCTTTAATCTGTGCATATGACATGTATTTTATAATGCTGCAAACTGTTCAATAAAGGCATCCATTTCGTGCTATTCGACCTGGTCTATTGAGCTTTTCTACACTACAGTTCCCTGCACCTAAGTCCAAGGTCGAGAACCGTAGGGGCGAGTGGGTCGAACCACTCACGGGTAATTATTGCAAGAAGCCTGGCAGGAGACCAGAGCAAGCAAGCGAAACCCCTACAGGTTACATTTGACTTCTCTCCCCGCTGCTGAGTTCGTATGCCTCGCTGCTCCCTGGAACTGGTCGGGCCTCGCTGCTCGCGCCGGTTTTTATACCGTGCTCCTCGCCTCGCTGCTCCCTGGAACTGGTCGGGCTTCGCTGCTCGCGCCGGTTTTTATACCGTGCTCCTCGCCTCGCTGCTCCCTGGAACTGGTCGGGCTTCGCTGCTCGCGTCGGTTTTTATACCGTGCTCCTCGCCTCGCTGCTCCCTGGAACTGGTCGGGCCTCGCTGCTCGCGCCGGTTTTTATACAGTGCTCCTCGCCTCGCTGCTCCCTGGAACTGGTCGGGCCTCGCTGCTCGTGCCTGTTTTTATACCGTGAAGGGGGGAGAGTGAAGGGGGAGTGTGAAGGGGGGGTGAAGGGGGAGTGTGAACGGGGAGTGAAGGGGAGAGTGTGAAGGGGAGAGTGTGAAGGGGAGAGGTTGAAGGGGAGAGTGTGAAGGGGAGAGTGTGAAGGGGAGAGTGTGAAGGGGAGAGTGTGAAGGGGAGAGTGTGAAGGGGAGTGTGTGAAGGGGAGAGTGTGAAGGGGAGAGTGTGAAGGGGAGAGTGTGAAGGGGAGAGTGCGAAGGGGGAGTGCGAAGGGGGGAGTGTGAAGGGGGAGTGTGAAGGGGGGAGTGTGAAGGGGGAGAGTGAAGGGGAAAGTGAAGGGGGAGAGTGAAGGGGGGAGTGTGAAGGGGGGTGAGTGAGGGGGGGAGAGTGAAGGCTGGAGAGTGAAGGGGGAGTGTGAAGGGGAGTGTGAAGGGGAGAGAGAAGGGGAGTGTGAAGGGGATGAGTGAGGGGGGGGAGTGAGAATGGGGAGAGTGAAGGGGGGAGTGTGAAGGGGGAGTGTGAAGGGAGAGAGAGTGATGGAGGGAGTGTGAAGGTGAGAGAGTGAAGGGGGGAGTGAGAATGGGGAGAATGAAGGGGGGAGTGTGAAGGGGGAGTGTGAATGGAGAGAGTGATGGAGGGAGTGTGAAGGGGGGAGATTGAAGGGGGGAGATTGAAGGGGGGAGTGTGAAGGGGAGAGTGAAGGCGGGTGTGAGGGGGGTGTGTGAAGGGGAGAGTGAAGGCGGGTGTGAGGGGGGAGTGTGAAAGGTGAGTGAAGGGGGGTGTGTGAAGGGGGGAGAGTGAAGGGGGAGTGTGATGGGTGGAGTGTGAAACATAGAAACTTAGAAGAAAGGAGCAGGAGTAGGCTATTCGGCCCCTCGGGCCTGCTCCGCCGTTCAATGCGATCTTGGCTGATCATCCAAATTCAGTACCCTGTCCCTGCTTTCTCCCCATATCCCATGATCCCCTTAGCCTTAAGAAATATATCTAACTCCTCCTTGAATATATTTAATGAATTGGCCTCAACTGTCTTCTGTGGTTGAGAATTCCACAGGTTCATCACTCTCTGGGTCAAGAAATTCCTCCTCATCTCAGTCCTAAATGGCCTACCCATTATCCTTAGACTGTGACCCCTGGTTCTGGACTCCACCGCCATCAGGAACAGCCTTCCTGCATCTAGTCTGTCTAGTCCTGTTAGAATTTTATAAGTTTCAATGAAATCCCCTCTCATTCTTCTAAACTCTAGCGAATATAAACCTAATTGACCCAATCTCTCTTCATACGTCATTCCTGCCATCCCATGTATCAGTCTGGTGAATCTTCGCTGCATTCCCTCCATGGCAAGAACATCCTTCCTCAGATAAGGTGACCAAAACTGCACACAATACTCAAGGTGTGGTCTCACCAAGGCCCTGTACAACTGCAGCAAGACATCCTTGCTCCTGTACTCGAATCCTCTCGCTATGAAGGCCAACATACCATTTGCCTTCTTAACCGCCTGCTGCACCTGCATGCTTACCTTCAGCGACTGGTGCACAAGGACACCCAGGTCTTGTTGCACTTCCACTTTTCCCAATCTATTGCTGTTCAGATAATCTGCCTTCCTGTTTTTGCCACCAAAGTGGATAACCTTGCATTTATCCAAATTATACTGCATCTGCCATGCATCTGGCCAATTGCCCAACCTGTCCAAATCGTACTGGAGTTTCTCTGCATCCTCCTCACAGCACACACACCCACCCAGCTTTGTGTCGCCTGCAAACTTGGAGATATTACATCTAGTTCCCTCGTCTAGATCATTAATATATATTGGGGGAATAATTCAGTTGGTAGCGCCACCCGTTAGCACCTTAAGAGGGCGCTAAGTGGGGTGCAAACCAACTAGCGCCCAAGCGTGGCGATATCTGCGCCTCTCGCGAAATTGACCGGACATTTTGCGGCGGCACTAAACAATACCGCCCAATCTCCTGCGCACGCAGATCTTGACGTCATTCGCGAGTGCAACACCCTTGGGGCACCCCAGACCGGAAATTCAGTGGCGCTCCCCTCCTTTCCGCCTGGCGCTACCAACAACAAGTTGACTGGAACGCTTCCCAGTCGCTTTGGGGCTGGGGTGGGGGAGGCGCTATTTAAAGGGGGCCTCTTCCTGGCTTTTGTGTGGTTGCCATTTTTGCACCACTCTTTCTGAGAGAGAGAGAGAAATTTGGAGAGAGACAAAGAGAGAAAGAGAGACTTCTGCATTGAGTCAACGCTGTCTGAGGTAGTTTTGGCTTCTGACCATAACTTTGCAGTTACTTTGCTTTTTGACCGTCATAACTTTGATTGCCCAGATATTTTGGGGGCTGCAATGGATGGGAACATCATCCTTCTCCATCACATTTGGAGGGCACAGAGATGCAGAGAGAGAGTGTCAATCATGGCCAGATGGAGGAGGGCCAACAGGCCTCGGTACAGGAGACCTTACGCTCCCAGGGTTTTTCGCCAACAGTTCTCATACATTAATATGTCTGAGGAGCAGTGTTTGCAAAGGCTGTGATTCAGCAAGGAGGTGGTCACTGAGCTCTGCCACCTGCTTCAGCCAGATCTGCAGCCTCAACTGAGGAGCAGGACGTCTCTGTCGGTGGCAATGAAGATAACAGTGGCTCTCAAATTTATGCCACCGGCTCATTTCAATCAGCTACTGGGGACATCGCCAATATCTCCCAGTTCGCGGTGCATTGCTGCATCCGTCAGGTAACAAATGCCCTCTTTAAAAGGAGACGAGAGTACATCACTTTCCCCATGACCCCGGACAAGCAGCAAGAACGCGCAACGGGCTTTACGATGATAGCAGGCTTCCCCATGGTACAGGGTGCCATTGACTGCACGCATGTGGCTTTGCGGGCACCACAAGAGAATGCCGAGGATTTCCGCAACCGAAAGGGCTTCCATTCCTTAAACGTCCAGTTGGTCTGTGACCACAGACAGCTGATACTTGCTGTCAATGCCCACTTTCCAGGCAGCAGCCACAATGCCTTCATCCTGCGCCAGACCTCTGTGGCCGACCTTTTCCAGGCACCGCATCACCCAGGAGGTGGGCTTCTCGGGGACAAGGGATATCCTCTGTGCACCTGGCTGATGACACCGCTCCATTCGCCCAGCACCCCTGCTGAGCTACGATACAATGAGAGCCATCAAGCTACCAGGAACATTGTTGAGCACACAATCGGCATACTCAAGCAACGGTTCCGCTGTCTGGACCAATCTGGAGGATCCCTGCAGTACTCGCCTGAGCGAGTCTCCCACTTCGTTGTTGTGTGCTGCATGCTGCATAACCTTGCTATCCTCAGGACCCAGCCAATGCCACCAGGCATTGGAGCACCAGCAGAGGAGGAGGAGGAGGAAGATGAGGAGGATGATCATCAGCAGCACCAAGGCGGGAGGGAGGCACAAAGTGGAAGGGCCGTCCGTCAAAGGCTCATAGCAAGTCGCTTCTAGGCCCCCTCTGAGGGAATGGCTTCTGCCATTCAAACAGCCTGAATGAAAGCATCCTGCAACCCCTAAGCCGGTCAAGGCAACAATGAGTGCAAAGACCAAACATGTACATTTTGAATACAGACACTTTATTTCAAAAACTCTGTGTGTCTCATTTCCACATGACAAAGTAATAGAAAGAAACACAAAAAAAGCAGTCATTCAAAAAACTGGCTCTCACAACCTGGAGACAATGTCCAAACCAGTAACAAAAATTTGACCATGACCCTCGGCCTTCAATAAAACAATGAAAAACATTTTGCCACAACTCCTACTTTTTGCCCTTCGAGGGTGATCTGCTTCCCTTGCGAAATTCCCCCTTCCCACCCTGCAGCTCCTCCGTAATGGGACCCCAGTGGCTGGAGCAAGGCTGGGGGAAGGCTGCTGAGTGTCAGAAACTGAGACTGCAGATGCCCTTGAGGGATGGCCTGGACCAGCTCTGGGCCTAAGGGCCCGGCTGCTGACTGCACCAACTCTGCATGGGCGGCAGCAGTCTGTCCTACAGGTGGTGGCAACTGCAGTGGAGAAGTGCCAGTGGTGGCAGCAGCAATGCTGTCATCGTGAGAGAGGACAGCAACTCCCCGCTCGACCGACACACTGGCACTCCCACGGGGCAGCACTTCAGCATCCGGAGCAATCTGATGGAGCACAGATTGCTGGCCTGCTGCGGCGAGGTAAGAGCCCTGGGGAAATCTGCCCGATCCAGTGAGGGTGGCAGCAGTCAGTGCTCGCGTGGCCTCAATCTGCGTCTGCATGAGACCAGCCACTGACTGCATTGCAGCACTTAGCATTTGCGTGGCAGCCGCCTGTGCTACAGTGAAGTGCTCCACACTCCTGGTCAGTGATTCAATGGATTCGAGCATCCTTGCCACTGCAGCCATGAGCTCAGTGTGCCTTTGCTCCGCCTGGGCGCTCATTTCAGTGAGGGCCCGCTCCTCGTCTGCGTCCAGTGCAGCAGGACTCGAGGCCATACTCTCCCTCCGGGGAGAAGGCCCCCGAGCTTCCCTACCCCCATTGCGTTGCTGCCGCCCGCTGGGTCCTGGAGCTTCACCCTCATCAGACCATTCCCCCCTGCTCCCCTCCAGGGAAGGCATGTCCCCAGTGTGAACATGGGCTGCCTCGGTAGAGGGTGGCGCTGATGGTCCAGCTTCCTCTTCCTCCTCGCCTTCAGCTTCACTCTCACTGGCAGCTTGAGAGCCCGTCTCCACACCTGGTGAATCACCATCTGAAAGCAGGGAGGCTCAAGAGTGACTTTAGCGTGAGGACAGGGTGGCAGCAAGGGAGGCATGAGTGCAGCAAATTAGTGATTTGGATTGAAAGTGTCAAAGGCTGCTGTTGTGAGGAACAAGTGGAAGGAGAGAGGACAAAAAGGTGACGACCTTACCATTGCTGTCCAGATCGGGGTCAGTGTCTCCAGTGGCGACGGGACCAATCACCCGGCTTGCCACAATCCTGTGGACGCGCTCCTCAAGATCGCTGAGGGCTTGAAGGTGAGGCCGCCCTCCTCCGGTCCATTGCTGCTGTCTCCTATTATGAGACAGCTTGGCCTGCAAGAAAAAGGACAGCGTCTGAGTAAATATGCAGCCATGATCTTGCCTGAAATGCCTCCCATGGTTCAATAGCCCTTACTGTATGCAGCCATAGTCCTTACTGTATGCAGCCATGATCTTGCCTGAAATGCCTCCCATGGTTGAATAGTCCTTACTGTATGCAGCCATGATCTTGCCTGAAATGCCTCCCATGGTTGAATAACCCTTATTGTATGCAAAGTATGGAATGTGCATGTGTGTTTGATGAAAGGGCCATAGGTGTTGGATGAGTGTTGGGCATTGGGGCTTTCAAGACCCTCTGGCCATAAAGTGAGGTTGAGATGGAGGGATGAAGAGGTTTTGGAAAAAAAGCACTCACCCTGACAACCCGAATGAGGTCGTTGAACTTTTTCCTACATTGCACATGGGTCCTAGGCACCATGCTGCTTGAGGACACTCTCTGAGCCATCTCCCTCCACACTCTTCTGTACTCGCATGGCAAAGGCCTCCTGCCACTCTCTGGGTGCAGAATGGATCTTCTGCGCTCCACCCCGTGAACCACAGCATCCAAAACCCGCTCGCAGAAGCACTGTGCTCACTCACTGGCCCTCTCCATAGTGTTTGGCTGCTAGATTTAGCCACAGGTCTGCCCAGGCCGAGATTCAAGGCTCCAGTGAGCAGGGTGTGGCTGCAGAGCAAGATCGACCCTCCCCTTTAAGAACTGACCGGCGCCAGTGTGTCTGTGTTCAATCGCTAACTGACAGCACCTGCGCCCGCCCTTTGAGGTAGCGCCTCGCTCCTTGGCCTTAGCGCCTTAAGAGAGGTGTGTAGCGCCTGATTTAGCGCTCCAATCACCTCCAGGGGCAATAAAAGCCAAGTTTGATGTCGGAGGCGATAATTAGCGCCAGGCGCTAAACTTTGTGCGCTGCCAGTAATGGCGCCCCATATGGGGCGATACCGAATTTCTCCCCCATTGTGAATAACTGGGGCCCTAGCAACGATCCCTGCGGTACCCCACTAGTCACTGGCTTCCACTTGAAAAAAGACCCGTTTATTCCAAATCTTTCCTTCATGTCTGCCAACCAGTTTTCTATCCAAGTCAGTACTTTACACCCAATTCCATGTGCTTTAACTTTGTACGCTGGTCTCTTATGCGGGACCTTATCGAAAGCCTTCTGAAAGTCCCAATACACCACATCCACTGGTTCTCCTTTATCTATTCTACCAGTTACATCCTCAAAAAATTCCAGTAGATTAGTCAAGCATGATTTACCTTTTGAAATCCATGTTGACTTTGTCCGATCCTGTCACTGTTTTCCAAGTGCTCTGCTATTACATCTTTTATAATGGACTCTAGCATTTTCCCCACTACCAATGTCAGACTTACCGGTGTATAATTCCCCGTTTTTTCTCTATCACCTTTTTTAAATAGTGGGGTTACATTAGCTACCCACCAATCCATGGGAACTGTTCCAGAGTCTATAGAATTTTGGAAGATGACCAGCAATGCATCTACTATTTCTCAGGCCACTTCCTTAAGTACCCTAAGATGTAGATTATCAGGCCCTGGGGATTTATCGGCCTTCAATCCCATCAATTTCCCTAACACCATTTCCCTACAAATACTGATTTCATTCAGTTCCTCCCTCTCATCAGACCCTATGTTCCCCGACATCTCTGGGAGTTTATTTGTGTCCTCCTTTGTGAAGACAGAACCAAAGTATGTATTTAATTGGTCTGCCATGTCATTGTTCCTCATTATAAATTCCACCGATTCTGACTGCAAGGGACCTATGCTTGACTTTACCAATCTTTTTCTCTTCACATATCTATAGTGAAGGGGGAGAGTGAAGGGGGGAGAGTGAAGGGGGGAGAGTGAAGGGGGGAGAGTGAAGGGGGGAAGAGTGAAGGGGGGAAGAGTGAAGGGGGGAAGAGTGAAGGGGGGAAGAGTGAAGGGGGGGAGAGTGAAGGGGGGAGAGTGAAGGGGGGGAGAGTGAAGGGGGGAGAGTGAAGGGGGGAGAGTGAAGGGGGGAGACTGAAGGGGGGAGTGTGAAGGGGGGAGTGTGAAGGGGGAGTGTGAAGGGGGGCGTGTGAAGGGGGGAGAGTGAAGGGGGGGAGAGTGAAGGGGGGGAGAGTGAAGGGGGGAGTGTGAAGGGGGGAGTGTGAAGGGGAGTGAAGGGGGGAGTATGAAGTGGGAGTGAAGGGGCGAGTGAAGGAGGGAGTGAAGGGGGAGAGTGAAGGGGGGAGTGTGAAGGGGAGTGAAGGGGGGACTGAGAAGGGCGAGTGTGAAGGGGTAATGTGAAGGGGTAATGTGAAGGGGGAGTGAAGGGGGAGTGTGAAGGGGGGAGTGTGAAGGGGGAGTGTGAAAGGGGGAGTGTGAAGGGTGATGTGAAGGGGGGAGTGTGAAGGGGAGAGTGAAGGGGGCAGAGAGTGAAGGGGGAGTGAAAAGGGGGGGAGTGAAAGGGGGGGAGTGTGAAGGGGGAGTGTGAAGGGGGGAGTGTGAAGGGGGGAGTGTGAAGGGGGGAGTGTGAAAGGGGGAGTGTGAAAGGGGGAGTGTGAAGGGGAGAGTGTGAAGGGGAGAGTGTGAAGGGGAGAGTGTGAAGGGGAGAGTGTGAAGGGGAGAGTGTGAAGGGAAGAGTGTGAAGGGGAGAGTGTGAAGGGGAGAGTGTGAAGGGGAGAGTGTGAAGGGGAGAGTGTGAAGGTGGGAGTGTGAAGGGGGAGTGTGAAGGTGGGAGGGTGAAGGTGGGAGTGTGAAGGGGGAGTGTGAAAGTGGGAGTGTGAAAGGGGGAGTGAAGGGGGGAGAGTGAAGGGGGAGAGTGAAGGGGAGTGTGAAGGGGAGAGTGTGAAGGGGGGAGTGTGAAGGGGGGAGTGTGAAGGGGGAGTGTGAAGGTGGGAGTGTGAAAGGGGGAGTGAAGGGGGAGAGTGAAGGGGGAGTGTGAAGGGGGGAGTGTGAAGGTGGGAGTGTGAACGGGGGAGTGTGAAGGTGGGAGAGTGAAGGGGGAGAGTGTGCATGGGAGAGTGTGAAGGGGGGAGTGTGAAGGGGGGAGTGTGAAGGGGGGAGTGTGAAAGTGGAGAGTGTAGGGGGGAGTGTGAAGGGGGAGAGTGAAGGCCCTGAAGGACGTCGCTCTTAACCGGGTCCGCACCCAGACTCCAAGAGGACACCCCCCAGCCACCAGAGACCAGCAGGGTACAGCCCAGGACCACTACAGAGACCACCACCACACCAACCAGGACCAGAGAGGATCCCCACGTACACGCCATCAGAGCACAACCCCAATGTCTGACCTGCACCACTCCTGCCCTACAGGGGAACGGGACCACCCCAGCCTGGCAGAGGGAGAGGTGCTCAGGATGTAAGCAGTACTACAGGCAGAGACAATCCATTGGGAGACAAAAAGCAGATGCTCAGCATCATCTGCTCCCGCCTTATGGATCAGGAAGCATAATGACTAGTTGTTAGAAAGAGTTGCAGCTATATATTCTCAGCATTTATAGACACTTGAAATGTTCTTTTTTCCTCATTTAACATGACAAACACACACACACCTATCACAGTAAAAGACCAATCTTAGCATGAAATCCTTGTGCATCTCAACCTGGAATATCCAAGGCCTACGCTCTTCTGTGCTTGGCCTGAAGAGCAGGACCTCAGAGTTCCTAGATGAAATCAAAGATCTGGACATTATCTTTTTGCAAAAAACCTGGTGTAGAGGAGAAAGGCCCACTGGTTGTCCCCCTGGGTACACAGAGCTGGTGGTCCCCTCCAATAAACTGCCAGGAGTAACCCAGGGCAAAGACTCTGGAGGCATACTGATTTGGTTTAAAGCAGAGCTTAGGAATTACATTGAATTTATAAAAAAGGGCGAAGACCACTTATGGCTCAAGATTAAGAAAGACATAATTTCTAGCATGCAAAATGTTTTCATTTGCGCAATCTATATCCCCCCTATAGAATCCCCGTACTTCAAAGAGGACACCTTCTCCAACATTGAGAGGGAGATTAACCACTTCCAGGCCCAGGGGAACGTGTTGATCTGTGGTGACCTCAACTCAAGAACTGGTGAAGAGCCAGATTTTACCAGTACTCAGGGGAATAATTACATATTTGGGAATAACCATTTTGATCTCCCTTTTCATTCACACAGGAATAACTATGACAAACAGACAAATACAAACGGAAAACAGCTCCTGCAGCTCTGTCGAAGCCTTGGTCTGTACATTGTCAATGGTAGGTTCAGAGGAGACTCCCTAGGAAGATCGACCTATTCCTCACCTCTTGGCATCAGCACCGTAGACTATATGATTACAGATCTGGACCCATCCTCTTTCAGAGCATTCACCGTCAAACCACTAACAACACTGTCAGATCACAGACAAATTACTGCGTATCTTAAAAGGACAGAAACAACCAACACAGAAACACAGCCCAGTAAGCTGTACAACATTAAAAAATCCTACAGATGGGCCCAAAACAGCACGGAAAAATACATACACTCACAATAAAGAAGGCGTAAACCTGGCAGTGAATAACCTAAATAATATTTTTGATAATTTGGCATCAATGTCGAGCCTGAAATCTCGCAAGAGTAAACACAAAACACAAAACCACGAAAAATGGTTTGATTCAGACTGTCATAACATGAGGAAAAAACTCAGAAAAATATCAAACCAAAAACACAGACAACTAGAAAACGAGGAATTATGCCTTACTTATTGTCAGGCACTAACACAATACAAAAACACACTCAGAACCAAGAAAGAACAGTATATTAAGAATAAACTCAGCTCCATTGTAGGATTCACAAAATTGAACATTGTCCTATAAGGGTCTATTGGGAGAAAAGGCCTTAATTTTAAAGACTGTTTTAAAAGAAGCCCAGAAAAAGGGGCACACAAAATTGCCACCAGACACAGTGACCAGCATTTTGGGACATTTAAAAATGGTTCCTGCAGTCCACAGACAGCTTTTGTGGATTCAGCCCACAGTAAGTTCTGAAATGCAATTTCGGAGAATGCGAAACCAGACAGAACCCCATACATATGGATTGGATGCAGATCCAATCAGATCGGCCTGTAGATAAAGGCCATCAAAATGTTTACCCAGACAAAGGGAAACAGCCTCAAGTTCAAAGGGGGACATCAAGACCCATTAAAGACAATACAAGGTCATTCCAGACCAGAGATGGCAGTTACTGGCCACCCCGAAAGTACTTTAAACACAATGACTGCCCCTCTGTGCTACAAGCCCGCCAAAATTTAAACAAAGACTAACCTTGATATGGCAGGAGATAAGGGCCTCCATGAGAAGTATAACTGGAGACCTGGGGTAGCCATTAGGAGTTTGGAGAGAGAGCAGTGTGGAAGAGCAAGAAGAGCATTGTAGAGATCATTTTCGAGAGATCGTTCGGGGGTTCGAAGACGGTGCAGTTCGGTTAGGAGTTCGGGTTCGGTAGAGAGGCCACTCAGACTCGGAAGAAGAAGACAATACAGTAGACGATTGGGATCGGAGACGTTTTGAAGACTCAGAGTAGCCATTGGTGGTTCAGGTTGAGTCAGCGTCCAGACCCGGGGTAGCTATCGGGAGATCATCGACAAACCCTGGACCATTGACGAGACGAGAAGAAGACGACCCTCCAAGGGGAAACCTTACGAACATGGTCAAACAGATGGGCTCTCTCCACGCCGACATCCAGGCCTGCTAACATCCAGCCTATCCGTGTCCATTACCTCGAGGGAGAAAAGAGTGTGTCGCAGCCCGCTGCGTTCCGCTGACCATGTGGAGACAAGACGCCTGAGAGGACCAAAACGCAGACTTCAAAACCTCTATTTTCTAACTGGGACTGGTGAGCATGTTTCTGGCCCCTCATAATCTAATCTAGCTAGGTTTAGGGGGTGGGCATTTTAGGGGATAATTAACAATGAGTTGTTGTCCCTCGATGTTCCGTGTGTTTCCCTATTTCATGGTGAACCTTGTAAAGTATAATATGCCTGTGGATATATTGGTTGGTACTGTATTATGATTTGTTTTTCCCTCCCATGTATCTTATTGGCTTACATTCAATTTTTCCTTTATGCAATAAAATTTCACTTCGTTTCATTAAACTTGGTCTACAGAGTATTCTCTGCATTGTAGTTCCTGCCTCAAAGTCCAGTGTACAGAACCTAAGGGGTGAGTGGGTCGAACCACTCGGTAAATTACTGTGCAAAAGAGAGAGAGAGGTCTCACCAGAGAGAGAGACCTAGCAAAAAAAAACCCTTACAGAAACTGGCGACCGCAGCAGGACACTGGCAGCAGGATTGCAATGTATTAGACCCAGGTTTAAATGATGAAATGTTATGGATGAGAGGATAGCGGATTATGTTTTTGGTAAGGTAAATCTCACTAAGCAGTGGATTTCTGATCTCTTATGGGATGGGCGTCCGGTAGATGCAACCGTCAGGTGGACAGAGAGTAAAGAACATAAAAAGTCAGTGGAGAAGGCAGTGTGGCTAATGTGCTACAAAAGACAAGTCCAGATTTTGGACAGGGTCGTTGCAGCGCAGGCAGCCAAGATCAAAACCCAGGCATCAGAGATAGAGGAAAAGGCCATGGGTGGGGAAAAGCTGATCGCAGCGCTTCACGCGCTGAATCAGGAACGCCAAACTGTAGCCAACCAACATCAGGCTAAAGTAGAGTACCTGGAATGCCAGGTTATTGAGGCAAAGATTCATGAAGCGAGAGTACGGGAGAAAAGCGCCCGCCTCGCACAACAGCTAAGAGCACAGGAGGAGAAAGTAGTGGAGGTTAAGGCAGCTTACAAGGTGGCCATCGAGCAGGGGTTTGAAAGCGCAGACCATGACCCCTGCCAGAAGGCGGTAGAAGACCTAAGAATGGCCCTGGCTAAGGCAAAAGGCATGGTATGCCTCGTAAGCCCAAAGGCAAGTCACATAGACTTCCTGAAGGAATCCAAAAAACCGATTCCACGTGAAGTAGTTGTGGCACCAGCCACTGAACCCTCAGCACCGCCGAGCTATAATGAGGTTTGGCCCGAAGAAGGGGTGGTAGAAGAGGAGAAAGCCGAGGTAGAACCGAAGGAAGAACAACCCCCGGCAGTGAAGCCGGAGCTGGCACCAATGTGTCCTGCTCGGCATCAGAGGTACGGTCCTGTCACCGCAAATGGCGATGATGGACCCCTCCAGAACCATATCACACTGCCCCACAGTGCCCAACAAATCAGAGTGATGGTGAGCCACCTCCCAAAACTCTCCGAGAAGGGAGATCCCTCAGTCCATTTCAGGGAGATTGACGGCGGCTGTCTACTCTATGACTGTGATGGTCCAGAACAGGCTAAGACGTTTCTATTCTCCCTGGATAGCACAATCCTTCAGTGCCTCTCAGACGGGAGTAAGAGGGGGCAGAGAGGGTATGAGGAACTCCGGGACGAGGTCCTGGAGGTTATGGGAGTGGGCGACGGCAACCCGTTCCTCCGTGTGGAAGGGACTGTGCAGCTAACTGGAGAACCCCCATGGGTTTTCGCAGAAAGGCTGTGGCCAGTGTATCGGCGCAGCTGTCCGGGCATGCCTGAACGGGCCACAATGAACGATGTCCAGCGGGTTCATTGGCTCCGCTGCCTGGTTGCCAACAGCTTACCGCAGATACAGGCCCAAGCCAAATCTTGGTTTGACCCCCAAGGTCCTGGTACCACAGAGGAGACAGTGCTCCGACAGCTCACCATTGCGTATAAGAATTGCAGGGGTCAGGAGGCACCTCCCTCTAAGGGAAAAATGCATGAGGCAAAACCCGCAGCCCCAAGTAAAAAGGAATGGCATCAGGAGGGGAATCGCCCTCCCCAGGCCAAGCTCAATTGCTACGGGTGTGGGAAGGATGGACATTGGCGCAGGGACTGTAAAAATCCGTGGAAGGATAATAAGGGAAAATCTCCCGCAGCCCAAGCCCAAGCCCAGACCGCCACCCCAGCATGAGTCCAGGTCCAAGCCGCAGCCCCTGTCCCAGGAAAAGGAGCCGGTGCAGCTATAGACCCCGCTGCGATAGAGTCAATTTTAGAGACAATGCGGTCTCTTATGATCTCACAGGAGAAGATAGCAGTCACCATCGGTCCTGTCATTCCCGCAGCTCCGACCACTCCACCCCAATGACTGGAGCCCGCGCAGCCTGTTTACTTGTGTTCGTTGCAATATGATTTATGGAGGCGACCCCTCGTGGAGATGGAGGTCGAGAAGGTAAAAGGGGCCTATCTGTTGGCTGTGGGGGCATCGTGCACCGTGATCCACACGGCTAACCCTACGACCTCACCTCTGTCCACTGGGGTTCCATATATTCTGTCGGGCTTCACAGGCAAAGAACAGGCTGGTGCATTCTCCATCCCCCTCTCCATTCATTTAGGACCACTCCGCACCACGTGGAAGTGTGTACTGATGAAGTGGGAGGTGGAGGGTAGAAAAGGGATCATTGGGTCCGATTTCTTAGTAGAACACGGGATCCTCATGGATCTTAGAAATCACTGTCTCTGGGGAATGAGTACGGGTAAGAAAGGCAGAAAGGGTTCCAAGGTAAACCCAAAGAAGGCACGGATCGGCCAGCAGGAAGTAAAATTCCTGGGTCTGACCATCCGCGCTGGAGAGAGAGCCATAGACAAGGCTAGACGGGAATCGGTGCAAGACCCACCGGTCCCCACCACCTACGCACTGAAGTTGCCCCGGCGTACTAAATGGTTTCATGTAAACCAGTGCAAACTATTTAAGCCGGGTGCAAAAGAGCCAACAACCGAGGCCACGTCTGAGGGTAAAAATCCTCAGCCTGAGGCGTGCAAAAAGTCACAGACCACACAGGCTGGCGCCGCAGCCTGTTTGAGGGGAGGAGCTATCCCGCTTACCTGGGAGGTTTCCCCATTGGCCTGGGACTCGGACGAGGAAGAGCCCGAAGACCAAGGCCCTCCCCCTGACCCGAGCACAGTTAGGGGGGAGCCCGAACAGCTAGGCCCTGCCCCGACACGATTCTGGAGGAGGTTGAGTCGGAGGACGGAGGTCCCGCCCTCGGCTCAAGCGTAGGAGAGGTAGAACTTGGGGGCGGAGATTCTCCACCTGTAGGGACAGGTTGGGTGGAGTCGTCTGCCACAGACCCAAATCCCAAAGGGGCGGAGTCTGAGGGAAGGGAGCCGAAGCCGACAGTCGTGGAGAAGCCACGGGCTGTGAGGGCTAAAGTCCCAACCAAAGGTCCACTCGCAAAGGGAGCCTCGCCCGAAGTACCCCCTCGCAGATCGTCTCGGACGCCTCAGCCAATAAAGCTCTGGCCAGATTCCCCCTATTTCAGCAGACACCGATTTGGGAAATCCCTAGAAAGGCGCAGTCCCCAATTGGCAGCAAAAAGCTGCGGGGGACTCAAGCTACAGGTCAGTGCAGCCCCGCCACAGGGAGCGGTGAGCTGCAGTCCGAACAGGGATTAGGCAGGCCGCCCGGGGACGGGCGGCACTGTACATAAGTTTAGTTAAGTTTAAGTTTGCTTAAGTATAAGGTGTGTAAATTTTTAAGGTGATGGGTGTTATAAGGAATAGTTTTGGAATCTGCCCAGCATGTGTCTTTGTTTTGGATCGAGATTGAAAGGCCCGATCATGCCTTCACCTAGGCCAGAATCTGTCGGGAGCCTGGCTGTATTGTTTAATCTGTTGCAGGAACCAAAGGTACCAAGGAGAGGATTCTCATCACGTTCGTGGTGATCGGGTGTAGCTTGGCCTATCGGGGCTACACCAAGGACTCCATCGTATATGGATGCTCCGGGGACACAGCCCCCATCGCGACTGATGGGACAGGTGAACGGGACATTGAGGAAACAGCCACCTACTTCCACGAAGGGAGGTGGCCAGGATGGCTGGGGTCGAACTCTACGGAATACTCCAGCCAGTCCGGGTTTGCATACGGAGAGATTTCTCTAATGTGTCCCAGAGTGAGGATCATCGCGCCCAGAGTCAGCGTAACCATCGGGAGGAAGATTTGTTTAGTATGCAACGGACATGTTCCTTTGGACAGATGGTGGTGGCTTCGGAAGGTGAGTAAGACCATGAAAAACTCCACGGTGGAGTGGGAGCGACTGGGTAACAATACCCATCGGACTATTACGGGGACTCATGGGGGATTGAGTGTCTGTTGGGACAAATGGTGGGAACCAGATGAGGGGATTTACATCTGCATGTGGGGTTCAGAATGCATCTGCACCACAGGCGTCTCCATCTTTTTCCAGAGACAGTGGCAGGATGCTGGGAAAGGGATGAGGTGGGACGTCAGCACGCAGGTGTGCGGAGTCCCATGCTCTCCGATCCCAGTGAATGCCACTGAATTCATCACCCGCCCACGCAAGCCCCTGCCCACGATTCCGGTAGCCAAAGCCCGCAAGGAAGGGTGCCCCGCCACTACCAAGGGACCCAGGAACGGACTGGTATTGGTACCCACAGGTCAGGTGCTGTACCAAGGGGTGCACTACGTGGTAGCCTCGGTGATTTTAAACCTCACCAAGGTGCGATTGCCAGAGTGGTGCCCCAAGGAAACGGAGCAATTGTACCAGGTCCTGTTAACAAATATGTTCAGACAATTTTATGAGTTCGACTTTGCCGATGTCGAGAGAGCTGGATTGTACACCACACCACATGAGGCATTGGACAGGGTAGGGAGACAAAGAAGGGGTACAGTCAATGATATTTTTACTGCCTTTAACACAGGGACTTCCGTCATCAACACTCTGGATGACGTGGAGCTGCAGACCCGGATCAATGGTTTAACAGCGCGGTTAAGAAAGATACTGACGGACGAGAATAAGGTAGTGGGTTCTGAGTTACATGAGGACCAGGCCATGACACTACACTTAAAAGAAATCATAGCTGAGCTGGAGAAACACGCTAAAACGATAAATGCTCTCAGAGAGGATCGGGATGAGTCAGATCAGGCTGCGCAGAACGAGGCGTGCGTGCTGTATGGGGCGTGGTTACTGGGCGAGGGCCGCAGTAATCTGGAGGATTTAAAACAAGGTTTGGTCCCCTTCTGGATCAGCAATAAGCACCTCGCAGCCCTCCACCCTTTTAAGAACGCATTAAGTCCGTGCCAGCCCAGGCTAGCTTCAGAGGCCAACCCAGTCCCAGAGGACTGTGGGCAGTCTAATCACACCATTATGGGTATAGTGGTAAGAATGCCGGTTATGGGAAAGACAGCTAAACCCGCCCCGGTATACAGGGTGGAGAACATTGGAGTCATTCAAGGGGGTGCACACACTCGCTACACAGCGGTCCCACCTTACGTCATTCGATGGGAGCATGCAATGACGGGTACCGACCTCTCGGGGTGCCGGAGCCGGGGAGCACACATCATCTTGTGTCCCCAGCAATTGAATGCCTATTCGAAACCACAGTGCGGGTTCAGAACTGCTGGCGTGAAGCCTATAAATTGCACCATGGAGGCAATGGCACAAAGCCATGTGCCCCCGCAGCTGGCAGATATAGGAGGTGGGATATACTGTGTCACCACTGCAGCGCCCCACTACCAACATGGACAGCATGGCTGGTGTCCGGTCAGTGACAGCAGTTTCTGCTTCAAACCCAAGGCAGAAGTTCAAGTGGCCCAAGCGCGAATTGTTCCTATTCCTGAACCTTCCACTGTTCAGCTCACTGTCAAGGAAAATTTCACCGATCTGCAATGATTCATTGCACATTTTGGCTACGTCATTCCCCCTCTCCCTGAACACCTCACCAAGACACTAAAAGCCATTTCCGTTTCACAGAAACATTTTTACACACTGGAGCAGAAGACATTAGAAATAGGGGCAGACATATTAGATATAGTGACCACACAGTGGTGGGACCTGTTCACTAATATAGAAGTCCCTTCATGGATTAGGATAGCCTCCCACATCCTCGTAGTATGTCAGATTTTTATTGTGATTTATTTACTCTTTTTACATTGTAAGAGGGACAAGCGTTTCCAGAAGTACGAGAACAGAGGAGAATGGAGGGAGCATTATGTGCGGGTAGACGAGGAGACACCCATTTAAATTTTGCTGCTATGTAGAGAGTTAGAGTTTCCCTCCCTCCTCTATTTTTGATAGTATTCATGTGTGATTTTGTGTGTATTTTCTTTCTTGATTATTTTTATTGAAGTTTATTATGTGTGTTGTTATTAATAAAAGATAATATGTATGAACCAGGTGGTGTAGGGGTATTAGGCCCCCCTCCACACCTGGAAATGTGTGTATCAGATTTTAACTCCAATGTATTGCCATCCATAGATGCTTAATGTACACTGAGTTTTCTGAAATGGGAAATGCATGTGTCGTGGGGTCATAGATAGGTAAATACGGGGGATGGTTTGATTATGGCGAGTCAGAAAATTTTGCTCACCCAGAATTATGATACTTCAAGCAAGTATAGTATCATCAGGGAGGACTGTAGGATTCGCAAAATTGAACATTGTCCTATAAGAGTCTATTGGCAGAAAAGGCCTTAATTTTAAAGACTGTTTTAAAAGAAGCCCAGAAAAAGGGGCACACAAAATGGCCGCCAGACCCCGTGACCACCTTTTTGGGACATTTTAAAATGGTTCCTGCAGTCCACAGACAGCTTTTGTGGATTCAGCCCACAGTAAGTTCTGGAATGCAATTTCGGAGAATGCGAAACCAGACAGAACCCCATACATATGGATTGGATACAGATCCAATCAGATCGGCCTGTAGATAAAGGCCATCAAAATGTTTACCCAGACAAAGGGAAACAGCCTCAAGTTCAAAGGGGGACATCAAGACCCATTAAAGACAATACAAGGTCATTCCAGACCAGAGATGGCAGTTACCGGCCATCCCAAAAGTACATTAAACACAATGACTACCCCTCTGTGCTAAAAGCCCGCCAAAATTTAAACAAAGACTAACCTTGTTATGGCGGGAGATAAGGGCCTCCATGAGAAGTATAACTGGAGACCTGGGGTAGCCGTTAGGAGTTTGGAGAGAGAGCAGTGCGGAAGAGCAAGAAGAGCACTGTAGAGATCATTTTCGAGAGATCGTTCGGGGGTCCGAAGAAGGTGCAGTTCGGTTTGGAGTTCGGGTTCAGTAGAGAGGCCGCTCAGACTCGGAAGAAGAAGATGATTCGGTAGACGATTGGGATCGGAGACGTTTTGAAGACTCAGAGTAGCCATTGGTGGTTCAGGTTGAGTCAGCGTCCAGACCCGGGGTAGTAATCGGGAGATCATCAACAAGCCCCGGGCCATTGACGAGATGAGAAGACGTCGACCCTCCAAGGGGAAACCTTATGAACATGGTCAAACAGATGGGCTCTCTCCACGCTGACGTCCAGGCCTGCTAACATCCAGCCTGTCCGTGTCCATTACCTCGAGGGAGAAAAGAGTGTGTCGCAGCCCGCTGCGTTCCGCTGACCATATGGAGACAGGACGCCTGAGGGCCAAAACGCAGACTTCAAAACCTCTATTTTCTAACTGGGACTGGTGAGCATGTTTCTGGCCCCTCATAATCTAATCTAGCTAGGTTTAGGGGGTGGGCATTTTAGGGGATAATTAACAATGAGTTGTTGTCCCTCGATGTTCCGTGTGTTTCCCTATTTCATGGTGAACCTTGTAAAGTATAATATGCCTGTGGATATATTGGTTAGTACTGTATTATGATTTGTTTTTCCCTCCCATGTACCTTATTGGCTTACATTCAATTTTTCCTTTATGCAATAAAATTTCACTTCGTTTCATTAAACTTGGTCTACAGAGTATTCTCTGCATTGTAGTTCCTGCCTCAAAGTCCAGTGTACAGAACCTAAGGGGTGAGTGGGTCGAACCACTCGGTAAATTACTGTGCAAAAGAGAGAGAGGTCTCACCAGAGAGAGAGACCTAGCAAAAAAAAAACATACACCATTGAGGAATCTATTGATTCTAATTGTTTCTGGGACAACTGGAATACATTACACAAAAAGCAACACGACGAATTGCCCATTCAAAATGGAGACACATGGGAAAACCATTTTGAAAAATTATACCAGAAAAACACACTAAGCCCAGAGCAAAATCAAATATGTAAAAGAACTGGGAAAGCTCGAACTGGCCATAAAAGATTACCAAAACCCATTAGACTCCCCAATAACTGAAAAAGAGCTATTTGAACAATTCAAGGACCTGCGACCAAGAAAAGCTTGCGGTGCAGATGACATCCTAAACAAGATGATTAAACACGCTGACGATAAAATGAAATTGGCTATCCTAAAACTCTTCAACTTGGTTCTGAGTGTCGGTTACTTCCCTGATATCTGGAACAAAGGACTCATAATGCCCATATACCAAAGTAAAGACAACGTTGACCCAAATAACTATCGAGGCATCTGTGTGAACAGTAACCTGGGGAAGGTATTCTGTAGTATCATAAACCAAAGACTTATAAACTTCCTTGAGGAGCACAATGTCTTGAGTAAAAGCCAAATTGGATTCTTACCAAATTATAGAACATCGGATCATATTTTCACCCTACACACCCTAATTGACAAACATGTTCACCAAAACAAAAGCAAAATTTTTGCCTGCTTTATAGATTTCCAGAAGGCTTTCGATTCTATTTGGCACGACGGTCTATTCTTAAAACTTTTTGAAATTGGGGTAGGGGGAAAAACATATGATGTAATTAAATCAATGTATACAAACAATAAATGTGCAGTTAAAATTGGAGACAAACAAACAAAATATTTCTCACAGGGGCGTGGCGTGGCACAGGGCTCACCTATCTCACCGACACTCTTTAATATTTACATAAATGAATTGGCAAAACTACTTGAACAATCTACAGCATCTGGCCTCACCCTATATGACTCGAAGGTTAAATTCCTCCTCTATGCAGATGACCTGGTTCTGCTCTCACCAACTGAGGAGGGTCTACAGCAGAATCTGGATCTGCTAGAGTTGTTCTGTCAGACCTGGGCCCTGACAATAAACCCCCAAAAAACCAAAGTTCTTGTGTTCCAGCAAAGATCCAGACATCAGGGACCCAGAATAAACTTCACACTAGGAGCAACTAAAATTGAACAAACTACAAATTACACATAGGCTTAAAAATCAGTTCTATGGGAAATTTTCATTTGGCTGTGAATGAACTGAAAGAGAAAGCAAAAAGGGCTTTCTATGCCATTAAAAAGTCAATCCAAATAGAAATTCCAATTGGCTCAAAATTTTTAAATCCGTAATTGAACCAATTGCACTCTATGGCAGTGAGGTGTGGGGTCCGCTAACACAACAAGAATTTGCAAAATGGGACAAACACCCAATTGAGATCCTACATGCAGAATTCTGTAAAAGTATCCTCCAGACTCAGAGGAAAACCGCAAACAATGCATGCAGGGCAGAACTAGGCCAATATCCACTACTAATTAATATCCAAAAAAGAGCCATCAAATTTTGGAAACACCTAAAAATGAGCAACCCCCACAGCTATCATTACGAAGCCCTGAAATGCCAAGAGATGATCATAGAGAAGAGTCCCCTCAGTCAACTAGTCCTGGGACTCAGTGAAGTAACTACTAATACTACTAATAATAATCAGCCCCAGGACAGTGACATCCTAGCACAGAGAATTCGACCCAACACAATTGTCACTAAACAAAAGGAAAAATATTTGACCTATTGGACAGAAATGACAAAAACCCAAAACAAACTCAATTGCTATTTGGCCCTAAACAGACAATACACTATGGCTGAATACCTGACCATGGTAAAAGATAGCAAACTGAGAAAAACCTTGACAATGTACAGACTTAGTGAGCATAGCCTGGCCATCGAAAAAGGCAGACACAGGCAGATCTGGCTGCCAAGAGAGGACAGGGTATGCTCTCACTGCAGTCAGGGACTGGTGGAGACAGAGATGCACTTCCTCACAACTTGTGGAAACTATCAGGACATAAGGGGGAATTTTTACCCAAAATTCATAAAAATATGCCCTGAATTCAACAATTTGAATGACCGCCAAAAACTCCCATATCTATTAGGGGAACAGAGAAATTGCGTAACTTTAGTGGCAAACTATGTTACAGCTTGCCATAAACAGAGGGACAACCATTAAACCTAAGAAAAGATTATATGCATATTATATGTGTGTATATTTATGTATACAGGGATATATCTGTCTATACACTGTGGGGGAGAAATTGGGTACGTAGCGCCACCTATTAGCACCTAAAGAGGGCAGTCAGTGGCTGTAGCGCCACTGGCCGCACCTCCCGCGATATTCAGCGGGGACGCTAATGGTGGCGTTAGCCTGTTGTGCTGCGCCGCCACCGATGACGTCATCGGTGTGCGCAGCGCCCCATTAGCGTCCCGATCATGATATATGGTAGCGAACGCCGCTGTAGCGCCGTTCGCTACCCGCGCCTGGTGCACGGGGCCTTGCTGTGCCGGCAGTGGTGCAAGTTAAGGTGGAGGTGCGGGGCGGCCGCCTTTCTCGGCGGCCGCCTGCCAGCACCTCCGTCCCCTGCCTCCTGACCCCCCCCACCCCTGCGGCATTGCCGGCTGTTTCCCGAGAGCCCGGCACTTCTCCTCGGTGCCGGGCTCTTTTGCCGGCACTCGCGATCGGGGATCGCGCTGTTAACAATGGGAGGAAGGCCTGCAGTACCGCAGTGTGCCGTGCCGCAGCGTGTGGCGCTGCAGCACGTTGCGCTGCGATATTCAGTTTCAGCGCCCTAAGAGGGACGTGGAGCGCCTCGAGCCTCGCCCCATCTCTCTCTAGGGGCGCTGAAACTGAATTTCTGACGTTCGTTAATGCTCCGAACGCTGCGCAAAAATCAGCGCCCAGGCGAACTTAGCGCCACTTTGGCGCCTCAACCCAATTTCTAGGCCTGTATGTCTAGATCTGCATTTACGTGTTCAATCATACATGTTTTTCTGTGCTTTGGCAACATAAGATGTACCTTGTCATGCCAATAAAGCAATTTGAATTGAATTGAATTGAGTGAAGGGCGGAGAGTGATGAGGGGAGAGTGAAGGGGGGAGAGTGAAGGGGGATTTTTGAAGGGGGGAGCGTGTGAAGGGGGAGCGTGTGAAGGGGGAGCGTGTGACGGGGAGCGTGTGACGGGAGAGCGTGTGACGGGGGAGCGTGTGACGGGGGAGCGTGACGGGGAGCGTGACGGGGGAGAGTGACGGGGGAGAGTGACGGGGGAGAGTGACGGGGGAGAGTGACGGGGGAGAGTGACGGGGGAGAGTGACGGGGGAGTGTGACGGGGGAGGGTGACGGGGGAGAGTGACGGGGGAGAGTGACGGGGAGAGTGACGGGGGAGAGTGACGGGGCGAGTGACGGGGGCGAGTGACGGGGGCGAGTGACGGGGGCGAGTGACGGGGGCGAGTGACGGGGGCGAGTGACGGGGGCGAGTGACGGGGGCGAGTGACGGGGGCGAGTGACGGGGGCGAGTGACGGGGGCGAGTGACGGGGGAGAGTGAAGGGGGAGAGTGAAGGGGGGAGTGAATGGGGAGAGTGAATGGGGGGAGTGAAGGGGGAGAGTGAAGGGGGAGAGTGAAGGGGAGAGTGAAGGGGAGAGTGATGGGGAGAGTGATGGGGAGAGTGAAGGGGGAGTGTGAAGGGGGAGTGTGAAGGGGGAGTGTGAAGGGGGAGAGTGAAGGGGGAGAGTGAAGGGGGAGAGTGATGGGGAGAGTGACGGGGCGAGTGTGAAGGGGGAGTGAGAAGGGGGAGTGAAGGGGGAAGTTTGCAGCAGGTAGTGTGAAGGACGAGTGTACAGGGGGGAGTGTGAAGGGGTATTTTTGAAGGGGGAGTGTGAAGGGGGATAGTGATGGGTGAATGTGAAGAGGGGATTGTGAAGGGGGAAGTGTGAAGGGGGGAGAGTGATAGGGAGAGTGACGGGGGGAGTCTGTGAAGGGGGAGCGTGTGAAGGGGGAGAGTGAAGGGGAGAGTGAAGGGAAGAGTGAAGGGGAGAGTGAAGGGGAGAGTGAAGGGGGAGTGTGAAGGGGGGAGTGTGAAGGGGGGAGTGTGAAGGGGGGAGTGTGAAGGGGGGAGTGTGAAGGGGGGAGTGTGAAGGGGGGAGTGTGAAGGGGGGAGTGTGAAGGGGGGAGTGTGAAGGGGGGAGTGTGAAGGGGGGGAGTGAAGGGGGGAGTGAAGGGGGGAGTGTGAAGGGGGAGTGTGCAGGGGAGTGTGAAGGGGGAGTGTGAAGGGGAGAGTGAAGTGGGGAGAGTGAAGTGGGGAGAGTGAATGGGGGGAGTGAAGGGGAGAGTGACGGGCGAAGAGTGAAGAGGGAGTGTGAAGGGGGGAGAGTGAAAGGGGGAGAGTGAAGGGGAGGGTGAAGGGGGGAGGGTGAAGGGGGGAGGGTGAAGGGGGGAGAGTGAAGGGGGGGAGAGTGAGGGGGGGAGAGTGAAGGGGGGAGAGTGAAGGGGGGAGAGTGAAGGGGGGAGAGTGAAGGGGGGAGAGTGAAGGGGGGGAGAGTGAAGGGGGGAAAGTGAAGGGGGGAGAGTGAAGGGGGGAAAGTGAAGGGGGAGAGTGAAGGGGGAGAGTGAAGGGGGGAGAGTGAAGGGGGGAGAGTGAAGGGGGAGTGAAGGGGGGAGAGTGAAGAGGGGAGAGTGAAGGGGGGAGAGTGACGGGGGAGAGTGACGGGGGGAGAGTGACGGGGGAGAGTGACGGGGGGAGAGTGACGGGGGGAGAGTGAAGGGGGGAGAGTGAAGGGGGGAGAGTGAAGGGGGAGAGTGAAGGGGGAGAGTGAAGGGGGGAGGGTGAAGGGGGGAGGGTGAAGGGGGGGAGAGTGAAGGGGGGGAGAGTGAAGGGGGGAGAGTGAAGGGGGGAGAGTGAAGGGGGAGAGAGTGAAGGGGGAGAGTGAAGGGGGGAGAGTGAAGGGGGGAGAGTGAAGGGGGGAGAGTGAAGGGGGGAAAGTGAAGGGGGGGAGAGTGAAGGGGGAGAGTGAAGGGGGGAGAGTGAAGGGGGGGGAGTGAAGGGGGGAGAGTGAAGGGGGGAGAGTGAAGGGGGGAGAGTGAAGGGGGGAGAGTGAAGGGGGGAGAGTGAAGGGGGGAGAGTGAAGGGGGGAGAGTGAAGGGGGGGAGAGTGAAGGGGGGGAGAGTGAAGGGGGGGAGAGTGAAGGGGGGGAGAGTGAAGGGGAGAATGAAGGGGGAGAATGAAGGGGAAAGTGAAGGGGAGAGTGAAGAGGGAGAGTGAAGGGGGGAGTGAAGGGGGGAGTGAAGGGGGGAGGGTGAAGGGGGGAGAGTGAAGGGGGGGAGAGTGAAGGGGGAGAGTGAAGGGGGGAGAGTGAAGGGGGGAGAGTGAAGGGGGAGAGTGAAGGGGGGGAGAGTGAAGGGGGGAGAGTGAAGGGGGGAGAGTGAAGGGGGGAGAGTGAAGGGGGGAGAGTGAAGGGGGAGAGTGGAAGGGGGAAAGTGAAGGGGGGAGAGTGAAGGGGGGAGAGTGAAGGGGGGAGAGTGAAGGGGGGGGAGTGAAGGGGGGAGAGTGAAGGGGGGAGAGTGAAGGGGGGAGAGTGAAGGGGGAGAGTGAAGGGGGAGAGTGAAGGGGGGAGAGTGAAGGGGGGAGAGTGAAGGGGGGGAGAGTGAAGGGGGGGAGAGTGAAGGGGGGGAGAGTGAAGGGGGAGAATGAAGGGGGAGAATGAAGGGGAAAGTGAAGGGGAGAGTGAAGAGGGAGAGTGAAGGGGGGAGTGAAGGGGGGAGTGAAGGGGGGAGTGAAGGGGGGAGTGAAGGGGGCAGTGAAGGGGGCAGTGAAGGGGCAGTGAAGGGGGCGTGTGAAGGGGGAGTGTGAAGGGGGAGTGTGAAGGGGGAGTGTGAAGGGGGAGTGTGAAGGGGGAGTGTGAAGGGGGAGTGTGAAGGGGGAGTGTGAAAGGGGAGTGTGAAAGGGGAGTGTGAAGGGGGAGTGTGAAGGGGGAGTGTGAAGGGGGAGTGTGAAGGGGGAGTGTGAAGGGGGAGAGTGAAGGGGGAGAGTGAAGGGGGAGAGTGAAGGGGGAGAGTGAAGGGGGAGAGTGAAGGGGGTGTGAGTGAAGGGGGGAGAGTGAAGTGGGGAGTGTGAAGGGGGAGAGTGAAGGGGGGAGAGTGAATGGGGGAGAGTGAAGGGGGGAGAGTGAAGGGGGGAGAGTGAAGGGGGGAGAGTGAAGGGGGGAGAGTGAAGGGGGAGAGTGAAGGGGGGAGAGTGAAGGGGGAGAGTGAAGGGGCGAGAGTGAAGGGGGGAGAGTGAAGGGGGGAGAGTGAAGGGGGGAGAGAGAAGGGGGGAGAGAGAAGGGGGGAGAGAGAAGGGGGGAGAGTGAAAGGGGAGAGTGAAGGGGGGCGAGTGAAGGGGGGAGTGTGAAGTGGGGAGTGTGAAGAGGGGGAGTTTGATGGGGTAGGAATCTGAAGGGGCATGTGTATGAAGAAGGCAGGAAACCAATGCATAATTCTGAAATAAAAATTGAACCCAAATTTTGGCACCACTCCACTTTACTCCCAAACAAGACTTCCATTGCCTAGATTGCCCATGACCTTTCTTATCCCTACCCCCTCGCACCCACAGGAAAAGTGCCCTGTGTACATGGGCAGCCAGCAGCCATTCCTTGGCTGGAGCTTTCCAACAAACCATTCCTAACACTAACCTTACTGTAAGTACTCATGAGGGACATGCCAAAAAATTGTCTGATCTTTCTCCATCCAGCAAGGCCAGGTCAATTGTGCATAGGCACATATAACACCTGCACAGTACCAGTGGCATGGCACTGATTTTATAATCAACCCATAAGAGAACAAACAAATGTGCAAATAGTTAAGACAGTGAAAAGACACAACAAAAAAGGAGAAAGTGGAAAATTGGAGAAAGAAAAAGAATTGCAACAAAGAAAACAAAAATGCTGTAAAGTAATTTGGGGTGAAAATGGACCTTGTTGCAGCTGTTTCCAGGAAACGGGGACTCAGACGTCAAATTTAAGGGCCCAATGTCACGCATCCAAGCAGGATTCTACTTCTCACTTCTTGTAAAAACTTATTTCCTGTCTTTGGCTTTACTCAGGCAGGCAGAGACCCACAACAATCTATCAGGTGCAGCTCAAGGCTGTGACCTCATGTGTTCCAATTTCAGTCATTACTGCCACAGCAATGCTCTATACTAGTCACACCACCATTTCACTGGCATCCGGTGTTGCAAGGGCTGGCACAGGGGAAATGGCCAACCCCAGTGAGTGCAATCGGTCCCGGGGGATCGATGCACTCTCACCCACTGGCAGATTTTGCCAGCATGCTGAGAGCCCTCAAACTTCTCTTTGCCTGGGTGGCAGCAGCCTTTCGAGCTGCTACAAGTGCAGAGCCCTGCAGTAGCAGCAAGTTCCCACACCCCATGGAGGGGCTTCCCAAGTACAGGCGGAAACACCACCAGGAGTCCACCAAAGAAAAACATGATCTCAGAAAGTTCCCCAGGGTTAGAGGTGGAACTGACAGGCAGACTCAAACTCATCCACTTTACACTGGCTATTCTCTTTACTGGGAGAGGCTGTGACTGGCCTGTTTCCTCTTTTCTAGACCAACTAGGCGTTCACAGCACTTTTTGTTTTCATTTACAATCTGCTGCATCAGCAGGATTTGTTTCTTACCCATTTTCTTGTCTTTTCCCTCAATGTGGGCCTCTCTCATGCCATTGAAAGGACTACTGTCACATGATCTGTAACCAAATCGCTGCTTCTTGTGTTGATGTATTTTCAGCGTTTTAGTCTTTTGTTCTTTTAATGTCTTTGATTGCCTCATTTAGATTGCCTTTTATAAAATCTAATAGTTTTATAAATGCATACACTACATAAATAAATAATAATTTTCTATTTAGTAGTTTGCAGTTCATTCAATCAATTAAGATCCCCTCTGTGATTGGAAAAATTGTGTTTCTTCCTCCCCCTTTCTTTTCTTTTTCTAACCTTATCACAGAATCACAGAAACCCCACAGTGCAGATAGAGGCCATTTCGGCCCATCGAGCCTGCACCGACACATATCCCACCCTATCTTATTAAAATGATTGCTTGTCTTTCAGTTCTTAGTTCTGACTAAAGATAACACGTGAAACATTAAAACATTTTTCATCTTTTCAGGAAAATCAAAAAGTTGCCTTCAGCTTTTATCATGTTCATTTCATCTACAAAAAAAAAATCAAGAAAAAAAATAGAAAATTAAACAGATAAGTTCCTCCATTGCTTCAGTGAATTTGTCGACTGAGTCAGTAAGTCATACTGACCAGGGGCATTCCAAGTTTGATCCGTAGTCTGTGTTAACTTAGCTGATCACAGTCAAACTCGCTGCAATTGGCCTCAGCTCCTTTTGGGTTATGAAGGCAACAAGTGGCCAGAGTTCCTTTTCCTGCTTGCTAACCAGTGACCCTTGCTGCAAGTGCTGCAAGGGCATTGTATGAGGATAAGATAAGGCTTGCTTGTGATGCTCCCTACAGTCAAATAGCACGGCCACACTTACTGTCAAAGCTCACACAAGAACAATGGCCATTTGAGAGAAGTACTGGAGGGCACCAAGCAACCTTGGAACCAATGCCTTCGGAACAGGCGGAGAGCAGAAAATCAGTGGAGAAAATGAGCAAAACAAGAGAATAAAAGAAAATTAAATCAGAATATTGAAATTTAAAAAATTAAAAATAAAATGAAGTGAAAACAAAGAAATGTTTTTAAATCTTGTATTGTTAACATAATTACAAAGTAATGTAATTATAAAACCATTCTCTCAATTCATGTTGTGGAGAAATTAAATTTGAATCTGGTTGCTGACCATGTGACAGCAGCACAAAGTAACATCACCTTGCTTAATTCTATTCATGAAGATTCAAAAACTGAATATAAAGCAAGGAGCAGCAAATTAAAGAATCTATATGGAATTCCCAGTTGCATAGATTATATTTCATCTAAGTATCTTACAATATATTGACTGATCTGTAGCAACAATCTTCCATTCAAGCCTTTTGTTGTTAGATATTTACAAAATAATTATCTGTTTGATCTTGCCATCAATTGCTGCATTAGCATATGCCATGCAAGTATGACCATTCAGTCAATGGACTACAGACATATGGTGCGCAGTCTGGTCAACTAAATTTGCAGACTCACATTCTTGGAAGCTTGATGGTATTCCTTTATAACAGTAATACATAAATACAATGTTTATACCCTTGGAACTGTTATTTATGACAATTAGAGAACAATGAATATAAGAAAGCCATTTAATGAAAGGATTCAGAGATCATCATAATTCACAAGCACGAAGCTCAAATAACTAATAAATTTAGTCTAGAAATCTGTTTTTTTAACAAGCATGGTTAAGTAAAAGTGATGCTTTTATTTTGTTTTGGGTTCTTTACACCAACAGAATTTACCATACTGGACAGCTGGCAGTATGTTCGACATTGTTACTGTTAAATGGATCTGAATTGAAGAATTAATAATTTTCAAAATTAATAATTGATTAATGGTAAACAATACCATCAGTACACCTGGAATAAACAATGATTAGGAGTGTATCATAGCTTTGTAACTATTTCCAACCATTATTTATTTCTTATGATACCAAGCGTTTGGTATTATTTTAATTTTTGGTCTATACCCCTTACATTTATCTTTACCTTCTTCCAATGCCAATTTTACACACTGCTATTATAGTCACTGAAGCCTTAAAATTACACGAATAGCATGCAAATTCCTTTGGCGGAGGTATAAACCTTTAAATGGGATAGTGCATCTGTTAAAATAGTAGACAAAGGAATTAGATACAAATGTGTTGTGCATTCGCATGTTATCACACAACATAATTTTAAGAGCCGAGTATTTTTTGGACCAGGGTATAATGGCAACCAGCTAATGAGAAAAGAAAATTTTACGGAAAAAAATTGGCCCCAATTTTTCTTGGGGTCTGGGGCAGAGATCCGTCATGAAAGGGACAACAGAGAACTGACAGGGGTGAAAAATCAGACAGGACCTAGAAACACTGGGAGATAAATTTTCAAAGCAGAAAAGGAAAGACTTCCTCATGTCCTGGCTAACATTTCTCCCTCAATCAACCAAAAATGGATTGATAAATTATTCATCTCATAGTTGTTTGTGGGATCTTATCGTGTTTAAAAATTGTTGCTGTGTTTGCCATCATAACAAAAGTCACTGTATGTAAGGTGCTTTGAGATGTTTATGAGAGCTGTGATCATGTACAATATATATTTCATATTTCACCTAAATCACATGGATTTCATGAGCCAGCTAACCAAATACCTCTCCCTTGATAATCTCCCTGGATGGAGAATATGCACTAAATGGGGTGGCACGAGACTTCCCAATCTCCATATTCACAAGAATGGTCTTCATTGACACTTTCAAGAAATGAATCAAAGTCCTGAACTCACACCTCATATCCACATTTAACCCCATTGCTTCATCTTTCGTTGCTCTGGTTACAGACCATGTGGACAGGAGGAATGGGGTACAAGATTCAATGCTTGCGAAAGACACATATTATTAAATGTTACCAATCTTATTATCTCTCTCATCATCAGCTTTTAAAACATCAAGGACTTTTGAATGAACTGCAAACTAAACCATTGCAAAATCAGTCGGTCTCAGATATTGTTATTTGATCAGGCTTCTCCACTTACACTGTTAGTTCAAATTTCCCTTGCTAGTATTACTGCTGCCAATTGTGCATGCCATGGGTGTATTTTGAAATGACTTTTCACTTTTACATGTAAATTAGAAAATCTAATGCAGTTGCCCCTACAGGTTTCCAGTATGGCTCTAAGTCTCTCTTCCTATTAAATGTGTCTCCCAGTCACCTCTCTCTTGGCCTGCCATTGCACGCCCTTTTATTTTACAGTGACAGAGATTCAGTGAATGCTACTGGAAGGCAAATCTAGCCTAGTTTCCCACTCATTATGAAATCAATCTGTTCGCTATTGTAAAAATTCAGTCTTGGAGCACAGAAAGCAAAAGTAATCCTGTCTCCTGGTAGCAGTGCCTGACTTGTCTCATCATGAAAGGAATTGTAGCAGGGCATATTGGGAGGCCAGAAGAGGGGGTCATCTGAGACCCATGTGGGCCAAGAAATGAGCTACAATGAGCAGGAAGAAAGGATTCAGATGTATAGGCTGAAGGAATTAAGAGCAAAAAATAATGAGTTAATACGACTGTTGGTCAGTTTCTGGTTCAAACTTTGTTTCCTGTTACCCAACCCCTAAATGTTAATATTGAACACCTCAATGGTGCCATAGCAGAAGTAACAGGATCCATTGTTCAATCTGCCAATGCTCATTCAATGCAAAAATTGGTCTCATCCGTCACCAAAGAACTCTGCAACAAAAGAGATGATATTCTGGCTGTCTTCTTTGATATCGAAGGACGAACGCAAGAGATATTGGAAAAGGGGGCGGCTCGGGATAGAAAAGTCGGGGCAGGAGGTATAGAAAAACATTTTCACTTTAATGAAATGCTGGAATTCAACAGTGTGGTCCATCTTCCAGTCTCTTCTGGCCTGTCTCAGAGCAGTGTTTAAGTTTTGATGTCTTCAAGTGGACCCTTAAGCCAATTCAGAGTGTGCATAAGGACAAATAAAAGAAAGAACTTGGATTTATATAGTGCCTTTCGTGACCTCAGGACATCCTAAAGTGCTTTACAGCCAATGAAATACTTTTAAAGTGCAGTCACTGTTGTAATGTAGGAAACACAGCTGCCAATTGTGCGCACAGCAATGTCCCACAAAAAAGTGTGATAATGACCAGATAACCTGTTTTATTGATGTTGGTTGAAGGATAGATATTGGCCAGTACTCCACAGCTGTTCTTTGACTACTGCTATGGGATCTTTTATGTAAGCCTAAGAGGGCAAATGGGGCTACTGTTTAATGTCTCATTTAAAAGACATTACCTCTGACAATGCAGCACTCCCTCAGTATTGCACTGGAGTGTCAGTCTGGTTTATCTGCTCCAGTCTCAGGAGAGGGACTTACACTCACAACCTTCTGACTCAGGGGTGGGAATACTTTGAACTGAGTCACAGCTGACTTTAACTTTGACAAATGAGAGTTGACATCATACTGCAGCTACCTATCTCAGATAATGAAGCAGTCCATGCCCGCATGCAACAAGATCATGACGACGTTCAGGCTTGGGCTGATAAGTGGCAGGTAACATTCGCGCCACAGAAGTGCCAGGCAATGACTATCTCCCACAAGCAAGCTTCTAACCACCTCCACTTGACATTCAATGGTATTACCATTGCCGAATCCCCCACCATCAACATCCTGGGGGTCACCATTGACCAGAAACTTAACTGGACCAGCTACATAAATACTGTGGCAACAAGAGCAGGTCAGAGGCTGGGTATTCTGAGGTGAGTGTCTCACCTCCTAACTCCCCAAAGCCTTTCCACCATCTACAAGGTACAAGTCAGGAGTGCGATGGAATATTCTCCACTTGCCTGGATGAGTGCAGCTCCAACAACACTCAAGAAGTTCGACACCATCCAGGACAAAGTAGCCCGCTTGATTGGCAACCCATCCACCACCTTAAACATTCACTCCCTCCACCACTGGCATACCGTGGCTGCAGTGTGTATCATCTACAAGATACACTGCAGCAACTCGCCAAGGCTTCTTCAGCAGCACCTCCCAAACCCATGACCTCTTCCACCAGAAGGACAAGGGCAGCAGGTGCATGGGAACACCGCCACCTCCAAGTTCCCCTCCAAGTCACATATCATCCTAACTTAGAAGTATATCGCTGATCCTTCATTGTTGCTGGGTCAGAATCCTGGAACTCCCCCCCTAACAGCACTGTGGGAGTACTTTCACCACACGGACTGCAGCAGTTCAAGAAGGCGGCTCACCACCACCTTCTCGAGGGCAATTAGGGATGGGCAATAAATGCTTGCCAGGGACGTCCACATTCCATAAACAAATTTTTAAAAAGTGCCTACGGGATTAATTCTACCCTAGCAGTGCCTGATTTATCGGATGATTATTTGTACTGCTGTTTTCTGCGCATGTGTGCCCATTTGGTACCGTGCATGCACTCTCAATGCGGTCGGGCATGCGCAGTATCAAATGATGCAGTGGCTGTGGCCTGCACTGCCACCCTTTCCTCAGCGCCATGTGGGACGATCAGGGGATTGAACGGGGTGGGTGGGAGGAGAGGGGATCGAAGCGGGAGAGGAGAAGGGATCCAAGGCTGGGGGGAGAGGAGAGGGGATCCAAGGGGCGGGGGGAAAGGAGCGGGGATCCAAGGGGGGTGGGGGGAGAGGAGAGGGGATCCAAGAGGGGGGAGAGGAGAGGAGATCCAAGGGGGGGGGGGAAGAGGAGAGGAGATCCAAGGGGGGAGAGGAGAGGGGATCCAAGGTGGGGGAGAGGAGAGGGGATCCAAGGGGAGAGGAGAGGGGATCCAAGGGGGGGGGGGGAGAGGAGAGGGGATCCAAGGGGGGGGGGGAGAGGAGAGGGGATCCAAGGGGGGGGGGGGAGAGGAGAGGGGATCCAAGGGGGGGGGAAGAGGAGAGGGGATCCAAGGGGGGGGGGAGGAGGAGAGGGGATCCAAGGGGGGGGGGAGGAGGAGAGGGGATCCAAGGGGGGGGGGGAGAGGAGAGGGGATCCAAGGGCGGGGGGAGAGGAGAGGGGATCCAAGGGGGGGGGAGAGGAGAGGGGATCCAAGGGCGGGGGGAGAGGAGAGGGGATCCAAGGGGGGGGGGGGGGAAGAGGAGAGGAGATCCAAGGGCGGGGTGGGGGAGATGAGAGGGGATCCAAGGGGGGGGAGAGGAGAGGAGATCCAAGGTGGGGGGGAGAGGAGAGGGGATCCAAGGGGGGGGGGGAGAGGAGATTCAAGGGGGAGAGAGGAGAGGGGATCGAGGGGGGGAGGTGATTCAAGGGGGGGGATGAGGAGAGGGGATCCAAGGGGGCGGGGAGAAGAGGAGAGGAAATCGGAAGGGGGAAAAGTTCAGGAACTTGCGGGGGGGGGGGGAAGAGAAGTGTCAGGAGCTCAGGGGGGGCAAGGTCTGGAACTCGGGGAGAGAATGTCAGGAACTTGTTGGGGGGGCACGGTGAGAACAGTGGGAAGGGGGAAAGAACATGATCCAGTTTTAAAGGGGGGGATGAGAACAAGAACACGGTCCAGATGGGAAGATAGATCACCTTCTCCCGCCCTCTGTTAGGCCTGGATCACATTCTTCCAACCCCACCCCCTTTGCATCTGCACCACATTCTCCCTCTCCTCCCCCTGCCCCCCAGGCCGCAGTTGTTCAAGAAGGCAGCTCACAACCACCCTCTCAAGGGCAACTACGGATAGGCAATAAATAAATGAATTTTAAAAAATGATAGCGTATTCTGTGCAATTTTCCCTGTAAGCATCCGCACAGTGCTCCAGGAAATGTGCACAGCTGGCTTTTCAATACAAAAACCAGGCTGATTATTTGCACGAACAAATTTGAGTTGCTCTGCGCATGTGCATCATACGGGGGGGGTGGAGGCTAAAGACCGTCCTGCCCTCCCACCAGAGCTGCGCATGCACACCCATCCTTCCAACCACGCATGCGCCTACTTTTCCTGTAGGCCCAGCTCAAACCCCCGAGCTTGGAGCCCATTCACAGGCTGTAGGCCCAACTCAAACCCCAGAGCTCAGAGCCCAGTCACAGGCTGTAGGCCCAGCTCAAACCCCCGAGCTCGGAGTCCATTCACAGGCTGTAGGCCCAACTCAAACCCCCGAGCTCGGAGCCCATTCACAGGCTGTAGGCCCAACTCAAACCCCCGAGCTCAGAGCCCAGTCACAGGCTGTAGGCCCAGCTCAAACCCCCGAGCTCGGAGTCCATTCACAGGCTGTAGGCCCAACTCAAACCCCAGAGCTCAGAGCCCATTCACAGGCTGTAGGCACAGCTCATGGGGGGAGAATGTCAGGAATTCAGGGGAGTGGGGATGTGGTGGGGAGAAGGTCAGGAATTTGTTGGAAGGGAGAAAAAGTCAGGAACTCGGGGGGGAGGTCAGGAACTTGGGGGGAGAGAAGGTCAGGAACTTGGGTGGGGTGGGGTGGGGAGGGAAGGGCAGGAACTTGTTGTGAGGGGAGAATGTCAGGAACTTGTTGGGGGAGGGGCTTAGAAGCTCTTAATCCAGAAGGGTCAGCCCTGTCTGTTCTCTGAAAGCAGTAGTGTTAGCACTGGGAGCTCTGTCTGGAGCCTGGCTGTCACAATGAATGAATCAAATTACACATTGCAAAGGTCTTTCTTACCCAGGCAGGCAGGATCTAATTACACATTCCAGATAAACTGCTGGGTGTGTCTTGTCCTCCAAGGGGATCAATCAGAAATCTGGTCTTGTCATCCAAGGGGACCAATCAGAACTTTGGTGTTGCAAATACATGCTGCCCTGATTGAAACAGCCTTAGCTGTCACTTTGACTCTACTACCCAAAAGAAAGCCCTGTCTGTGTATGCCTACAAACATGGACAGAGCTCTGGTCCCAACTTTACATGTATCAAGAGCATTGATGTCCTCAAAGCAAAAGTTCTGCTTCAGTTTAGAAAGTGTCCGATTGATCCAATGGATTCATGAGCACTTTATAAAGTAGTTTTGGCACCTCACTGCAGTTATACTCACGGGTGTGAGCTTGTCCCCTCCAAATGATCTGATATTGTTCCCCACTGGAATTGAGTGGGGTCCTGACTCTGGCATTATACTGCACTATTGCACTGCTGAGAAATAGAAACCACTTTGCAGTAATTCAAAAGCAGCAGCAGAGCCTTTGCAGCTAATTTAACTAATGCCTATCAGCATAAATTGCCTTAACTTTTGTAATTCCCAAATCAAAGTTACCCTTATCCCATGATCTGTGACCTTTAAGTATATAGCACAGTAACCTGTGTACTGAATGCTGCTGAAGCCAAGCTGTACTGAAATGAAAGGTAGTTAGGAACCAATCTTGAAATAAAGGCCTTAAAACTAAGCGCTAGCTTACAGATGTACAAATGCTGAATGAGTTTATCTAAAGTTCCTCTCTCCACTATTTCAGTGGATGTGTTAATCGAATTATTATAAATAGGTTAATCTCTCAGTCACAATAGTAGAGAGGCAGAGGGAGGGGAATTTCAGATGGATGTGTTGAGAGGGAAGAGGGGAGGAATTTAGAAAAACTTACTGTTGCAAACCTGGACACTGTTTCATTAGTGAAGGGATTGCTTGCATTGCTAAAATTGTAAAGAATGTTTGCTGCATTTGTTTCACGTTAAAAGCTTCTCACAAGCAATTAAAACAGAAAGGTGCAAACATCACATGGTTATTTTTCAAATGAACTTTACTTACTCGCTGAAGGTGAGCTACAACTGTACAGCACCTCCCAAACCCGCGACCTCTTCCACCTAGAAGGACAAGGGCAGCAGACGCATGGGAACACCACCACCTCCAAGTTCCCCTCCATGTCACACATCATCCTAACTTAGAAGTATATCACCGATCCTTCATTGTCACTGGGTCAAACTCCTGGAACTCCCTCCCTAACAGCACTGTGAGAGTACCTTCACCACACGGACTGCAGCAGTTCAAGAAGGCGGCTCACCGCCACCTTCTCAAGGGCAATTAGGAATGGGCAATAAATGCTGGCCTTGCCAGCGACGCCCACGTCCCATAAACGAATAAAACTAACCAGGAAATTGGAATTCATTGTCACCGAAATCGCCTTATTTTTAATTGGTAGCACACAATTGCCTGAATGCCTCCACACGCTAGTTGAAAACAGTATCCAGTTTATTTAGAGATCACGTTGTGTATCTATCGACCAAGCAGAGTATTTTTGCTGTCTTTCACAGAACTCACATGATCAGTGGTGAAGTGTACGAGTGTCAAAAAATGAAGAAAACCAAGGGAAATGTTAAATGGCGTTTGGTCTGCCTGGCTCTGCCTTGTATAATAATTATCAAGCGATTACACATTAATTAACTGTAAACCGTTTTAGACCCTACCACTGACTGAACCTCTAGTATCGTCATATCTTTTCTGAAACTTGTATAAAGAAACCTGCTGTAAAAAAATCTACCAAGGTCAAATAGCTACTTACATAATTTGATAAAGTTGTTTGGATTTAAAAGGGGAAAGTGACAAATCAGTTTTCAAGGTTATACAACATCTTGCATTTATATAGCGCCTTTAATGGCAAGAAAGTTAACGCCTTTAACTTTCCTGCCATGCATTATAAAATGGGCAACTCACGAGAAGGGAAAGGAGAAGGGAAAATCATTTCGCTACTACATATATGCCTGATGTGAGCGTGCAATGTACTGTAGCTTAATACAATGGCAATCTTTAACCGACAAAAAATACCCCTTTAAATGTTAAAAAGGCGTTTTAACAATGGCACCGCTGAATGAATACAACACGTTGTAATTTGGGTAGTGCTCAACTGTCTCCATACTTTTTGTAAAAAAAAAGCATCACGTTTCTGTATGACATGCTTATCTATGTATAAAAATGTAACAGATTAAAAATTAAACTTTGCCGCAACGAACTTTAAGCATGCATAAAGTCAGAGTACTGCATACTGTACTGTGAAGTGGATTGCAAACTATCCCCGGCCAACAGTTAAGCCTAAATGGATTGCTCCTCAATCATTGGAATGCTGCACGTGAGTGCTTCAGTTATGTAACTGTGATAGAAAATAAACTATTAACAGTAACTGCGTACAATACTTTGTTACAGCGAAACCTGCCGATGAAGGACAGACTTTAGTCGATCATTTTGACACAGTGAAGTATGAATACGTTTCTTATTAGACTAGAGGTCGGGACATTAGAGCTACATTTAATATCTTAATCCCCAGTTTTATATGAAATATTGGAGATTATAGTTTATATTAAAGATGGACTACATTTTTAAAATGATACATTAGGAAGCAATATTCTACTGTGTGTGTTGGGAATACGGTAATAGAAATGGAATTAGATGCTGAAACGGGCAGTTATGGTATAGAACTTTGATAGGCAGAATGACTTCTGGTGCTTGATTTTTGTTATGAAATTTCAAACAAACAAATCTAGATCACAAACAACTTTCCTGCCATGCATTATAAAATGGGCAACTCACGAAAAGGGAAAGAAGGAAAAATCATTTCGATACTGCATATATGTCTGATGTGAGCGTGCAATGTACTGTAGCTTGAAGTTCACATGCTGCAAATCATTTCGACAAATGAAAATGCATATAAGTTTTGAATTATGTGCCTATTGAGTCCTTATTCGAAAAATCTATATCTATTTTTTTATTTGTTCATGGGATGTGGGCGTTGCTGGCAGGTCCAACGTTTATTGTTCATTCCTAATTGCCCTCGAGAAGGTGGGGGTGAGCCGTCATTTCAAAGGGTAGTTAAGAGTCAACCACATTGCTGTGGGTCTGGAGTCACATATAGACCAGTCCAGGTAAGGACAGCAGATTTCCTTCCCTGAAGGACATTAGTGAACCAGATGGGTTTTTATGACAATCTATTGAGTTAGTTACATATCCTTAGAGATCAAAGGAATGATTGCCTGTATCTTAATAGGCTGACGTTATTGTATATTCGCATATTATATTTTATGAAGGAGATGGTATAATTGTTGCGGGGGGGGGGGGGGGAGAATGGGGGGACCATTTTGTGCTGAGTGAACCTTCAGCAGGCCGTACAAGATTTCCCTAGTTCCAGGTAGAAGCTGAACATTATTTAAATTGGGATGTATTCCAGGTACAACTCAGCATTTATCGTGGGGCAAACCGTCGAGCGCCACAGGAATGCAATGCACCTTCTTGCAGTTACCACCGAGAAATGTGCAAAATCGCACACTCCAAGGACTCCGTGTTTAGACCCCGTAAGTATTGGGCTGGGATTTCACTGGGATTACAAGGTTGCTCATAGTCTTTATGGCGTTCATCACTACCTCCCAGAATGATTGTGATCAGACTACACTGAAGGGTGCTCTCCTACCTCCTGTAGCCACCCCGTATGTTGAAGTAAAAGTTGTGGAACTTGTCTGGAGTGAGCATGTGTGATCTGAAGCTAGCCCTGGCCCATTTTGCTGTAGATGATGTAGAGTGTCTCTCTCCATACCTTTTGCCTCTCTTCGCCATTAACTGATAGTCTCGGTTTCATTCTCAAGCTCCCTTCAGGTTTCTATGTTACGGAGGTAAACATACACAGGTGACGATGTGTCACTAGGAGTCTATAAGAGGCGGGGGCGGGAGGAGATGGAGCGCGCAGGAATCTACTTCATGTTTTGCTGGGTCCTGAAGCTAAATGTATTGGTCAAGCTGGGTGAGTTTAAATTTGTTAGCTAAATGATAGGAATGGATTAAACGAAAACTTAGGGAAAATTTACACTTGGGTAGTGTCTTACACTTTTACCGTTTTCGGAAAGTTATCGTTTGATTGAAAAATGGCAGTAATGGTGATTCCAAATTCTGGTTTACTTGAGATTTAACTCAATTCTAACTCAAATTGGTTTGTAAGTGACGAATAGCTGGAATAAGGTATAAGGTAAATAAAAGATGAGATATCCATGTTACAAACACTGTTGCTTTATTTTATAGCATACGGTCTAGTTAGTACAATATTAGCGGAAAAATCCGTAGTTTACAAAAATTGACAATATCCAAAACAAGATTGCATGGATACTCAAATACAAAATGTTCATATTTATCGCCCTCCCGCGGAAATAAATAAAAATAAAATAACATTGAAATACCGTGGGAACTAGTAGCAAATATATAAATGGCGCTCTCAGTTTAATGGTGTACACATCAAACGCTTGCCGTCCGCTCAGAACGTGTCATTGTCCAGTTGTGAGAAGTGCTTAATGCCGCGAACAATTGTGCAACTTGTGAATAACATAACTCGACCAAAATATTGCACTCTTTGGGGAAAAGGATATTTTCTTGCAAAGTATAAACAAGGATTATATAGATATATGGTATTCCAACCTTCGACGCCATGGTCAGGGCCTTTTTCGCGAAGTACAGATTGAATTATACTGATTTTCCACCCAACTTTCATGAAACATACTGATATTGCTGTAACTGTTCTGTTACACAACTGAGAAAACAAATATAACTCACATCGGGAGGTTGAGCTTTACAGCATTGTTGCGACAATGTAGAAAAATATAACTAGCTCTGAATGAAGATTGATCTACTTGTAATATTGTACAGTTACTCGTTCTAAAGAAATCCACTTAAATGACTCTATAATTTTGTACATTGTAGATAATGATTTTTTAGAAAAGAAAACTCCGCTGGAATCTGCATACACATTAATTTAATGCCAATCGAATGTTCTGCCAACCAAGTCGAAGAATTTCCGGTTTGGTTCATTGAAGAAGCCGTGTAACTTGTTGAGTACAGCAGAGTCTACTTGCGGGTGTGTTCTCCCTTTAGATTCGTGCAAACACCTTTCCCTCCCACCATCTCGGAGGCAGTAAAATCCTTTTGTTTTGTTGAAGTAAAAATTGGACATATTAATCCGCGGCGAGAGCCTCAGGAATTTCTCCACTTTTTCCATTTCTGGAAAGGGGTCTCTGATCAATTTGTCACCGTCTACAATGTGCATTTGGCTGAGGGGGAAATACTTCAGCCAGTTTTGCATATGGATATAATACAAGCTGCGATTAATTGCCTTGTAGTCAACGTTGATCTGGCCATCTCTAATCAGCAGCTCCTCGACCGACTGGAACGGTTTGTGCTTTTGCATCCGGTTGAATAATACCTGAGTATAGTCCGATATAACTCTCTCCGTTGGGTCCCTCAGTATTAGAAGGAGCCGAATAGTCTGGTTCATGTTGTAGATTCTTTCAGGCACTTTGTGTAAAGTGAAGTAGGCCGGTGTCTTTTCAACCGTGGTCTGGTGGGGATAGGAGATTGGCATTTGACTGCTATACCACTGAAGACCCTTCTCGTAATTCCCTTCCCAGTCAAAGAAATGGATTTCACTTTCCGCGGCTGTGACCTCCGGGTGGAGGTTCAGCATCTCCAGCAGAGCCCGAGTCCCACCTTTCCTCACCCCGATGATTATGGTCTGGGGAAGTCGCTGAATGGTACCGTTGGGGAAAACGGTCGGCTGGAAGATGTGGCTGGAAAGGTTGTTCTGCAACACGTAACGCAGGGCGTGAGACGGGACCTCGCGGTGAAGATCGAAAGCCGGCCTGGAAGGCACAACTACCGGATGGAGCAGGAAAAGAAAAAGCCCCAGAAACAAAGTAGCCATAACGGAAGACTTCAGTCTGGATTTATTAAACCAACGGAGGGAGTACGGAGTAAACTCCACATGGAACCGCACTGAAACTCTTCGGAATATACTGAGATTCTTCTGGGACCAGTACTCACTAAAGAAAGAGAAAGGAAGGTGTGTTTAAATGCGTCTCGTCATCACTAGCAAATATGACCCATTTTAACAGGTTAACTGTCTAGCTCGTCTGCAGGTTGTAACACTCATGCAGCCTTAACAAAAAGTAGAGTATTCTTGCACAAATATGTTCACGTCCTTTAAAGCCTGCCGATTTCATGTTAACCGGAACGAGCAACTTAACTTATGCTGCATCTCCATAGTGTGATTCAAAAGAGAAGCAAACTGAAAACACCTGAACATGCGACTACACACAAAACAAATCTGAAATAACAGTAGAAATGCTGGAGATACACAATGCATCTATTAGCATCTGTAGAGGGGAAGCAAAACAAGTGAAGCAACAACAAATTCGGGTTCAGGGTGTAGCCCCTTCCTCAGGACTGAAAACTGGCCTGGCCTGGCTAGGTGCTGAGAGAACCGCTATGTAATTCTAGCATTCTCCGTTTTTATTTCAAAAGCGTGACAATATGTTGGCTAACATAAATGACCCCAGGATTGCTTGCTAATGGAATTTAACATCAGCACTTTTCCGGAATATATTCGCATTGAACTTAAGGGCTAACCCTGCTCAACAATAAGACTACTGTTCAGACAACAGCCAATGTTTCGGGAGGGAGGCGGCGGGGGAACAGAAGCGACCGACATACTAAGTAAATGTTGTTTTTTTGACTTTAACCGAATGAGTTTCTATTAAAAAAAAACTTTAAAAAGCGACCGAGTGTCACGACATTCCATTCTACATCGCAACCACAGCCACACAACACACTGCACCCCGGAGCAAAGCGCCCACCAAAAGGTCCTTTGTGTTTACTTTTGCTTCCCATTAGTAAGGAGGTCATTTTTCCCAATTACTGCATTTGGTATTTTTTAAATTGCCTTTCATCGAGTGCAGTTTTTATACGGTGCGGTAGAACGACAGTGAATGATGAATGGGCATTCTGGACTTATGCACCGGGGAATATCTTCTGAATACGGCGCTATTTGCTGCCATTTCCTTTACTTATTAATTAGACCAGAAACGGAGAATTCCCAACACGTTGAGGTCAATCCAGAAGAGAGGCCAGGCGCAAGATCAATGGAAGGGACGGCTGGGCTGCTTCCGAACCTCTTCAGAGTCTTGCCAATAGGCATCTATCTTTAGCTGTACTGAAGTCGAGGCAGCGATCCAATTGTGAGCCCAAATCCAGAATGCACGGCAGGCCACACTGAAAGATCTCCGAAGTCTTCTACATGCTAACAGCCGCCGACGAGAAATGTCCGTGTATTACATATGGGACTTCAACATAGCAAGGTAGTGTGATAGGGCGACTTGCACTTTGGCCTCGGTGGGGGAGGAGGGAGAGGAGATGTAATGCTCAAGGAAGTAAAGCAATGGCGTATTTTCATTAGTTGGAATAGAAGTATCTCTGACTGGTAAACAAGGCTCAGATCTGAAGAATGACCAGCGATTGGGTGGATGGCGGCCAGTGGGCAGAGGCTCTGTCGGAGACACATTTTACTGTAGTCACACAGCGTTTGTTTTGAGCATGGATTTTAGAACATTCTAATGAGCACAAACATGTCAGAAAGAGGTCAATGCACTTCATGTTTTCTGGTTATTTACGAATGAAAAATGCAACGCCATCGACTGAAGAGTCTTAAAAATAGAATTTCAATAAGTTGCCGATGTTTCACAGTTTCGTGTACAGTTGAAAGGATGGATAGCAGGGGTTCGATCGCAATCGGCGCTCAATACAGTAATCTGGGCAAGTTTATCCCCAGACTAGCGACTCAGTACAGCACTTCGGAAATCTATAGTAATAACCTTTGAGGCGTGGAAACGGCTTTGGCCAATTAAAGAACACCGTCTTGTTTCCTACGCAATTTCACTTACATTTCTGAAATTGACAAGTACGAGGCGGCAGCTGATCCGTCTTCTCAGTTCTGCCAAGTGATTTTAATCCGGCACAGTTCGATAGACTGGAAGTGAAATGAGCTTCGGCAGCCCCATCAGACTCTAACAGCCACAAGTCCATAATAACAAAAACGATAGCAATTGGACAATCTTACCCAGAGAGGCAGAAGACTGGTTGGTTTGCTGCAGGTATAGTCTTCAGGCGTTAGAGATAATGTACGGGGAAATTTCAAACTACATCCGGCTTATAACGTGAAATAGGAAGATGTACGGCGGATTTATTTTTTAAACTCAAGGCAAGTTACCCTGCCTCAAGTTAAGGTACCTTGCACTGAGCCGAATGTAAGTAGCTTAATGAGATTTAAGGTCCAGCGAAAACTCCTTTTTAAAACCACTGTATTTATGCAAACTGAACTGGTGGATATAAACGGAAACCGCAATTATGCACAGATGTACTTCAGAAGAGTCGATGAATCCGGAAAGCATAAACAAACTGGTTATTTATAGGACTGTAAAATAACGCAGTGGGCCACACAACCGAGTACCGAAAGACACATCTTTCAAAATTTAGACATTTTATAAACATCTGTAAAGTATAATGCACTAGATACCTCTGAAAGTTCTGAGAAAGGGGTTACAGGCGAAACGTTAACTTGTCTTTTCCCTTGTGCTAACGGATTTGCTGAGTATTTCCAGCATTTTCTGTTTTTATTTTAGATAATTACACAGTCACCACTTCAATACCCGACAAATCGAGTTGCAGTTTTATTTTGGTGCAGAAATACTACTTCAGGCTTCAAATGGTTAAAAAAAATTGATAAAATTACAAGTAATCAAAAGAAATGGCACTACATTTTTGGTTCAAAAGTTTTGAGATAGATTGTTTAAAAGTAATGTCCAAAACGCAAAACAATCTAATCTTTTTTTTAAAAGAAAGCATCTTGGAACTACTCTGCAAAGCACGGTAAAGACAAACTCAAAACAGCTCCTGTCAGCTGCTGCTTTCTTTTGGGACTTATCTTATGCAACGCCTTAAAAAAAACTCCAAGGAGAGAAAAAACACACAAGAAAAAACCCCATAATTCTCCAACATTACCTGTGACACAAGTCTGCTTCACAAGCCACGGTTCAGAAACGAGACTCGCATGCCAGCGAGCGCTACGTCTTTCCCTACTCAGCTGCTGCCGTTCCCCGCAAGCTGTGTTTGCTGTTAAAATAAAGCCTACTGTTGATTCTCTCTCTCTCTGTCAACCTTACTCAGAGGACTGGAGCTGCGCGATCACCTACAGACACACTCCCAGGCACAGCTGGGACACAGACTGGAAGCGTTCGCTGTAAGGCGGTCCGGGCTCCGGCCGCACAAATAAGACTGACAGCGGCGCTTGTGCTCTGCTCATTGGCCGATCTCAGCCCCGCACCCTCGCTGGGCCCGCCCGCCCGCGCGTTCCCACTGACGCTCGCTCCCCTTTGCGTAATGAGGTGCCCCCGGCGCTGCTCCACCTCACACTCACTCACTCATCCGCTTCGTTTCTTGGGGTTGCGCCAAGTGACTTCCTGCAATGCACGTAACTCCGATTTTGTGAGTGAAGGTGCCTGGGAAGTTCCTGGTCGAAGGGCGGACTCGGATGGTAATTCCTGGTTGTGGTGGTTTGTTTCAATCTGCAGCGCAGGATTCCCAATCCGCGGGAGGCAGACTCAAGTCCGAACTCTGCGGGTAAACGCGCTTTCTGATTAGTTTCATCTGCTTACAGCGAAGAGCGCAATCGTTTTACACAGTTATCAGTTATACCACTCGTGAATTTTTGTGATGTAACTTTATTTTTAAGGAGGCTGTAGGGATGATATTTTTCATATTTTCGGACTGTTTTCTCATTGTTCTTGATTTCCCAAAGGAGACTGGAGGACAGCTGCACGGGTGTTAGTCACCCTCCTGTACCTCACTCATGATCATTATTCATACATGAGCCTAGATTTACGATGGCTGGATATTCGACCATGCGATGCATCACAGTTCAGGTCCTCTGCTGTCTGCTCACACGAACATTCCCAGTAAGAGGTCGACGAATAGTGATCAGAAACAGGACCCTGGCTGATTGTTAACCTCCTGAGACCAGGTATGCAGAGGGCAATCATGAAATCCAGACCAGAAACTGAAGCTGGGACCCTCCTGCTATGTCGGGCTCAACACCACATAAAATGCTGCATTTACTCATTAAACTGTCAATGTCTGCAATTTCTCGCCAATGCAAAACTGTTTCGGGTGCACATTGAGGCAAACGTGGGAGCATAGCATCACTCTGGAGTCAAGCCTTGATTTGACTCCAGACTCTGCTTGCAAATCATCTCATACCATTTGGACTTGGCACAGTGTAAAGTATAACTCCTAAGAGATCTGAAGCCAGTTTTATAAAGTGCTTAAGCAGTCTGTTTAAGCCCTAGGCACTTTATAAACTTGCGGCAGAATCTTTTTAATGTTATTAGAAACAGATGCTTCCACCCATTTATCCCAGCATTAACACAACAGTTTCCAGGGGCTGGGTGGTTTGCACATGCATGTAAGGTGAATATGTAGAGCTCTTTCCTGGTGGACAGTCTAATTTGCAGCCAGGTGCCGCTCTTGGTGTAATTCAGATGTTTCTGGCTGTGCTTTACATGCTACAGCTACAGGTCATAGACCAGTAGAGCAGTATAACTGAAGCCAACGATGCCCATAATGTTATTAACTGTGAATGCGAGTGCACACTTTAAAAGTAACATTGGGGATTGATCACTATGCAGCAATCTCATCGAGGGGTTTAGAGGTGTCATAAGCTGCTTTTATATTGTGCTTCGTGCCATGCTGTGGTCACCAGCTCCCACACAGTGGTCTTGTGCAGTCAGCAGAAACATTAAGTCAACTTGTTAGAGTGTCAAGATACTGGCAAGTAAGTCCCAGTTAAAAATGGGTTGCTGCTGCTCTGTGAGATCTGCACATCAAAAGCCAGCAGCACTAGCAGGATGCTGGAGCAATATATAAGCAGCTAGAAACCACAGAGTGGTGCTCACATCATTTATACCATTAGGATGAGGTGGTCTAGTGATTATGGTACGAGACTCACAAACCAGTGATTGTGAATTCCAATCCCACCATTGTAAATTGTGAAATTGAATTCAATAAATCTGACAATTTGTGGGTTAGTGCCAGAAAGTGAGAATTAAAGCTGCTGGATTGTCATAAAAAATCAAACTGTTTCACTAATGTCCTTCAGGGAAGGGAAACTGCCACGTTTACCTGGTCTGGCTGTGATTCAAGTCCCACACTCAGGGCAACTAGGAATGTGGAACAAACACTGCCTACATTACAAGATTAAATACAAAAAATATAACCATCCTGAGATGAGTTTGCAGCCCTGAAATCACTTCAGGATATCCATTTATAAATATCAATGTGAGAGATGTCAGTACTATTTTCTATTTTGGGCACCTTCATCAAGTATGTACTTGGCGTAATGGGTCAGTATAATATCTTTTCACCACTGGAACCTGAGTTTGAATACAACCCAAACTAGTAAGATGATAGCCTCCTTTCTCTACTGGTTGTAACTGAAGCCATATATAACTGGGATAAGTTTTTGACAGTCTTAACTTGATTTCTAATAGGTGTAGACTCATGCTTAAACACTGCCCACCTTTTGCCACAAATTGGCTCTATTAACAGTGCTGTCTGCTCAAAATCAAAAGGATGGCCAGCGTGGGAAATGGAAAGATTCACACTGGTGCAGTAGGAGCTGCTGCTCTGAGACTTGTGTTGAGACAGATTTGGGGAAGATTTCCATTATGGTCTATGTGTAATGAAAGCGCAAATCCTTTTATCAAAATAATTTCGTTTTATTAAATGGCACACAATGAAAATCTTTCCCAATTATTAGTATACAGAGCTTCACCTTGTATCTGGCCTGTGCTATAGCTGACTTTGGACTGGACAGATTAAGAGACAGAAGTTGAAGGGTGCTCCATTCTCCCAGTACTGAAGACTGACCTTGAGGAGCATAGTGCCATCAAAAATCTAGCAGTGAGTGACGATGAAATAAATTCTTGTAGTCCCAGATTTAATCATTTAGCATGGATGTCACCACACATCTACTGAATGGAGCATCACAGCAGTTAATGTTAGCAATTAAAGCTGCCTCTGGATGGGGGAGGGAGAAAGGTTCCAGCAGCAACTTGTCAGATTTAGTTTTTATAGTTAAAATGTAACATTGCAGAGCAGAGGGAGCTTTACTCCACATCTGGCAATGACTTGGAGCTTGATATTGCCATAGTCAAAATATGTGCTATCCCACAGCACTAATATCCTTTTATTTGTTCCTGGGATGTGGGCATCGCAGGTAAGGCCAGCATTTATTGCCCAACCCTAATTGCCCTTGAGAAGGTGGCGGTAAGCTGCCTTCTTGAACCGCTGCAATCTGTGTGGTGAAGGTACTCCCACAGTGCTGTTAGGAAGGGAGTTCCAGGATTTTGACCCAGTGACGATAAAGGAACAGCAATATATTTCCAAGTCAGGATGGTAAAGGGGAACTTGGAGGTGATGATATTCCCAATTGTCTGCTGCACTTGTCCTAGCTGGTAGAGGTTGCAGGTTTGAGAGGTGTTGTCGAAGAAGTCTTGGCGAGTTGTTGCTGTGCATCTTGCAGTTGGTACAAACTGCAGCTACAGTACGCTGGTGGTGGAAGGAGTGAATATTTAAGGTGGAGTGCCAATCAAAAGGGATGCTTTGTCCTGGATGGTGTCGAGCTTCTTGAGTGTTGGAGCTGCACTCATTCAGGCAAGTGGAGAGTATTCCATCACACTCCTGACTTGTGCCATTTAGATGGTGAAAAGACTTTGGGGAGTCAGGAGGTGAAACACTCGCTGCAGAATGCCCAGCCTCTGACCTGCTTTTGTAGCTACAGTATTTATGTGACTGGTCCAGTTAAGTTTCTGGTCAATAGTGACCCTCCAGATATTGATGTTGGGGGATTCGGCGATGGTAATGCCGTTGAATGTCAAGGGGTGGTGGTTAGACGCTCTCTTGTTGGAGATAGTCATTGTCTGGCACTTGTGTGGCGCGAATGCTACTGCCACTTATCAGCTCAAGCCGGAATGTCGTCCAGGTCTTGCTGCATGCGGCACAGACTGCTTTGTTATCTGATGAGTTGCAAATAGAAATGAACACTGTGCAGTGATCAGCGAACATCCCCACTTCTGACCTTATGATGGAGGGAAGGTCATTGATGAAGCAGCTGAAGATGGTTGGGCTTAGGACACTGTGCTGAGATGGTTGGCCTTCAACAACCACAACCATCTTCTTTTGTGCTAGGTATGACTCCAGCCAGTGGAGCATTTTCCCTATGATTCCCATTGACTTCAATTTTACTAGAGCTCCTTGATGCCACACTCAGTCAAGGGCACTCACTCTCACCTCACCTCTGGAATTCAACTCTTTTATCTTTGTTCTGACCAAGTGGTCCTGGTGGAGGTCTGGAACCGAGTGGTCCTGGCAGAACCCAAACTGAGCATTGGTGAGCAGGTTATTGGTGAGTAAGTGGTCCTTGAAGGCACTGTTCATGACACCTTCCATCACTTTGCTGATGATTGAGAGTAGACTGATGGGGCGGTAATTGGCCAGATTGGATTTGTCCTGCTTTTTGTGGACAGGACATACCTGGGCAGCTTTCCACATTGTTGGGTAGTATCCAGTGTTGTAGCTGTACTGGAACAGCTTGGCTAGAGGGGCGGCTAGTTCTGGAGCACAAGTCTTCAGCATGACAGCCGGGATGTTGTCGGGCCCCATAGCCTTTGCTGTATCCAGTGTGCGCAGCTGTTTCTTGATATCACGTGGAGTGAATTGAATTGGCTGAAGACTGGCTTCTGTGATGGTGGGGACCTCAGGAGGAGGCCGATATGGATCATCCAGTCGGCACTTCTGGCTGAGATGATTGCAAACGCATCAGCCTTGTCTTTTGCACTCACGTGCTAGGGTTCCGCCATCATTGAGAATGGGGATATTCATGGAGCCTCTTCCTCCTGTTAGTTGTTTAATGGATCACCACCATTCATGACTGGATGTGGCAGGACTGCAGAGCTTTGATCTGATCCGTTGGTTGTGGGATCGCTAAGCTCTGTCTATAGCATGCTGCTTCTGCTGTTTAGCATGCATGTAGTCCTGTGTTGCAGCTTCCCCAGGTTGGCCCATAATTATTAGGTATGCCTGGTGCTGCACCTGGCATGCTTTTCTGCACTCCTCATTGAACCAGGATTGGCCCCCTGGCTTGATGGTAATGGTGGAGTGAGGGATATGCTAGGCCATGAGGTTACAGATTGTGGTGGAATAAAATTCTGCTGCTGCTGATGGCCCACAGTGCCTCATGGATGCCCAGTTTTGAGCTGCTAGATCTGTTCTGAATCTATTCCATTTAGCACGATGGTAGTGCCACATAATATGATGGAGGGTGTCCTCAAGACTTCGTCTCCACAAGGATTGTGATCTCCGCTACCAATACTGCCATGGACAGATGATTCTGTGACAGGTAGTTTGGTGAGGACGAGGTCAAGTAGATTTTTCCCTCGCATTGGTTCTCTCACTACCTGCCATAGGCCCAGTCTGGCAGCTATGTCCTTCAGGACTCGGCCAGCTCAGTCAGTAGTGGTGCTACCGAGCCACTCTTGGTGATGAACATTGAAGTCCCTCACCCAGAATACATTCTGTGCCCTTGCTGCCCTCAGTACTTCTTCCAAGTGGTGTTCAACATGGAGGAGTGCTGATTCATCAGCTGAGGAAGGGCAGTAGTTGGCAATCAGCAGGAGCTTTCCTTGCCCATGCTTGACCTGATGCCATGAGACCTCTTGGGGTCCGGAGTCAATGTTGAGGACTCCCAGGGCCACTCCCTCATGACTGTATACCACTGTGCCACCATCCCTGGTGGGTCTGTCCTTCTGGTGTGACAGGACATACCCAGGGATGGTGATGGAGGAGTCTGGGACATTGGCTGAGAGGTATGTTTCTGTGAGTATGATGAGCTTGTGGGACAGATCTTCCAATTTTTGCACAATTCCCCAGATGTTAGTGAGGAGTACTTTGCACAGCTGACTGGGCTGGGTGTGATGTCATGTCCGAAGCCAGTGCCTAGATCGATGCCGTGTGTTCCGTCCGATTTTATTCTTATTATTGTTTCTTATATTGGTTTATTACAACTGAGTGGCTTGCTAGGCCATTTCAGAGGGCAGTTAAGAGTCAACCAATTTGCTGTGGACCTGGAGTCACATATAGGCCAGACCAGGTAAGGACGGCAGATTTCCTTCCCTAAAGCACATTAGTGAACCAGATGGGTTTTTACGACAATCCAGTAGTTTCATGGTCACCATTACTGATACTAGCTTTTTTACCAGATTTATTTAATTAACTGAATTTAAATTCCCCAGCTGCTGTGGTGGGATTTGAACTGACGTCCCCAGATTATTAGTCCAGGCCTCTGGATTACTCATCCAGTAACCTAACCACTATGCTGCCGTTCCCGATATCCTTGACCTTAATGAGCACAAAAATCACAGTGAAATACTAAAAGTAATAATATAGAATCAAAACACGAGTTGGAGAGGTGACAATGAGTATAATTTCTCCTCATGGTTAAGATGGCAGTAAGCTTTTAGCTTGGCTTTTTTGCTTTATGGTGCTGTTGGCAAGGTTCATGCCTTGTACTCACTCCCACCTCCTGCTCTTAGATAATAAACACTAGGGCCAGGATTTTCATTGGGCCGTGGAGGCGTGTGGGGGGTTAAAATTCCGAAAACTGGTGGTCGGGACCCCCCCATGCCTGGTTCCCGACTCCGAGCAACTTTAACTCAGCCGTGTCTAATGGTCCCGACTCCGTCCTGCCTCCAACAGGTGGGATAGGTCATTAAGGCCCTTAACAAGCACTAAATAGCCTCTATAATCCTATTTTGAAAGGCCCTTGCGAATTTAACCCTTTTCCCACGTGAAACACACCTGGTGGGAAACACGATGGTGAAACCTGGTGGGAGCACTATTGGATTGCTGACTATCAGCTGCAGGTCAACCATTAAAGAGGAGATTTGATCGGCCATCATTTGCAGGTGGCAGGACTTTGTTGTCTCAGGTCTGTGGGAACTTTTAGAAGGCATAACCATAGCTGTGGAAGTTTGAAGCCTGACACCCATCTCCAGTGTGACCTCCTGGGAAACCCCTCTCGCCACCCTCACTGAGCGCTTCCTCAACTGAGGCATATACCAGAAGCATGGGAGCAATTTATTTCCTTCCCTTCTGGGCATTAGATGAGCTCGAGCACCAGCCGCGGCACCAGCAGAACCAGGAACAGCAGCAGCAGCAACAGGAGCGCCAGGCTGCTGCTCACCCACCTGAAGCTGCACAGGCCAGAAGGGGCCAATGCTTGGAAGCCCATCGGTGCAGGAGATACCCCCTAAACAGGGTCTACAGACACAGGGTCAGCTACCTCAACATGTCTGAGCAGCAGTGCCAAAGGTGGCTCCGACTTTCGCGAGAGGTATCACACAGAATCACAGAAACCCCACAGTGCAGATAGAGGCCATTTCGGCCCATCGAGCCTGCACCGACACATATCCCACCCGATCCCCGTAACCCCTACACCAATCCCACCCTATCCCCATAACCCCACGTATTTAATCCCCCTAACACTAAGGGTCAATTTATCATAGCCAATCAACCTAACCCGCACATCTTTGGACTGTGGGAGGAAACCGGAGCACCCGGAGGAAACCCACGCAAACACGGGGAGAATGTGCAAACTCCACACAGACAGTCACCCGAGGCCAGATTCGAACCCGGGTCCCTGGCGCTGTGAGGCAACAGTGCTAACCACTATGCCACCGTGCTGTAGTGAGTGACATCTGCGCAGTGCTGCAACAAAGTGAGAATGAAGGAGTGAGTGTAGAGATTCCATAGCATCGATACTTAGAAGGAGACAAAGATGGAGTGAGGTGGCAAGAACAAGGGCCCTCCCTGTGTGTTGTCAGTTGTTTGCATAGCATCAGAGTGATGGGGAGTGTGAGGGCTGCATAGTCGAATAGTTATGTGAATGTGACCATAGAGAGAAAGGGAATGGGTAAGGGTGCATGGATGTCAGTGCCAAGTGGGTTGTGGAGGAAGAGATTGCTGAAGCTGAGTGCTGATGAGGAAAGGCAATGGCGATCAGATTGAAGGTGATGGGAAAATCATACTCACTTTTTAGTGCGGAGAAGGTCATGAAATCTCTTGCGGCACTGAATCCAAGTTCTGCGGGTGACTCCCAAGGAGTTGAACTCCTCAGCCACCTGCGTCCACACTGTCTTGGTCTGCTTGGGAGGCCTCTTCCTCCCTGTAGAAGGGAAGAGCACCTCCCTGTTGGCTGCAGCCCCATCTACTAAAGCCTGCAAGGCCACCTCGTCAAAACGAGGAGCTGATCTGGGTCTCCCACTGCTCATGGTGCCTCCAGGTCCCTCTCACTCCACAGTCAAAAAGCTTGGCAGTCTGCAGAAGAAGCAAGGCTTGCTGTAGACCTTAAATGCAGCAGCAATGATGATGTCATCGGAGACAACTTTCAGTCAGGAGAAACTCATTTGCCAAGGGTTCCCACACATTGGAAATCAATTGGACAATTAAGTTAAAATTGCATCAATCTCCCACATCCATTTAGATTCGTGTGGATAACACGAAATGCAGATTACACGACACCAACCCGCACCTGAATGAAAATCCAGCCCTAGCTGTTATTTCCCAGTAGTGATCTGTACTTTATTATTCACTAAATCTACAGTGACAGCATCACAATGATTAATCCTTTAGTTATGGCATCATCAGCTACAGAATCTGGTCTACAAGTTGACGTCTAGCATAAAATTCATTCGGGGATAAAAAAATAGAATAAAAATGTTGCTCAAACTGCACAGCATATATTACAAGTAGTAATCAGTGCATAGGGGTGATTTCAGTGCTGTAAATTCAGTCATCAGTCCCCTCCCAGAATGAGTGTACAGCAACAACTAGCATGCAATCCACACAACGCCTCCACCTGCAATATAAAACAGATGGTGGAGTGCCATGGAGCACCACAAAGTGAGAGGCTGCAAACAGGAGTTCATGTCTGTGATTCTTCACATGAGGAGTTCTCAGTTTCTGCTGCATCATCAGGGAAGGCACTGAGCAGCTAGGAAGGGGAACTGGGTGGCAAAGCAGCAGGGGCCATTCTTGCCTACCCACTGGCAAGCCAGCATGAGCTTTGGTCTGGGGACAGATCTCCTGCTCATCCTCTTGGCAAGAAAATGTTTCCTCTCAGGGAAACCTGTAAGGAGAGAAAATATGAAAGAACTGTAAAAGAAACACACATTGCTGCAGTAGGTTTCTTTTACAAACCACAAAGCAACTAAGGATGGAGTGTTATAAACAGAACATGCTTTGGGGGTCAGTAGAGTATGAAATTTACATCTAGTCGTAAGCCAAGTTATAATTACCTCTGAGTTTACTTGTGAGTTTTCACGCCAGTGCTGACTCATTGAAATACATTTTCATACTCTACTATCTTTCACAGTGTTTCAGGACTTTGGACATACAGTTCATGTTTATATGTTTACAAAGACAGATTGCGGACCTGGAATCACCACAGTGCTTGGCGTATAAGCTGCAATCCAAAAAGCATATTTAAAATTGAAACTTCTTAAAGTACCAAATATAGATATAATACATTGTGGCAATGCTCTATGGAAATCTGTCTGTGTGACATTATTATATCTACAGTCAAGAGGCTCACCGGAACTTACTTGGCACTTGAAATTATGCAGTGTGATGATTAGCTTACGTATTAAATTACATATAACTTATATATTAACTTACATATTAAACTTTGCTTACGTATTAAATTTCTCTTTGCTGTTTTAATGAAACTGTTAATCCATATATTTGAAATGAATGAACAGCTTTGTTAAATAGGAGACAGAGGAATTGAATGCAAGCACATTATGCTGTAACTTCAAGGTCTTGTAGAATAAGACTTCCCTACTCTGTATTCTGCTATTTTCCACAAGGAAAATTGTAGTACATAAATCACTTTTAGTTGATCAACAAAAATTCTGTTTCTATATGATTGCTTGTTGTAAATTCATACTGCTTTGGAGAACATCTTAGGATATTACTGAGTTTGTATGCAACAAACTATAGGTATACCTTGGAGCAAAGAAAACAGCTGGAACAGATCAATTACTATCCAATTTAAGGAATATATCATAGTCTGGAGGACACTTGGATCTGGGCTAAATTCATTTTTTTCTCATAAATATAAGTGGGAAAGCAAAACAAATAAATGCAGTGGTGAAAGCCCCCCAACTGCTCTTTAAGTGCAATATATGTATATTTTAGCCTGATCTTACAGATATTATTGCAAATATGGTTACGTTAGATTTTGTAGTTTATTAATAGTACATCTAAACCCTTGGATACAGGTCCAACCAGACTCTTGGGAGGTTTAGCACTCATTTTAAACAAAGTTGACCCAGCCTTTAAAGATAATGGGCTGAAATTCGTCTTCCCAAGTCAATGGAATAGAAAATTGGGCATGGTGTTAAGCGGGTTGCCAACTCGCTATGAGCCTGTTTCGTGTTACCGACGAAGACCAATTTTACCCCTAATGGATTTACAATTTAAAAAGCCTGAACGGCCTTAAAATAGAAAAAAATAATTGGCTTTGCGGGGGTGGGGCAGGTCAATCTGTGGAGCGTGAATCAGTGAGAGTCACGGGCCAGCTGTATGATTAGTCAGAATCTTACACCAGCTGTATGCACTTTATTGCAGAGGTAGTGTAACACATTACCAGAATTGGGGCCCGATTTTATCGAAACCATGCTAAACCTTTGGCTTTGTTAAGTTTTGGGAAATGCTCACCACTTAGATGTTCAATCCTAAAAATGAAATTGATGCAATACACACCACTTCCCTATTGTTTTTTTAATTGCTTTATTAAAAATTAACTGATAATTCAGTTTTTAGCACTACATTCCCCAATACATTGTGCGATTCATGTTGCTTAATTTTTTGAAAATTTGTTTATGGGATCAGGGTGTCGCTGGCAATGCCAGCATTTATTGCCCATCCCTAGTTGCCCTTGAGAAGGTGGTGGTGAGCTGCCTTCTTGAACCGCTGCAGTCCCTGTTGTCATGGTACTCCCACAGTGCTGTTAGGTAGGGAGTTCCAGGATTTTGACCCAGCGACAATGAAGGATCAGCGATATACTTCTAAGTCAGGATGGTGTGTGACTTTGAGGTGAACTTGGAGGTGGTGGTGTTCCCATGCGCCTGCTGCCCTTGTCCTTCTAGGTGGAAGAGGTCGTGGGTTTGGGAGGTGCTGCCGAAGAAGCCTTGGCGAGTTGCTGCAGTGCATCTTGTAGATGGTACACACTGCAGCCATGGTATGATGGTGGTGGAGGGAGTGAATGTTTAAGGTGGTGGATGGGGTGCCAATCAAATGGGCTGCTTTGTCCTGGATGGTGTTGAGCTTCTTGAGTGTTGTTGGAGCTGCACTCATCCAGGCAAGTGGAGAATATTCCATCACACTCCTTACTTGTGCCTTGTAGATGGTGGAAAGGCTTTGGGGAGTCAGGAGGTGAGACACTCGCCACATAATACCTAGCCTCTGACCTGCTCTTGTTACCACAGTATTTATGTGGCTGGTCCAGTTAAGTTTCTGGTTAATGGTGACCCCCAGGATATTGATAGTGGGGGATTCGGCGATGATAATGCCAGTGAATGTCAAAGGGAGGTGATTAGACTCTCGCTTGTTGGAGATAGTCATTGCCTGGCACTTGTGTGGCGCAAATGTTACCTGCCACTCATCAGCCCAAGCCTGAACGTTGTCCAGGCCTTGTTGCATGCGGGCATGGAATGCTTCATTATCTGTGGAGTTGTGAATGGCGCTGAACACTGTGCAGTCATCAGTGAACATCCCCATTTCTGACCTTGTGTTAGAGGGAAGGTCATTGATGAAGCAGCTGAAGACGGTTGGGCATAGGAAGCTGCCCTGAGGAACTCCTGCAGCAATGTCCTGGGGCTGTGATGAATGACCTTCAACCACCACAACCATCTTCCTTTGTGCTAAGTATGACTCCAGCCAGTGGAGCATTTTCCCCCTGATTCCCACTGACTTCAGTTTTACTAGGGCTCCTTGATGCCAGACTCGGTCAAATGCTGCATTGATGTCAAGGGCAGTCACACTCCGCTCACCTCTGGAATTTAGCTCCTTTGTCCATGTTTGGACCAAGGCTGTAATGAGGTCGGGAGCCAAGTGGTCTTCGCGGAACCCAAACTGGGCATCAGTGAGCAGGTTATTGGTGAGTAAGTGCCGCTTGATAGCACTGTCGATGACACCTTCCATCACTTTGCTGATGATTGAGAGTAGACTGATGGGGCGGTAATTGGCCGGGTTGGATTTGTCCTGCTTTTTGTGGACAGAACATACCTGGGCAGTTTTCCGCATTGTCGAATAGATGCCAGTGTTGTAGCTGTACTGGAACAGCTTAGCTAGAGGTGCGGCTAGTTCTGGAGCACAAATCAGCCAGGATGATGTCGGGGCCCATAGCCTTTGCTGTATCCAGTGCGCTCAGCTGTTTCTTGATATCACGTGGAGTGAATTGAATTGGCTGAAGAATGGCTTCTGTGATGGTGGGGACCTCTGGAGTAGGCTGATATGGATCATCTAGTCGGCAGTTCTGGCTGAAGTTGGTTGTAAACGCTTCAGCCTTGTCTTTTGCACTCACGTGCTGGGCTCCACCATCATTGAGAATGGGGATATTCTTGAGACTCCTCCTCCCGTTAGTTGTTTAATGGTCCACCACCATTCACGACTGGCTGTGGCAGGACTGCAGAGCTTTGATCTGATCCGTTGATTGTGGGATCGCTTTGCCCTGTCTATAGCATGCTGCTTCCGCTTTTTAGCATGCATGTAGTCCTGTGTTGCAGCTTCCCCAGGTTGGCACCTCAATTTTAGGTACGCCTGGTGCTGCTCCTGGCATGCTCTTCTACACTCGTTGTTGAACCTTGGTTGGTCCCCTGGCTTGGTGGTAATGGTAGAGTGAGGTATATGCTAGGCCATGAGGTTACAGATTGTGATGGAATACAGTTCTGCTGCTGCTGATGGCCCTGAGCGCCTCATGGAGGCCCAATTTTGAGCTGCTAGATCTGTTCTGAATCTATCCCATTTAGCACGTTGGTAGTGCCACACAACACGATGGAGGGTGTCCTCAGTGTGAAGACGGGACTTAGGCCTAGAAATTCAGTATAGCCACTTTTGGGGCGCTACAGCATGGCGTTCGCTAACTTTTGCGCCCGGCGCAAGTTAGCGCCACCTTCGCCGATATTCAGTTGCATCGCCCCAAGAGGTTGCTGCTGCGCTAAAGCAGGCGATGCACGACTATCATTAGGCGCCAAGCCGGCGATCCGGGGCGCAAACACCGAAGGCGGGCGCAGCGCAGGTGCGGCGAGTTGCTCATTGAGGGCAGACAGTCAGGCGCCGGTCAGCACTTAAAGGGGGAGGGTGGAATTGCTTGGCTGCCACGCCCTGCACACTGCAGCCCTAAGGCAAGGCCTGAACACTGCTTCTGGAACAGCTCCATGCCCAGGAGAATGGAGAAGGCCAGGGAGAGAGCGCAGCGCTTCGGCAAGGGTGACCTGAGGCTGCTGGTTGGCGCAGTGGACCGCAGGCGTCATATCCTCTTCCCTGAGGGTGGCAAGAGGCTGCTGCCCGCCGAATATCGGAAAGCATGGAGGGATGTGGCAAACAGGATCATGTCCAACAGCGTGGTTGGCAGGACACCAACCCAGTGCCGGAAAAAATTCAACGACCTCACTCGGGTTGTCAGGGTGAGTACCCTTTCCAGTATCCTCCTCATCCCTGCATGTGCACCTCATTTTATGGCCAAACAGGTCGGAAAGCCCTAATGGCCAGCCCTCATCCAGCAGCTATGGGACTGTCATGAAAAGCACTTGCGCAATCAGGACTTTAGACACTGTCAGGGCTATTCGACCATGGGAGGCAGTGCGGGCAAGATCAGGGCTTGACACTGTCAGGGCTACTCGAACATGAGAGGCAGTGCGGGCAAGATCAGGGCTTGACACTGTACTTAGAGGCGGTCCTTTCTCTTGCAGGCCAAGCTGGCACATAACAGAAGACAGCAGCGACAGACCGGGGGAGGCCGTCCTGACCTGAAACAGCTGAGTGACCTCGAGCAGCGAGTGGAGCGGATCATGGCAGGCCGGCTGAGTGGCCCCGTCGCCACTGGAGATGCTGACCCGGTTCTGGGCACCAATGGTAAGGTCATCACCTTTTTGACCTCTCCCTTTCCACTTGCGCCTCACACCAGCATCCTTTGCCACTATCGAACCAATGCAGTGCACAGCAGCACTCATGCCTCCCTCGCTGCCGCCCTGTCCTCACTCTAAAGCAACTCTTGTGCCTCCCTGCTTTCAGATGGTGATTCGCCAGGTGAGGAGGCTGCCCGTCAAGCTAGCACTGTGTCCGAGTCAGACATAGAGGAGGAGGAAGAGGAAGCCAGCCCATCAGGGACACCCTCAGCCGAGGCAGCCCATGGCCATGATGGTGACATTTCTTCCCTGGAGGGGAGCAGGGGGGAAGGGTCGGAGGATAGTGAAGCTCCGGGGACCAGCGGGCTGCAGCAACGCGGGAGGGGTGGGGAAGCTCGGTGGCCTTCTCCCCGGAGGGTGAGTGCAGCCTCCAGTCCTGCTACGGTGAGCGCAGAGGAGGTGTGGCTCCTAGCGGAAATGGGTGCCCAGGCTGAGCGCAGGCACACTGAGCTCATGGCTGCAGTGGCAAGGATGCCTGACTCCATAGAGTCACTGGCAAGGAGTGTGCAGGAATTCGGGGCAGCACAGGCCAGGAGTCTGCAACAATTCAGTGCAGCACAGGCCAGGAGTCTGCAGGACATCGTGGCAGCACAGGCTAGGAGTCAGCAGGACTTCGCTGCTTCACAGGCGGCTTCTAGCCAAGTGCTCAGTCGTGCCGTGCATTCACTGGCTGCTGTCATGCAGACACAGACCAGGGCCACACGGGCACTAACTGCTGCCACACTCGCTGGATCGGCCAGGCATCGCCGGGGCACTCGCTGTGCCGCAGCAGCCCAGCAGTCTGTGCCTCAGCAGATTGCTGCGCATGCTGCAGTGCTGGCCCGTGTGCGTGTCAATGTATCAGCCGACCAGGGAGTGCCTGTGATCTGTCAGGTTGGCAGCATTCCTGCAGCCAACACTGTCACTCCTCCATTGCAGCTGCCACCAGCTGTTGGACAGACTGCTGCCACCCAAGCAGAGTTGGAGCAGTCAGCAGCCGGCCCCTCCAGGCCCAGAGCTGGTCCAGGCCAACCCCCAAGGGCATCTGCCGTCTCACCATCTGACCCTCAGCAGCCTTCCCCCAGCCTTGCTGCAGCCACTGGGGTCCCATTGAGGAGGAGCTGCAGGGCGGGTAGGGGCCAGTCACGGAAGCGAAACGGATCACCCTTGCAGGGGAAAAAGTAGAAGGTGTGGCCAAATGTTTTGTTTTACTTATAAAAGCCAAGACTGGTGTATTTGTTTCATATTTAAAGGCCGAGACTGGTGTATTTGTTTTACTTGTAAAGGCCGAGACTGGTGTATTTGTTTCATATTTAAAGGCCGAGACTACATTCATCTTCTGCCATTGGCACAAGCCATTCCCTGAGAGGGGGCCTAGAACCGACTTGCAATAAACCGCCGACGGGCGGCCCTTGCACTTTCTGCCTCCCTCCTGTGCTGGTCCTCCTCCTCCTCTGGTGGTCCTCCAATGTCTGCTGGCAGTGGCTGAGTCCTGCGGATAGCCAGGTGTGCAGCATGCAGCGCACGACAACGAAATGGGAGACTCGCTCAGGCGAGTACTGTAGGGCTCCTCCAGAACGATCCAGACAGCGGAACCGTTGCTTCAGCACGCCGATTGTTTGCTCAATGATGTTCCTGGTTGCTTGATGGCTGTCATTGTATCCCTCTTTAGCAGGGGTGCTGGGCGCACGGAGTGGGGTCATCAGCCAGGTGCACAAAGGATAGCCTTTGTCCCCGAGAAGCCATCCTCGTGGGTGAGGCTGGGCCTCGAACATGTCTGCCACAGAAGTCTGGCGCAGGATGAAGGCATCGTGGCTGCTGCCTGGAAAGCGGGCATTGACAGCTAGGATGAGCTGCCTGTGGTCACACACCAACTGCACGTTGAGCGAATGGTAGCCCTTCCGGTTGCGGTAATCCTCGGCATTCTCTAGAGGTGCCCGCAAAGCCACATGCGTGCAGTCAATGGCGCCCTGCACCATGGGGAAGCCCGCTAATGCTGCAAAGCCCATTGCACGCTGTTGCTGCTTGTCAACGGTCATGGGGAAGGAGATGAACTGACGCCTCCTTCTGAAAAGGGCATTGGTCACCTGGCGGATGCAGCAATGTACCGCAAACTGGGAGATGTTGGAAATGTCCCCAGTAGCGGATTGGAAGGAGCCGGTGGCATAGAAGTTGAGAGCCACCGTCACCTTCACTGCCACCGACAGAGACGTCCTGCTCCTCAGCTGTGGCTGCAGGTCTCCGCAAAGCAGGTGGCAGATCTCAGTGACCACCGCCCTTCTGAATCGCAGCCTCCGAACACACTGCTCCTCAGACATGTTCAGATATGAGAACTGTTGGCGGTATACCCTGGGTGGGTAAGGCCTCCTTTGCTGATGCCTGTTGCCCCTTCTCCATCTGGCCATGACTGGCACTCTCTCACGGTGTCTCTGAGCCCTTTGAATGCAATGGAGAAGCCCAACGTTTCCACCCATTGCAGCCCCCATTATATGTTTCCAATCAATGCTATGACTCTGAAGTTAAAGACAAGTGCAAAGCTGTGGCCTGAAGCCACAAGTACCTGTGCGAGTGTTGAGCCAAACCAGAAAGCTCTCTACCTTTGTCTCTCTCCAAAGATCCGTCTCTCACAAAGAAGGAGTGGTGCAAAATGGCTGCCATTTATACTGCAGGAGGAGTGCCCTTTAATTAGCGCCCCCCGTGTCCCGCAGCGACTGGGAACCGTTCCCCTCTACCAGTCGCTAGGGGCGCCAGGCACACAAAAGGCCGGTGCCACTGAATTTCCGGTTTGGGGTGCACAAAGGGCGTTGCACCATGAAATGACGCCAGGATCTGCGCGCGCAGCTGAGCGTGCGCAAAGGTTTTGCGCTGCCGCTAAATCTTAACTGAAGTTCGCGAGAGGCGCAGATCGCGCTGCGCTCGGGCGCTAGCCGCTTAGCACCCCACTTCTCCTCCTCCTAAGGCGCTAGCGGCTGGCGCAAACAACTGAATTTCTAGGCCTTAGTCTCCACAATGACTGTGCGGTGGTCACTGCTGCCAATGCTGTCATGGACAGATGCATCTGGGACAGGTAGATTGGTGAGGACGAGGTCAAGTAGGTTTTTCCCTCTTGTTGGTTCTCTCACCACCTGTCGCAGGCCCAGACTGGCAGCTATGTCCTTCAGGACTTGGCCAGCTCGGTCAATAGTGGTGCTACCGAGTCACTCTTGGTGATGGACATTGAAGTCCCCCACCCAGAGTACATTCCGTGCCCTTGCTACTCTCAGTGCTTCTTCCAAGTGGTGTTCAACATGGAGGAGTACTGATTCATCAGCTGAGGGAGGGCGGTAGGTGGTAATCAGCAGGAGGTTTCCTTGCCCATGCTTGACCTGAAGCCATGAGACTTCATGGGGTCCAGAGTCAATGTTGAGGGCTCCCAGGGCCACTCCTTCCTGACTGTATACCACTGTGCCACCACCCCTGGTGGGTCTGTCCTGGCAGTGGGACAGGACATACCCAGGGATGGTGATGGAGGAGTTCGGGACATTGGCTGAAAGGTATGATTCTGTGAGTATGACTATGTCAGTAAGTTGTTTGGCAAGTCTGTGGGACAGCTCTCCCAATTTTGGCACAAGTCCCCAGATCTTGATGAGGAGGACTTTGCAGGGTTGGATAACTCAAATTTTTGGTTCAAAGAAAAATGACTTGAAATTATCAGAAGTAGCTCACAAATATTGCAGGTACCATTATGTTGTGTAAAGTGTACAATGTAAAAAATAACATGAATTGTTTTATTATAAATTTATGATACAAGGGTAGATATTCCTTTTGGCGTGTAATTCAATTAGGAACAGCAACATGTGGGAGGTCCTGCTGCCTTTTCTTGCATGGTTGATCCCAAGCAACCACATCTCTGTAATGGTGATCAGATCATACCCATTTGTATCTATTTGTGCCGTCAACTCATCTTTCTTGTTACGAATGCTGCGTGCATTCAGATATAAAGCTTTTAACTTTGTCTTTTTACCATTTCTCCTTGTTTTGGCCCCATTTTCTGTTGCACTCTTATTATTTAAAAAGCAAATTATTATTTAAATGGAGAGAGATTACAAACTGCTAAGTTCAGAGGGAACTGGGGGTCCTTGTGCATGAAACACAAAATGTTAGCATGCAGGTACAGCAAGTAATCAAAAAGGCAAATGGAATGTTGGCCTTTATTGCAAGGGGATTGGCGTATAAAAGCAGGGAAGTCCTGCTGCAACTGTACAGGGTATTGGTGAGACCACACCTTGAGTACTGCGTACAGTTTTGGTCTCCTTATATAAGGAAGGATATACTTGCATTGGAGGCAGTTCAGAGACGATTCACTCGGTTGATACCTGAGATGAGGGGGTTGACTTATGAAGAAAGGTTGAGCAGGTTGGGCCTATACACATTGAAATTTAGAAGAATGAGAGGTGATCTTATTGAAACATATAAGATACTGAGGGGGCTCGACAAGGTAGATGCAGAGAGGATGTTTCCCCTCATGGGGAAATCTAGAACTCGGGGTCATAGTTTCAGAATAAAGGGTCGCCCTTTTAGAACAGAGATGAGGAGGAATTTCTTTTCTCAGGAGTCATTAAATACATTTCAGATCAGATTAGATTTAGATTAGATTTATTTGCCATATGTAACAAGTACAATGGAATGCTTGTTCCCCATAGGGACGCGTCAGCTATACATACAGCGTCACGTTGAGAGTCAATACAATGGCTTCCCGTGGCAGTGGGAGCACGATGTCCCTCAGCCGCTCCGTCCTCCTCTTCACCGCGGCCTCCTCCTCACTGTTGCCGGCTCCATGTGTGGTGGCCTGCTTCTCCCGCTCTGGCCACCATGCCCAGCTCCCCGCCTCCCATCCCAACTGCGAGTTACCCGAAATGGAGCTGCCGGCCGACGTGCTGCAGCGTGTCGTGAGTCTGCTGCTGCTGCTCGTTGCGCTGCGCTCCTCCGCCTGACTCGCCGAACACATCGTCGGGATGTGAATGCTCCAATTCAGCCCCGGGGCCGCCCTCCAGCAGCAGGTGCGGCGGCGGCTGGCTCTCGGCGTCACTGCAGGGGCTGAAATCGTCCTCTGACTCCTCGAAGGACGAGCAGAGTCCGGCCGCGGAGAGCGACGAGCCCGACAGCTTGCGGGGCAGAGGCGAGCCGCCGCAGCCGCTGTCCGAGCCGGGGGACTCCTCCTCGGCCTCGGCCTCCCGCACCAGCAGCAGCGACTCGTCCTGGGTGACAATCAGCCGCGGGATGGGCCGGCGGGGGTAGGCGGCCGGGGGCTGAGGCGTGGCCGGGCTCGGCATCTCCCTCAGGCCGGCCTCCGCGCTCTCCGGGCTTTTTGTCGACCTCCCGCTGGCCGCATCAGCAGGCCCGAGCGGCTTTTTGCAAGATAAGGGAGTGAAGGGTTATGGGGAGCGGGCAGGGAAGTAGCTTTGAGCCCAAGATCAGCCATGATCTTATTGAATGGCGGAACAAGCTCGAGGGGCCAAGTAGCCTATTCCTGCTCCTATTTCTTATGTAAGCAAATATCAACATTTTCACAAATTTCCAATCAGTGATCTCCAACAAGCAGTGTGTGGGATCACTTGGATCACTGACAGGAATTTTAAAGCACTGCATCAGCCATTTAATGGGCTGCAGCAGACATGTAAATGGCTGCATTCTCAACTGTCCACCAGCTGTAGAGGATTGAAGCTACGCTATTCCTGGAAAATGGAGGACTCTCGCCCAAAAAGCTCAGGTTCATGTGGCCTCGATTTTGATATTTATTCCTTTTTTTGTTTTACTAGGCCTGGAGTAACAGCTTGTCAGCACCCAGGACAAGCTAACACCTCACAGGACCCTACGTCGTTCTCACCAAATGTGACAAGCACTAGTATACCTATCTATTCTAACAAGGATGTTAATAGTGAGCTTGAAAAGATAGCACTTTCTTCAGTCGCTTTCTTCAACTGCAGTGCTCAGAGATATGGACCGTTCAAGAAGATCGCTATTTGTCTGCATGAGACAGTTGAGTTTGTCTAAATTTATTGCACGATCTGGCTCGGAGTGTGGAGGACGATACTAGCCACATCTTTCTGTCATACAAGAAAACTTCTCTGGAGTATGGTCTACTATGGAATGCATGGCAACACCAGGGCATCTGCAGTAGAGGCCCCAGTGCACGGGACCTAAGCACAGTGGGAATATGTTTTCTGAATGCTTAGATTGTTGCTTTAGAGGCCTTGGGCAGCACCCTACAATATGCTCTTTTGTCCGGCTTCAACATGCTGGGGGATCAGATTGAGAGAACCTTAATAGAAACATAGAAACATAGAAGATAGGAGCAGGAGTAGGCCATTCGGCCCCTCGAGCCTACTCCGCCATTCAATGCGATCATGGCTGATCATCCAAATTCAGTACCCGGTCCCTGCCTTCTCCCCATACCCCTTGATCTCTTTAGCCTTAAGAAATATATCCAACTCCTTCTTGAATATATTTAATGTATTGGCCTCTACTGCCTTCTGTGGTAGAGAACTCCACAGGTTCACCACTCTCTGGGTGAAGAAATTCCTCCTAATTTCTGTCCTAAATGGCTTATCCCTTATCCTTAGACTGTGACCCCTGATTCTGGACGCCCCGACCATTGGGAACATCCTTCCTGCATCTAGTCTGTCCAGTCCTGTCAGAATTTTATAAGTTTCAATGAGATCCCCTCTCATTCTTCTAAACTCCAGTAAGTACAAGCTCAATCAACCCAATCTCTCCTCATACGTCATTCCTGCCATCCCAGGTATCAGCCTGGTGAATCTTCGCTGAACTCCTTCCATGGCAAGAACATCCTTCCTCAGATAAGGCGACCAAAACTGCACACAATACTCAAGATGTGGTCTCACCAAGGCCCTGTACAACTGCAGCAAGACATCCTTGTTCCTGTACTCAAACCCTCTCACTACGAAGGCCAACATGCCATTTGCCTTCTTAACCGCCTGCTGCACCTGCATGCTTACCTTCAGCGACTGGTGCACAAGGACACCCAGGTCTCGTTGCACTTCCCCTTCTCCCAATCTATTGCCATTCAGATAATAATCTGCCTTCCTGTTTTTGCCACCAAAGTGGATAACCTCGCATTTATCCACATTATATTGCATCTGCCATGCTTTTGCCCAATCACCCAACCTGTCCAAATCACCCTGGAGTTTCTCGGCATCCTCCTCACAGCACACACGCCCACCCAGCTTTGTGTCATCTGCAAATTTGGAGATATTACATCTAGTTCCCTTGTCTAGATCATTAAAGCCCAAGGACCGATCCCTGCGGTACCCCACTAGTCACTACTTGCCACTCGGAAAAAGACCCGTTTATTCCAACTCTTTGCTTTCTGTCTGCCAACCAGTTCTCTATCCAAGTCAATACCTTGCCCCCAATCCCATGTGCCTTAACTTTACACGCTAATCTCTTATGCGGGACCTTATCAAAAGCCTTCTGAAATTCCAAATACACCACATCCACTGGTTCTCCCTTATCTATTTTACTAGTTACATCCTCAAAAAATTCCAGTAGGTTAGTCAAGCATGATTTACCTTTTGTAAATCCATGTTGACTTTGTCCGATCCTGTCACTGTTTTCCAAGTGCTCTGCTATTACATCTTTTATAATGGACTCTAGCATTTTCCCCACTACCGATGTCAGGCTTACCAGTCTGTAATTCCCCGTTTTCTCTCTACCACCTTTTTTGAATAGTGGGGTAACATTAGCTACCCTCCAATCCATGGGTACTGTTCCAGATTCCATCGAATGCTGGAAGATGATCAGCAAAGCATCAATTATTTCTAGGGCCACTTCCTTAAGCACTGTAGGATGTAGATTATCAGGCCCTGGGAGGGATTCACAGACCTCATTGTTACCCTGAGGTCTGCCCTGTTGCAGTTCAGTTGACATACTGACAGAGTGTCCAGCACCAAGGGCATTACTGGAAAAGGCACAGCTGTCTGAGTCAAACAATGCCACAACTAGCCCTCGTGCATAAGTGACAATAGACGTGCCTGATAGTGGGCATGACCAGCTAACCATAGCAGATGTGGCTGAACCAGTTGTAGGTTGACCTCAGGAACCAATGCAAAAAGGTACATGTCAACCTGAATCCTGAGAGGCCCCCCTGGAGCCAGATAGCACACTTATTTCTTGTATTTAGAAGGAGTTATGGCTAAAAGGACCAAAAAATCAAAAAGGAATATTTGGGGGATCTGGGCCCGAACCCTGGCCAGGTAGGCCCTACCAATGCTGGCCAGCCTCCTTTCACCTGGCATACCAGCCGCTTGGCAGATCCTTGGCTCGGGCTTGGATGCAGGGGACCATGTTAGGGTTAGGGTACGGAGGATCTGCCCCCAAATAAGGCCTCACGGAAATTAGCAGTGAAGGTTCGGACTCAGATTTGCTGGGTCCTGGCCTAATTCATGGGCCTTCTGCTGCCCCTATAGAGGGAGTGTATCGAAAGGCTGTAGATTCTTGGGGGCCGTACTAATAAATTTAATAAATGGAAAATTTCCTGGAAGCAACAGATCACAGAATCAGTCAACTGGTAGCTTCCTGGTTTATAAAGGTCAGTTACAAATTTATTGGGATATGTATTACGCTGTGAGTGTGACTAATACACTGGAGCAATTGCCTTTTGGAATGGATCCAGATGCAACACGTGTGCTGAACTGTATAATAATAATGAAAAACAGTAATCCATGAAGGCAATACTTGTAGAACTAGAAATGTAACTGGGACTTAGTGGGATCACAGCATGCATTTAATTTCTGTGCTCTACCCTTTCAGATTCAAGTGGAATTCAGGCACAAAGTAACCAAAGCAGTTTATTGACAGAAGCCCATGATTTAGCAATTGGATTCGTTGATATGCTACACCCAATATTAGTCGGCAGTTGTCACTTGTTACTCAGTGGAAAGTTGTACAACAGGATATTGGTCACACATTCTCAGAACTTGGGTTTGTCAGAGATTCATTCACTTTCATTTCCTTCCTGCTTACCGTACTGAGCCTTGAACGAAGATGGAGACCACAGTGTGGATTTTTGGCTGGTGCCTCTGATGGGGTAGAAGCGGGGTGGTGTGTCTTTAGTTCGGGTGTGACCACTAATGCGCTGACCACGGTTGTATTTCTGGGGTCAACCTAGTTGGCATTCTGTGGATGAGCTCGCAACGTAATACCGCACCTGTTTATGGCAGGAAATCATGCGCTGCGGCACGCCTTAAAGGGTCGTTGTTTTTTGACATAGAACTGAGAGCCCTAGTAAAACTGAAGTCAATGGGAATCGGGAGAAAAACTCTCCACTGGCTGGAGTCATACCTAGCACAAAGGAAGATGGTTGTAGTGTTTGGTGGTCAATCATCACAGCTCTAGGACATCGCTGCAGGAGTTCCTCAGGGCAGTATCCTAGGCCCAACCATCTTCAGTTGCTTCATCATTGACCTTCCCGCCATCATAAGGTCAAAAATGGGGATGTTCAGTGTTCAGTGCCATTCGTAACTCCACAGATAACGAAGCAGTCCATGCCCGCATGCAACATGACCTGGATGACGTTTAGACTTGGGCTGATAAGTGGCAGGTAACATTCGTACCACACAAGTGCCAGGCAATGACTATCTCCAACAAGAGAGCATCTAACCACTGCCCCTTGACATTCAACGGCATTACCATCGGCAAATCCCACACAATCAACATCCTGGGGGTCACCATTGACCAGAAACTTAACTGGACCAGCTACATAAATACTGTGGTAATAAGAGCAGGTCAGAGGCTAGGTATTCTGAGGTGAGTGTCTCACCTCCTGACTCCCCAAAGCCTTTCCATCATCTACAAGACACAAGTCAGGAGTGTGATGGAATACTCTCCACTTGCCTGGATGAGTGCAGCTCCAACAACACTCAAGAAGCTTGACACCATCCAGGAAAAAGCAACCCACTTCATTGGCACCCCATCCAATATCTTAAACATTCACTCAACCACCGGCGTACCGTGGCTGCGGTGTGTACCATCTACAAGATGCACTGCAGCAACTCGCCAAGGCTCCTTTGGCAGCACCTCCCAAACCTGTGACCTCTATCACCTAGAAGGACAAGGGCAGCAGGCACATGAGAACACCACCACCTCCAAGTTCCCTTCCAAGTCACACACCATCCTGACTTAGAAGTATATCGCCGTTCCGTCATCGTCACTGGGTCAAAATCCTGGAACTCTCTCCCGAACAGCACTGTGGAAGTACCTTCACCGCATGGACTGCAGCGGTTCAAGAAGGCGACTCACCACCACCTTCTCGAGAGCAATTAGGGATGGGCAATAAATGCTGGCCTTGCCAGCGACGCCCAGATCCCATGAACGGATAAAAAAAAAGCATGCAATAGTAAACAATTGAAATGTCTGTTCTAAGTTGTACTGGATACAGGGCTACCTGGGGCTGATTTTCCTCTGCATTGTGCCCCATGGTTTATTATTTCTGGGGTGTAATGCAGAGATGCAAAGATGGAGACTCCTTGCGGCTACTTTCCTTCCTGTTTGCACTTCATACACACCTCTGGATACACACTGGGTGGGATTCCTCCAGATCTGCTGGTCACTTGGCATGTCTAGATAGCAGGTTCTGGTTTGCACCTTTGTGTTTTAAATGTACATTAAAGAAACAAGCTGGTGGGAGAGGTTAGAAAATTAGGCAGTGAGGTCTTCCATCACGTTCCTGCCTGGGCTTCAATTTCCCAATCGCCCCCTCACCATGCCCCCACCCACTACATGTAATTTCTGGTGGATAGGTGAGACCTCCACTGTCTATGTTGACCCCAGGGATCACCAGGAGCCACGTGGTGGTAGTTCCTGGGATAGTGGCGATAAGCACCTGAAGTTACTCCTTGGAGGGAGAGAGTCTGCCAGTGGCCTCCTCTCCCTCCATTATAGGCCCCACAAAATGTTGTCCTTTTTCCTCGGAGCTCTTTTGCCCCCTTTAAATGTCCTCTGCTTCATCAGGTGTTGCAGCGCCTCAGTTTTCCTACATGTCAGCAGCAGGCTCCTGCTTGCTGATGGGGATCCTGCCGAAAATCTGTCCTGCATAGTAAATGAATTCTGACCCAGGTAAATGGATTAGGTTTATGGCAGGGTCAAAGTAGCGTGCAGAAGTTCTGCCCTGCTGCTACCCTGTCAACAAAGAGAGAATCCAGGCCAAGGTGTCCCATTAGGAGTCTCACTGTGCATGTGCTTCTTTGAGGAAGAGTGGGTAGGAAGAACAAGGTTTGGGTGCCAACTTGCACACAGCAAGATCTCACAAAGAGCTAATCTTTTACGGTGGTGTTGGTTGAGGGATAAATGTTGGCCAGGGCTCTGGGAGAATTCCTCTGCACTTTTTCGAATAGTACCATGGGAGCTTTTACATCCACCTGAACAGACAGACCCGACCCAAGCATCCCGCCCCCCCCTTCCCTGTTTGAAGACCCTCCTGAATCTCCTACCTGCAACTTACCTCAGTTCTGGTGAATATTCTTTTTATCATGCCTGGCGGCCTCCTGCTGCCTGATATTCCGCTTCGGCCCGCTGGCCAGCTGCAGCTTCTCGCTGGTTTCAGGCAGGCATGCAGGTGAGGTGTGGGAGTTAAAATTGCCTGGGCTAAAGTTTAATGCCTCATCTAAAAGATAGCCCTCTGACAATGCAACACTCTCTCAGTACTGCTGTTTACACTGTCTCTCCGGGGTTTCTGCCAATTGGCCGAAGTTATGGTGGGATATCGGAGACCCCAGTGGAATTTACTGCCGTAAATATTGCCACGCTAATACCACTCCGGAAGATTTCATGACCGTTTTCTTTACGGGTGTAATGGGGGCTTCACAGAGCAAAGGATCAGAGAGAAAATGAGAACACAATGTAAAATAGGGCAAGAATGCCCGGGAGACAATAGGCATTGGTAGGTAGGGTAGTGTCTGGCATGGAAAAAGGAGGAAAACAAATCAGGAAAGTGGCTAGGAAGTGGAAAATAAGAAAATGGAAAAGAACTGTAAATCTGGGGAAAAGGACTAAATCACAAAAGTAGAAGAAAATAGAGAATGGGGGAAGAGCACCATGTGTAACAAATGGTAAACCTATTCTTTCTAAATAGGTTTACGATTTTGCTACACATTGCGCACCAATGGAAGAGAAAAAAATGGGCGGAAGAGATGAAAGGAAGTCCTGAAACCACAGTGTAAACAGGAAAATTAAATAAAGAATGTGAACCACCCAAGTATTCCTAAAATAGCACAAAAACTAGGCAGAGACAAAAATTCAGTGAAGAGACTAAGAAAAGAACTTGAATTGATTTAGTATCTTATCACACCCTCAGGATGTTCTAAAAGCACTGCACCGCCAATTAATTACTGTCCAAGTGTGGTCACTGTTGTTAATAAGTGAACACTGCAAACAATTTGTGTACAGCAAGATCCCACAGACAACACATGAAATGAATGACTGGCTAATTTTATTTTGGTGGTGTTGGCTAAGGGAGGAATTTTCAAGAGGTAGAAATTAATTTTTTTGCGATATTAAAGTACAAATGCTTTGTTCCTCTGCCCGCTGTTTTAACAGCCCTGCTTAAAATAGTGAACAGAGGACTGGCATAGAAACACGTGAGGTGATTATACGCTAATCATGCAAACAATCGATTTCTAGGCTTAAAAGGTGAACGGATTGTAGATAGAACAAAGCAAGCAAAAGGATCAACCAGGAAGGCATAGTTTGATTACATTTGGGGGACTCAGCTGGCAGTGGATCGAAGGCCAGAGAATGAAGGAAAGACGTGGCATTGAAATCAACTGGCAGATAGGCAGAGAGTCCATGTCGGCGAAGAGCAGTCACAGCAGGCAGTACAATCTGGAGACTGCTTCATGAACAGATAAGCAGAGATTCATCAATCAATCACCGTGTACGATTCTGAACAGCACGGAATCTTGGCAAACCTGTGATTCTTGTCTTTCAGGTGTAATAGATATGATTAGTAGTATGCTCATAATTCAGATCTGATTTATTATGTTCCTGTAAAATTGTAGAATAATAGAGTATTGATTGCATGCAGGCAAAGCAAAATCTTTAAGCTGTACCGATACTGACTTCATATTTATCTAAGGTGCTGCCGTGTGCTGCGCAAGTACACACATTGTAAAGTTTTTATGAGCAGTATTTGAGACTTTAACCCTTTCACGCAAAAATATGATCCTGTTCATTTTACGTTAGTATGCAGAAATACATTCTTTTGTTTTCAATAATTACATTATGGGCGATTTTAACCCTGCTTGTCCAGCAGAAACCGGGCGGGCAGTTAAAATCGGACAAGAGACCTACCCGCCGACATCTTGCTTTCTTCTTGCTGTTTTCACTTTTAACTTGCTGTTCTAAGCAGGGGGCAGGGACACCCACCTGAAACCGATGAGGTCCTATTTAAATGTGCAGATTGGGCTTCGATTACGTCATCGGGGCCCTGTAGTGTATGTGCCTTTAAGTCAGAACTACTTTTACAGCTCCTGTATACTGTAGTACTGGCAGTGACCACACCGGTATATAAGCTTTGCGCATGCCTCTGTACCCCCAGTCTAGAGATTACCCTCCTCCAGTAAAGACCTGTTATTTGTTATGTACAGCATCCGTGTGATTATTTATCCATTGAACCACGGATCTAACAGTGGTGACGAGTGTCAATTCGAACCTACCTGCAACATAAAAGAAAAAAAAAATAGTCGAGGCCAGGAACACGGGCGTCGACCACGAGCAACCGCCCAGCAGTTAGGCAGATATCCAACTTCGCAGGGGAGGCTGTGGAGAGCCGGGCTTGGTTCCCCAGCCACAATGAGCAGTAAGAGACTGACGACAGGTCCAGCGCAGACCCTTCCCGAGCAGCGGCGGCTGGAGCCAACCGACGGCGGAGAGAGAGCCGAGCAGCGTTGACGGGGTAAGACAAAGGGTGAAGAGCGCAGGGCGCAGCTGGGGGTTGAACTCGGAGCAGCGTCGAGGAAAATAAAACAAACCGGAGAGAGAGAGGGTAAGAAACAGCCGGGTTCTAGACTGAGCGGCGTCGAAAAATATCAAAAGAAGAATGCGCAGAGCACAGCCAGGGATCACGGGCTGAACAGGGTCCGCGGGGCGAAGAAAGGGGAGATGCCATTGAGCCGCGGAGAAGCAGGGAGAGCGCAGGAGACGCTATTGAGCTGCGGAGAAGCAGGGAGAGCGAACCGCGGAGAAGAAGGAAGAGCGTGGGAGACGCCATTTTGAGAAGCCACAGCGGAGAAGGGCGAGCGCAGGAAGGAAGGAAAGCGCGGGAGACACCATTTTGTGCCAGCGGAGAAGAAGGGGAAGCACGGGAGGCACCATATGTGATAGTTAACGCACACCCAAGGATGCCGAAGAGTGGCAGTATCTCTGCGTTTGACAATGAAATCGAAGATTGGGCGACATATGTGGAACGTATTAAGGTGTACTGCAGGGTGAATGAAGTGCTAGATGCAAATAAAGCACTGATTCTGTTAAATTCCATGGGTGCAAAAACTTATGGGTTACTGCGAAATCTAATAACCCCAGAGAAGCCGGTGAACAAGAATTTTGAAAGCATAGTAGAAATCCTACAGGACCACTTAAACCCCACACCGCTGCTGATAGCAGAACAATTTAAGTTCCATAAAAGGAACCAACACAAAGACGAAAGCAATGCTGAGTACCTAACGGAACTGCGCAAGCTATCGAAAAACTGCCAGTTTGGAGCGGGACTAGCAGACACGTTAAGGGACAAGTTTCTGTGTGGGCTACAAAGTGAAGGAACCCAGAAACGGCTTCTAGCAGAAAAGGACCTTACGCTGGACAAAGCTTTCAGTATGGCAGTATCACACGAAGCAGCCGCAAGGGGCGCTGCAGAGATACAATGGGGACCGTAAGAATATGGCACCAATGAAATGTCCTATGGAACAGGGAAGTGCTATCACTGCGGCAGAACAACACATAACCAGAAAGATTGTTGGTTCAAGGACCAAGTGTGCAGACAGTGTGGGAAAGCAGGACACATAGCAAGAGTCTGCAGGTCTGGGAAGAAAACCAACAGTAAGAAATCTCCACAGGAGAAGTACAAAAAGGTACACCAGGTGATGGACAGTGGTTCAGACAAACAGAAAAGTGACACAGACTCCGGAAGCAAGGAGCTGGGTTGTCTGAAACTACATAATGTAACCGAAATGGAGGATCACCAGACTATCTGGGTTACACTCAAGATAGACGGAGTCCAAGTGGAAATGGAATTGGACACAGGGTCAGCTCTAACAGTCATAAATCAAAGAGACTACAAGCGGCTATTTTCACATATACCTATTAAAGCTACAGAGATTGCCTTGAAGACGTATACAGGGCAAAAAGTCTACCCCAAAGGAAAAGTAAGGGTGAAAGTGACATATAGAGGCCAGGAAATACCTAAAATGGATATATATGTATTGCCAAATGGAGGACCACCACTGCTAGGACGTGAATGGATCCGGAAGATACAATTAGATTGGCATTCCATACAGGCACTGAAGGTTGAGGCCAAAAAGGATGACGACGTCACACCTGGATGACTGTCAAAAATGCTAACTGACGCAAAAGAAGTGTTCCAGGAGGGACTAGGAACACTAAAAGGAATAACAGCAATGATTAAAATAGAGGAAAATGCAAGCCCAAAGTTTCTGAAGGCCAGACCAGTGCCTTATGCGATCAGACCAGCTGTTGAAGCAGAGCTGGAAGGGTTGGAACGTTCAGGAGTACTGTCCAAAGTGGACTGGAGCGAGTGGGCTACACCCATCATTCCTGTAATGAAGAGGTCATTGAGTAATACACCTGGGGAACCAAAGAAGGTCTGCATCTGTGGGGATTTTAAGGTGACAGTGAACCCAGTCCTTCACACGGTGCAATATCAGCTTCCACGAATTGAGGATATTTTCACCTCGCTATGTGGAGGTAAATGATTCACCAAAATTGATCTAGCCCAGGCGTACTTGCAAATGGAGGTAGAAGAAGCTTCGAAACATTACCTTACGATCAACACTCATAAAGGTCTCTATCAATACAACGGGCTGGTGTTTGGAGTAGCCTCGACTCCGGCTATCTGGCAAAGGGCGATGGATCAGGTCCTGCAAGGGATTCCAGGGACCCAGTGTTATTTGGACAACATCTTGGCCACGGGCGAAAATGACGGTGATCACTTCGCCAACTTGGAGAGGGTGCTCACCAGATTAAAGGAGTATGGGCTACGAGCTAATCGCCACAAGTGCGAGTTTTTCCAGAAACAGATCTCGTATTGTGGCCACGTCATCGATGAAGAGGGGTTACATAAGTCCCCTGACAAGATTGAGGCAGTAGTCAAGGCTCCAGCACCGGAAAATGTGTCACAACTGAGGTCGTTCCTCGGGCTGGTAAACTATTACCACAAGTTCTTACCAAATTTGTCGACGGTATTACGCCCGCTGAACATCCTACTGCAAACAGGGGTACCATGGAAGAGGGATGACGAACGTAGACGAGCTTTCCAGAAGTGTAAAGAATTGATCATCAAAAGAGGTGTTGGCCCATTTCAACCCAGCACTAGCAATTCGTTTGGCATGTGATGCATCACCCTACGGGATTGGAGCGGTGCTGTCGCACAAATTCCCAGACGGGTTGGAGAGGCCAGTAGCCTTTGCGTCTCAGTCACTAACCTCAGCCGAGCGCAACTACGCCCAGATTGACAGCGAGGCCCTCAGCCTAGTATGGGGAGTAAAAAAATTCAACCACTATCTGCATAGGCAGAAGTTCACCTTGCTGACTGACCACCAACCACTTGTCTCCATCTTTAATCCTAAGAAGGGCGTTCCAGTAATGACTGCACAGCGGTTACAAAGATGGTCCCTGTTTCTAGGGGCGAATCAATATGAAATAGAATATAAAGGCACGAAACAGCATGGGAATGCTGATGGGCTATCGCGCCTGCCACTGCCTACTGTGGAGGAAGCACCAGCAGTGGACCCTATCGAGATATTTTATTCGTCGATAATTGAACGATTGTCAGTAACAAACACGGATATCGAGAAGGAGACCCGCAATGATCCGACACTGTCATGGGTATATGAATTGACGGTGAGGGGATGGCCAACACATGGCGACTCACTGTTGCCAGCATTCTCATCCAGAAGAGAACAGCTGTCAGTATGCCAAGGGACAGTGATGTGTGGATCCAGAGTGGTGATTCCACCCAAGTTAAAGGAGAGAGTGCTAAATGAGCTACATGAAGATCATCTGGGGGGAGTGAAAATGAAAAGCCTTGCTAGGGCTTATGTGTGGTGGCCGGGAATCGATCAACAAATCTAAGACCTAACTAAGAGCTGCTTAGGATGCCAGAAGGTCCAAATGCACCACCACATGCCCCTCTGCACCCATGGGAGTGGCCCTCCTCTCCATGGCAATGGGTGCATATTGATTTCGCTGGTCCATTCATGGACTGAATGTTCTTAATAGCAGTGGATGCTCATTCAAAGTGGCCTGAGGTGATAAAGATGTCTTCAACCACTACAGAGAAAACGATTGCAGTCCTACGGACCATATTTGCTAGAAACGGTTTGCCAGAGCAGATTTGCTCTGATAATGGACCACAGTTTGTGTCCAACGAGTTCCAAAAATTCATGAAAAGGAATGGGGTAAGGCATTACACATCCGCCCCGTATCATCCAGCCACAAATGGATTGGCTGAGAGGTTCGTACAAACCTTTAAGAAGGCGATAAAGGCCATGTGCGACAATGAAATTCCACTACAGCATAAGATGGACAATTTCTTATTAGCCTACCGAAACGCAACACATGCAGTTACCAACCAGACCCTGGCCATGATGTTCTTTAACCAAAGGTTGAGATCTCGTCTGGACTTGCTCAGACCAAATGTGCGAAGAAATGTTGAGGACAAACAATTCCAGCACATCAATGAGAAGCCGACAAGGAGCTTCAATGTAGGGCAACCAGTCTTGGCCCGTGACTATCGAACAGAAAAGTGGCAACCCGGAACGATATGTACAAGGCAGGGGCCCTTAATGTACACAGTGGATGTCGGGGAGAACATTGTGAGACGCCACATCGATCAGATCTTGGCGTCACAGGAATGCGTCAACCCCATGTCTCGAGTACCTGGGGATGAACCCGACATACCGGTAGTATCTACTTCAGACCCAGTAGCAGTGGAACCCGATGAACTACCCGATGAAAAGGGGTCAGAATCGCCTTTGCACCAAGAACAAGAACCTCTGGAAAGGCGCTATCCCGAAAGGGTCAGGAAGCCGCCCCAAGACTGAATCTATAAATGGACTTTTGTTATTTAATGTACATGTAAAAATGTTAATTGTTATTTGAATATTAGGGGGTATTATTAATCTAAAAGGGGAGGAATTGTAGTGTCTGTGCCTTTAAGTCAGAACTACTTTTACAGCTCCTGTATACTGTAGTACCGGCAGTGACCACACTGGTATATAAGCTTTGCGCATGCCTCTGTACCCCCAGTCTAGAGATTACCCTCCTCCAGTAAAGACCTGTTATTTGTTAATGTACAGCATCCGTGTGATTATTTATCCATTGAACCACGGATCTAACAGGCCCGACTGTTATTTTAACCAGTGACCTGAGCAGGGTAGCCATTGTGGCTTTCCTGCCAGGTGAAGATAGCGGGAAGTGGAGCCGGGATCAGAAAAGACCCTAAAAGGTAAGTTTTCAGAACTTTAATAACATTTCCTTGTGGGGCCAAGAGGAGCAGGGCCCCATGAGGAAAGTTTAAGCCGCCCCTGCCCTGGGCTCCCCTCTTCCTATGATTTACCTCAGTGCTGTGTGACCTTCGGCAGCCTCCTGCTGCCCAACGTTCCGCTCCTGCCCGCTGACCAGCTGCTGCTTCTTCCTGCCGTTTTCAGGCAGGCAGCTGACCAGGGGCATGCAGACGAGGCCTGGGAGGTAAAATTGTCAGAGCCTCACGCTGCCGAGGTCAGGGATATTTTGTGCTCGCCTTGGCCCTACTCGCCTGATACCGCTCCAAGTTAAAATCAAGGCAAGTGCTTGGAATAATCATCTATTTTGCTGATTTGATCAGCTGCAGCGTGCTTCTTACATCATGGTCATGGCACAGATCAATACTTTAATACCCAATTTCAGAATTAGTCAAAAAATCCTAATGAATCTATTATAAAAATCAGTTGCCTAGAAACAGGAGTGCAACACTTGGCCACTAGAAGAGTGTGGTGTTTCAACATTATTTCTTGTTAAAACAATGGTGTATCAATGAAAAATGCAGCAGATTGAATGGTATAGTTGGTTATTGCACTGCCTTTCACCTTTGGGACCTAGATTTGAATCCAGGCCAAACTAATGAGGGCCAATTTTAGCCATCAACTTTGGGAAATTGTGACAATTTTAATTCATGTGGCTCTTACAGGTGAGGCTTCATGATGGCAGCATGATTTGAGAAAATAATTCCAATGGCTATCAGTTAATGTTTGTAATTATTCCCTTCACTTCCAACTTTGCAAAACTAGTTTGAAAAGGAATGCACACTAAATAAGTTTTTGTCTGCTTCACATGTGTTTTCAGTATGAGGTGGGGAAGAGCCAACGGTAATTGGGAAATACTTTAGAGTATTGTTTTACTTGGAAAATTCATTTCCTGTTTTCAGAAAAGAAGAACTATATAGTACAAACTGTTGTACCAGGAAAACATCTTTTTAATCATTTTAACATATTGGCCCAGTAATTCAGGTTGGGGGCTTCCTGCGGGTGTAAAGCCCCCGACCTGCACTTAACTTGCGTGCCGGCAGTTGAGCTGTAGGGCCCCGTGGAATTCCGATCTGGGGCCTGGCCCAGCTGCCGGCGCGTTGTGCTTGCGTGTCCCAGGGGTGCAGTTAGTTCGATGCGTCCCCTGGGATCACGTGAGCCATGGGCAGCCAATCGGAGGAGGGAAAAGCCCATTCATAAGTCTTGACAGGAAGACCTGGCAAGACTTATAAATGTTACGGCCCCAAAATAGCAGTAAACCTTCAAATAATTTTTTTTTTAAATCACACTTTTTAAATAAACTATAAATTACATTAAAATAGTTATTTAAACAATAATTTAAATTTTTGAAAAAATAATTTTATATTCTAACGGGGCTAAAAATAAACTTACCTTGCTTTAAAGTATTTAAAAATAATAAACCTGTGGAAAAAATGTTTTAATTTTAATTAATTGACCGCTTACCTTGTAAAAAGCAGGCCCTACGCCTGCTTTTTACATTTCTAAATCCTGCAGGCTTACGATCCCGGGAAAACCTGCAAAAAAAACCTAAGTTCAAAGCGCACGCGCAGCCTCTCCTGCGCGCGCGTTCGACCTCTGAACCCCTTCGTTCAGAGGATCGGAAGTGCCGGTTTCCCGCGCATGCGCAGTGCATGCAGAAAACTGGCACTTCCATTCGGCCTACGGGTGAGTACCCCGTGCGTACTCACCCGTGGAGACCCGAATTTCTGGGCCCCTAAGTTTGATGCGCACATGCAGCCTCCCCTGCGCGCATGTTCGACCTCTGAACCTCTTCGTTCAGAGGATCAGAAGTGCCGGTTTCCCGCGCATGCGCAGTGCATGCTGAAAACCGGCACTTCCATTCGGCCTACGGGTGAGTACCCTGTGCGTACTCACCCGTGGAGACCCGAATTTCTGGGCCCCTAAGTTTGATGCGCACATGCAGCCTCCCCTGCGCGCATGTTCGACCTCTGAACCTCTTCGTTCAGAGGATCAGAAGTGCCGGTTTCCCGCGCATGCGCAGTGCATGCTGAAAACCGGCACTTCCATTCGGCCTACGGGTGAGTACCCTGTGCGTACTCACCCGTGGAGACCCGAATTTCTGGGCCCCTAAGTTTGATGCGCACATGCAGCCTCCCCTGCGTGCACGTTCGACCTCTGAACCTCTTCGTTCAGAGGATCAGAAGTGCCGGTTTCCCGCGCATGCGCAGTGCATGCTGAAAACCGGCACTTCCATTCGGCCTACGGGTGAGTACCCTGTGCGTACTCACCCGTGGAGACCCGAATTTCAGGGCCAATAACAAATCAGAACATTCTGAACAACTGGAAAAGTGGGTAACGTAAAGTGATACTAGGAAAAAATCACCCCTGCGATCCCAACTGATTTCGGATGGAATCACAGGGGAGGATAATGGAAAATTCAGGCGGTGATTCCCACCACCGCCTCAACGCCCTGACAGGGATTTTCATACTTCTCACCACCAGGACCATCGCCTGCACCTACGCCCCACCCACCACCACCACATGGAAATGGCAGGTCTCAGATCTCCCTCCCATTCGCTCCACTTTCGGGGGCTTCCACATGGAAGCTAGTGATAAGACCCAAGAAGCCGCGATAAAGGCCCCCAGGTCCCCCACTTTTGGTCTTAGCCTTGGCCTTCCAGTGGTAGCTTGATACTATTTTCAGGGTGCTTTTGCCCCTTTAAAGTCCCTTGGCATCTCTTATGGTGCTGTGTTCCCACTGCCGCACTGTTGGGATTGTTCTCTTTGCACTGGTATGCTCACTTTTGGTGGCGCCTGCTGTTCATTGCAAATGACCTCCGACCTAGGGTTGGGGTGGATTTGGAGTGCCGGGCAGAATCCTCTCCACCAGAACTTAGCCCCAAAGAGGTAAATCCCGACTACAGTGTTCTGTTAAAGTCTAATATAGGTCATATTTAAAGCAAAATGTTTCTTTAAAAATACATGGGTTTGTAAAGTGGTTCGTATAATAACCTTTATGAATCTCCCATGAAGTTGTTCGTTGGTGAATAATCGAATAAGCTGGTTACTTTATCTGTGTACTCAATTTCATCTCAACTTTTTTGAAGTGCAGAATAGACAGCAAGATGGTAGGCAAAACGTACCAAGTTGGAGGTATGTACCTGTATGAGGAGTACAGAGAGGTGTTGTGGTTTTGTACCATTGATTAGTTTCTGGGTTTAGCAGGAAGGGGGAAGGGTTATGGGGTTTAACATCACTGAGTCACGATTTCTGCAGTTCGTTAGCACTAGGGAGGAACTTCTGTGGTTAAGAATGACTTGTGGGAGATCCTGGAAAATCTTGCTTTTTGTGTCCAGGACATACTCATACCAATTTTACACATAGTCAGATAAATGACAGTATTGTAGCTGTGATGGAACAGCTTGGCTAGAGGCACAGGTAATTCTGGAGCACAGGTCTTCAGCAATACAGCCGGGATGATGTCGGGGCCTGTAGTCTTTGTTCTGTCCAGTGTACTCAGCTGTTTATTGATGTCACGTGAAGTCAATTAAATCGGCTGAAGATTGTCATCTGTGATGGTGAGGACCTCAAGAGAAGGATCATCCACTCGGCACTTCTGGCTGAAGATGGTTGCAAATGTATCGGCTTCATCTTTTGCACTCACCTGCTGGGCTGCACCATCATTGAGAGAGGGGATATTTATGAAACTTGCTCCACCACTAGTGGGTTCTGTAGGGGGTATGTGATCCTGCCTGCCAGATTTTCATTTCACACTTTGTTCAGGTGATGTTTAACCCCCAGGCAATAAAGAGGAAAATCAACCCTACAGTGTTTTCAATGATTATTTTGTTGCTATTTTACTTCCTGGGAATATTCACAGTTTGCTGTAAATGTGTTAACCTGCCTTAATCTGATTCAATATTAATTGTATATCTGAATCGACATCAATATTGATTTAAACATTTAATTTTTACATAGGGTCAGTGCTGTCTGTGCTTATCTGACTCTTGGAGGGACAGGGAGACTAAAGATCCTTTGGTCAAGACAGTGATTCTTTATATATTTAGAATTTTGGATCAATGTCTCACTGTTTTATAATGAGTATTCCTTTATAGCTACTATCAAACTACAGAGGATTTTTGGAGAATTCTGAGCACTTCAATTTGTATTTGTCTTCATCCCAAAGTTTTTCCAGGAATTATTTATTCTTCATCTTTGGAACTTTGATTCTAATGTTTTTAATTCTCACCAACATGTCCACCCTTTCTTAACTGTTGTTGTGTTAGAAAATCTTGGTGTGAAAAGCAGAAAGAATAAACTTGCAGTTCCCCCTCAGAAGCAGCACTGACTTGCTTTATAATGAAGGTCAGCAAGAAGAATTTTAACAAGAAATCAGTGTTGCCTGAGCTCTGCCATTGCATGTAACATGTGATGTTCAGGCTCGCCTTGTTGGCATGCCTAAAGTTCTGTTCACAACCTATTAAATCCATTAAATGCCTCTGTGACAGCATTTGGCATTTGTGACTTTAGAATTCCACTTGTTGTTTTTCTCAGTCCTATTAATAGGCTCAGTTATCTTCCAGTTTCCACTTCCAATGAAGGGTGTCCATCTGAAATGTTAACCTGCCTTTTCTCTTTTGTGTATTTCCAAATTGTGTTTGCATTTAATTTCAGATTTCCAATATTTGCAGTTTGTTCTTTTAATTTGTAGTGTTTAGTTCATTGCACTTTCTCCAAGAATGCCAGCCTTGAAGTTCTGTTCCTTTGTTCATTTATGATTTCCATTTGACTTTTTCTCCTCTTTCTCCCCCCCACCCCATCATTGTGGCTTCCCTAAAACAAAAACTGAAAATGCTGGAAACATTCAACAAGTCACTCTGAATGTGGCGAGAAAAATAAGTTAACGCTTCAGGTATAGACCTTTGTTCAGAACCCTTCTTCTTTGCACTTTTGTTGGCAAAATATCTTTGCACAGTTATACTTCTCTTTGCAATGCCTGTCCTCAGCTCTGGCTCATTTCATGTGAATTCCAGTTGAATGTTCACTCTTCCTTTATTGGATCCACTTATGATCACAAGTATCCCCATGATAGTCAACACTTCTCTGATCACTAGTCTCAGTGTGTGATGCAATCTTTCTTCTCCACCATGTGCCATTGAATACATTTGCTCAACCACTCTGTCCAACAGCATTGACTCAATCTAGGTCCTTTTTGTTCTGGTTCTCCATTCCACATCAATTTTTGCTTCATCATTTTAACAAACATTTTTTTTTCATATCAGGTTAGCAAGGACGAGAAACTTAAGCAACATTGAAAGGTCTCTCTTCCCCTTCATTTACTTCTGACCCTATTTCCCTTTCTAGCTCCACTCCTGTTCAGATGCCTGTTTGCCAGATTTTCATCTTTTCATCGTCCTCCCAGCTTCCCCTTTCTAAATCTGAATGCTCTGCCCTCAGCAAGTGATTTAGCTTCATCCCCCGATGCTTCCACCTCAATAAATTCCAAAACTCAACGTGATGTTGAACTCTTCTTTCACCACCTTTGTCTCCATGCTTATTTTTGGCCAGGAGGATCCTTCTCATCAATTCAGTCCCTAAATCTTTCTTCCAAATCCTTTTCTTTGTTTGAACTGTGGTTTAACTAGTCTCATCCATCACTATCCTCGTCCACTTGGCTGAACATGTTTTTACCCATAGCAACTTTTCCGTCAACTCACTTCCTCCAGACAAAAGGATTGCTATGGTAACCAAAATGGGTTCCAGCAACGACTCTTTTTCTAGGATATGTGGAACACTTTTGTTCCAATCCTACTTAAGCCGCTTCCCTGACCACTTCCTTCATTACGCTGATGACTATGTTGCTGTTGTTTGTTGCTCTTTCTCCAATCTGGAGCATTTCATTCACTATTCTTCCATTCACCCAACTGATACCTTTATAGGTCTTTGACTCTTCCCTTCCTGGATTCTTTTCTCTCCAAAATAGGGGTTCTCACATAGGCTTTCAACAACAACAACAACGTACATTTATATAGGACCTTTAACATAGTAAAACATCCCAAGGTGCATCACAGGAGTGTTATCAGACCAGCTTTGTCTCCCGAGTGATATAAGGCGTTATTAGGACAGGTGACCAAAAGGAGTGTCTTAAAGGCGAAGAAACAGGTGGAGAGGTTTAGGGAGGGAATTCCTGAACTTCAGGCCTAGACAGCTGAAGTCGTCAATGGTGGGGTGAAGGAAATCGGGGATACACAAGAGGCCAGAATTGGAGAAACTTGGTGTTCTCAGAAGATTGTAGGGCTGGAGGCGGTTACAGAGATAGGGAGCGGCAAGGCCATAATACACAGAGAAGCCCACAGACTCTAATTGGATGATGTTTTTTTCCCTTCCTGCTTTCTGCAAAGATGCCATCCCTTTCTCTATCTCCATTGTAATTGCCTGTGATAACTCCACTCTCTACACCAAGACCCTCTTAGTATACTTTTTCCTCAGCTGGAGGTTTTCCTTCATCTGTTGATGACCGTGCCTTTAAATCTGGCTTCACTGTTTCCCATGCCCATATTCTCATCCCTCCCTTTTTTACAACATTAGAGTCCCTACTGTGCTCACATTCTATCTACTAACCAGGAAAATACAATCCAGTCCTTAGGGGTCCGAAATTCATCACAGACAAGAAGTGCCAAATAGTCCCTTGTCTGCTAAAAATATTTGTCTCTGTTTTCTTTGATAGTTACTGGGAATCTAGGACAAAGTTGCACTTGCTACTTTTTCATCTTTTCTGGCCACCTCATTTAGCATTTCAAAACTTCATATGCAATTCCTTTCTCCCTCACGTGCTTCCCCTTAAATGCATCTATGCTATTTGCCTCAACTACTCCTTGTGGTAGCAAGTTCCACTTTCTAGCCACTCTCTGGGTAAACAAGTTTCTCCTGAATTCCCCATTTGATTTATCAGTGACTATCTTATATTTATGGCCCCGAGTTGTAGTATTAATACGTAGGAACCATTCCAGGTCTGAAGCAGTTTACAAATCCAAACTACATAACAGTGACTACACTGCAGAAGTACTTCATTGGTTTCATTCAGTGAATTGCTTTGGGACATTCTAAGAACATGAAAGATTCTATGTAAATATAAGTTCTTTCTTTCAAAGTAATCTGTACTCAGTGAATTCTGATTTGAATTCAGAAATATCAAAACAGATCAGTTTAATCTTTTCAGTGGTTGCAGCAATAGATGTTACAACAAAAATAAACCTTCGGCTGAAAATTCAGTAGCCTTAGCGCCTCATTTGAGGCGCTAGAGGGCCTTGCGCCGGAGTTATGGCCAGTAGTGAAATTCCCTGGGGCCCTAAATCGGCGTTGCTCCGGTAGCGCTGCGCCGGCACCGATGATGTCATCGGTGTGCGCAGCGTCCCGGTTGCCGTGGTAACCCGCCCGAACTCCGAAATTGAGTTGCGGCCGCCTCGCCCGTGGCAGCCGCAACCAGCGTTTTGTCAGAGGTGCCTTACTGCAGTTAGCGCCGGCGCATTAAAGGCCCCGCGGCGGCCGGCCGCTTTCCCGCCGGCCGCCTGCCCGCAGCTCCCTCCCCGGACTTCTCTTCCCCCCGCCCCCCCCCCGGAACAGATGCAAGCCCGGCACTTGTCCGAGGTGCCGGGCTCATTTTTAAGCAGATTTGCGCGGGCCGCGGCCGGGTGCAGGCAGCTCCTCCTTAACGGAAGGAGGAGGCCTGCACTTCCCCAGCCTGCCGCACCGCATCGGGTGCCGCAGCGCCGGAATTGCGGCGCGAAATGGCAGTTAGCGCCCTTTTCCAGGCGCTAAGACCCTTCAGTAGCGCCGGTAGCCGTTTGGGCGCGGCGCCACTGAATTTTTGGCGCGCGCAGGGGACTTAGCGCCAGCACTAATTTCCAGCGCTAAAGCCCTGGCTAAGCCAAAACCCAATTTCTAGGCCCTTAAGTTTAAATTTGGACTTCTAAAAAATGTGTTAATCAGAATTCTGTTGACTTTGTTCACTCAAGCTCTGGGGAGTCCCCTGTTATTTTTGATCTTTTTGTGAGATCCATAAATTTATGCAAGGCTGTTTGTTGGCTCCTTTGGGATGTAACATAAAATAAATATTTCAAAAATACATAAAAGACATTGTGACGAGTGAGTTAGGAACAATAAACCAACAACTGGCCCAGATTGTGTAATCTAAGAGTAAATTATGATAGCAATGATGAATGGCTGTTTTTTCATAAATCATCACTTCTTGCTATGTATTCTGTTTACACGGGGGCCCAGAAATTCAGGTTGGGGGCTTCCTGCGGGTGCAAGCCCCCGGCCTACACTTACATATCGCGCTGACATTTTATGACTGGGCCTGCTTGGAATTCCGGTCTGTGGCCCGGTTCAGCTCCCGGCGCGCTCTGCGTGCGTGATCCAGTGGCGTACTTAGTGCGATGAGCCGGCTGGGATCACGTGAGCACTGGGCAACCAATGGGAGTTTACAAAAGTCCATTCATGAGTTAGACATAAGACCTGTCAAACTCATGAAAAGTACGGGCGCCCAAAACACTACTTAAACTTTAAATAAAAGTTAAAAAACATTCCAATAATTAAATTAACTGTTAATAACTTTAAAAAACTACTTTAAACAATTAATCACATTTCTGCCAAAAATTTTTTTTCAAGAGATCAGGTCCAAAAATTAACTTACCTTACTGTAAATTCTTTAAAAATAATAAACCTGTGGAAAAAAATTTCTAACTTTAATTATTAGACCACTTACCTTATAAAACTAAGTCCTTACGTCTGCTTTTTACATTCGTAAAAAGTGGAGGCCTTCACGCACAGACAAACCTGTAAAAGAAAAACGAAGTTCAACGCGTACGCGCTGCCTGAAACGTCGCACGGGAACCGCCTCTTAACCCCTTGGCTCAGAGGAGAGGAAATGCCGGTTTTCCGCGCATGCGCTGTGCATGCTGAAATCCGCCACTTCCAACAGGCCCACGCGTGAGTACCCCGTCCGTACTCACGCGTTGGGACCGGAATTACTGGGCCAATATGTGGCTGGTATTTTCTGTGCAGTAACTTATGGTTTTTGGTTACGAAATGTGGATCTGTTGCAAGGCTGTAGGATGACAAATATTGTAACATTATATGTATGGTGACTGTGTGAATGTTGAGCTGAATAAATATTCAGTGAGTCTGGAATGTGCAGAGCAATGTGTTACAGCAGAGCCAGAAGGTCTTGACTAGTTATTTTACCATTTTGATTAGTGCTAATGTCAATATGTTTTGTGAGATCGTCATTCTAATTGGGTCCATACAAGAAAGTTCAGCTGATAATCACCCAACCAAGTTCTAAGTATTTGGATTTACTAGTTCAGTCAATGAGGTTATGACCGATACCCAACCCATTTTGATTGTTGAGGAGGAATGATTAGTGTGTTTTGTAAATTGTTAAGGAGTATGCCACACAAATGACTTTATGTTATCACATGAAAACTTTAACTATAGATATGTTGTATCTTTCAAATTCTTATGGTTTCCAATAGCCAACATTCAGGATTCACAGACCATAAGAAGCTAAAATTTTTCAGCCCCAAAGGTGATCCTATGGTGTAAGTCAGGTACAGGAAGCCTGATAGTGGCAGGAATTCTGGCAAGAACTATGATGCATATAGGACCCTGATTGACATTTTGGGAGAGAACTGGGTGGTGCCTGCATCGTGTATGCTCCATCCAATTTTACCCACTGGTATAGCCGAATAGGACCAAAAATGGTAAGATTAAAATTATTTTTGTGAGGCCAGGAGAATTCAGGAGAAGGATTGTTCATCCGGGCTCCACAAAAATAATGTGGGCTGCTGCCGCCTCTGGCTTCCTCCCACCCCCACACCACCACCTCCGCGATCACAACCCTCCCCTCCACCCCCACAATAGGCCTATCAATATTGAACCGGCCTGTAGCCGGCAAACTGCTCTGTCAGTTGGTCATACAACAGTTAAAATCTATTCCCGCTCTCCTCCCTTCCGCCCCCCCCGCCCCCTCCACCACCGCCACCATAGGTCTCCAGATCTCCCTACAAATCCCACTTGCTGACAGCCTTCCTGTATCCAACTTGCAGCATTGGGGCAGATGAGGTTTCACTCTAATCTCCTTATTGATACTAACCATTGTCTACTTCCATGCTATAACAGTCATAAAGTTGGCCTTTAACTCTGAGCACCGAGGAAGAACTGCCAGTAAGAGAAAGATTACTTCAGATACATTTCAAAAGCTTTAATAACCAGATTTTCTGTTTCTATCTCCACAGATGCTGCCTGACCTGCTGAGTGTTTCCAGAATTTCCTGTTTTTATTTATGCCAGAGCAGTGGGAGGCATTCAAGGAGGAGATCGGGTTCACAGCAAATATGTTCCCACAAACAAAAAGGGTGGAACAAATCTAGAGCCCCCTGGATGTCAAGGGGCATACAGGGTAGGATAAGGCAAAAAAGGGAAGCTTATGTCAGATACTTAGAGCTAACTACTGCAGAAAGCCTAGAAAGTGCAGGGGGGAAATTAACAAAGAAATTAGGAAAGCAAAGACAGGTATGAAAAAATATTGGCAAGTAAAATCAAGGAAAACCCAAAGATGTTTTAAACAAGCAAGAGGATCACTAAGGAAAGAGTAGGGCCTATTAGAGACCAAAAAGGTAACCTGTTTTGTGGAGGCGGAAGACGTGGGTATGGTTCTTAATGAATACTTTGAAACTATCTTCACAAAAGAGGGGGACAATGCAGATATTGTAGTTAAGGAGGAGGATTGTGAAATATTAGATGAGATAAACATAGTGAGAGAGGAAATATTTAGCATCTTTGAAAGTAGATAAATTGCCAGGCCCGGGTGAAATGTATCCCAGGCTGTTAAGAGAAGCAAAGGAGCAAATAGCGGAGGCTCTGACCATCATTTTTCAATCCTCCCTGGCTATATGCGTGGTGCCGGAGGACTGCTAACGTGGTACCGTTGTTTAAAATGGAAGAAAAGGATAGACCGAGTAAATACAGGCCAGTCGGCCTAATCCCGGTAGTGAGCAAATTATTGGAAAAAATTCTGAGGGACAGTATTAATCATCATTTAGTAAGGCAAGGATTAATCAAGGACAATCGGCATGGATTTGTTGAGGGAAGGTCGTGTCTGACTAACTTGATCGAAATTTTTGAGGAGATAACAAGGAGGGTCAATGAGGGTAGTGCGATTGATGTAGTCTTCATGGATTTTAGCAAGGCTTTTGACAAGGTCCCACATGGCAGACTGGTCAGAAAAGTAAGAGACATGGGATCCAAGGGAAAGTGGCAAGTTGGATCTAAAATTGGCTCAGTGGCAGGAAGCTAAGGGTAACAGTTGACGGGTGTTTTTGTGACTGGCAGGCTGTTTCCAGTGGTGTTCTGCAGGGCTCAGTACTAGGTCCCTTGCTTTTTGTGGTGCATATCAATGATTTAGACTTCAACATAGGGGGCATGCAACATAGAAGTTTGGAGATGATACAAAACTTTGTTGTGTGGTTGCTAGTGAGGTGAGAGTGGCTGCCCTTGACGTCAAGGTAGCATTTGACCCAGTGTGGCAATCAAGCAGCCCTAGTAAAACTGAAGTCAATGGGAATCGGGGGGGGGTGGGGGGGGGAAACTCTCCACTGGCTGGAGTCATACCTAGTACAAAGGAAGATGGTTGTGGTGGTTGGAGGTCATCACAGCCCCATGACATCACTGCAGGTGTTCCTCAGGGCAATGTCCGAGGCCCAACCATCTTCAGCTGCTTCCCTCCATCATAAGGTCAGAAGTGGGGATGTTCGCTGATCACTGCACAGTGTGCCATTCGCAACTCCTCAGGTAATGAAGCAGTCCATGCCCGCTTGCAGCAAGACCTGGATGACATTCAGGCTTGGGCTGATGCGTGACGCGAATGTTACTTGCCACTTAAGTGCCAGGCAATGACATGTGAGAGTCTAACCACCACCCCTTGACATTCAACGGTATTACCATCGCCGAATCCCGCACCATCAATATGCTGGGGGGTCACCATTGACCAGAAACTTAACTGAACCAGCCACATAAATACTGTGGCAACAAGAGCAGGTCAGAGGCTAGGTATTCTGCAGTGAGTGTCTCACTTCCTGACTCCCCAAAGCCTTTCCACCATCTACAAGGCACAAGTCAGGAGTGTGATGGAATAGTCTCCACTTGCCTGGACGAGTGCAGCTCCAACAACACACAGGAAGTTCGACACCATCTAGGACAAAGCAACCCCCTTGTTTGGCACCCCATCCACCATCCTAAACATTCACTCCTTCCACCACCGGCGTATCGTGGCTGCAGTGTGTACTATTTACAAGATGCAATGCAGCAACTCACCAAGGCTTCTTTGGCAGCACCTCCCAAACCTGCGACCTCTACCATCTAGAAGGACAAGAACAGCAGGCACATAGGAACACCATCACCTGCATGTTCCCCTCCAAGTTACACACCACCCTGACTTGGAAGTATATCACCGTTTCTTCATCATCACTGGGTCAAAAACTTGGACCTCCCTCCCTAACAGCACTGTGGGAGTACCTTCACCACCACCTTCTCAAGGGCAATTAGGGATGGGCAATAAATGCTGGCTTTGCCAGTGATGCCCACATCCCATGAATGAATAAAAAGAAAGATCGCTGTAGACTGCCGGAAGATATCAATGGACTGGTCAAGTGGGCAGATAAGTGGCAAATGGAGTTCAATCCAGAGAAGTGTGAGGTAATGCATTTGGTGAGGGCTAACAAGGCAAGGGAATACACAATAAATGGTAGGCTACTGAGAAGTGTAGAGGAACAGAAGGACCTTGGAGTGCATGTCCACAGATCCTTGAAGGCAGTAGGACAGGTAGATAAGGTGGTTAAGAAGGCATACGGAATACTTTTCTTCATTAGCCAAGGCATAGAATATAAGAGCGAGAACTGTATAAAACACTAGTTAGGCCACAGCTAGAGTACTATGTACAGTTCTGGTCACCACATTACAGGATAGATGTGATTGCACTAGAGAGGGTACAGAGGAGATTTACAAGGATGTTGCCAGGAGTGGAAAATTATTGCTATGAGGAAAGATTGGATAGACTGGGATTGTTTTCTTTGGAACAGAGGAGGCTGAGGGGAGACTTAATTGAAGTGCATACAATTATGAAGTGCCTAGATAGAGCGGGTAGGATGGACCTAGTTCCTTTAGCAGAGAGGTCAATAACCAGGGGGCATAGATTTAACGTGATTGGTAGAAGGATTAGAGGGGAGTTGAGAACTTCTTTCACCCAGAGGGTGGTGGGGGTCTGGAACTCACTGCCTGAAAGGGTGGTAGAGACTCATCGCATTTAAAAAGTACTTGGATATGCACTTGAAATGCTGTAAACTACAGGGCTACAGTCTAAGAGCTGGAAAGTGGGATTAGGCTGGATAGCTCTTTTTCAGCTGGCATAGTCATGATGGGCTGAATGGCCTCCTTTGTGCCATAATTTTCTATGATTCATGTTACTGAAAATTTATCTAGATCTCCAAGCTGGGATAGACACTCTCAAAGGTATGGGGAGTTGGGATTTTCCCAGGAGAATGATGTAAGATACAAGAGCCAAAATAATTGAGAATTAGAAGGGCCCTTAGAATAAGAAAAAAAACCAAAATGTTACAGATAATAACTTTTATTTCCATGTGTAAAATTGAAATCAACAGAATAAAAATTGGTCAGATTATATCATGAGTGCATGATCTGCCAGGTTACCACTCAGGCAGTGAAGATGAAAATCTACCCAAGCATTCCAAAATGGTTTAGATCTTTCTTTAGAGTTCCAAGTTCTGCAATCATGCTTATCAATGATCTATATAAGATTTGAATAACTGTTTTGACTACAATCAAATGTCCTTGAGATGCATCAAAACTCATATGAATGACATCAGCCATATATTAAATATGTAAATGGTGCAAGTGTGCTTGTTTTGTCTGTCTTAGTTCAGCCATCATGATTGTGTATCTGACCGTTCTGTATTCTGATTGAACTTATCTATACGATAGCATTTTCTATGCTTGAGAAAATTTCTCCAACAACATTTTCTACCGGAGACCTATATGAAAAGCCTGAGCCTTGAGTTTATGCAGGTTTCCAGACTCATCACTGATGAGACTTAAATTAGAAGGCTTCCACGTCAGTATGCATGCGTGTGTAGAGCTCCTACAAATATAGATACATAGATACATAGAAGATAGGAGCAGGAGTAGGCCATTCGGCCCTTCGTGCCTGCTCCGCCATTTAATGAGATCATGGCTGATCCTTTAATTCAGTATCCCGTCCCCGCCTTCTCTCCGTAACCCTTAACCCCTTTTGCCCGTAGAAATATATCTAATTCCCTCTTAAATATATTTAATGAGCTGGCGTACACTGCCCTCTGTGGCAATGAGTTCCACAGGTTCACCACTCTCTGAGTGAAGAAATTCCCCCTCATCTCTGTCCTAAATGGTTTAGCCCTTATCCTTAAATTATGTCCTCTAGTTCTGTTCTCACCCGCCAAGGGAAACATTCCTTCTGCATCCAGTCTGTCTAGACCTGTCAGAATTTTATACACTTCTATGAGGTCCCCTCTCAATCTTCTAAACTCCAGTGTGTACATCCCTAAACTACATAGTCTCTCCTCATAGGTCATTCCCGCCATTCCTGGTATCAGCCTGGTGAATCGCCGCTGCACCCCCTCCATGGCAAGAACATCCTTCCTCAGATGAGGCGACCAAAACTGTACACAGTACTCGAGGTGTGGTCTCACCAGTGCCCTGTACAGCTGCAGCAAGGTATCCCTGTTCCTGTATTCTAACCCTTTTGCTATGAAGGCCAGCATACCGTTTGCCTTCTTGACCGCCTGTTGCACCTGCATGCTCGCCTTCAGTGACTGGTGTACAAGAACACCCAGGTCTCTCTGTACTTCCCCCTCTCCCAATCTATTGCCATTTAAATAATAATTTGCCCTCCCGTTCCTGCACCCAAGGTGGATAACTTCGCACTTGTCCACATTATAGTGCATCTGCCATTTATCCGCCCAATCGCCCAGTCTGTCCAAATCGCTCTGGAGCTTCCTGGTCTCTTCCTCTGAGCCCACCCCACCTCCTAGTTTAGTGTCGTCTGCAAATTTGGAAATGCTGCATCCGACTCCCTGATCCAGGTCATTAATGTAAATTGTGAACAGCTGGGGGCCCAGGACAGATCCCTGTGGTACCCCACTTGTTACTGCCTGCCATTCAGAAAATGAGCCGTTTATTCCAACTCTCTGTTTTCTATCTGACAGCCAGTTCCCTATCCACGCCAAAACTTTCCCCTTTATCCCATGAGCCTCAATTTTCCATGCTAATCTTTTATGTGGGACCTTATCGAAGGCCTTTTGGAAGTCCAGGTACACCACATCTACTGGCTCTCCCCCATCTATTCTACCAGTTACTCCCTCAAAAAATTCCAATAGATTAGTCAAGCACGATTTACCCTTTGTAAATCCATGTTGACTCTGTCCTATCCTGTCCCCATTTGCTAAGTGCTCCGCTATTTCATCCTTAATGATGGACTCCAGCATTTTGCCCACAACTGATGTAAGGCTTACAGGTCTGTAATTACCTGCTTTTTCCCTACCCCCCTTTTTGAATAGTGGGGTAACGTTAGCTACCCTCCAATCCATCGGCACTGTTCCCGAGTCTAATGAATTCTGAAAAATCATCCTTAGTGCATCCGCTATCTCTAGGGCCACCTCCTTCAGTACCCTAGGATGCATGTTATCAGGCCCTGGGGATTTGTCCACCTTCAATCCCTTTAGCTTCCTTAACACCATATCCTTAGAGATATTGATTTGCGTCAGTTCCTCCTTTGCCAATGTCCCTATTTTTCCCGATATCCCAGGGAGGTTTTTTGTGTCTTCCTTCGTAAAGACTGACCCAAAGTATGCATTTAGTTGATCTGCCATTTCCTTATTTCCCATTATATATTCCCCCGTATCTGACTGCAATGGACCAACTTTGGTTTTCACCAGTCTTTTCCTTTTGATATATTTATAAAAGCTTTTGGAGTTAGTTTTTATATTTTCCGCCAGCTTGTTTTCGTAAGCTATTTTGCCCCTCTTGATCATGCCCTTTGCCCTCCTTTGCTCTATCTTAAACTGTTCCCAATCTTCCGCTCTGGCACTTTTTTTGGCTATTTTATACGCCCTATCTTTGGATTTTATGCTGTCTCTAATTTCCCCTGTTATCCACGGTTGAGTCACCTTTTTAGATTTCCTTTTATGCCAGATTGGTATAAACAATTTTTGCAATTTTGTCATTCTATCTTTAAATGTTTGCCATTGTTTATCTACCTCCAGTCCTCTCAGGAACGTTGTCCAATCAGACCTACTCAGTTCCCGTCTCATGGCATCATAATTCCCCTTGTTTAAATTCAGGACCTTAGTCTCTGAGTCAATTTCTTCGCTCTCCATTTCGAGTGAGAAATCGATCATGTTATGATCGCTCTGACCCAAGGGTCCCCGTACAACAAGATTACTGATTAGTCCCTTCTCATTGCACAGTACCCAGTCCAATATAGCCTGTTCCCGAGTTGGTTCCTCGACATATTGATCCAGATAACCATCCCTTAAACACTCAAGGAATTCCTCCTCCTCATTATTTTTACTGATTAGGCTAGTCCAATCTATATGTAAGTTAAAGTCACCTATGATGACAGCTGTGCTCTTATTGCACGCTTCTCTAATTTCCCTCGTGATGCCCTCCCTAACCTCTATTTTACTATTTGGAGGCCTATATACCACTCCTATTAATGTTTTTCGCCCCTCGCTATTTCTTAGCTCCACCCATATAGATTCTGTATTAACTGAGTTAATATCCTTCCTTTCAATTGCATTTATCCCCTCTTTTACTAGCAATGCTACCCCTCCTCCCTTTCTTTTTTGTCGATCCTTCCTAAATACTGAATACCCCTGTATGTTAAGCTCCCAGCCCTGCTCACCCTGCAACCATGTTTCCGTAATCCCAATTAGATCATAATTATTAACCTCTATTTCCACAGCTAATTCATCTACCTTGTTCCTGATGCTTCTCGCATTAAGGTATAAAACCCTCAGGCTTTTTTTATGCTCACATTTTTTATGAATTAGTTTGGCCCTTTGTTTTTTGTTCCTCACCCTTTTACCATTTATTTCTGTCTGCCTTTCACTTTCCTCTATTTCACTACATAGGTTTCTAGCCCCCTGCCATACTAGTTTAAATGCTCCCGAACTGCTTTATCAAAAATTACCCCGAGAACATCAGTTCCATCTCTGCACAGGTGTAGACCGTCCCTTTTGTATAGGTCACACCTACCACAAAACTGGTTCCAATGCCTCAAAAATTTAAAACCCTCCCTCTTACACCACTGCTCAAGCCACGTATTTAGCCTAACTATCCTGTTCTCTGTACTCTTACTAGCACGTGGCACTGGTAGTAATCCAGAGATTACTACCTTCGAGGTCCTACTTTTTAGCTTGGCTCCTAACTCCCTAAATTCTACTTGTAGGACCTCTTCCCTTTTTTTAGCTACGTCGTTGGTACCAACATGTATCACGACAACTGGCTGTTCCCCCTCCCCCTCCAGAATGTTCTGCACCCGCGCCGAGACATCCTTGACCCTTGCACCAGGGAGGCAACATACCATCCTGGAGTCTCGGTCGCGACCACAGAAACCCCTATCTATTCCCCTTACAATCGAATCCCCTATTACTATAGCCCTGCCACTCTTTTTCCCTCCCTTCTTTGCAACAGAGCCAGTCATGGTGCCATGAGCCTGGCTGCTGGTGCCTTCCCCCGATGCGTCACCCCCCCCGACAACAGTACCTAAGACGGTGAACCTGTTGCTAAGGGAGACAACCCCAGGGGATTTCTGCACTACCTTCCTGCCCTTGCTCTGCCTTTTGGTCACCCATGTACTGTCTACGCTGGCCTTAACCTGCGGTGTGACCAACTCACTAAATGTGCTATCCACACCCCTCTCAGAATCGTGGATGCTCCAAAGTGAGTCCATCTGCAGCTCAAGGGCCGTCATGCGGTCCCACATGAGCTGCAGCTGGACACACTTCCCGCACACATAGTCGGGAATATATATGATTGACCACAAGACTGGCCATTTATAGATCAATGGAAAACTTCTAAGATGATTTTTTTTGTACAAAGCATCAAAAACAAGATTGGAATCTCAAAATGTGCAGCAGGGGTGGGTGGGGTGGGTGTTTCAAGAAGTAATCAACAGAACTAATGGAATGTTGACCTTTATCTCAAAGGGGCTTAGAATACAAAAGTGAGGAATTGATGCTTCAGTTGTATAGAGCCTTGATCAGCTCCCATCTGGAGTACTACATTCAATTTTGGGCACCACACCTCAAGAAGGATATATTGGCATTGAAGAGAGTATGGTGTAGATTCACCAGAATGATAGCAGGGCTTAAAGGGTTAAATTATGAAGCCAGGTTGCATAAACTTGGTTTCTATTCACTTCGGTTTAAGCAGTTGAGGAGTGATCTAATGGAGGTCATTAAAATGACATAAGAATTGGATAGGGTAGATACAGAGGGCTAGATTTTAATCTGCAGGAGCGGCGAGATTGGGAGCGGGTGGGGTTTAAAACTGACAATTTACAGCGCGTCGGGAAGCTGGCTCCAACCTGCCGACTTCTGCCTTTCACTGCAGCGCGTTAGGCTACGTGCGATGAACCCCCTTAGGAGAGGCGGGTTGCCACTTAACATATGTTAATCGTTCAATTAAAGCGATATTGACATGGGTTTCCCAAGCTTCCTGGAACTCGCCAGTGAAAGCAAGACAAGTATACAGTGGCAATTTAGGGGCTGAAGCCATGTCAGGGCAATATGCCAATAAGGACTCAGCATTGACAGCTGTTTTCTTACCTGCTTGTGGGAAAGAGTTTGTTCACAGTACTTGTGCTGAGAGTCTACACACTTCAACACTTTGGAGGTTTCTTCAACCCTTTGGAAGTGTCACCTACACTTTGGAGGTATGATCTGCACTTTGGAGCTCTGATCTATCAGGTCAGCATGGGTGCCGCTTACGCTGCCTTAGATTGGACATCAGATGTGGACCAGCACTAGCAACAGCAGCAGGACCAGCAACAGCAACAGGCTGCTGCTCACAGACCTGTAGCTCCACAGGAGAGAGGAGGCCAGCAGAGAGGTGCAGCCCGCAGGAGTCCATACCGGGCACACAGGGTCTACAGGCAGAGGATAAGCTTCCTCGACATGTCTGAACACCAGTGTCTCAGGAGGCTCAGGGTGCTACATCAGGTGGTGGCAGACATTTGCAGCTTGCTGGAACAAGACCTGCTGCCAACTGGACCTGCTGGCCATGCTTTACCAGTGGCTGTCAAAGTGACCACCCTTAACGTTTTTGCCTCTGGATCCTCCCAGGGTTCTGCCAGAGATATTTGCGGGATTTTGCAGTCAGTGGCAAACAAATGCATAAGACAAGTGACAGTTGGGTTGTTTTCCAGGGCCGCCAATTATGTCAACTTTGCCTGTAATGATGCCAGTCAAAATGAGCAGGCGCTCAGGTTTACAGCTCTGGCTGGCTTCCCACAGATGCAGGACATCATCGACTGCACACACATGGCAATTACGACACCCATAGATCACCCAGGAGTGTTCAACTGCAAGGGCTTCCACTCCATCAATATGTGCTGGTGTGCAACCACATAAAGATCTTTATGCAGGTGTGCACAAGAATCCCGAGCAGTCCATCCTCCCATATCTTTGCACCTGGAAGCAGAGTTACCGGCTGGCTGCTCAGTGGCGAGGGATACCCACTTAAAACGTGGCTGATGACACCTCTCAGAAACCCGAGGAATGAGGCTCAGGAGAGTTACAATAAATGCCATATGACCACCAGAAGTGTCATCGAATAAGCTATCAGCATGCTGAAGATGTGCTTCGGATGCCTGGACAGATCTGGAGGAGACCTTCAGTCTGCACCAGCCAGGGTTTCCGAAATGGTGGTGGTGTGCTGCACTCTGCACAACATTGCTATTCAGCGAGGCTTGGACCTGCAAGATGGCCAAAGCACAGAGTGCAGACTCTTTTTGGAGGATTCAGAAGATGAGGAGAGGAGGAGGCCGAAGGTGATGAGGGCAATGCACCACCAGCGGTGCACATTGCTACCCGGGATGTCTCATTATTGCGATGTTCACTTAGGTTCCGCTAGTTCACCCATCTCAGAACCTCATACAAAAGGCACTTTTGCTTCCCTCCACCCCCTGCCCCACCCAATGCCACTAACAAAAAGCAATCCTGCAAACAACCAAACATCCATTTCACATCCCCCCCATTGGACACTGTCAATTCAGATCTTCCCATTCATCATCATTAAACTGAAAAGGCCAGCCAGCAACCAAGAGTGGACCACATAGGAAAGTGGTGCAAAATAATATTTATCTGCATCAAATGAACAAACTAGACTTAACATTACAAAATGTGTAACACACCCATGTGCATACCCTTGTGCAACTACAAATCTTTACTCTTCTTAGCACTTCTACATGGTGAAACCCCTATGGCTTCAGCAGAGGTAAAGGCCGGCTGCTCAGATCCCAGCTCTGACTGTTGAGTTGCTCTTGGCCGATGTCCTCGGGGTTTTGGAGCCCATGAGGGCCCCACAAAAGACTGCTCCACCTGCACCTGTCAGACCTGCAGACTCGGCCATCGGGACATGAGGCAACATGTGGGTATGGACTGAGGGGAGGGGGCAATGGTGAGAAGTGAAAGTGCTTAGAGTGGTGGCCCCACTTCCATGTCCCCTTTCACCATCAACCCTCTCTTGGCCCAGCCGCACTTCCTGCTGTCACTGTGCTGAAGAGCACTTTGTTGCAGATCAGTGGGCCGCTGAAGGGCCAAGGCTAGGATATCACTCATCCTGTTTAAGGTGGCATTCAGAGTGTGCGAGCTGTTGTTGAAGGCCTGCATGCACTTGATCGTTTGGCACGTTGATGCTCCATGCAGGTCGTCAATCTTTCCATGGAAGAAGACATCATCGCAATGGCGTGCGACAGCATGCCACTCATGCTTGATACAGACTGCTCCAATTCTGCATAGTGTGCTTGGAACGCCTAGCAGTATATCGCACATTCTCTGCTGCTGCTTATTAAGTATCTTTTTTATTGACAGCCCCCAGGGTACAGCATCTGCGTCCAGCTGAGCAGAACTTGGAGACTCCAGCATAATCTGACGCGGACTCTCCACTGCTTTCTCTGACTTCTCCATCTGCTCTTGCTCACTTGTGAAATGCGAGTCACCATGTGAAAACCCAACTATCTCTAACTCATCCCGTCGAAGTGTGCGTATCTGAGCAGGTGCATGGTCTGCATAAGTCCTGAGTCAGTGGCAGTGGTGACCTTAACCACTTCCCGTTGGACACGTGACAGCCCTGTGGGAGATAAAAGACATGAATGAGTACTGTCAAGGTAAGAATGCTTGAAGTTATCCTCATACACATGATCATATTTCACTCCCTGTTGAAATTAAGTCAACATGACTGAGTGTTGTATGCCATGTGACTGCCATTTAATTCTGTCACCAGGTAGCTGGGAGGCCCTCATCTCTGATGGCCAGGCACACCGAGACTCTGCTGATCTCCAGCGCCTTCTCCTCTGTAGCTGTTAATTGAGAGATCTGTAGCAAGCTACCTCCAGTTCTCTGTCTCTCCCTGGTGTTCTGTGCTCTCTTCTGGAAGGAGGGAAAGAAGAGGCATATGAGTGAGAGTAATGGCATGTGTTCACCCAATGGGTGAAGAGCATTTGTTGAGGGAGAGGCATGACATTGCTTAAGGATGAGGGTGGAGTGTCAGTGGTGGATGGATGGATGGGGATGTGAGGAAGTGCATAGACCTGCAAGATACGTTGGTGTGAGGAGTGATTTGCTGGAGTAGGCTTGAGAAGGCAGAGTGAGGGGGGTTGGGGTGATACATCAGGATGTAGGTGAATGTGCCTTTGCTCTCACCATTCCTGCCCTGCTGAGGTCAGTGAAGCATTCCTGCATTGTATCCAGGAGTTTGGCACTACGCTCCTGCTGCTGACCTCATGTGCCGCCTCCAACCGTGCCTTCTTGGTGTCCTTAGCTTCTTCCTTCTGTTGCTAGGGAACAGTATCTCTCTCTGAGTCCTCACAGCCCCCAGCAGCACATCCATGAAGCGGGGCACAACCTTTGCCCGTCTACCTTCCATTGCAAGTCTTGTGTCTCTCTTGTTCCCAACTCCATGTGCTTTAACTTGCATGTTTGGAGTGTCCCTTTAAATACTGTCATGCAGGTTATCACCATGCCCACTGATGCTAATTGGACGAGAAACCTGGAAATGTTACTGAAGTGGCTGCAATAACAAACCACTGACAGACACGTTGCACATATTTACGGGTTTCCCACACACTATCGGGCAACTCTCTTCCCAACGCGTCTGTGCATTAAAATCCAGCCCAGAGAGACCACTTCCTTTATTGCAGGGATCCAGAACAAGGATACATAATCTTACTAGCTGAAGTGCCCGGCGGTGCCGAGGGATTTTTGAGGGCATGTTGTTGTTGGAAGAGAGAGGGAGCGACTGGGGGGAAGAGAGAGAGGGACTGGGGGGAAAAGAGAGAGGGACTGGGGGGAAGAGAGAGAGGGACTGGGGGGAAGAGAGAGCAACTGGGGGGAAGAGAGAGTGCGACTGGGGGGGAAGAGAGAGAGCGACTGGGGGGAAGAGAGAGAGCGACTGGGGGGAAGAGAGAGAGCGACTGGGGGGAAGAGAGAGTGCGACTGGGGGGGAAGAGAGAGAGCGACTGGGGGAAGAGAGAGAGCGACTGGGGGGAAGAGAGAGAGCGACTGGGGGGAAGAGAGAGAGCGACTGGGGGGAAGAGAGAGAGCGACTGGGGGGAAGAGAGAGAGCGACTGGGGGGAAGAGAGAGAGCGACTGGGGGGAAGAGAGAGCGACGGGGGGAAGAGAGAGAGCGACTGGGGGGGAAGAGAGAGAGCGACTGGGGGAAGAGAGAGAGCGACTGGGGGGAAGAGAGAGAGCGACGGGGGAAGAGAGAGAGCGACGGGGGGAAGAGAGAGTGTGACTGGGGGGAAGAGAGAGCGACAGGGGGGGAAGAGAGAGAGCGACTGGGGGGGAAGAGAGAGAGCGACTGGGGGAAGAGAGAGAGCGACTGGGGGGAAGAGAGAGAGCGACTGGGGGGAAGAGAGAGAGCGACGGGGGGAAGAGAGAGTGTGACTGGGGGGAAGAGAGAGAGCGACTGGGGGGAAGAGAGAGAGCGACTGGGGGGAAGAGAGAGAGCGACTGGGGGGAAGAGAGAGAGCGACTGGGGGGAAGAGAGAGAGCGACTGGGAGGAAGAGAGAGAGCGACTGGGGGGAAGAGAGAGAGCGACGGGGGAAGAGAGAGAGCGACGGGGAAGAGAGAGAGCGACTGGGGGGAAGAGAGAGAGCGACTGGGGGGAAGAGAGAGAGCGACTGGGGGGAAGAGAGAGAGAGCGACGGGGGCAAGAGAGAGAGCGACTGGGGGAAGGGGGGAAGGGGGAGGGGGAGAGGGGAAGGGGAGGGGGAAGGGAGAGGGGGTAGAGAAGGGGGGAAGGGAGGGGAAGGGGGGAGAGGGGAGGGGGGAGAGAAGGAGAGGGGGGAGAGAAGGGGGGAGAGAAGGGGGAGAGGGGGAGAGAAGGGAGGGGGAGAGAAGGGGGGAGAGGGGGAGAGAAGGGGGAGAGAAGGGAGAGGGGGGGAGAGAAGGGGAGGGGGGCGAGAAGGGGGGAGAGGGGGAGAGAAGGGGGGGAGAGAAGGGGGGGAGAGAAGGGGAGGGGGGAGAGAAGGGGGAGAGAAGGGGGGGAGAGAAGAGGGGGAGAGAAGGGGGAAGGGGAGGGAAGGGGAGGGGGGAGAGAAGGGAAGGGGGGAGAGAAGGGGGAGGGGGAGAGAAGGGGGGGAGAGAAGGGGGAGGGGGAGAGAAGGAGGGGAGGGGGGGGAGGAGATAGAGACACAGAGGGAAGGAGAGAGAGAGGGCGAGTGGCCCGCAGGCGCAAATGGAGCCAAGCCCCGGGAACAGGGGAAAGAAGGGGGAGGGGGGAGAGAAGGGGGGGAGAGGGGGGGAGAGAAGGGGGAGGGGGGAGAGAAGGAGGGGAGGGGGGAGAGGGGGGGAGGAGATAGAGACACAGAGGGAAGGAGAGAGAGAGGGCGAGTGGCCCGCAGACGCAAATGGAGCCAAGCCCCGGGAACAGGCGTGAGCCGGCTTGAGGCTGTGAGAGACGGCCAGGCCCGGTTGCCGGGGTAACCCTTCCCCCCCCTTCCGAGCCCCGGCCGCCCTGCCCCACACTCCCGAGCCCTGGCCGCCCCGCGCTCCCGGGCCACGCCCCCCGCTCTCCCGAGAGCCCCCCCCCCGCCGAGCCCCGCCCCCGCCCGAGCCGGTTTCAAGACTGCCGAGCGGGGGAGAGAGACGCCGCATCTCACCTGCTGGCTTCCCGCGCTCTGTGCCTCGGACTTCTGTGTGTCGCCTGCTGCGCGCGCACCATGTGCCTGTCCCGTGTCCCTCGCGGCCGACGCCGTTGCCCCGGGTAACGTGATGGGGGAGACTGAGGGGGGGAGGAGCTTACCACAAGCCGTGGGACAATCACCTATCTCGGGCGTGGCTGGGCAGGAGAGGCCCAGGCTTTGAGGCCTTACAAAAACGGGGAAAGGTAGGAAAAAGAATCAGGTTAGAGAAAATATTTACAAATGAATTAACTTTTTTTTAAAACAATTTAATGAAAGCAATTTTTTTTTGCTGGAAATGTAGATTTGAAAAGAAACACGCAGAAACTGGGAAAAAGAAATGAACAGTTTGGAATCAAGGTGGCGGCCACGCACCTCGGTTCAGAAGGATAAGGCCCGCCCACACACGCACCGATTGGTCAACTGTCATGTCACTGAAGCGTTGGATTGGTCAATCGTCCTGTCACTCGACTCTAGGAGGGCCCGCACGCGCGACGAACCCGCCCCCGTGACGCAGCGATTGGTCGACCGTCGGGTCGCTCGACCGTACGATTGGTCAACCTCGACGTCACTCGATGCTAATGAGCGGATAATGAGCGGAATTTTGAAAGTTTTTTGGATACCGCGGGCACAATTTTTGTCTCGCCAAAACGTAAATACGCTTATGACTGTTCTGGAATCGTAAGCTTTCTTTTGATGTAACGCACGTGTAGGTACGCTCTATAACTTGAGAGTGTATAGCTGGACAGACAGAAGGACAGACAGACAGACAGATCAACCGCTTTTATATATAGATAATTAGAGCTAGGCTATTCACAAAGGGTAGTGGTAATGTGAGTTTCTCTCCCCCAAAAGAGGGTGCTTGGTTAATTGAAATTTTCAAGGCTGAGATCAATAGATTTTTGTTTGGTAAGGAAATCAAAGAAGTGGAGCAAAGGCGGGTAAATGGAGTTGAGGTACTGCTCAGCTATGATCCAATTGAATGCCGGAACAGGCTTGAGGGGCTGAATGGCCTACTGCTGTTCTATATACTGCATGAGTTGTAGTGCAGATCTGCTTCCTGAACACCATGTGCCCCCCCGCCTCCGCTTGCCCCCCGTTTGATTGAATATACAATCCCAGAATATGATGCCCTTTTAGAATCATAGAATGATACAGTACAGAAGGAGGCCATTCAGCCCATCGTACCTGTGTCGGCTCTTTGGTAGAGCTATCCAATTAATCCCACTCACCTGTTCCTTCCCCATAGCCCTGTAAATTTTTTCCCTTTTGAATGTTACTATTGAATCTGCTTCCATCACCCTTTCAGGCAGTGCATTCTAGATCACAACAGCTCGCTGTGTAAAAAAAAAACTTTTGTATGTCGCCTCTGGTTCTTTTGCCAATCACCTTAAATCTGTGTCCTCTGGTTACCAACCCTTCTGCTGCTGGAAGCAGTTTTTCCTTACTTACTCTATCAAAACCATTCATGATTTTGAACACCTCTATTAAATCTCTTAATCTTCTCTGCTCTAAGGGGAACAACCTCTGCTTGAGTATTGTGTGCAGTTTTGGTCGCCTTATCTGAGGAGGGATGTTCTTGCCATGGAGAGAGTGCAGCGAAGATTCACCAGACTGATACCTGGGATGGCGGGAATGACGTATGAGGAGAGATTGGGTCGATTAGGCTTATTCGCTAGAGTTTAGAAGAATGAGAGAGGATCTCATTGAAACTTATAAAATTCTAACAGGACTAGATGCAGGAAGGATGTTCCCGATGGCGGGGGAGTCCAGAACCAGGGGTCACAGTCTAAGGATAACGGGTAAGCCATTTAGGACTGAGATGAGGAGGAATTTCTTTACCCAGAGAGTGGTGAACCTGTGGAATTCTCTGCCACACAGGGCAGATGAGGCCAATTCATTAAATATATTCAAGACGGAGTTGGATATATTTCTTGAGGCTAAAGGGATCAAGGGATATGGGGAGAAAGCAGGGACAGGGTACTGAATTTGGATGATCAGCCATGATCTCATTAAATGGCGGAGCGGGCTCGAGGGGCCGAATGGCCTACTCCTGCTCCTATCTTCTATGTTTCTCCAGTCTCTCCACATAGCTGAAGTACCTCATGCCTGGTACCATTCTAGTAAATCGCTTCTGCACCCTCTCCAAGGCCTTGACATTTTTCCTAAAGTGCGGTGCCCAGAATTGAACACAATACTCTAGCTGAGGCCTAACCAGCGTTTTATAATGGTTTACCATAACTTCCTTGCTTTTGTTATCTATGCCTCTATTAATAAAGCCAAGGATCCCATATGCTTTTTTAACAGCTTTCGCAACTTGTCCTGCTACATTCAAATATAATTGCAAAATACTGCGGATGCTGGAAATCTGAAATAACAACAGAAAATGCTGGAAATACTCAGTATTTCCAGCATTTTCTGTTGTTATTTCTGCTACATTCAAAGATTTGTGTACATACACCCAGGTCTCTCTGTTGCTGCATCCCCTTTAAAATTGTACCATTTAGTTTATATTGCCTCTCCTCATCCTTCCTACCAAAATGTATCAGTTCACACTTCTCTGCGTTAAATTTCACCTGCCATGTGTCTGCCTATTTTACCAGTCTATGTCCTGCTGAAGTCTCTTGCTATCCTCCTAATTGTTTACTACATTTCCGAGTTTTGTATCATCTGCAAACTTTGAAATTATGTCCTGTATACCCAAGTCCAGGTCATTAATATATATCAAAAAGAGCAGTGGTCCTAATACCGACCCCTGGGGAACACCACTGTATTCTTCCCTCCAGTCTGAAAAACAACCATTCATCACTACTCTCTGCTTTCTGTCCCTTAGCCAATTTTGTATCCATGCTGCCATTGTCCCTTTAATCCCATGGGCTTTAATTTTGTTAACATCTAATATTTGGTACTTTGTCAAACGCCTTTTGAAAGTCTATATACACAACATCAACTGCATTACCCTCATCAACCCTCTCCGTTACTTTACCAAAGAACTCGGTCAAGTTAGTCAAACATGATTTGCCTTTAACAAATCTGTGCTGACTTTCAGTTATTAGCCCATACTTTTCCAAATGCCAATTATTTTTGTCCCGGATTATTGTCTCTAAAAGTTTCCCCACCACTGACATTAAGCTGACTGGCCTGTAGTTGCATTGGTTCTTCCCTCTCCCCTTTTTTGAACAGGGGTAACATTTGCAATCCTCCAGTCCTCTGGCATCACTTCCACATCTAAAGAAAATTGTGGCCCGAGGCTCCGTAGTTTCCACCCATACTTCCCTCAGTAACCTAGGATGCATTTTATCCGGACCTGGTGACTTCTACTTTGAGGCCTGCCAGCCTTTTAAGTACATCCTTTTTATTTATTTTTATCCTATCCAATGTCACTACTTTCTTCTCCTTTACTTCTTGTTGGCAGCATCCTCTTCTCCAGTGAAGACAGATGCAAAGTGCTCATTTCGTACCTCAGCATTGCCCACTGCCTCCACAAGAAGATCTCCTGTTTTAGTCCCTAATCATCCCTTTTAGTATTTATGTGTCTGCAAAAGACTTTTGGGTTCTCTTTTATATTAGTTGCTGATCTATTCTCATACTCTCTCTTTGCCCTTCTTATTCCCTTCTTTAGATCTCCTCTGTACTTTCTGGATTCAGCTTGGTTCTCTACTGTATTATTAACCTTACAATTGTCATAAGCCTCCTTTTCTGTCTCATTTTAACCTCTATATATTTAGTCTTCCAGGGAGCTCTTCCTTTCCCCCTACTCTGCACCCGAACCATCTCCTTTTTGAAGGCCTCCCATTGTTCCATAACTGTTTTGCCCACCAATTTTTGATTCCAATCCACCTGGGCCAGATCCTTTTTAAATTCACTGAAGTTAGCCCTCCTCCAGTTAAGTATTTTTACACTTGATTATATCTTGTCATTTTGTATAACTATTCTTAAGCTGATGATATTATGATCACTGTTCCTCAAATGCTCTCCCACTTAAACATGTTCCACTTGCCCCACTTCTTTCCCCAGAACTAGACCCAGCACTGCTTCCTTCCTCATTGGGCTGCATATACACTGATCAAGAAAGTTCTCTTGTACACATTTCAGGAATTCCTCCCTCTCTTTGCCCTTTACACTGTTACTATCCTAGTCTATATTAGGATAATTGAAGTCCCCCATTATCACTACTCTGTAGTCCTTGCATCTTTCTGTAATTTGCCTGCAAATTTGCCCCTCTATCTCCTTCCCACTATTTATTGGTCTATAGTATATACCCAGTAGTGTAATCGCTCCTCTATTGTTCCTTAATTCTAACTCATTTTCAATTTGATCTGTGAAGGGAGGGGTTTTTGTTCTGCCTTTCTGAGCTCTTGCATGTGGTTGGCCAGCTGTACCTCTTGAATCCCTCTCGATTTGTGCACCTCACCTGTCTCCATGGACTTAGAATCAACCCAGCAGGTCCTCTGCTTGAAATCACCGTTGCCCCCGGGCTTCTTCAGGCATGGGGATCTTGCAACTCGGTCAGCAATTTCTGCAGCTGCCTATGCTGGACCAATAAGGCTGGCCTTGCACTGGATCGTCTCAATCTCCTCTTCCCTGAGCCGTTTATCTTAACCCCCTCAATATCTGCATCATTCCCTGTTAAAACACAGAAATGGCATGGACGGATAAACTTCCACTTCTGTGAGCCATACGTAACCAAAATATTCCAGCCAATCTTTGGCCACAGATACTTCTGTGATCTCCCACAATGCCCAAGTGTCTACAGCTTTACAACAACAACAACTGGCATTTATGTAGCACCTTTAACGTTGTAAAATGTCACAAGGTGCTTCACATAACATTAGTCTTTCACCCGGCTGCCATGTAGCATTGTGAAAAGGTAACCAATATCTTGCTACCCTCAGATGTGCGTCCTGTTCCCTGTGACTGGGTGAAGGCAAAAGGCAACCTATTTACATTGGTAGCCACTGCATAACTGGCTCCTGGTTTGCTTTGCCTTGTGATCTGCCTCACCATATTTAAAACACCTGATCACACAAGAAATTCAGTACCATCATTATTTTATTCAAGACTGTTATTGTGTGCATGTACCTAGTGCTTCATGCCACTATGCTTTCCCCCAGTCCCAGTGCATGAGATTTGCAATCTTAAACCTAATCTGTGTTCTCTTAGGTGCTACCTGCGTATCAGGAGTGTGCAAAATGTCTGGCTGCTGCGTTCCAATAGGAGCCCTTTGGGCTTAAGGTGGAGCTTGTCTAATGGCAGCTAAGTCCAGAGATGGACCTGCTGTAGACTGCAGGCTCTTGTGCTGTTGCATGGGCAGCTTTGCTCGGTGTTATCAGCCACATGTGCCTGCACTGGTGTGGGTAGGCCCGAGGGCCAGCATGTGCTTCTACCCTGAGAGACATCAGTATCTCCGTGCCCACTTCGGCCATGCCAATAGTACTGGGCACTTTTCTGCATGGCTACTGATCTGCAGGAAAGTAGACCTAATGGTAGCAATGAGATCAGTGATACCCTGCTTCATGGTTGTCTGTAATCGGTCGCCAAGCCTGCCAATGCCAGAAGAGACAGCCCTCTCCAATCTGGCACTCCAGGCCTCTCGGGCAGCAGTCTGAGCATCCATGGAAGAAGCACAGAAATGCTCCGTGGTGTTCTGTGATGTTGTGAAAGGTGTTTTACATTTTTTTCACTGGGGTTTCTGAGGTTTCCTCGATTCTTGCACCCAAGTTACAGTGGATGAGCGGCAACCCCGTCTCCCATGGAAATTCAACCCCAAGACATACAGTGATATGCATCTCTCAGCATGTGACCTCTCATGGGTGTGATCACATGGGCATGCAGCACTCATTTACACGCTATGTGAGGCTTTTTGTGGGGTGAAAGCATGTAAGGTTGTGAATGGAGAAACACATGGAAGTGAAGGCTGGGGATGTGAAGGGCATCATGTTATTTCAAGGACATTGGTGGTAGGCAGTCAGTTCAAGTAGTTCAACACAGTGTGAGGGGAGGCTATTATAAGTACAAAATGTCCTTAGAACAGTGCATTCTTGGAAGCTTTTGCTGGCTCCTCTTAGCTTGCTGATCTGATAAAGTAACTAAACTTTTTCAGTCACTGAGGGAACATACGTGGAGTTTTGGCAGTCACCATGTGCTGCTTAGCCACCCTTTTCAGCTGCCCATGAGCTCTCATTTGGGGCCTATGTCGCTCTCTTTCAAACAGTGCTTCCTTCCATTCCCTGACCTCATCCATACTTCTATTGCAGCATCTGAGGACTGTGGTGGGTGGTGGGGATGGGGGGGGAGAAGGTGCTCTCTGCCCATTAGCTGTCCTCTTTTTTTACAAAAGAATTTGCTTGCGCAGCAAAAATGATGATGATGCAACAACAACTTGCATTTATATATTGGCCTGTGGCGTTGCCACATTGGGGAAACACTGTGTGTATGTAGATAAACCTGTATAATCCCCTTTTAACTGCTGTATTCCCCTCCTCCCGCAAGACAGTTGCAAGCTGAGAGGAATAAGGCATGTTCAGACTTGCCTGCTGCTGAGAGAAGGAAAACCAATCAGGTTCCAGCAGGTGACCAATCCGTGAGTCATCACAGGCTCGCGGGCTTTACAAATTCAGTACTGTATTGTGAGAGTTGGAGTAAAGACCTATTTCTTGTAGCTCGCTGTGTTGCCTATTTCTTTACGCGGGAGACTGTAGTCTCCCACATTGGTGACCCCGAATGTCGGCGGCCGAAGCCCCCGACTCACGTAGCCCTACAGAGGCCAGCAACGACCCGACGGCAACCAGCAGCAGCCCGATGTCGGCCGGCGCCACGTCCTTGAAGCTCCCCACCTTCTGGGAACACCAAGCACCAGCTTTGTTCGCGCACACGGAGGCCCAATTCACCCTTCGCAGGGTTCAAGACGATGAAGAAAGGTACCTCCACGTAGTCTCAGCACTAGCAAGCTCCACCGCCGCCGAAGTTCTCGACCTGCTGGGGAACCCACCACAGACCGGCAAGTACTCAACCATTAAGGGCCGCTTGCTGCAGGCTTACGGCCTGTCCGGGGAGGAGAGGGCCCGTAGGCTTCTTTTACTACCAGGCCTCGGCGACTCTACCCCGACCCAGTTGATGAGCCGGATGCTTGCACTCCTGGGCTCTGAACCGCAGTGCTTCTTGTTTCGGGCCCTTTTCCTCAGCCTGCTTCCTCAGCAGGTACAGACTGCCCTCGCGGGGTCACCGATCAAGGACTGTGTACAACTGGCAGCCGCCGCGGACAAAGTCTTCGCCGTCGCCCAACTCGGCTGTGCAGCCGCGAGGCTCCCCGACACCACCGAGCGCGCGCCGCCACGCCAGGCCACAGAACTATACTACTACCACGCGCGTTTTGGCCACAAGGCCCAACGCTGCAGAGCACCCTGCTCTTTCGATCAAACCAAGATGGCCACCCGGCCCAACGCGCCAGCCCCGCGCCGCCATCTAGGCCCGCTTGACCGCACCCCCGCCGCCACGATGGCCATCAGCACCGCAGATAAACTGCTGTACATAACCGACTCCCTTTCAGGGCGCAGATTCCTTTGCGACACCGGAGCCCAATGCAGCATAATTCCTGCCTCCCAGCTCGACATCCAGGCAGGCTGCAGCGGCCCACCCCTCGTGGTGGCAAATGGCGCAGCCATCGCTACTTTTGGAAAGCGACGGGCCGAGGTTTGTTTCAACGGCCAGCGATTTACGTGGGATTTCGTGACGGCCTCGGTGGCACATCCCTTGCTGGGCGCCGATTTTCTTTGCGCCCACGGACTCCTGGTCGACATCCGCGACAGGCGCCTGATCGACGCAGCAACTTTCGCTTCACTGGCCTGCCAGCAGAGCAACAGCCTGGCCCTCGTCGGGTCCTGCTCTGCCCTGGCGGATGACGACTACGCCCGCCTACTCGCAGATTTCCCGAGGCTCACACAACCGACCTTCTCAGCCGCGGCAGCCAAGCATGGTGTCGAGCACCACATCGCCACTACGGGACCACCAGTGTTCGCCCGAGCCAGACGCCTGGACCCCGCCAAGATGGCGGTGGCCAAGGAAGAATTCACCACGATGGAGAAACTGGGCATCATCTGCTGCTCGAACAGCCCCTGGTCGTCCCCCCTCCACATTGTGCCCAAGCCGGGCGGTGGCTGGCGCCCCTGCGGCGACTACAGATGGCTCAACGACGCCAGCATGCCCGATAGATACCCCATTCCGCACAACCAAGACTTCTCGGCACACCTAGCAGGAAAGTCCGTCTTTTCCAAGGTCGACCTGATTCGCGGCTACCATCAGGTCCCCGTCCACCATGCAGACGTCCAGAAGATGGCGGTCATCACCCCCTTCGGACTGTTCGAGTTCCTGCGCATGCCCTTCGGGCTCAAGAACGCCGCACAGGCCTTCCAACGGCTCATGGATTCTGTCCTACGGGACCTGAGCTTCCTGTTCGTCTATCTGGACGATATGCTCGTGGCCAGCACCAGCAAGGCCGAGCACTTCGCGCATTTGCGCTCTCTTTTCCAGCGCCTCAGCCAACACGGGCCAATCATCAACCCGGCCAAATGCCAGTTCAGAGCAGCCCAAATTGACTTTCTCGGCCACAGAATCTTGTCAAGGGGAGCCATTCCCCTACCTTCCAAGGTGCAGGCGGTGGCGGACTTTCCCCAGCCCACCTCGGTCAAGGCGCCGCAGGAATTTTGGGGGATGGTCAATTTCTATCACCGTTTCGTGCCCAAGGCCGCCTCACTCATGCGCCCCCTCTACAAAGCCACCAGGGGCAAAACGGGCAAAGAGCAACTCACCTGGTCCAGCGAGATGGCGACAGCCTTCCACCAGACCAAAAGCGCCTTGGCCAACGCCACACTACTGGCCCACCCCATCCCGGGCGCCAAGACCGCCCTCACCACGGACGCCTCGGATTACGCCGTCGGCACTGTCCAGCAACAGTGGGTCGAAGGCGCGTGGCAGCCACTGGCATTTTTCAGCCGACAGCTGCGCAAGAACGAGCAGGCCTACAGCACGTTTGACAGAGTGCTCTTGGCCCTGTTCCTGGAAATCTGGCACTTCCGTTTCCTCCTGGAAGGCCGGCCATTCACCACATTCGTGGACCACAAGCCGCTCACTTTCGCCATGGCCAAAGTAACCGAACCCTGGTCCGCGCGCCAACAGCGCCAACTCAACTTCATCTCGGAGTTCACCACGGACATCCGCCACGTTGCCGGGAAGGACAATTTGGTGGCCGACTGCCTCAAGACCCTCGCTCCACGCAGTGCACCTGGGCGTCGACTACGCCAGCATGGCGAGAGACCAGGCCACCGATGCGGAGATCCAGGCCCTCAGGACGCCAACCACCAGCCTCACTCTGGCCGACATCCACTTCCACGCAGCCGGCACAACCCTCCTGTGCGACGTCTCAGTCCCCTCGCCTAGGCCGGTCATCCCATCCGCCTGGCGCAAGTGAGTTTTCGACATCATCCACGGCCTCTCACATCCAGGGATGCGTGCGTCTCAGAAACTCATGTCCGCCAAGTTCGTCTGGCCTGGACTCCACAAGGATGTGAGAGACTGGACCAACACATGCGTGGCGTGTCAGCGCGCTAAGGTCCAGCAGCACACCAAGGCGCCATTGGAGTGTTTCCCGGTGCCCGAGAGGTGTTTCGACCACGTCCACGTCGATCTGGTAGGCCCCTTGCCGCCGTCGCACTGTTTCACACACCTGCTCACGATCGTCGACCGCACCACCAGATGGCCCGAGGCGGTTCCCCTTGCCTCCGCCACCACGGCCGACGTCGCGCGAGCATTCGTCTCGACATGGGTGGCCCGGTTCGGCGTGCCGACCGACATATCCTCGGACAGAGGCCCCCAGTTCACCTCCCACTTGTGGAATGCCATCACCGCTGGCCTCGGCACAAAGTTGCACAGGACAACAGCCTACCACCCGCAGGCCAACGGGCTCTGCGAGCGCTTTCATCATTCCTTGAAAGCCTCCCTCCGCGCCAGCCTGGCCGACACCAGCTGGATCGACAAACTACCCTGGGTCCTCCTGGGATTGCGCACAGCACCCAAAGAGGACCTCCGCGGCTGAGATGGTCTACGGCCAACCGCTCAGAGTACCAGGCGACTTCCTCCCCCTGACAACGGAGCCGTGGTCGGCCACCAGACAGCTTTCCCTGCACCAGGACGCGGCCCAGCAATTCCGTCCAGTGCCCACTTCGCAACACGGCCCGCAGCCGTCCTATGTGCCTCGGGACTTACGACATGCGGAATTCGTCTTCGCGCGCCGGGACACGCACAGAGGCCCGCTGCAGGCACCATACACCGGCCCCTTCTCAGTATTGGAGACGGGGGACAAAGCTTTTCTTATCGACGTCGGCGGGAAGTCGGACCTTATTTCAGTAGACCGCCTCAAACCGGTGCACCTGGACCTCAGCTTCCCGTTTCGTCCGGCTCTTCCTCCATGGCGGGGCAGACCTCCCGCGTTGGCGGCGGCCCCACAAGAGGACCAAGACATGCCAGAACCTTACTTCCCGGCCGCCGCCCCACCTTCGCCGACAGCCCGTCCAGCCAGCCCACCGGCAGACCAGTCGCCAGACCAGCCGACGAACCAACCGGCCGACCTCCAAGACAGCCCTCTTCACACGCCAGATGGCTACTACAGCCGCTACGGCCGTTTGGTCAAACCTCCGCAGAGACTGACTTTTACAGTTAACGAGGATTCTGGGGGGGCGTATGTGGTGTTGCCACTTTGGGGAAACACTGTGTGTATGTAGATAAACCTGTATAATCCCCTTTTAACTGCTGTATTCCCCTCCCCCCGCAAGACAGTTGCAAGCTGAGAGGAATAAGGCATGTTCAGACTTGCCTGCTGCTGAGAGAAGGAAAACCAATCAGGTTCCAGCAGGTGACCAATCCGTGAGTCATCACAGGCTTGCGGGCTTTACGAATTCAGTACTGTATTGTGAGAGTTGGAGTAAGACCTATTTCTTGTAGCTCGCTGTGTTGCCTATTTCTTTACGCGGGAGACTGTAGTCTCCCACAGGCCCAGTAATTCCGGGCACAACGCGTGAGTACGGATGGGGTACTCACGCGAGTGCCCGGAGGAATTGCCAGTTTTCAGCATGCACAGCGCATGCGCTGAAAACCGGCATTTCCTGTCCTCTGACCCAAGGGGTTAAAAGGCAGAGCGCGCGCGACTTCACAGGCAGCGCATGCGCAGTGAAATTCCTTTTTTTTTCCAGAGTTGCGCGCGTGTAAAGGCCTCCGGTCTTTCCGTGTGGAAAAACCAGACGTAAATATTCAGTTTTTCAGATAAGTGGGCTTTTAGTACAATGTAGAATTTTTTTTCCACAGGTTTGTTATTTTTAAAGAATTTACAGTAAGGTAAGTTTAGTTATAGACCCTATTTTATTTTTTTCAAATATAATCAGTGGGATGTTTTTTAAAATTTTATTTATAGTTAAAGTAGTGTTTTGGCAGCCCATACTTTTCATGAGTTTGACAGCTCTTACTGTCAAACTCATGAATGAGTTTCCCCTCCCCTGATTGGCTGCACAGTGCTCACCTGATCCCAGCCGGCACATCGCACTATTCAATTCAATTCAATTCAAATCGCTTTATTGGCATGACAAGTTACATCTTATGTTGCCAAAGCATCGAAAAACATTCATGTTTGTACACAAAAATACAGATCTATCCATACAGTGTATAAACAGATATATCCCTGAGTGTATAAATATACTTTCATATAATTTATATATACTCTTTTCTTATATTTAGTGGTTGTCCCTCTGTTTATGGCAAGCTGTAACATAGTATGCCGCTAGTGTTACACAATTTCTCTCTTCCCCTAGTAGGTATGGGAGTTTTTGGTCGTCCTTCAAATTTCTGAATTCCGTGCATATTTTTGTGAATTTTGGGTAGAAATTCTCCCTTATGCCCTGATATTTTCTACAAGCTGTGAGGAAGTGCATCTCTGTCTCCACCACTCCCTGACTGCAGTGAGAGCATATCCTGTCCTCTCTTGGTAGCCGGGTCTGCCTGTGTCTACCTTTTTCGATCGCCGGGCTATGTTCACTAAGTCTGTACATTGTCAGGGTTTTTCTCAGTTTGCTATCCTTTATCATGGTCAGGTAATCAGCCATGTTGTATTGTCTGTTTAGGGCCAAGTAGCAATTGAGTTTGCTTTGGGTTTTTGTTGTTTCTGCCCAATATGACAGATATTTTTCCTTTTGCTTAGCGACGATTGTGTTGGGTCGAATTCTTTGTGTTACGCTGTCACTGTCCTGGGGCTGGTTATTGTTAGTAGTGTTAGTAGTTACTTCACTGAGTCCCAGGACTAGTTGACTGAGGGTATTCTTCTTTATGGTCCTCTCTTGGCATTTCAGGGCTTCGTAATGATAGCATTGGGGGTTGCTCATTTCTAGGTGTTTCCAAAATTTGGTGGCTCTTTTTTGGATAGTGATTATTAATGGATATTGGCCTAGTTCTGCCCTGCATGCATTGTTTACGGTTTTCCTTTGAGTCCGGAGGATACTTTTACAGAATTCTGCATGTAGGATCTCAATTGGGTGTTTCTCCCATTTTGCAAATTCTTGTTGTGTTAGCGGTCCCCACACTTCACTGCCATAGAGTGCAATTGGTTCAATTACTGATTTGAAAATTTTGAGCCAAATGCTAATTGGGATTTCTATTTGGATTGATTTTTTAATGGCATAGAAAGCCCTTCTTGCTTTCTCTTTCAGTTCATTCACAGCCAGTTTGAAATTTCCCATAGAACTGATTTTTAAGCCCAAGTATGTGTAGTTAGTGGTTTGTTCAATTTTGGTTGTTCCTACTGTGAAATTTATTTTGGGTCCCTGATGTTTGGATCTTTGCTGGAACACAAGGACTTTGTTTTTTGGGGGATTTATTGTCAGGGCCCAAGTCTGGCAGTACGACTCCAGCAGATCCATGTTCTGCTGTAGACCCCCCTTAGTTGGTGACAGCAGAACCAGGTCGTCTGCAAAGAGGAGGAATTTAACCTTGGATTCATATAGGGTGAGGCCGGGTGCTGTAGATTGTTCAAGTAGTTTTGCCAATTCATTTATGTAAATATTAAATATTAACTACGCCGCTGGATCAGGTAAGCACAGCACGCCGACAGCTGAACCGGGCCTGTGACAGGAAATGCAAGCAGGCCCGGGCTTCAGATGTCGGCGCGCAGGGTGAGTGCACATTGGTGGCTTGCACGCGCGACAAGCCCCCGATCCTAATTTCAGGGCCATTAATGTAGGAACATGCCCCAAGGTGCTTCACAGAGGCATAATCAGACAAACATGGATGCTGAGCCAAAGAAGGAGATATTAGGAGGAGGTAACTAAAAGTTTGGTCTCAGAGATGGGTTTTAAGAAGGGTCTGAAAAGAGGAGAGAGAGAGATGGAGAGGCAGAGTAGATTAGGGAATTCCAGAGCATGAGGCTTAGGCAGCTGAAGGCATGGCTGCAAATGGTGGGGTGATGATGCCCAAAAGGCCATAGCCTGAGGAACAGAGAGTTCTGGGGGGTGATGAATGAGTTTGTAGGGTTGCAAGTGGTTACAGAGATAGGGATGGTTGAGGCCATGAAGGAATTTAAACATGATGAATATTTTAATTTGGAGGTGTTGGGGGACTGGGAAACAATGTAGGTCATAAGGACAGGGGTGATGGGTGAGTGGGACTTGGTGCGGGCCAAGATGCGGAGAGCAGAGTTTTGGATGAACTGAAGCTCACAGAGGGTGGAAGATGAGAGGTTGGCCAAGAAAGGTTTGGAATAGACAAGTCTGGAGGAGACAAATGGATAAGGATAACCGACGGGCTGAGGCAGGGGCTGAGCAGAACGATGTCACAGAGGTGGAAGGAAGCGTTCAGTGGGCATGCTCACAATCAGAGGTGTTTCTAATGCCTGCAGCTCGCCCACAATATTTTAGTGAGGCTGATCCCAGAAATTACAGTGGGGTCAGCGCTCCTGAAGTCGGGCGGGTGCCATTATTTAATAACGCCCTTATTTAAAAAGGGCAGTAGACAGAAGGCTGGAAACTATAGACCGGTTAGCCTAACATCTGTGGTAGGTAAAATATTGGAGTCCATTATTAAGGAGACAGTAACAGGACATTTGGATAATCATAATTTAATAGGACAAAGTCAGCATGGTTTTATGAAGGGGAAGTCATGTTTGACAAATTTGCTGGAGTTCTTTGAGGAAGTAACATATAGGGTGGATAAAGGGGAACCAGTAGACGTAGTGTATTTAGATTTCCAAAAGGCATTTGACAAGGTGCCACACAAAAGATTATTGCTTAAGATAAAAAATCACGGGATTGGGGGTAATATTCTGGCATGGATAGAGGATTGGCTATCTAACAGAAAGCAAAGAGTTGGGATAAATGGTTCATTCTCGGACTGGCAATCAGTAACTAGTGGTGTTCCACAGGGGTCAGTGCTGGGTCCCCAACTCTTTACAATCTATATTAATGATTTGGAGGAGGGGACCGAGTGTAACATATCAAAGTTTGCAGATGATACTAAGATGGGAGGGAAAGTAGTGAGTGAGGAGGACATAAAAAACCTGCAAGGGGACATAGACAGGCTAAGTAAGTGGGCAGAGATTTGGCAGATGGAATACAATACTGGAAAGTGTGAGGTTATGCACTTTGGCAGGTAAAATCGTAGAGCAATCTATCATCTTAATGGCAAGAAACTGGAAAGTACTGAAGTACAAAGGGATCTGGGGGTCCTGGTGCACGAAACTCAAAAGGTTAGTATGCAGGTGCAGCAAGTGATTAAGAAGGCCAATGGAATGTTGGCTTTCATTGCTAGGGGGATAGAATATAAAAATAGGGAGGTATTGCTTCAGTTGTACAAGGTATTGGTGAGACCGCACCTGGAATACTGCATACAGTTTTGGTGTCCATACTTAAGAAAAGACATACTTGCTCTCGAGTCAGTACAAAGAAGGTTCATTCGGTTAATCCCGGGGATGAGGGGATGGACATAAGAAGAGAGGTTGAGTAGATTGGGACTCTACTCATTGGAGTTCAGAAGAATGAGAGGCGATCTTATTGAAACATATAAGATTGTGAAGGGGTTGGATCGGGTGGATGCGGGGAGGATGTTCCCGATGATGGGTGAAACTAGAACTAGGGGGCATAGTCTTAGAATAAGGGGCTGCTCTTTCAAAACTGAGATGAGGAGGAACTACTTCACTCAGAGGGTGGTAGGTCCATGGAATATGCTGCCCCAAAAAGCTGTAGAAGCTACATCATTACATAAATTTAAAACAGAAATAGACAGTTTCCTAGAAGTAAAGGGAATAAAGGGTTATGGGGAACGGGCAGGAATTTGGACATGAGTCCAGGTTCGGATCGGTCATGGCCCTGTGGGTAGCAGAGCGGGCCCAGGGGCCATGTAGCCTGATCCTGCTCCTATTTCGTGTGTCTAATTCTGTTAGATTCAGGAGATGGTTCAGTGATAGTAGATTGGCGGTTAGGATCAGATCAGCCATGATCTTATTGAATGGCGGAGCAGGCTCGAGGGGCCGATTGGCCTACTCCTGCTCCTATTTCTTATGCTCCCTAGTGCTCCTGGTTGGAACCATGCCTGAATAGAAAATCTAGGCCATCGTGTTTGTGTGGGAGCTGGACTATTCTGTACTGAAATAATTAGAGTGTGAATGGGAGCTGCCTGTCTGCATGAAACCTGGCTGCTTGTGCTGAGTTCTGTTATCCGGGTGGAGATGTTTGTCTAGAATGAAGTACTGCTATCTGCACTCTGTGTGAGATTTGTCTATTTACTTTGCACTGCCACTATTTGTTTGTGGGATGTTTGTTGGTATTAGACCACTGCTAACTGCATACAATCTGGCATTAAGCACTGGTGTTGAGCTGTCTGTGTAAAAGCTTCTGTCTGTTTGGCATCACATTGCTGCTGTTTGTGTCGAAAATGTCTGTTGGCAATGAGGTGCTACCATACGAGTGGGATTTGGTTGTCTGCACTCGGGTACCACTGTTTGTTTAAGACCTGGCTGTCTGGATTTATACATCTTTGTGCAGAACCTGGCTGTCTGTATTGGAGTACTGCTGTCTATGTGGGATCTGATTGCCTGTGTTGGTGTATTGTTTTTCCAACAGATTCCTGGTAATTTTAACCTAACTCTCAGGGCCGGAAACCACGGGATCGGGTGGAATGCCGTTGTTACACCCCGCCTAATATTGCTCTCCATTGATTTCAACAAAGAGTAAAATTGGGCGGGGTATAAAAGTAGCATTGCACCAAATCCCAACTGTTTCACTACTTTAAGTTAAAATTCCCCCCTCAGTGTTTCATATATGATTTATTTCTTTGATTTCTCTCATTATGTCACCTTTTGTCTCCTGCAGAAATTACTTCTGCCTTTATCAATTTCCTAATCCCCACTTGCACTTTATAATTCATCCTATGGCCCTGAATTTGCGGTTGGAGGCTTCCTGTGGGGAAATGCCTCCCATCTGCAAATAAAATCCGCGCCTATCTGGTGGTCCGGGAGGTACGGAGACTCGCGGTCCTGAAATGCTCTGGTTACCTGCGGGAAGAGGCCCGTGTATCCCAGGGGTGCACGTGGTTTGCAAGCGCCCCTGGGATAAAGTGGGCCAGCCCAACCACTAAAAGAAGGGAATCCCCATTCATTGTTATGTGGATTCCGTATGTACAGATACCTTAAGTATGAATGGGAATACCCCAAAAAATACCTCTACACTTCAAATGAAAAAAAATCATATATTTTAAATGAATTAAAATGACATTTAATTAAATATTTAAAGCAAAAATGTAATCTTTTGAAAAATAAATTTACATGTTTTAAAGAAGCTAAAAATAAACTTACCTTATTTCACAGGTTTTTAAATGTATAACTTATTGATAAAATTTTATTCTGTTTTGTAAAACTCTTATGCTGGTAAAAGCAGGCCTTACACCTGCTTTTACCAGGCGTAAGAATTTCACGGCATTCACTGGGCAGAAGTTGAGCAGCGCATGCCTAAACCCGGAACTTGTGCAGCCCTTGCGGGCGCGTACACACCTCGTACGCACCTGTAGGGGCCACAAATTACGGATCTGTGTCTTTTCCTGTATGTGTAGTCATTGTGTGTTTTCCTTCCTCTGTCCCCTTTCCCTTGTGCTGTTCTTTTTAAATACTGTTCGTCTGTGAGATCTTTCAATTCTGAGAAAAGGTTTATACCTAAAATGCCAACTGACTTGTACTCTCTTGACAGATACTGTTGAGTGTTTCTAGTGTTTTTTGTTTTTGTACTGGGGCACTGTTGTCTGTGCAGCTACTGGTTGCCTTTGCCATGGTACTGTTAACATAAAAACATGAGAAATAGGAGCAGGAGTAGGCCATATGGCCCCTCGAGCCTATTCTGCCATTCAATAAGATCATGGGTGAACTCGTGCAATAACTCCACTTTCCCGCCCTATCCCCATATCCCTTGATTCTCTTACTGCCCAAGAATCTATTGCTCTCAATCTTGAATATAGAAAATTCCAAAAGATTCACAACCCTCTGAGTGAGGAAGTTTTTCCTCATCTCAGTCCTAAATGGCCAACCCCTTATTCTGGGATTATGGTCAAGAAATTGGTGTTCGCCATGAAAGTTGGAGAATAAATTCATCTGGGGAGGCTGGAGATTGATGGTGCAGTGCTATCTTTCCGTGCGGCGCCCTCCTGGTGGTGTTAGGGGAGACCTCCGAGGCGACGTGTTGTTCGATCTTCGCACTACCTCTGGGAGCGAGGCTTTGGAGCTTGCAAGGAATTGTGGGCAATTAAAAAGGGCTATGAATAAAAGGGGCAATGCACTCAGAACTAATAGAAATTAAAATGCTGTGAAAAAATGCAGTTTTCAGCCCTTACTGCCTTTAAAAAAAAAATGTAACATTAAAATGAAGTCCCAGCTCTTAAAGCTGAATTCCTCTCCAAGTCTCAAAAAATGGGAAAACTGCTTCAGCACTAACACAAATGGCTCAGCTAGCCAGGGAAGGGGCACCCAGGGTCTCACACGCAGCACTGCAGATTTGTGCAAGGAGTCAACACTGCAAGAGAGGTCCTCTACCCACAGGGACTAAGAGGCCCTCCAGAAAGAACGATGTGGGACCAGATCACAGAGCCTGTCACTGCCAGCAGTGTTGCCCCCACCATCTGGCTCCAGTGCCCAAAGAAGCTTCATGACCTCAGACCACTGGTCAAGGTCAGTGAATGCATCTTCAACAGCTGTCTCGTACCAACTGCACCACTAGCCTCACGCACTGCTCAATGCACACCCCCCAATCACTCACCTACCAGCAAGCTGCACCAATCATGAGGCATATCTTCCATTTCTAGCCTCATCTCACCCCTTTGGAGGCAACGGTACAAACCATTCTTGGCAGGGGCATGGCTGAGCCCTTGGCCAGCGGCGGGGCTGAAAGCATAAAAGATGCGAGTATCCTTGTACATTATCCTCTTTCTGGCTTTCACGCCCTCCCGTCACCACAACTCCACCCTTGTGCATTCCTCATTTCACACACCCAAGAAATGCAACCTGCACAGCCAGTGGTTGACCAAGAAGTGGGAGAGGAGAGTGAAGAAGAAGAAACACCGTCACTTGATTTGACACTCCCAGCCACCAACTCCTCAAGGTCGACCAGCAAGGCCATTTGCGTGTCCCGCACTGAATGTCAGCAGCCTTCCACCAGCCATGCTGCAGCCACTGGGGTAGCACTGGGTGACATCAGTAGGATAGGCAAAGGCACACAAAAGACAGTCACTAAGGGAATGCAATAAGGGTGAGGAGTTGATTTCTTGATGTCATTTTGGATGGATAGCTGTATAAAGTTGGATTGGAAGGTTTGCTTTGTGGTGGCTTTTATTTCAGCATTGTGGCCAAGAGGACGCTGTGATGGTCAGTAACAGAGGGAAGATAAGTTGTGGGACAAATGTTACAACAACAACAACAACTTGCATTTATATGGTGCTTTTAACATAGTAAAACGTCCCAAGGTGCTTCACATGAGTATTATAAGAAAAAAAAATTGACACTGAGCCACATAAGAAGAAATTAGGGCAGGTGACCAAAAGCTTGGTCAAAAATGTAGGTTTTAAGGAGTTTCTTAAAGGAGGAAAGAGAGGTAGAGAGGCGGCAAGGTTTAGGCAGGGCATTCCAGAGCTTAGGGCCTAGGCAACAGAAGGCACGGCCACCAATGGCTGAGCGATTATAATCAGGGATGCTCAAGAGGGCAGAATTAGAGGAGCGCAGATATCGCGGGGGTGGGGGGTGCGGTTGTGGGGCTGAAGGAGATTACAGAGATAGGGAGGGGCGAGGCCATGGAGGGATTTGAAAACAAGGATGAGAATTTTGAAATTGAGGCGCTGCTTAACTGGGAGCCAATGTAGGTCAGCAAGCACAGGGGTGATGGGCGAACAGGACTTGGTGCGAGTTAGGACATGGGCAGCCAAGTTTTGGATGATCTGAAGTTTACATAGGATAGAATGTGGGAGGCCAGCCAGGAGTGCATTGGAATAGTCAAGTCTAGAGGTAACTAAGGCATGGATGAGGGTTTCAGCAGCAGATGAGCTGAGGCAAAGGTGGAAACGGGCGATGTTACAGAGGTGGAAACAGGCAGCCTTATTTATGCTGCGGATATGTGCTTGGAAGCTCATTTCAGGGTCGAAAATTACACTAAGGTTGCAAACAGTGTGGTTCAGCCTCAGACAGATGTTAGGGAGAGGGATGGAGTCAGTGGCTAGGGAATGGAGTTTGTGGCGGGGAACAAAAACAATGGCTTCGGCCTTCCCAATATTTAATTGGAGAAAATTTCTGCTCATCCAGAACTGGATGTCGGACAAGCAGTCTGACAATTTAGAGACCATAGAGGGGTCGAGAGAAGTGGTGGTGAGGTAGAGCTGGGTGTCATCAGTGTACATGTGGAAACTGATGCTGTGTTTTCGGATCATGTCGTCAAGGGGCAGCATGTAGATGAGAAATAGGAGGGGGCCAAAGATAGATCATTGTGGGACACCAGAGGTAATGATGCATGAGCGGAAAGAGAAGCTGTTGCAGGAGATTCTCTGGCTACAATTAGATAGATAAGAATGGAACCAGGCGAGTGCAGTCCCACCCAGCTGGACGATGGTGGAGAGGCATTGGAAAAGGATGGAGTGGTCAACCATGTCAAAGGCTGCAGACAAGTCGAGAAGGATGGGGAGGGATAGTTTACTTTTGTCACAGTCACAAAGGATGTAATTTGTGACTTTGATGAGAGCTGTTTCGGTACTGTGGCAAGGACGGAAACCTGATTGGAGGGATTCAAACATGGAGTTGCGGGAAAGATGGGCACGGATTTGGGAGGCAACTACACCACCTTTTGGAGAGGAAAGGGAGGTTGGAGATGGAGCGGTAGTTTGCAAGGACGGAGTGGTCAAGGGTCATTTTTTTGAGGATAGGGGTGATGTCAGCAGATTTGAGAGAGAGGGGGACTGTACCTGAGGAGAGAGAACCATGTCAGCTAACATGGGAGCCAGAAAAGGAAGTTGGGTGGTCAGCAATTTGGTGGGAATAGGGTCGAGGGAGCAGGAAGTGAGTCTCATGGACAAGATGAACGCGGAACGGTCATGAGGGGACATAGAAACATAGAAACATAGAAGATAGGAGCAGGAGTAGGCCATCCGGCCCCTCGAGCCTGCTCCGCCATTCAATGAGATCATTGCTGATCATCCAAATTCAGTACCCTGTCCCTGCCTTCTCCCCATATCCCTTGATCCCTTTAGCCTTAAGAAATATATCTAACTCCTTCTTGAATATATTTAATGAATTGGCCGCCACTGCCTTCTGTGGTAGGGAATTCCACAGGTTCACCACTCTCTGGGTGAAGAAATTCCTCCTCATCTCTGTCCTAAATGGCTTACCCCTTATCCTTAGACTGTGACCCCTGGTTCTGGACTCCCCGACCATCGGGAACATCCTTCCTGCATCTAGTCTGTCTAGTCCTGTTAGAATTTTATAAGTTTCAATGAGACCCCTCTCATTCTTCTAAACTCCAGCGAGTATAAACCCAATCGACCCAATCTCTCCTCATATGTCATTCCTGCCATCCCAGGTATCAGTCTGGCGAATCTTCACTGCACTGCCTCCATGGCAAGAACATCCTTCCTCAGATAAGGCGACCAAAACTGCACACAATACTCAAGATGTGGTCTAACCAAGGCCCTGTACAACTGCAGCAAGACATCCTTGTTCCTGTACTCGAACCCTCTCGCTATGAAGGCCAACATACCATTTGCCGCCTTAACTGCCTGCTGCACCTGCATGCTTACCTTCATCGACTGGTGCACAAGGGCACCCAGGTCTCGTTGCACTTCCGCTTCTCCCAATCTATTGCCATTCAGATAATAATCTGCCTTCCTGTTTTTGCCACCAAAGTGGATAGCCTCGCATTTATTCACATTATATTGCATCTGCCATGCTTCTGCCCAATCACCCAACCTGTCCAAATCATATTGGAGTTTCTCAGCATCCTCCTCACAGCACACACGCCCACCCAGCTTTGTGTCATCTGCAAACTTGGAGATATTACATCTAGTTCCCTCGTCTAGATCATTTATATATATTGTGAATAGCTGTGGCCCTAGGACCGATCCCTGCGGTACCCCACTAGTCACTGCCTGCCACTCAGAAAAAGACCCGTTTATTCCAACTCTTTGCTTCCTGTCTGTCAACCAGTACTCTATCCAAGTCAGTACCTTGCCCCCAATCCCATGTGCCTTAACTTTACACGCTAATCTCTTATGCGGGACCTTATCGAAAGCCTTCTGAAAGTCCAAATACACCACATCTACTGATTCTCCCTTATCTATTTTACCAGTTACATCCTCAAAAAATTCCAGTAGATTAGTCAAGCATGATTTACCTTTTGTAAATCCATGTTGACTTCGTCCGATCCTGTCACTGTTTTCCAAGTGCTTTGCTATTACATCTTTTATAATGGATGCTAGCATTTTCCCCACTACCGATGTCAGGCTTACCGGTCTATAATTGCTCGTTTTCTCTCTACCACCTTTTTTGAATAGTGGGGTAACGTTAGCTACCCTCCAATCCATGGGAACTGTTTCAGAGCCTATCGAATTTTGGAAGATGACCAGCAATGCATCTACTATTTCTCGGGCCACTTCCTTAAGTACCCTAGGATGTAGATTATCAGGCCCTGGGGATTTATCGGCCTTCAATCCCATCAATTTCCCGAACACCATTTCCCTACAAATACAGATTTCTTTCAGCTCCTCCCTCTCATTAGACCCTATGTTCCCGGACATCTCTGGGAGGTTATTTGTGTCCTCCTTTGTGAAGACAGAACCAAAATATGTATTTATTTGGTCTGTCATTTCTTTGTTCTCCATTATAAATTCCCCTGATTCTGACTGCAAGGGACCTACGCTTGACTTCACCAATCTTTTTCTCTTCACATATCTATAAAGGCTTTTTCAGTCAGTTTTTATGTTCCCTGAAAGCTTACTCTCATACTCTATTTTCCCCCTCTCAATTAATCCCTTTGTCCTCCTTTGCTGAATCCTAAATTGCTCCCAATCCTCAGTTTTACTGCTTTTTCTGGCCAATTTATGTCCTCTCCTTGAATCTTATGCTATCCCTAATTTCCCTTGTTAGCCACGGTTGAGTCACCTTTTTTGTTTTATTTTTATGCCAAACAGGGTTGAACAAATTCTGTAGTTCAGCCATGCGATCTTTGAATGTTTGCCATTGCCTAACCACCGTCGACCCTTTGAGTAACATTCCCCAATCAATCCTACCCAACTTGCGCCTCATACCATCATAGTTTCCTTTATTTAACTTCAGGACCCCAGTCTCTGAGTCAACTACTTCACTCTCCATTTTAATGAAGAATTCTATCATATTATGATCACTCCTCCCCAATGGGCCTCACACAACAAGATTGCTAATTAATCCTTTCACATTACATAATACCCAGTCTAAGATGGCCTGATCTCTAGTTGGTTCCTTGACATTTTGGTCCAGGAAACCATCCTGTATACACTCCAGGAATTCCTCCTCCACAGTATTGTTACTAATTTGGTTAGCCCAATCGATATGTAGATTAAAGTCACCCATGATAACTGCTGTGCCCTTATTGCACGCTTCTCTAATTTCCCGTTTAATGCCATTCCCAACCTTCGCATTACTGTTTGGGGGTCCGTATATCACTCCCACTAAAGTTTTCTGCCGCTTGGTAATTTCTCAGTTCTACCCAAAGAGATTCCACATCATCAGAGCTAATATCCTTCCTTTCAATTGTGTTAATCCCCTCTTTAACCAGCAATGCTACCCCTCCTCCTTTTCCTTTTTGCCTATCTTTCCTGAATATTGAATACCCCTGGATGTTGAGTTCCCAGCCTTGGTCACCCTGGAGCCATGTTTCCGTAATCCCAATCATATCATATCTGTTTACCTCTATTTGCACAGCTAATTCATCCACCTTATTACGAATGCTCCTCGCATTAATTTCGGAGAGAAACTGGAGAAAGTTGCGAGTTCAGGGCTAGGGCAGGGGTAACCTTAGAGGAAGTTTGGCCCAGTGGGTTAGGGGAAGGAAGGGAAGTTGCAGAGGCAGCTGGGCAGATGGTCTCAATCTTAGAGACAAAGAAGTCCATGAGCTCCTCACACTTGTCAGAGGTGAGGGTGGAGGAGACAGGAAAGAGAAGTCAGCAGCCTTCCACCAGCCACGCTGCAGCCACTGGGGTAGCACTGCGTGACATCAGTAGGATAGGCAACTGCACACACAAGACAGTCACTAAGAGAATGCATAAGGGTGATGAGTTGATTTCTTGATGTCATATTGGATGGATAGATGTATAAAATTAGATTGGAAGATTTACTTTGTGGTGGCCTTTATTTCAGCATTGTGGCCAAGAGGATGCTGTGATGGTCAATAACAGACAGAAGGTAAGGTGAGGGACAAATGTTGAAAGGGTAATTGGGGTTGTGGTCATTGGTACTGCTGGTGAATGAATTGATCCCGGATATCCCAGCCAGAATGGGGCTGTCTGGATTGCATCCTTCCTTCTGCTTCCACCTCTTCGGCTTCTTCCTCTTCTGTGTCTTCCTCTACTCTCTGCGAGTGGATGCTGTAAATCTGAAATGACAGCATAAAATGCTGGAAATACTCAATTGGTCAGGCAGCATCTCGACCTGAGACCTGAACTCTGTTTCTCTCTCCACGGATGTTGCCTGACCTGCTGAGTAGTTGCAGCATTTTCTGTCTTCTCAGAGGCCTTCCTTTACCATCCGAGGCATTGCAAGTAAACTGCAACACTCCCTACACACTTTAAAAACTTTTAACATCTATTGCAGCAAGACACTACAATAAAATCCAAAAAACCCAGTCCAAAAGTGTAAATCCAAACTTACCTAAAAGATGTGTGTGTGTCCCTTTAAGGGGTGCTGACATTGTCACTGTCAGCCTGCTTGCGCACCTGGCATGCTTAGGACCTAGCGCTGAATTCAGCACTCGGGTCGAAGTTTGGAGTGATGACGTTAAGTCGGCGTTGCATGCCGATTGACATCACCATGCCACCATTTTTTTTCCAGGGCGCTAACTCTTAATGGCAACGCAAAGGGAGGGAGGAAAATGGCAGCTGCTGTGGTGGCTGTTTTTCTTTGCCATGTCATGGTGCTATGGAGTGGCAGTAAGCTCTTGAATTTCTAGCCCAAAGACCCTTCGTACTACACTTTCCAACCGGGAACACAACCTCTCAGCATCTACCCTGTCAAGCCCTCTAAGAATTTTATTTGTTTCAATGAGATCACCTCTCATTCTTCTAAACTCCAGAGAATTTAGGCCCACTCTACTCATAGGACAGCCCTCCCATCCCAGGAATCATTCTAGTGAACCTTTGTTGCACCCACTCTAAGGCAAGTATATCCTTCCTTCGGTAAGGAGACCAAAACTGTATACAGTATTCCAGGTGTGGTCTCACCAGGGCCCTATATTAATACAGCATGACTTCCTTACTCTTATACTCCAACCCCCTTGAAATAAAGGCTCACATCTGATTTTCCTTCCTAATTGCTTGCTGTACCAGCATGTTAACTTTCTGTGATTCGTGTACAAGAACATCCAAATTCCTTTGAATACCAACATGTTCTAATCTCTCACCTTTCAAAAAATATTCTGCTTTTCTATTCTTCTTATCCAAGTGGATGATTTCACATTTCCTCACATTCATCCCATCTGTCACCTTCTTGCCCAATCACTTAACTGGTCTATATCTCATTGCAGCCTCTGCGTCCTCCTCACAGCTTACTTTCCCACTTTGCTTTGTATCATCAGCAAACTGGGATATATTACACTCGATCCCCTCATGTTGATATAGATTATAAATAGCTGAGGCCCAAGCAGTGATCCTTGTGTCACTCCACTAGTTACACCCTGCCATCCCAAAAATGGCCTGTTTATTCCTACTCTCCATTTTCTGTCCATTAACCAATCCTCAATCCGTGCATTAATATATTACCCCCAATCCTATGAGTCCTAATCTTGTGTAACAACCTCTTGCGTGGCACCTTATCGAATGCCTTCCAAATACATTACATCCACTGGTTCCCCCTGATCGACCCTGTATCTACCCTGCTAGTTGCACCCTCAAAAAACTCTAACAGATTTGTCAAACACGATTTCCCTTTTATAAAACCATGTTGACTTTGCCTAATCGTATTGTGATTTTTCAAGTGCCCTGCTACCACATCTCTAATAATAGATTCTAACATTTTCCTTATTACTGATGTCAGGCTAACTGGTCTACACTTCCCTGTTTTCTCTCTCCCTCCTTTCTTGAATAGCGGGGTTACATTTGCTACCTTCCAATCCACAGGGACCATTCTAGAATTTAGGGAATTCTGAAAGATCAAAACTAATGCATCCACTATCTCTGCAGGCACCTCTTTTAAACCCCTAGGATATATGTCATCAGGTCATGGGGATTTGTCAGCTTTCAGTCCCATTAATTTCACCAGTACATTTTCTTTACTAATATTAATTACTTTAAGTTCCTCATTCTCATTAGACCCTTGTTTCCCCACAATTTTCGATATGTTCTTTGTGTCTTCTACTGTGAAGACTGATGCAAAATATTTGTTTAATGTCTCTGCCATTTCCTTATTCCCCATTATAATTTCTCCTGTCTCTGCCTCTAAGGGACCCACATTTACTTTTGCTAATCTCTTCCTTTTTACATACTTGTAAAAGATCTTACAATCTGTTTTTATATTTCTTGCTCATTTACTCTGTCTATTTTCTCCCTCTTTATCAATTTTGTGATCATTATTTTTAAAACCCTCCCAATCTTCAGGCTTACTACTCTTTTCAGCAACATTGTAAGCTTTTTTAATGTATTGCCATCCTTGACTTTTCTAGTTAGCCACGGTTATACCACTTTTCCAGTTGAGTTTTTATTCTGTTGTCTATGTAGGTCCTGCTGCCTTTAATGGGGTATTGTTGTCTGATTGGGTCCTGGTTATCTTTGCTGGGCTACTGTCATCATTGTATGTCCTCATTATCTTTGCTGGGTTTCTGTTGCCTTTGCAGGTCCTGGCTGCCTTTGATGGGCTACTGTGCAGGACTTGGCTATTTATAATGGCTCTGTGTTGAAGCCAAGTCATGCTACTTGCGCAGGGCCTGAAAAGCTTTCTTTATTGCAGGTCAGTTAAATAAAATGGTGCTGTATTAATTTTCTTAAGCATTTTCTGTGTGCTCTGATCATTTCTGGAAATATATTACTGTGCCATTTTATGGCAGATTTTTGAGGTTTTAATTGTAGGTATATCACAGAATCACAGAAACCCCACAGTGCAGATAGAGGCCATTTCGGCCCATCAAGCCTGCACCGACACATATCCCACCCGATCCCCGTAACCCCACGTATTTAATCCCCCTAACACTAAGGGTCAATTTATCATAGCCAATCAACCTAACTCACACATCTTTGGACTGTGGGAGGAAACCGGAGCACCCGGAGGAAACCCACGCAAACACGGGGAGAATGTGCAAACTCCACACAGACAGTCGCCCGAGGCCGGATTCGAACCCGGGTCTCTGGTGCTGTGAGGCAACAGTGCTAACCACTATGGTAAATTGTTGATGTTGATGGAAGGAGCCTAAGGGAAGAAAATGAGATTCTGGGTGGTAGAATCATAGAATGGTTACAGCACAGAAGGCCATTCGGCCCATCAAGCCCGTGCCAGATTTCTGCAAGAGCACTTCAGCTAGTCCAAATACATAGAGAAACACATGATGATAATGACTACTAATGGGGATGTAGCACTGTAATCCCTGCATCAGTGTTGTTGTTCGAAACCATGTAATCTGATTCCTTTTATTACATGGTTTACGTGACTACAAATCATCTTGGCAAATGTATCATGATAGAAAATACTTGTGCTGTGAAGGTCAGATCATTTATGAACATTTCATAGAATCATAGAATCATAGAATGGTTACAGCACAGAAGGAGGCCATTTGGCCCGTTGAACTTGTGCCAGCTCTCTGCAAGAGCACTTCAGCTAGTCCCACTCCCCCGCTTTTCCCCGTGACCCTGCAAAATTTTTCCTTCAGGTACTTATCCAATTACCTTTGAAAGCCATGATTGAATCTGCCTCCACCTCTCTTTCAGGCAGTGCATTCCAGATCATAACCACTCGCTGCCTAAAAATGTTTTTCCTCATGTCGCCTTTAGTTCTTCTGCCAATCACCTTAAATCTGTGTCCTCTGGTTCTCGACCCTTCCGCCAATGGGAACAGTTTCTCTCTATCTACTCTGTCCAGACTCCTCATGATTTTCAACACCTCTATCAAATCTCCTCTCAACCTTCTCTGCTCTAAGCAGAACAACCCCAGCTTCTCCAGTCTATCCACATAACTGAAATCCCTCATCCCTGGAACCATTCTTGTAAATCTTTTCTGCACCCTGTCTAAGGTCTTCACATCCTTCCTAAAGTGCGGCACCCAGAATTGGACACAATACTCCAGTTGAGGCCAAACCAGTGTTTTATAAAGGTTCATCATAATTTCCTTGCTTTTGTACTCTATGCCTCTATTTATAAAGCCCAGGATCCCGTATGCTTTTTTAACCGCATATGGTTCCCCACCACCGAGCCTACAGTTGCTGGGTTTATACTTGCACCCTTTTTTGAACAAAGGTGTAACATTTGTAATTCTCCAGTCCTCTGGCACCACCTCCATATCTAAGGAGGATTGGAAGATTATGGCGCGTACCTCCACAATTTCCATCTTTACTTCCCTCAGCATCCTAGGATGCAACCCATCTGGTCCTGGTGACTTATCTACTTTAAGTACAGCCAACCTTTCTAGTACCTCCTCTTCATCAATTTTTAGCCGATCCAGTATCTCAACTACCTTCTCTTTCACTATGACTTTGGTAGCACCTTCTTCCTTGGTAAAGACAGACACAAAGTATTCATATAGTACCTCAGCCATGCCCTCTGCCTTCATGTGTAGATCTCTTTTTTGGTCCCTAATAGGCACCACCCCTCCTCTTACTACCTGTTTACTATTTATATGCCTATAGAAGACTTTTGGATTCCCTTCTATGTTAGCTGCCAGTCTATTCTCATACTCCTCTTTGCCCTTTGCTGTTTTATTGCTTTTAGAGGTGTTCCCTTGAGTGTCAATGTTACAATTAAGCAAAGGTCACATCCAGACTGGAAAAATCAGCACAAGATAGAGTTTGTATGTTAGCAGTGAGTTGCTGAATGTAATGTTATATTTAACCATAATAAACTTAGTTGGTATTGCTGACCGGACAATTAGGAACCCCAAAGTCAATATAGGGTCAATTTTGTGAGGGTCCTCCTGCAGGGCCTCGACCAACAGAAGCATACGTTGGAGAATCTGGAGAAAAACTTACATTTCATGACCACCGGACATCTCAAAGCGCTTTACAGCCAATGAAGTACTTTTTGAAGTGTAGTCACTATTGTAATGTGGGAAACACGGCAGCCAATTTGCGCGCAGCAAGCTCCCATGAATAGCAATGTGATAATACCCAGACAATCTGTTTTTTTGTTATGTGGATTGAGGGATAACTATTGGCCAGGACACTGGGGATAACTCCCCTGCTCAGGACACTGGGGATAACTCCCCTGCTCAGGACACTGGGGATAACTCCCCTGCTCTTCTTCGAAATAGTGCCTGGGGATCTTTTACGTCCACCTGAGAGAGCAGATGGGGCCTCGGTTTAACATCTCATCTGAAAAACGGCACCTCCGACAGTGCAGCACTCCCTCAGCACTGCACTGGAGTGTCAGCTTAGCTTTATGTGCACAAGTCTCTAGCGTGTGACTTGAACCCACAACCTTCTGACTCAGAGGTGAGTGTGCGACCAACTGACCCACAGCTGACACAGAAGAGGTCAGTGCACCCAATTTTCAGCACTCCCAGTTTTATGGTGATTCATTTTAACAACCAGAAAATTGGTCAGCACCACAAACCGAGGGCACTTCCTCTTAGCCCGATTCTCTCATCAGTGCTCCCGTCGAGTGAGACCTTATGTTGGGAGCATAGCCTTGTAAAATTTACCCTCATAGCTTCAAAACAAGGGGGTGGAGTTTCGGCTTTGGGAAATTGTGCCCAAAAAGTGCTTGAAATGGCGCTGGTTAGTTTACAGTTTAAGTTTCCACTAAAATTCATTTGCATTATCACAAAAGTAAAATCTTCCATAAACCAGCGCAATCGGGCAGTGTAATGGAATGTAATTATTTCTTTTTTTTCTGTTAAAAGTATTCCTTGATATATTTAAGAGTGGTAACGTGGTGCAGTTTTATTAATGTAGCTGAAAATGGGTTTATCAGTAAAAATAAGCATTTTTACTAAGAGTGTCCAGTCCTCCACCTGTGAGTAACCTGATTTGAAATCACAGAAAATGACTTAAAAAAACTATTCTGAACCATTTAATAGTTTCATTGGTGTACTAGTTAGTTTCTTAATAAATTAAATATTTTTGATGTGAAAAACTTTTAAAATGTGCCTAATAGAGCCGATGTGCCTAAGAAAATGAGTGGAATTTGAAGAGCCTTCTTGAACCAGCGCAATTGGCAATTTTGATCGGGGGCGTGGACAGTTTTGTGGGTGGGGCCTGATCCAGATAAATTTAATCTTGAACCAGCGTAAAAGATGACGGAAAACATGAACTTAAGTGGTTTTGGGCGAAACCCATGTTTAAAATTCCCCAATCTCTTGCGCTTGTTTGGCCAATTCTGCCCAGATTGCGCTGATATTACTAATGTAAACAAATGGAAACTCTACCCCATAGGGCACAAAGCATTTCAAAGTAGAATCATTTATTTATGAGAATATAATGATTTCAGCAGTAACATGGTTAATCGCTCTAAACATTAATGTATTCAGCTAGTTTACTTTTATTGGTTTGTCAGAAAGTGGGTTTCTGCCAGAAATCGATACTTATTAAGATGATTGCCTGAGGGACTTTAGTAACAACTCTCACATCCAAATGATTTTACACCTAAAAGAGACAAAGAAGAAACAGATTTAATCTCAACAAGATTACTGTCAAGACATGAACATTTTTCCTAATTGTCTACCGTTAACTACAGTTTATTATATTGCCTACTTTTGTTTCAGGAGCATGTTGTAAATAATAATAATTAAGAAATTATCTAGCTCCACAATGCATCTGATTGGCATACGGGTGCGTAGAGTTGTTTGGCCTGGCAATCCCTATTTTCAGGGACTCTGAATCTGTGTGCGTCTATTGTTGTTTTCCTGGAACAGTTTATTGGGCTGCAATGGTACTGTTTTGAACATCTAATCTGAGCTGTAACAAACCAGCCATTATATTCTTTATCTTGTCACCATGCAATTATGAAAGAAAGCTCTTTAACTCATTGCAAAAATTATTATCTGCAGGAATCATTTTTGCAACTTTTGAACATGAATAAAGTAGAATTAGAGAAATATAGAGCCAAAACCAAATTATGTAATGTACACTATAGTTTGGAAAACCATTTTAAGAAAGTCACGTGGCTTTATAAAACAATGGGGGAGAAATTTGGTATAGCCCTGTTTGGGGCGCCATTAGCGGCCGTGTGCAAAGTTTAGCGCCTGGCGCTAATTATCGCCTCCGACGGCAAACTTGGCATTTATCGCCCCTGGAGGTGATTGGAGTGCTAAATCAGGCGCTTCACACCTGTCTTAAGGTGGAAAGGCCAAGGAGCGAGGTGCTACCTCAGAGCGCTGGCGAAGCTCATGTGATGTCAGTCAGCAATGGAACACAGACACACTGGCACCGTCCAATTCTTAAAGGGGAGTTCTGATGAATGGTCATCGACCTGAAACGTTAACTCTGTTTCTCTCTTCACAGATGCTGCTTGACCTGCTGAGTTTCTCCTGCATTTTGTTTTTATCTTAAAGGGGAGGGTTGATCTTGCTCTCCATCCACATCCTGCTCATTGCAGCCTTGAATCTCGGCTTGAATCTCAGCCTGGAGAGACCTGTACATCAAATCTGCTGGAAAGAACAATGGAGAGAACCAGGGAAAGAGCTCAGAGTGCAGCCCCCACAGTCTCTTCTAAATCGATACAAGGAAGGGCAAATCAAAATCAACCTGCAAAGTGCTGCTCAGTACCCAAAACTCCTTCACACAGCGTCTCTCTCTCTCAGAATGCGTGGTGCAAAAATGTCACCGACAAAGGAAGCAGTCGCCTTTAAATAACGCTCCCCTAGTCCCTTTCTGACAGGATAACGCTCCCCTCAACCTGTCGTTGCTAGCGGCAGGCGGTAAGGCAGGGGGCGCCACTCAATTTCCGGTCCGGGGCACTAACAGGGCATTGCACACTCGACTGATGTCACAATCTGCCGGCGCAGGAGATCGTGGCGGTAGTGTTTAGCGCCGCCGCAAAATGTCTAGTTAATTTTGCAAGCGGCGCAAACATCGCTGCGCCCGGGCGCTAGTTACTTTGCGCCTCATTAGCACCCTCTTAAGGCGCTAACGGGGGGCGCAAACAACTGAATTTTTCCCCCAATATATTTTGATGTAGAAATCCCACCGCAGTTCTCGTTGGGTTAAAGGATAAACCATTATAGCGGAGGAAGTGTTTTCAGAGTGATAAATTAAACCTTCTTAAGCTACTAGTAAAAAAGGGAAATCATTACTTTGTCCTCTTGTCCTGGACCTGCTGAAGATTCCCTCATATAAATATGGAAAGTGCTGGAAATACTCAGCAGGCCAGGCAGCATCTAAGAACATAAGAACATAAGAAATAGGAGCAGGAGCAGGCCATTCAGCCCCTCAAGCCTGCTCCGCCATTCAATAAGATCATGGCTGATCTTCTACCTCAACTCCACTTTCCTGCACTATCCCCATATCCCTTGATTCAATTAATATCCAAAAATCTATCGATCTCTGTGCCTTGAATATACTCAACGACTGAGCCTCCACAGCCCTCTGGGGTAGAGAATTCCAAAGATTCACCACCCTCTGAGTGAAGAAATTTCTCCTCATCTCAGCCCTAAATGGCTGACCCCTTATTCTGAGACTGTGTCCCCTGGTACTAGCCTCCCCAGCCAGGGGAAACATTCTCCCTGCATCTACCCAGTCCAGCCCTGTAAGAATTTTGTATGCTTCAATGAGATCACCTCGCATTTTTCTAAACTCTAGAGAATATAGGCCTACTCTACTCAATCTCACCTCATAGGACAATCCCCCATCCCAGGAACCAGTCTGGTGAACCTTTGTTACACTCCCTCTATGGCAAGTATATCCTTCCTTAGGTAAGGAGACCAAAACTGTACACAATACTCCAGGTGTGGTTTCACCAGGGCTCTATATAATTGCATTAAGACGTTTTTACTCTTATACTCAAATCCTCTTGTAATAAAGGCCAACATACCATTTGCTTTCCTAACTGCTTGCTGTACCTGCATGTTAACTTTCAGTGATTCATGCACAATGACACCCAGGTCCCGCTAAACACCAACACTTCCGAATCTCTCACCATTTAAAAAATATTCTGCTTTTCTATTTTTCCTAGCAAAGTGGATAACTTCACATTTCTCCACGTTATATTCCATTTGCCATGTTCTTGCCCACTCACTTAGCCCGTCTATATCCCCTTGAAATAATAACAGAAAATGCTGGAAAAACTCAGCAGGCCAGGCAACATCCGTGGAGAGAAAATAAAGTCAACGTTTCGGGTCTAACCCTTTTTCAAAACTGGAAAGGAATTGAAATAGATCGAAAACAAAAGAAGTGAAAAGACATTAAGAGGTATTCAAAACAAGACGAGATGGTGATAGGACTAGTGGAGACAAAAGACGGCTCTAGATTAGGTGTGAAATGTTCTGGCAGAATGAGAGACAGCTGCCATGTGGCAGAGAGAAAAAAAGGCGGGGGGAAAGGGCCAAAACAAAGATGTGGATAAAATATAAGCAAAAATGTAATGGGGGCTGAGGTTATGATCTGAAATTGTTGAACTCGATGTTGAGTCCGGAAGGCTGTAAAGTGCCTAATCGGAAGATGAGCTGCTGTTCCTCGAGTTTACGTTGAGCTTCCGTGGAACAATGCAAGAGCCCGAGTACAGTGAGGTCCGAGTGGGAATGGGGCAGTGCGAGTCAGCAGAGAGTGCTGTGAGTTTGGGTAAGTGTGTGAGTTCTTTAATTGTTATTTCTCTTTAAATCATTCTTGATAAGATTACTTAAGCAGTTTAAGTAAAGGGGAAAAGTTAAATATTTGGGATTCTGTTAGTTTAAGAAGAGTAAAACAAGGTTACACTGCAGTAGGAGTAAATTGGCACAGCAGGCAGTGGAAACCAGTTTTCTAACCAATCAGCAGGGGTGACTCATTTGGCTGTAAACAAACAAACAGTATAAAAAGACCAGGCTAGTGCGAGCAAGCACTGAGTGCGAGTCAGCAGAGAGTGCTGTGAGCTTGGGTAAGTGTGTGAGTTCTTTAATTGTTATTTCTCTTTAAATCATTCTTGATAAGATTACTTAAGCAGTTTAAGTAAAGGGGAAAAGTTAAATATTTGGGATTCTGTTAGTTTAAGAAGAGTAAAACAAGGTTACACTGCAGTAGGAGTAAATTGGCACAGCAGGCAGTGGAAACCAGTTTTCTAAACAATCAGCAGGGGTGACTCATTTGGCTATAAACAAACAAACACACAGTATAAAAAGACCAGTCCTAGTGCGAGCAAGCACTGAGTGCGAGTCATCAAAGAGTGCTGTGAGTTGGGTAAGTGTGTGAGTTAGGGTAAGTGGGGTGTTAGGTGCTCTTTTCAAACTTTAACTCTGTGGGTTGTAGTTAATAAGGCCTTTCTGGTGCAGAGTGACTGTTGGTAAACCATTTAACTGGTGTAATTAGAGGGATTGATTTAAATTAAATCCAATTAATTAAAGGGGATAGTAGCATCTATAATCGGGCAGAGGGTGTCCATAACTAACAATACATTTTTTTAATTAATTACATAGAATGGAGCAGGTGATGTGTTACTGTTGCGAGATGTGGGAGCCGGTGGGAGCCGGTGAACCCCATTGAGGCTCACGGTGATTACATCTGTGAAAAGTGTCTGCTGCTACAGGAACTCCAGCTCCGTGTTGATGAGCTGGAGTCTGAGCTTCAGACACTGCGACACATCAGGGAGGGGGAGAAGTACCTGGACTCTGTGTATCAGGAGGTGATCACACCTATGAAGTTAATTAATTCAGATGTAGCCCATGGTCAGGGACAGGATGGTGTGACTACAAGTAAGGCAGGTACGGGGATCCAGGAGGTAGAGCTGGAGGAGCTGCAGCCCTTGCTCTTGTCCAGCAGGTTCAAGGTTCTTACTCCCTGTGGGGACGGGAACAGGGACTGCAGGGAGGATGAGCAACCTGGCCACAGCACCGTGGAACGGGGGGCCATTCAAGAGGGGGGAGTAACTAGAAATGTTGTAGTGGTAGGGGATAGTATTATTAGGGGGATAGATAGAGTTCTCTGCAGCCGAGAGCGAGAGTCCCGAAGGCTGTGTTGCCTACCCGGTGCCAGGGTTAAGGACATCTCCTCTGGTACAAATGACGTAGATAGGACTAGGAAGCCAGTTCTGTTAAAGGAGTATGAACAGCTAGGGGTCAAATTAAAAAACAGAACCTCAAGGGTAATAATCTCTGGATTATTACCTGAGCCACGAGCGAATTTGGCTAGGACAAATAAAATTAGAGAGTTAAATGCGTGGCTCAAAGACTGGTGTGGGAGAAATGGGTTTTGCTTCCTGGGACACTGGCACCAGTACTGGGGCAGGAGGGAGCTGTTCCATTGGGATAGGCTTCACTTGGCCAGTGCTGGGACTGGAGTCCTGGCGGATCATATAACTAGGGCTGTAGAGAGGGCTTTAAACTATCTAGTGGGGGGAAGGTTCCTAGAGAGCAAATAATAAAAATGACAACAGAGAAGGTCAAAGACTTAGGTAGCAGTGGGGAAATTAAAAACCAGAGCATGTCAGGAAGGGGCAGAAGGTATGGAGTAAAAGGTAAAGTAATAAAAAGGGCAAAAGCAGGAACTAAGTGTCACAAAACATATTTGAAAGTTCTCTATCTGAATGCACGTAGCATTCGTAACAAAATAGATGAGTTAATGGCACAAGTAACTAGATATGGGTATGATCTTGTGGCCATTACAGAAACATGGCTGCAGGGTGACAATGCCTGGGAATTAAACATACCAGGTTATTTAACGATCAGGAAGGACAGGCAGGAAGGAAGGGGAGGTGGGGTGGCTATGTTAATAAAGGAAGGAATCACTGTAATACAGAGAAATGATATTGGGTCAAAAGATCAGGATAATGAAACAGTTTGGGTGGAGGTAAGGAATAATAAGGGGAAAAAACACTAGTGGGCGTAGTCTATAGGCCTCCGAACAGTTGCAACTATGTTGGACGGAGTATCAATCAGGAAATAGTTGAGGCTTGCAATAAGGGAACATCTATAATTATGGGGGATTTTAACTATCATATTAATTGGACAAATCAAATTTGGCAGGGCTGCTTTGAGCATGAGTTCATTGAGTGTATTAGGGATGGGTTTCTTGAGCAGTATGTAACTGAACCGACCAGGATGCAAGCAACCTTAGATCTGGTCCTGTGTAACGAGACAGGATTAATTAAAAATGTCCTAGTAAAGGATCCCCTTGGAATGAGTGACCATAACATGGTTGAATTCCATATTCAATTAGAGGGTGAGAAGGTTGGATCTCAAACAAGCATGCTAAGCTTGAATAAAGGAGACTACGAAGGTATGAGAGCGGAATTGAGTAGAGTGGATTGGGAAAATAGATTAAAGGGTAAGACGATACATGATCAGTGGTGTACATTTAAGGAGTTATTTTACAACTTCCAAAAAAATATATTCCACTGAGAAGAAAAGGGTGTAAAAGAAAAGACAGCCATCCGTGGCTAAGTAAAGAAATTAAGGACAGTATTCGACTAAAAACAAGGGCATATAAGGTAGCCAAATCTAGTGGGAGGATAGAGGATTGGGAAAACTTTAAAAGACAGCAAAAAATAACAAAAAGATTGATTAAGAAAGGGAAGATAGATTATGAAAGTAAATTAGCAAAAAATATAAAAACAGATAGTAAGAGTTTTTATAGTTATATAAAAAGAAAAAGGGTGGCTAAAGTAAATGTTGGTCCCTTAGATGATGAGACCGGGAAATTAATGGTGGGAAATATGGAGATGGCAAAAACACTGAATGAATATTTTGTATCAGTCTTTACAGTAGAAGACACTAAGAATATCCCAACACTGGACAAACAGGGGGCTATAGGGGGGGAGGAGCTAAACACGATCAAAATCACTAAGGAAGTGGTACTCGGTAAAATAATGGGACTCAAGGCGGGTAAATCACCTGGACCTGATGGTTTACATCCTAGGGTCTTGAGGGAAGTGGCAGTAGGGATTGTGGATGCATTGGTAATAATTTTCCAAAACTCCCTGGACTCAGCAAAGCTCCCGGCAGACTGGAAAACTGCTAATATAACACCCTTATTTAAAAAGGGCAGTAGACAGAAGGCTGCAAACTATAGACCGGTTAGCCTAACATCTGTGGTAGGTAAAATTTTGGAGTCCATTATTAAGGAGACAGTAGCAGGACATTTGGATAAACATAATTTAATAGGACAAACTCAGCATGGTTTCATGAAGGGGAAGTCATGTTTGACAAATTTGCTTGAGTTCTTTGAGGAAGTAACATACAGGGTGGATAAAGGAGAACCAGTGGACGTAGTGTAGTTAGACTTCCAAAAGGCATTTGACAAGGTGCCACACAAAAGATTATTGCTTAAGATAAAAAATCACGGGATTGGGGGTAATATTCTGGCATGGATAGAGGATTGGCTATCTAACAGAAGGCAGAGAGTTGGGATAAATGGTTCATTCTCAGAATGGCAATCAGTAACTGTGGTGATTATTCCTTGATTAGTAAAAGTATTGTGATTCGTTGTTTTATAACTGCCTTGGGATATGTGTTGTAATCTCATTGGTAGTTGATGATTACATGATGTGTTGTGGCTACCTTAAATTCAGTCCTTTTCTAGCTTTAGTTGGGACTGGATGTGGAAAGATATACTGCTGATTTTAAAGTTAATAAAGCCTAGCTTTGGAAGGCCAATCTATTCTTCATTTCAATTTATTAACTTTATGTTAGAATGGAGCGATATCTTCAACCAGAACGATTCAAGGCTGACCCCAATTCTGCTGGAGTGGATGATAAATGGAAACATTGGTATTGTACATTTAAAAACTTTTTGGGCGTGTTGGATCAAGAGGCTCTAAATAAGCTGAATATGCTGATCAACTACATTGACCTGGATGTATATAAATATATTTTGCACTGTAAAACTTATGAAGAGGCTATTTCTACATTGGAAAAGATTTTTGTTAAACCAAAGAATGAGGTATTTGCACGTCATCTTCTATCTGCCCGTAGCCAGCAGGTGGGAGAATCTTTGGATACTTATTTACAAGCACTTCGGTGCCTAAGTGTTAACTGTAATTATAAGGCTGTGACGGCTGAAGAATATAAGGACGAATCGGTACGGGATGCTTTTATTAATGGATTACTGTCTAGATCAATTCGTCAGCGGTTGTTAGAAAATAAGACTCTGGATCTTAAAAGTGCTTTTGAGCAAGCTTCTACATTGGATGTGGCTCAGAGAAGTTCGGATTCTTATGCTCTTTTTAATCGGCCTGCGACTATGGTTTCGGCAGTTTCGGATGAAAAGGAATTATGTGGATTTAATGGGAGTGGTTTACTAGATTTTGAAACAGTTTCTACTTCGGCGGCCGTTGCCTCTAGGATTCAGAAGTGTTATTTTTGTGGGAATATCCGGCACCCTCGTCTGAAGTGTCCTGCTCGGGAGGCTGTGTGGAGTAAATGCGGCAAGAGAGGTCATTATGCACATGTGTGCAAATCATCAGGTTCAATTACCTTCCCTTCTCCTGGTGTGGGAGGGTCTTCCTCCACATTCACCCCTCCTTTTACCTCTTCTGTGACTATTCAGCCTTTAGATAGGGCATTTATTGCATCAATTTCTGCTGCATTTGCTCATGGCCTAAACAAAGCTATAGTTACGGCTCAAGTTAATGGGTTGGAAGTGAAGGCCCTTATAGATACGGGCAGTACTGAGAGTTTTATAAGTCTTCAGTTTGCGAAGGAGAAGCATTTGAAAATTTCGCCTGTTACGTATCAGGTGTGTATGGCTCAGACGACCCTTACTTCACAAATAGCTGGTTGTTGCTTTGTGAAAATGGTTCTTCTAGGTAATACGTATACTGATATACGCCTATCTGTTTTGCCTAATCTCTGTGCGGATATTTTGATTGGACATGATGTGCTTCAGTTACACGAGTCTCTTAGTCTTTCATTTGGAGGGACTAAGCCACCTTTATCTATTTGTGGATTAACCTCTTTATCTATTCCTCCATTATCACTTTTTTCCAATTTGATGTCGGATTGTAAGCCAATTGCTACCAAGTCAAGAAGATATAGTAGTCAGGATAGAGAATTTATTAATTCTGAAGTTCAACGTCTCTTATTGGAAGGAATCATTGAACCTAGTTGTTCGCCTTGAGCACAGGTAGTTGTCACGACTAATGAGAGACACAAGAAACGAATGGTGATAGACTATTCCCAAACTAATAATAGGTATACTCAATTAGACGCGTACCCTTTGCCTAAGATTGATGAGCTTATCAATAAAGTATCTCAGTATAAAGTTTTTAGCACTATTGATTTAAAGAGTGCTTATCATCAGATTCCTATTGTTAAGAAGGATCAACCATATACGGCCTTTGAGGCTGGTGGAAAGCTGTATCAGTTTTGCCGAATACCATTTGGTGTTACTAATGGTGTTGCTTGTTTTCAACGGGCAATGGATGCTTTTATAAGTGATAATTCCTTCTCTGACACCTTTTCATACTTAGATGACATCACAGTGTGTGGCAAATCAAGGGTGGAGCATGATTCTAATTTAAAAAGATTCCTTCAAGCTGCGGAAAAAGTTGGTTTAACTTTTAACAAAGAGAAATGTATCTTTTTGACTACTGAGGTAAATCTATTAGGGTATATTATTTCGGGAAATAAGATTAAACCAGATCCAGAACGTCTGCGACCATTGATCGATTTACCTTGTCCTACTAATTCTAAGGCTTTGCAACGAGTTGTTGGACTGTTTTCTTATTATTCTAATTGGATTGCAAATTTTTCACGGAAGATCCAGCCTCTTATTCGGGTTACGACATATCCTCTATCATGGGAGGCCAGGACATGTTTTGAGAATTTTAAAAAGGATATTTTAGGAGCAGTTGTGCATTCCATTGATGAGCAGGTTCCCTTTGTGATTGAGACGGATGCTTCAGATTTTGCAATTGGGGCTACTTTGAATCAAAATGGAAGACCTGTGGCCTTTTTCTCACGTACTTTGAATAATAGTGAAAAAAGACATTCCTCAATAGAAAAAGAGGCATACGCAATAGTAGAAGCATTGCGTAAATGGAGACATTATTTATCAGGGCGACATTTCACGTTGGTAACTGATCAAAAATCTGTGTCCTTTATGTTTGATGTTAAACATTTTGGAAAGATTAAAAATGATAAAATAATGAGATGGAGGATTGAGTTGGCATGTTGCCATTTTGACATAGTTTATCGTCCGGGGAAGGGTAATGTTGCTGCTGATGCACTGTCGAGGGCTTATTGTTCTGTGATTCACGGAGATACGCTTATTAATCTTCACAATGCCTTATGTCATCCTGGGGTTACGAGGATGATACACTTTGTACGCAGTAAGAACTTGCCTTTTTCAGTTGAAGACGTCAAGCGGATGACTTCATCATGTTCTATCTGTGCTCGGTGTAAACCGAATTTCTTTAAGCCTCAACGAGCTCATCTTATAAAGGCTACTTCTCCTTTTGAACGTTTGAGTGGCGATTTTAAGGGACCTCTTCCTTCAACTACTCAAAACCGATATATATTTACTGTTGTGGACGAGTTTTCAAGGTTCCCTTTTGCTTTTCCTTGTGCAGATGTATCAGCTGCTACAGTTATTAAATGTTTGACTCAACTTTTTGTCACCTTTGGGATGCCTGCGTATATCCATTCGGTTCAGGGAAGTTCTTTTATGTCTTCCCAGTTGAAGGAATACCTTCAGAGTCGGGGAATTTCTACTAGTAGAACTACCCCGTATAATCCCCAGGGTAATGGACAGTGTGAACGATACAATGGGGTGATCTGGAAGGCAGTTATGTTGGCGTTGACATCCCGGAACCTTAAGAATACACAGTGGGAAATGGTGCTGCCTGATGCCCTGCATTCCATTAGATCATTGCTTTCAACGGCTACTAATGTGACCCCCCATGAAAGGCTCTTTAACTATCCGCGGAGATCTACTACAGGATATTCGGTACCTTCATGGCTTACTATGCAGGGATCTGTGTTGCTTCGACGCCATGTTAGATTGTCAAAATATGACCCCTTGGTGGAGGAGGTGGAGCTGTTGGAGGCAAATTCCCAATATGCTCATATTCGATTCCAAGATGGGAAAGAAAGTACTGTTTCAATTAAAGACTTGGCTCCTTGTGGGGGCCAGCCCTCTTCTGAGGATATTAAAAATGGTCATGATTCGGATAATGTGGATGCTGTTACAGATATTACGAATATTTCCAATCCGATTGCAGATAATCATACTTCTATTAGTCAGCCTTTGATAGATGTTTATGACCGTCCCAGTTCATCTTCTGATGGGATTTCTAATCTGGAAACCGTTGAGAATCGGGATATGGATAGCCTTCCTGTTGAAGATACTTCTGTGCCTTCTGGCGTGGGAGGGCAAGGAATTTCACCAAGGTTAAGAAGGTCGACACGAACAAGATATCCGGTCGACCGATTGAAAATGGACTTTTAAATTGATAGTAATGTTTTAAAAATTGTTGAAATATTATAGTATATTGTTTTAAGTTGAGAGATACTTAATATTTATGCGTGATGTTATTATTTGTTCTTGTTCATTTAGTATTGTGTTATGTAAATAGTTTTATTCTCGTGCATAGTTTAGTTGTAAATAATTAATTGTAAATTGTAAAAGTTATTAGGTTGGAGTATATTTTAAAAGGAGGGGTGAATGTGGTGATTATTCCTTGATTAGTAAAAGTATTGTGATTCGTTGTTTGTTAACTGCCTTGGGATATGTGTTGTAATCTCATTGGTAGTTGATGATCACATGATGTGTTGTGGCTACCTTAAATTCAGTCCTTTTCTAGCTTTAGTTGGGACTGGATGTGGAAAGATATGCTGCTGATTTTAAAGTTAATAAAGCCTAGCTTTGGAAGGCCAATCTATTCTTCATTTCAATAACTAGTGGTGTTCCACAGGGGTCGGTGCTGGGTCCCCAACTCTTTACAATCTATATTAACGAACGATTTGGAGGAGGGGACCGAGTGTAACATATCGAAGTTTGCAGATGATACTAAGATGGGAGGGAAAGTAGTGAGTGAGGAGGACATAAAAAACCTGCAAGGGGACATAGACAGGTTAAGTAAGTGGGCAGAGATTTGGCAGATGGAATACAATACTGGAAAGTGTGAAGTTATGCACTTTGGCAGGAAAAATCGTAGAGCAAGCTATTATCTTAATGGCAAGAAACTGGAAAGTACTGAATTACAAAGGGATCTGGGGGTCCAGATGCACGAAACTCAAAAGGTTAGTATGCAGGTGCAGCAAGTGATTAAGAAGGCCAATGGAATGTTGGCTTTCATTGCTAGGGGGATAGAATATAAAAATAGGGAGGTATTGCTTCAGTTGTACAAGGTATTGGTGAGACCGCACCTGGAATACTGCATACAGTTTTGGTGTCCATACTTAAGAAAAGACATACTTGCTCTCGAGTCAGTACAAAGAAGGTTCATTCGGTTAATCCCGGGGATGAGGGGATGGACATATGAAGAGAGGTTGAGTAGATTGGGACTCTACTCATTGGAGTTCAGAAGAATGAGAGGCGATCTTATTGAAACATATAAGATTGTGAAGGGGTTGGATCGGATGGATGCGGGGAAGATGTTCCCGATGATGGGTGAAACTAGAACTAGGGGGCATAGTCTTAGAATAAGGGGCTGCTCTTTCAAAACTGAGATGAGGAGGAACTACTTCACTCAGAGGGTGGTAGGTCCATGGAATATGCTGCCCCAGAAAGCTGTAGAAGCTACATCATTACATAAATTTAAAACAGAAATAGACAGTTTCCTAAAAGTAAAGGGAATTGAGGGTTACGGGGAGCGGGCAGGAATTTGGACATGAGTCTTGGTTCGGATCGGACATGGCCCTGTGGGTAGCGGAGCGGGCCCAGGGGCCGTGTAGCCTGATCCTGCTCCTATTTCGTGTGTCTAAATCTGTTAGATTCAGGAGATGGTTCAGTGATAGTAGATTGGCGGTTAGGATCAGATCAGCCATGATCTTATTAAATGGCGGAGCAGGCTCGAGGGGCCGATTGGCCTACTCCTGCTCCTATTTCTTATGTTCTTATGTTCTTATGACAGGCGACCGGAAGCTCGGGGTCCCCCTTACGGACTGAATGGAGGTGTTCCGCAGAGCGGTCACCCAATCTGCGTTTGGTCTCCCCAATGTAGAGGAGACCACATCGTGAGCAGCGAATACAGTATACTAGACTGCAAGAAGTACAAGTACTATCGTATATCCCCTTGAAGCCTCTTTGCATCCTCCTCACAACTTACATTCCCACCTAGCTTCGTATCATCAGCAAACTTGGATATATTACATTTGATCCCCTCATCCAAATCATTGATATAGATTGTGAATAGCTCAGGCCCAAGCACTGATCCTTGCGGTAACCCAATAGTTGCAGCCTGCCAACCCAAAAATGACCGTTTTTTTCTACTCTCTGTTTTCGATCTGTTAACCAATCCTCAATCCATGCTAATATATTACCCCCAATCCCATGAGCTCTAATTTTGTTTAATAAACTCTTGTGTGGCACCTTATCGAATGCCTTCTGAAAATCCAAATACACCACATCCACTGGTTCCTTCTTATCTATTCTGTTAGTTACAACCTCAAAAAACTCTAACAGATTTGCCAAACACGATTTTCCTTTCAGAAATCTGTGTTGACTCTGCTCAATCCTATTATTATTTTCTAAGTGTCCTGTTACCACATCCTTAATAATAGATTCTAGCATTTTCCCTACTACTTATGTCAGGCTAACTGGTCTGTAGTTTCCTGTTTTCTCTCTCCCTTCTTTCTTAAATAGTGAGGCTACATTTGCTACCTTCCAATCTGTGGGAACCGTTCTAGAATCAATGGAATTTTGGAAGATGACAACCAATGCATCCACTATCTCTATAGCCACCTCTTTAAAACCCTAGGATGTATGGTCATCAGGTCCAGCGATTTATCGGCTTTCAGTCCCATTAATTTCTCCAGTACTATTTTTATTAATACTACAGTAATTTCTTTTAGTTCCTCATTCTTGCTAGACCCTTGGATCTCCACTATTTCCGGGAGGTTTTTGCAGGTAGTTAACAGGCAGATAAGAGGATTATCCCCATTTTGCCCACACAAGTGTGGGCTTCCCGAAGGCTCCAAAACCCACCAGGGTCACTGAGGCGCGTAGTGGGTCGGAGGGGTGCAAAGGTGCGCTGTGAAGGTAACTGATGGGTGCAAGTGTGGAGAGGTGAGTATGTGAGGCAAATGGAAAGTGTTAGAAAAAGTTTACTTACCCTTGTTTCTTCCTGCAGGCTTCAATCGGTGGAGAGTCTCGTACCTCTGCGGCAGAGATGACAGATGGCCGTTGCATTCTCCAATGCAACAACCATCTAATTTCTGCAAAAGAAAGAGGTTTGATGAGGTCTTGAATTCAAGAACTCATCAAACTACAGAGAATGTCAGTGTTTGACAGCTTCACAGTGGTTTGGCCAGAAGTTGATGGAGGCGGGACTGAAACCCGACAAGTGGGAGTCCCACCTCCAAAAGCTCCCCATTGGCAAAATCTAGCCCAAAGTATTTGTTTAATTTCACTGCCATTTCCTTATTCCCCATTATAATTTCTCCTGTCTCAGCCTGTAAGGGGCCCACATTTACTTTTACTAATCTTTTCCTTTTTGCATACCTTAGAAGCTTTTACAGTCTGTTTTATGTCTCTCACTAGTTTACTCTCATTCTATTTTCCCTTTCTTTATCAATTTCTTGGTCCTCCTTTGCTGAATTCTAAAATCCTTCCAATCCTCAGGCTTACTACTCTTCTTGGCAACATTATAAGCCTCTTCCTTTAATTTAATACTATCTTTAATTTCTCTTGTTAGCCATGGTTGGACCATTTTTCCCATGGTATTTTTATTCCTTAATCTAGTTTCCCAACCTACCTTAGCCAACTTGCCTCTGTGGAGAGAGAAACAGAGTTAACGTTTCAGTCTGGTGACCTTTTGTCAGAACTGGAAAATGTTAGAGGTGTAACAGGTTTTAAGTAAGTATAGAGAAAGGGAAAGGGTGGGGAAGGGAGGAAAGAACAAAAGGGATGGTCTGACAGAGTGGAAGGCAGGAGAGATTAAACAAACAGCAGATTCGTTACTAGCACCTGCTGTCCAAAAAATCAGAGCACTGGGATCTGAAATTGTTGATCTCCGTGTTGAGTCTGGAAGGTTGTAAAAATTCCCTCATGTTTTGTTGGCCCCTAAATTTCACCTCCAGAGAGTCCAAAGCCGAACTCAGTATGTACATCTCACAAGATAAATTTCTGCCCTTGTTAATTAAAACATTCAGTTTGCATTAAATGAGGATATGCTATAGTTTGACTAATAATTTCCATGGGTACAGGATTCGAAGAAATGGTGACTCATTGCTGCCGCATCTTAAATGCTACCATGCATGAATATAAATGACTAAAATTTGGAAACTCACAGGAAGTCATGGATGGGTTTTATGTATACATTTTTCCAAATTAAATAAAGATTAACACACTTTGACAGTTTGTTTTCAATGAGTGATAGAATGAGTTTTTGAGAGATTGAATGAATATTGCTATCCAAAGACATAGATACCGGACTGAATTTTGTTTCATTTGTAGGCATGGCAATAATATTTCATTAGTGATGTAAATGCATTTTACAATGCAAATCATTTGCCTTCATTTGCACCTTCACCACTGTGAATCTCTTATTGTAGTGTGCAGTGAAGGTAAGGGCATAAACAGAAGGAAGACATTATCAGGTGACAGTTGCTGAATTTTATTGCCATTAAGGCAGACTACTGCAACAGTTACACCAAAGAGTATTGGGAGCCCATCTTCAAATAACAAATAAAATATTAACAATGAAAAAAGTAGCTAACATGAAGCTAATGTGAAAAGCACTACTTAAATAAAAAACAGTGGAAAAGGTAATACAATTGTGCTGGCATTAATGGGTTTCCCAATGGGAATCCCCTATCTGGGGCTCTGCAAAGAAGCTCCTTAAATAAAATGTTGTAATTAAATAGTTACAAAAAAAATACAGAAATATTTGAAAACAGGAAAATGTTTAAAAAAATATATAACAGGCATAGCACAGTGATAAACATCACTTGAACTCAAATCCACTGGACCATGAATAGAAGACATCATTTCCATTCAGAAATTCTCTTTGCAGTAAGTTCCTAAATGTTGTCATGCTATTGTGTGCTCGCAGCAGAAACTAACCACTTCCTCATAAGAATGAAAAGAATAACCAAAGGAAATTACCTGATGCTTCTCTTGTGTGCTACTGACCAATTAATGGTTCTGAAGTATTAATAAAAAGGTTTTAGAAAACGTGATGATTCAAAATATTGATTTGCTACACACCTCTCCTTTGACAGATAATGAGATTGAATTTTGCTATTTATCAGTTAATCAAGGTACTAACTCTCACCTGGGACCTCTTTATTTGTGCATAAACACAACACTCAAGGGCTAAAGTTTCCTCTGTAGCATGACCCATTCATTAGAGTCAAATGACCCAACATGTTTAATTTTATATATTATGCTGCCCTTTTTACTCCCTTTTTGGAGGAGTAGAAATCGTCAGAGTAACAGTAAACATGGATGATTTATTCATTAGTATCTTGCATCAATATTCCACCACTTTGTACTCACCGCTTTGTTTTTGCTAAAATAATCAAAGACAGGAATGTCAAGCACAAGGGGTGGTGGAGGGGTGTTATTACTTGACCGCCCCAGCAGGCTCTCACTGTAACCCCAGTGGAAATCCTATGGAACAGCCTCAAACTACTGGGACCTGGCTACGATGGCCCGGAATTTGCAGTTGTAATGACGATAAAACTGTCAGCATTCGCCGTCCTTGCAACTGTGAAACTGATAGCAACTTCCAGCATCCGCACACGTGCAGTTAAACACAGAAATCCAGAGGTTGCTGTCAGTCATTCCCTGCTTCTCCTTAGGCTGCACTGTTGAACACTCTGGAGCTGGCAATCAATTAAAATCACTGAACTGATGAAAACATCCCCTTTTACACTGAAATATCGCCGTTAAAACCCCCGAAAAAGTTAAGCCTTGTTGGATGAGGTGTAACTGGGTTTTTAACGATGTACTGATTTATAATTACGCTGGACAACCGTTCTGGTCCTGAAAAACTAAGTTTATATTTGTGGAATGTCAAATTGTTCCATTATGATAAAAATTCCATGGCTTTTAATATATTATAAAAAGAAATGTTAAAGTTTGTTTATGATATTTCAACTTCTACCTTAATCCCAATGTCCCAATCTTTATTTCGCTCTCTGTAAAATGATTCAAAAGTGAAGGAAAATCAGTGCATTTTACTTCCTGGTTTGCTGTCTGTGAGAATTCTTCAATGTGATTGGCTGCTTAGCCAGCTTGATGACACCACTGTTGCTGGACGTAGAAGAGCCCCTGGACTTGGCGGCAGAATCAAACTAACGTCGGGAAAGGTGAAATCCATGCCACAGAGATCGCTAGTTCTTTGTGGGCAGCTTTCTTCGAGGTCAGCGGCAAGTGCCTTCTCTTCACCGCTGACCACAAAATCCAGGTCGATATATTGATTTAAAAAATAAAATTACAAATATAACATAATTTACGAATGAAAAGTGAAGGCTTATTTTTCAGATGTATTTAGCAAATAAAAAATTAGCCGAGAAATTAATTATTCAGGATATTAGAGCATGAATGCTTAAGCTGTGTGTAGGGCATTCCTTTGTTTGCTATTTCAATGGAGACATGAACCTATTTATTTTAAATGGGTTAAAGTCACCACTAAGTTACTATTGTTTGACCATTTGGAAAAGACTCCCCGCACATCAAACTTACCACACAACTAACCTGCATGATGTATGTTCATTTATTCACACACCGATAATCACTTGGTTGTCACTCGTCTACAGGTTCTTCAAGCTTCCAACATATTAGTACGACTTCTCTGTAGGACAAAGTTATTCACGTTATTGGAAGGAGATGTAAACATGGTAAGGGAGTGCTCAGGAGCAGGGACATAGCTAGAGCAGGCATAGCTAAGGCTGCTCCCTGTCAGGGCAGTGTAGCATTGGACACCTCCAACCACCAGTTCAAATGACAGCAGATGTGTCAGAAGGTGAACAGAACCAAGCAGTCACCACAATAGCAGACGTGGTGAAAGCTGCTGCAGGGCTGTCTTGTGACCCAACACAAGGAACGAGAAGATCATGTCAGTCCGAAGAGCTTCTCACTGACGCCCACCAGCCAGCCACATCACTTACTCTTGCCACTGGGGGAGCACAAAGTTAGGTCTGGAACACCCAAAACATACAGGTGCTGAAATTGTTTGGCCTGGCAGACTGCTGCCATCATTTTACTCTTGTTTGGGGGTGGAGCCTCTGCCCTCTTCAATCAAGGCCATTGAGGCAGAGGGTGTGGGGCTGAAGGTGGGGACTCCTTATGCTGGGACTTCCCTTGGCCTCACAGAGACCCAGTTCCCAGTTTGGGGGTTGATATGTCAAGGGGAAAAATGTGTATAATTCTTCTGAAGGGTGGAAGTGGGTCCCATCGGGGGGAGGGGCGTTCAGGCCAAGATTGTGGCCTAGACCCCTAAAGATAGGGAACAACGGTATGCTCCACGGAACAGGAAAGTCCTGCCAAACTTTCCAGCCCGTGGGTTCACAATGGGCACATGAGATGTGCCCCTAGTGACGCAGGTACCCGCTGGGGGAATATAGATTAGGTGTCCTCCTCCTGACGCTACATACTCCAGCAGGATCGATGATGAAGGGCACCAGCAGGTGCGATCCCGGCATAAATTCTAGGATTATGGCTTATGGAAATTCACCACCAAAGTTAACATAAGAGGGATATGTCAAATGCTTTGGAATTGGAAAAAAAGAAAAAAATAAGAATAGAATATTTGTTGCACTTAAGAGAGAACAAGCAAAAGAAATTTCAATTTCAATTTCTTTTAAATATAAAAAATAAACATTAATTTTCACTTTTTGTGCTGCAGTCCAGTTGTTAGATTGTAATGTTTTTCTTTATTTAATTCTTTAAAGTTAGAATTCTGTGGAGAGTTCTAAAGCAAAAATGCAGACTATGTGAAATTACAAAGTCAACATGAAATATTATCCAGAGTACAATGGATGAAGAAGCAAAGCCATTACTTCAGGTGAACTATTACAAATGAGAATTCTCCACAACATAGCAGCACATGGTCCAGAACAGAAATAATTGACAGCCATCTCTTTCCTTTCATCAACTCACTCCTTCGGGAAAACGTGGGAGAAAGTACTGTGGTCAGTCAGTGTGAAGAACTGCTGTTTTCAAATTGTGCTCTGAGAAAGCCTCCTGCTACAATGGACTCTTTCACTCAATGAGAATACAGTTCTTCTTCCCACAGGCCTTTCATAATGACCTGTATTCCTTTCCTTATTCAGGCTGAAACTCCATTCCCACAAGTTATAGCAAGCATGAGTGCACCACAAGCCAGTCTAAAATCTGGGATGTGTCCCTATATGGAGGACTTTCACCCTCCCCCCACCCTAATTTATAGATTAATTCTTCAGCCTGTGCTTGTACCCTAAAGGGAATTTTGATATTTTACATCAGCTGAGTTTAAGTGGGGTTAGCTACTTTACACACAAGAATTTTCACGAATTCTGCTTTCTTTTTGACTTATGTAAACACGTTTCAGCTTTTCAACTATTTCTGTGAAATCACTCCTTTCACATTAACAGTTTGCTTAAACAATGGCAGAAAAATTAAGAATAGGAGTTGAGGATAAAGGGCCCAAAACTAAGCAGGCTGTGATCCAGACAACTACACTGGGATCACGTCCTCCATTGCTGACCGTGCTGGAGTTTGTGGGGTCAGTGAGAGGGCACCTAGTTTGCATGGGGCCAGCGGGCATCAGAACCACTTCAGAGAGTATTGCTGGCATCCGTCTGCTCCATGCAACCAGAATATCTAACACCTGCCTGCCAATGTGGAGGGGGGGAGGGGGGTTGCCCAGTGCACATCCCTAGACTGCATTGATTACCTCATCAGTTTCCTATGTAAGGAGGCCAATCTGGATTTTTTTCCAATCTTTAGAGGGGCCAAGCTGCTTACCTGGTCTAGCCCCCGCCAGCTGAGAATCTGCAGGCCTCATCTGTCTCAGGATACCGGCCTCCAGTCCTACACCAGGTCCCAACTGTGTTGGAAAAGCGGGAAATTCTGCCAAAGGGGACAGCCCCTGACTTAATTGGCCTTGTAAGGGATGGGGGAGATATTGCCTCTTATAAGGCTGATGGTAAAATCCTGAAACTGCCGGGGGACCCAGTTCAAACAGGTCCCTATTGTTTTCTAGTGGGTTCCATTAGACTCCCGTCAGAGTTACAGCGGAACTCTGACAGAACCTCCAAGGAAATTCGAGACCAAAGTCTCAAATATCAACTTTGCCCCTCAGCCAAAATATTACTCCACAAAAACATACAGGCCTAGAAATTGAGTTTTGGCGCAGCCAGGGCTTTAGCGCCGGAAGTTAGTGCCGGAGCTAAGTCGCGCTGGTCGGGCCCAAAATTCACCAATTCTGCGCCCAAACGGCTGCCGGCGCTGCTGAGAGCTGTTTGCGCCTGAAAACTGGCGCTACGCGCTGAATATCGGCGCTATTCCGGCGCTGCGGTGCCCGCTGCGGTGCGGCAGGTTCGGGAAGTGCAGGCCTCCTCCTTCCCTTAAGGAGGAGCTGCCTGCACCCGGCCGCGGCCCGCGAAAATCTTTTTAAAAATGAGCCCGGCACCTCGGACAAGTGCCGGGCTTGCTTCTGTTCCGGGGGGGGGGGGAAGTCCGGGGAGGGAGCTGCGGCCAGGCGGCCGACGGGAAAGCGGCCGGCCGCCGCGGTGCCTTTAATGCGCCGGCGCAAAGTCATGTAAGACTCTGTTGCCAGAGTCTTAGTTGCGGCTGCCACGGGCGAGGCGGCCGCAACTGAATTTCGGCGCTGGGGCCCGTCGGCATGGCAACCGGGACGCTGCGCACACCGATGACGTCATCGGTGCCGGCGCAGCGCTACCGGTCTACCGCGGCGGAAGGGCCCCAGGCAATTTCGGCGCCGGCGCCAATTGCAGCGCTAGGCCCTCTAGCGCCGCAAAATCGGTGCTAAGGGCACTGAATTTCTAGGCCACAGTCTCCCCTGTTACGCCATTCTGATCAATATTGACACTTCTGCATAAAAATATATGTAATTACACTAGTTTATTGATGTAAAGAACATAGGGGGGGATATTCACCATCGCCCTGTTTGGGGCGTTCATTTTTAAAAGTTTGAAAAGTTAGCACCAGGCGCTAACGATTTCATATGTTTGAAAAATTTGCCGTTTGTGCTCCAGGAAGGAAGTGGATGCTAAATCAAGCGCTCCACTTCCTTCTTGGAGGGCAATCGGCAGAAGGCAGGGTGGAGACTTCAGCAGCATTGCTCACTGTGCGCGTTTGTTAAGTCTGTGTGTTATATTGGGAATTACTACACAGACCACAAGAGTAAACTTTAACAGGTCTTTACTGGTCGAAGGTCAGGGCGGAACTGCCCAATAAATCATTACACAGCACTTATATACCGGTGTGGTCACCGTCGGTATTACAGTATACAGCAGCCAAGATAAAGTAGTGCAACTCTTAAAATAGTTCTCTTAAAGGTGGAACGGTTACTAAAATAGTTCTCTTAAAGGGGGAACGGTTACATACACTACAATCCTCCCTTTTTAGCTTAACAGTATATATATTCCCCATTAAGCATAACATACTAACATATATACACAACTTCATGTAAAAACAGTTCACAGATTCAGTCTCTGAGGCGGCGCCTCCTGCGCCTCCTGACTCGGTCCAGATAACGCCTCGGTGGTGTAGTAGTTTTCGGTGGTGTAGTAGGTTCTTGTTGCTGGGGTGACTCATCTAATAGTCCTTCACTGAACTTAACAGCTTGAACTTTTGTAACTGCAGAACCAGCATTGCTGACTTCTAAAGGCTCGAGTACCTTGGGAAGTTTTTCTACTTCCAGACTGATTTGGCTCAGTTCGGAGGGACCACGTGCGTGACCTGGTAGGGGTGATAATGGTTCAGATGAGTCATCATCTTCTGCTTCTTCTCTATTGTCTTCTATTTCCTCCATCACTTCAGCTTTTGCCTCTGTCACCAATTCCCTGAGTGGCTTATTACTGCTGACACTGCTCACAAAAGGGTGCTCTTTCTTCTTAGCTTTCAACTGATCGAAAAATTTGACATATTCCCTTTCTTGCTCAGCTTTGATTCATTTGGCCTCATCGCGCAGACGGTTTGTGTGTTCCTGATACATTTTCTCAATCAGCTGCTTCTGCTGTCTTCCCAGATTCTCCAACTCCGTGTCAAAGGACCTTTTCTTTGCATTCATCTCTTGCTCAAAACGGCGAATCATTTGTTCTAATTGTTGTTGTAGTTTGAAATGGAGTTGAGTTCGAGCCCGGTGTTCCTCAGAAATGTGCATGTCGGTAGACTGGACAGACGCAGAATTCTCTATCAAACTATGTTGTTGTTGTTCAGTGGAATTCTGTTCTGATACTTGGTTCTCTCCTGAAGCATTTATGCACTCCTTCGTTTTTCCATCATTAGTCTGCAAGTCCATTTTAGACTTGTCTTTTGCACCTGGGCTGGTCTTACCATCATCAGTACCAGAGTCTGAGCTGATTGTCTTCACCGAGTTCTCACTCTCTGCTTTGTCACTGTCACTGCTGCATATGCCCTCATCCAATATTCTGGACAATCGTGCAGGTTTGACATCTTTGTTTTTCCCGGAATCTACCGTTATTGCTTTTAGGGAGTGCCAGTCCATATTTATTTTCCTGATCCACTCCCGTCCCAGAAGTGGTGGACCTCCCGCAGGTAGTACATATAAGTCCATTCCTTGGTGTTCTTTGCCCTTGTGTACCACCTTCACTTTTATCTTTCCGATGGGGTATACTCTTTGCCCCGTGTATGTCTGCAATACTATCTTCGTATCCCGCAGGGGAATATGTTTGAATAACCTTTTGTAATCTTGCTTATTCATGACCGTCAACGCCGATCCGGTATCCAATTCCATCTTCATTTGGACTCCTGCTATCTGCATTGTGGCCCAGATAGTTTGTCGGTCAGCTTCCTTACTCACATTGTGAATTCTCAGACTACCCAGTTCCTGGCTGTTGGAGTCTGAATCCGAACTCTGTTCATCCGAACTCTTCTCAGCCACCTTATGTACCTTTCTGTACTTTTCCTGTGGTGACTTTTTGTTGCTGGTCTTCTTTCCTGACCGGCATACTTTAGCTATGTGACCAAGCTTGCCACATTTTCTACATTCCTGGTTTTTAAACCAGCATTGGTTCTGATCGTGTGTTGTCTTTCCACAACGATAACATTTCGTTGTACCCAAAGCCATTTGATCTACGCTGAGTACCGCTGCCTTCAGCTGCATTTCTGCAGTACCTCTCGCTGCGGCTTCGTGCGATGCTGCAATAGTGACAGCCTTATCAAGTGTAAGATCATTCTCTTCAAGCAACCGCTTTTGTGTTCCTTCTTTCGACAATCCACACACAAATTTGTCTCTCAGTGCCTCTGTCAGGCTTTCCCCAAACTGACAGTATTTTGCTAGCTTACGCAGTTCAATTAAATACTCCGCGTTGCTTTCCTCTTTCAGTTGCGTTCTTGCATAAAATTTAAATCGTTCCGCTAACATCAGCGGTGTGGGGTTCAAATAATTCTTCAGGACAGCAACAATATTAGCGAAAGACTGATCCGCCGGTTTAGCTGGTGATAGAAGATGCTTCAATAGCCCATATGTCTTCGCACCCATTGAGTTTAGTAAGGTTAGTGCTTTATCTTCATTTGATATCTTATTTGCCTTACAATATATCTCTATGCGTTCTACATACGTGGCCCAATCTTCAACATCGGGATCGAAATCGTTGATGTTACCACGCTTAGGCATCCTCGCAATCTTCTTGAGAGACAAAAAGAAATTTTTCTTTTCTTTTTTTTTTCAAAATGGCGGTTTCCCGCGCTCGTCTTCTTCCCCCGCCTACGAAAATGGCAGCTTCCCGCGTTTGCCTTTCTCCCCCGCTGGCTGTAATGGCGATTGCCGTATTGCTGCGTTCGCCCTCCCCAGCGGTTTTCAAATCGTGCCTCCCAGCCCCTCTTGCAGTCCGGTCCTTTCCCCCCCGGCTGCGGCTGAGTTCTCCGCGGTTTTCTTTTTACTTTCTCCCGTGCTTACGCTGTCCCGGTCGCTGCGCCTCGCGGCCTTGGTAGCTGCCCGGCCTTTTTCACCGGTCGCGGTCGAGCTCTCTCTCGACGCTGTTGCGTCTCCCAGCCCGCTATTTTCTCCCGCACCTTACGCTGTCCCAGTCGCTGCGCCTCGCGGCCTCGGTAGCTGCCCGGCCTTTTTCACCGGTCGCGATCGAGCTCTCTCTTGACGCTGTTGCGTCTCCCAGCCCGCTAGCAGCCCGGTCTCTCACACCGGCTGTGTTTGCGTTCACCGCGGCTTCCGTGCCTTACGCTGCCCCAGTCTCAGCGCCTCTGGCCCCGACTTCTGTCCGGCTCTTTTCCCCGGCCGTGGTCGAGTTCTCTGCCCTTATATCCTCCGTTTTTCCCTCCCCTACTTCACAGCCAACGTGGCCGACTTGCTCTCGTCGCTGATCGGCTTACCCACCACCGTGATAGAAGGGATGATCACTGCCTGTTGCTGATGGAAGGCTTCGTGTCAGAATTCTTCCTTTGCTCTGCAGACCCGAGTCGTTTCTCAGCAGAATGATGAGGGCGGATGCCTCTTCTCGACGCCCGTTAAACTGCCTTGGATGTATCTCTGCCGCAGGGTAAGATCGTACTCGTCGCCACTGTTAAGTCTGTGTGTTATATTGGGAATTACTACGCAGACCACAAGAGTAAACTTTAACAGGTCTTTACTGGTCGAAGGTCAGAGCGGAACTGCCCAATAAATCATTACACAGCACTTATATACCGGTGTGGTCACCGTCGGTATTACAGTATACAGCAGCCAAGATAAAGTAGTGCAACTCTTAAAATAGTTCTCTTAAAGGTGGAACGGTTACTAAAATAGTTCTCTTAAAGGTGGAACGGTTACATACACTACAGCGTTCAAAGGCTCCTTCCCTCCTTTAAAGGGAAGGGCCATCGCTGCAGGTTCTGCAATATAAAAAGTACCTACCTGGACCACCAAGGCAGCCATGATCCCAGGCGATCAGCCTGGAATCCGCGAAAAAAACTGGAACATGAAAGGTAAGTTTTTTTTTAGTTACCTCGGCCACTTTGCCTTTGATCATCGGTGCCGAAACAGCCGGCTGCCCGATGCACACCTCCTGCAGCTGTCGGTGTTTTCGACCAGCGCTGCTGCAGGGGGCGGAAGTTAATTTCGGGACCGGGGCGATGCACAATGCGATGACGTCACGATCTCCGGGCAAAGGAGGTCGGGGCACAACGCTGTTAGTGCCACACCCGGTTGCAAAGCCATTTGTGTCCCGTTAGCACCCCCCGAGATGCTAACGGGAGGTGCAAAGTCACCCAATTTTGCCCCCATAATCTTTCAAAAATCTCAACATTTCCTTCATACGCCAACCACATCTCCACCAATTGAAATTAAAAAGTCTAAAGCTAAAATATCACCGAGTTTCATATTTCAATAGAATCCTTCTCTCTAATATATAACCAACACATCAAGTTCATTAAGTTTGTGAAAGACGTTATTGCCAGACTATGAAGTATAATCACTGATATAAAATTGGTCTCTGAAAAATATAGTTGTAGAGAAGACAACAGTAATGAGAGGTTCTATGTTTGCTGATCACATGTAAACTTATAGCTTGCGATAGGATGAATAGCTTATTAAAATGTATTGGTTCTTTTGACTTTGCAATGGTGGGTGGCCACAACATTCCCACGGTGCATGCACCTGTAGGCGGCACTGTAAGGCTCACGTTATGTGGCCCATTGAGTACAGTGGGGCTGAATTAATGCTGCATGACAGTCTCATTGTACTCTCTTACCTCCCTCTAGTCACTTGGATTTACTGTGCGCTTGGAAGTTTTTTTATCAAATCCCACACTGAAACTCATTTCCCCCCTGCAGAAAATCAGCAGCCACACCCACTGAGACAAAACTTGGAGCAGAAGGGAGGGTGAGAAAGAGGAGATTCTTTTCTTTGGAGCAAAGTTCCGGCACACCCTGGCTTCTACTCACCCCTCCGTATCTGTCCCGATTGTGACCCATTTTCAAGGGACGGGCTTATTAAATATGTCCATCAGGCGCCCAACAGGATTCTTGCTGATGAAAAGGAGCCCACCAAAGGAGGACACACTGGCAGTACTGCAGCGAGGATGCTGCTCCAGCACCAGGAGATCCAGAGAGAAAGGGGCAGAAGCACCCTGAAGATTGGAAACCAAGACACACTGAAGACCTCGGCCAAGACTGGGGCTTTCAACAAACAAGTCATTAGGGACAGAACAGAGGAATAGGAGGGCAATACATAGCTTTCTTCCTCTAAGGCGGGTGGGGGAGGGGGGCACCTCAAGCCAGTTAATGCTACTTGCCAGGGTCCACCACTACCTTGCCCATGTTGGCCCCTGGAAATGCTGATAACACAGGCAGAATGAAAGGCAAACCAACGGGACCCAGGACCTATCTGCCACCATTTGCATGTGGTGGGAAGGGAAGGATCTTTGCAATGGTCATCCCCTCCTCCCCCATCGAGAGTAAAACCTCCTCTGGTGCCATTCCCCCACCCCACACTGAGCCAGAAACCTACCCCCTTTACTGAGAAGAACACGCGCCCCACCCCCGGCCACCCCCGCTCCCCGCAATCACTCCAGGCCCAGTGCAACCTAGCCCTTCTCCATACTCCATTGTGTAAAAAGTCAGTTAAGGTGGTGCTAGATCGAACACTAGAGCCCAGTCTTTAGTTGCTTACACCTTTTATATATTGATTTCAGTGATTGACGGCTGGCGCCATCACCAATAAAAAAGGAAGCAAGTGCCTCCTTTTAAAGGGCAACAACCAATAAACCAAGGATTAAGCCGAATTTAAATGACACTTAACAAATCAAATCAGAATTTTGTTTCTGGTGGTGAGGAGGCATTCCAGGGTCTCCGGTACCCAATGGTTGCAGAAGGCCTCAAGCATCCCAGCGGACACCACATGCTCCATCTCCAGGGACAACTGGGCATGAACATAACCGCGGAAGAGAGGCAGGCAGTCGGGCCAAACAATCCCCTCGACCGCCCGCTGCCTGGACCCGTTAATGGCCACCTTGGCCAGGCCCAGGAGCAGTCCAACAAGGAGGTCCTCCGATCTGCCCGCACCAGGTGCCAAAGGATCAGGAGCTTGGGACTGAAGTGCAACCAAAAATTGAGGAGCAGCCCCTTCAAAAATTGGAAGAGGGGCTGCAACCTGTCACACTCGGTGTATACATGGAACACGGACTCCTCCAGGCCGCAGAAATTGCAGGCAACCTGGGAGTCCATGAACCTACTTAAAAATTTGTTGTACGGGAATGCACCATGCAACACCCCCCACGCCAATTCCCCAGGAGAATAGGGGAGAACTCCCGCATAGAAAGCCCTCCACTGGGGACCCCCGCCTCCTCCAGATGGCAAGATGGTGTCCGAATGGCAGACGAGGAAGACAAAGTGGAGAGTGTGCAGGAGCAGCCCGTACAGGAAACCCCTCCATGGAGAGTGGAAAAGCACAGAAGGCCTCTTCAAGAGACGGCTCAGTCTTTGAGGCACAGGCTCCCGAGGGAGGTTTCGGGGCCTAGCGCCAATGAGAAATTCTGTCTAAACGGGAGTCGGCTTGGACGGGATCAGCCCACACACTTGAGCCTCCTCGACACACGTAGTGGAGTTAGGGTCCAGTGCCTCTTTTAGTGTCTCGATGGCTTTGGCCGCAGGACGGATGCCGTGCCAGGATAGGTGCTGTGCCAGCTCCTCTGGTGATATCCAGCCTGCTCCTCTGCCATCCAATATGTCCCTGATTCTGGTTACCTTACCAGGCAAGGTCCTCCCCTCTGTCAGCCACCTGAAACCGTGGTCATGGAGGTGCAAATTCCTACCGTCAAAGACCCATTAACCTTAATCAGACACTCAGCAGCGGCGTACAGAAGTCGGATCCAGGCGACAAAATGCGTCCCGAACTTGAGTCCCGAAGAGGTACTCGTGATCCACCTTGTCGAATGCCTTCTCCAGATCCAGGGAAAGGAAGGCGACCGACAGACCAGCCCTCTGGGAGTGGTGGACCAGGTCATAAGAACATAAGAACATAAGAAGTAGGAGCAGGATTAGGTCATTTGGTCCCTCGAGCCTGCTCCGCCATTCAATAAGATCATGGTTGATCTGATCTTGGCCTCAACTCCACTTCCCTGCCTGCTCCCCATAGCCCTTGACTCCCTTACCATTCAAAAATCTGTCTAGCTCCACCTTGAATATGTTCAATGACCCAGCCTCCACAGCTCTCTGGGGAAGAGAATTCCAAGGGTTCACGACCCTCTGAGAGAAGAAATTCCTCCTCATTTCCGATTTAAAAGGGTGCCCCCTTATTCTGAAATTATGCCCCCTAGTTCTAGATTCCCCCACAAGCCCCTTCAGAATCTTATATGTTTCAATAAAATCCCCTCTCATTCTTCTAAACTCCAATGAGTATAGGCCCAACCTGCTCAACCTTTCTTCATAAGATAACCCCTTCATCTTTGGAATCAACCTCGTGAACCTTCTCTGAACTGCCTCCAATGCAAGTATATCCTTCCTTAAATAAGGAGACCAAAGCTGTACGCAGTACTCCAGGTGTTGTCTCACCAACAGTTGTAACAGGACTTCCCTACTTTTACATTCCATTCCCTTTGCAATAAAGGCCAACATTCCATTTGCCTTCCTAATTACTTGCTTTACCTGCATGCTAACTTTTTGTGATTCATGTACAGGACCCCCAGATCCCTCTGTAACTCAGCATTTTGTAATCTCTCCCCATTTAAATAATAATTTTCTTTTTTATTTTTCCTACCAAAGTGGATAACCTCACATTTCCCTACATTAAACTCCATCTGCTAGATTTTTGCCCATTCACTTAGCCTATCTATATCCCTTTGGAGATTCTTTGCGTCCTCGACACAATTTGCTTTCCCACCTATCTTTGTATCACAGGTCCCTGACTAGATGGATATTCTCTGGAATGGTCTGGCTTGGGGCTGGTCGGGGTAGATCGTGTGGGCTAGCATGGTGCCAAGCTGAGTAGACATTGCATTGACAAAGATCTTGTAGTCCCTGCAGAGGAGGGAGACCAGGCGCTAGTTCTTAAGAAGGTGGAGATTGCCCTTCTTGGGTACCAGTGTAATGTATGTACCTTTAAGGGAGAGAACTACTTTTTACAGCTCCTGTATACTGTAGTACCGGCAGTGACCACACCTGTTTATAAACCCTGAGTAGTGATCTGTATAGTTAGTTCTAGAGTAACCCTCATTCAGTAAACACCTGTTGAATCGTTCCCTGCAGTCTTTTGTCTGATTATTGAAGGACACAACATTAAGATACACGGATCTAACAGTGGCAACGAGCAAGTTCGAAGCTACCTGCAAAACTGCATCACCTCCCAGGGATTCGCTCCTGGAGAACAGTGGAAGAAGGTCGAGTCCAGAAGCACGGGCGTCGACCACGGGCAACCACCCAGTCATCCAGCGGAGATTTGAGCATCGCAGGGGAGGCTGTCGAGAGCCAGGCTTGGCTTTCCAGTCACGGTGGTCCAGCGAAATGGGCTGGCAACAGGTACTGCGCAGACCCTTCCCGGATAGCGATGGGCTAGAGCCCGACCGAGCGGCACAGAAAAAGGCCGAGCAGCATTGACGGGGGAGAGAGAGAGGGCAGAGCGCACAGGGTGCAGCCGGTGTTCAGGACTGAGCGGCGTCAACGGGGGAGAGAGACGAGAGAGAGCGGAGCGCAGCCGGTGTTCAAGGGCCGAGCAGCGTCAACGGGGGAGAGAGACAAGAGAGAGCAGAGCGCAGCCGGTGTTCAAGGGCTGAGCAGCGTCAACGGGGGAGAGAGGCGTGCAGGAAAATGCGAGGCGCTGCCATTGCCACGAGGACCGCAGAGAGCGGCGTTGGCAGCAGCGCAGGAGCAGCGCACGAAACCCACAGGGCGTCGCCATTTGCCACGAGGAGCGCCGAGAGCGGCGTTGGCAGCAGCGTGGGAGATGCCATTTTAAGCCGCAGCGGGGAAGAAAGAAAAGCGCGGGAGATGCCATTTTACGCCGCAGCGGGGAAGAAAGGAAAGCGCGGGAGACGCCATTTTAACCAGTCTAACCACACCCAAAAATGCCGAAGAGTGGCAGTATCACAGCGTTCGACAATGAAGTCGAAGATTGGACGACATATGTCGAATGCATAGAAGTATACTGCAAGGCGAATGAAGTGCCAGATGACAAGAAAGCGCTGGTATTGTTGAATTCAATGGGTGCCAAAACGTATGGCTTACTACGAAACCTAGAAACCCCAGAGAAGCTAGTCGAAAAGGATTTTGAAAACATAGTGTCAATCCTACAGGACCACTTAAACCCCACACCGCTGCTGATAGCAGAAAGATTTAAGTTTCACAAAAGGAACCAGCATCAAGATGAAAGTAATGCTGAGTATTTAACGGAACTGCGCAAGCTATCGAAACACTACCAGTTTGGAACGGGATTAGCAGATACTTTAAGGGACAAGTTTGTGTGTGGGCTTCAAAGTGAAGGAACCCAGAAACGGCTTCTATCAGAAAAGGATCTTATGCTGGACAAGGCTTTCAGCATTGCAGTATCACACGAAACAGCAGCACGGAGCGCTGCAGAGATACAACGGAGACCGCAAGAATATGGCACAAATGAAATGTCATACGGAACAGTGAAGTGCTATTGCTGCGGCAGAACAACACACGACCATAATGATTGCTGGTTCAAGGACAAAGTGTGCAGACAGTGTGGAAAAGTAGGACACATAGCAAGAGTCTGCAGGTCAGGAAAGAAAACCAGCAGCAAGAAATCTCCACAGGAGAAGTACAAGAAGGTACATAAGGTGACGGAGAGTAGTTCAGACGAACAGAAGAGTGATACAGACTCCGGAAGCAAGGAGCTGGGTTGTCTGAAACTACATAATGTGATCAAAATGGAGGATCACCAAACTATCTGGGTCACGCTCAAGATAGCAGGAGTCCAAGTGAAAATGGAATTGGACACAGGACCAGCCCTAACAGTCATAAACCGAAGGGACTACAAGCGGCTATTCTCACATATACCCTTGAGAGATACAAAGATTGTCTTGAAGACGTACACGGGGCAAAAAGTCTACCCCAAAGGAAAAATAAGGGTGAACGTTCTATATAACGGCAAGGAAACACCAAAAATGGACCTATATGTATTGGCAGATGGAGGACCACCACTACTAGGACGTGAATGGATCCGGAAGATACAGCTAGATTGGCATTCCATACAGGCACTGACTGTGGCTGACAAAAAGGATGACGATGTCACACCTGGGCGACTGTCAAAGATCCTAACTGACGCGAAAGAAGTGTTCCAGCAAGGACTCGGAACACTAAAAGGCATGACAGTGATGATTAAAATTGAAGAAAACGCAAGCCCAAAATTTTTAAGGCTAGACCGGTACCTTATGCGATCCGCCCAGCCGTCGAAGCAGAGCTGGAGAGTCTGGAACGCTCAGGTGTACTGTCCAAGGTAGACTGGAGCGAGTGGGCTACACCCATCATCCCTGTGATGAAAAAGTCGTTGAACAGCACGCCTGGGGAATCAAGGAAGGTTCGCATCTGTGAGGACTTTAAGGTAACAGTGAACCCGGACCTTCACACCGTACAATATCCACTTCCGCGGATTGAAGATATTTTCGCCTCGCTATCTGGAGGGAAACGCTTCACTAAGATTGATCTGGCCCAGGCGTATCTGCAAATGGAGGTCGAAGAAGCATCAAAAAAATACCTCACAATCAACACCCATAAAGGTCTCTACCAATACAACCGGCTGGTATTCGGGGTAGCATCAGCTCCGGCTATTTGGGAGAGGGCAATGGAACAAGTCCTGCAAGGGATCCCAGGGACCCAGTGTTATTTGGACGGCATCCTGGTCACGGGCGAAAATGACAGTGATCACCTTGCCAACCTGGAGCAGGTGCTCACTAGATTGCAGGAATATGGGCTCCGAGCTAATCGCCCCAAATGCGAGTTTTTTAGAAAACAGATCTCGTATTGTGGCCACGTTATCGATAAAGAGGGGTTACATAAGTCCCCAGAGAAGATTGAGGCAGTCGTCAAGGCTCCAGCACAGGAAAATGTGTCACAACTGAGGTCGTTCCTCGGGCTGGTAAACTACTACCATAAGTTCTTGCCAAATTTGTCTACAATACTACACCCACTGAACAACCTACTGCAAACTGGGGTGCCATGGAAGTGGAATGATGAATGTAGACGAGCTTTCCAGGAGAGCAAAACACTAATCACATCGAAAGAGGTATTGGCCCATTACAACCCGGCATTACCAATTCGGTTGGCATGTGATGCGTCACCCTACGGCATTGGAGCGGTGCTGTCGCACAAATTCTCGAACGGCTCAGAGAGGCCAATAGCCTTTGCATCACGATCACTAACCTCAGCCGATCGTAACTACACCCAGATTGACAGGGAGGCCCTCAGCCTAGTGTGGGGAGTGAAAAAGTTCAATCACTATCTGCACGGGCAGAAGTTCACCTTGCTGACTGACCACCAACCACTTGTCTCCATCTTTAATCCAAAGAAGGGCGATCCGGTGATGACTGCGCAACGGCTACAAAGATGGTCCCTTTTTCTAGGGGCGCACCAATATGAAATTGAGTATAACGGCATGAAACAGCATGGAAACGCTGATGGGCTATCACGCCTGCCACTGCCTACTGCGGAGGAAGCACCAGCAGTGGATCCTGTCAAAATATTTCATTCGACTATAATTGAATGCTTGCCAGTAACTAACGCTGGTATAGAGAAGGAGACCCGAAATGACCCGACACTGTCTCGGGTATATGATTTGACGGTGAAGGGATGGCCAGCACATGGTGACTCACTGTTGCCAGCATTCTCATCCAGAAGAGAACAGCTGTCAGTATGTCAGGGGAAATAACAACAGAAAATGCTGGAAAAACTCAGCAAGTCAGGCAACATCCGTGGAGAGAAATTTGAGTTGACGTTTCGGGTTTGACCCTTCTTCAAAACTGGAGAGAAAAGGAACTAGATCGAAGGCAGGGCTGTGATCGGACAAAAGAATAAAAGAACCAAAAGAAGTAAAAGAGATTAGAAGCTAGACGAGATGGTAATAGGCTGTGATTAGGTGTAAAGTGTACTGGCAGGGCAAAAGATAGCTGCCAGGTGTGAGAGAGAAACAAAAGGAAAGGGGGGGGGGAAAGGAAAGGAGTGGAAAAATATAAGTGAAAATGAAATAGGGGCCGAGGTTATGATCTGAAATTGTTGAACTCGATATTGAGACCGGAAGGCTGCAGACTGCCTAATCGGAAGATGAGGTGCTGTTCCTCGAGTTTACGTTGAGCTTCCGTGGAACAGTACAAGAGGCCAAGGACGGTGAGGTCCGAGTGGGAATGGAGCGGTGAATTGAAATGACAGGCGACCGGAAGCTCGGGGTCACCCTTACGGACTGAACGGAGGTGTTCCGCAAAGCGGTCACCCAATCTGCGTTTGGTCTCCCCAATGTAGAGGAGACCGCATCGTGAGCAGCGAATACAGTATACTAGATTGCGAGAAGTACAAGTAAATCGCTGTTTCACCTGGAAGGGGTGTTTGGGGCCCTGGACAGTGGGGAGGGGGGAGGTATAGGGGCAGGTGTTACATCTCCTCCGCTTGCACGGGAAGGTGCCAGGCGAAGGGGAAGGGCTGTTTGGGGTGATAGAGGAGTGGACTAGGGTGTCTCGGAGAGAGCGGTCCCTGCGGAATGCTGAAAGGGGAGGGGAGGGGAAGATACGTTTGGTGGTGGGATCACTTTGGAGGTAGCGGAAATGCCGGAGGATGATCCGTTGAATGTGGAGGCTGGTGGGGTGAAAGGTGAGGACAAGGGGAACCCTATCGTGGTTCCGGGAGGGAGGGGCAGGGGTGAGGGCAGAGGTGCGGGAGATAGAACTAACACGGTCGAGGGCAGTGTCAACCACGGTAGAGGGGAATCCTCGGTTGCGGAAAAAGGAAGACATGTCTGAAGCACTGGTGTGGAAGGTGGCATCGTCGGAGCAGATACGGCGGAGGCGGAGAAACTGGGAGAATGGAATAGAGTCCTTACAGGAAGCGGGGTGGGAGGAAGTGTAGTCCAGGTAGCTGTGGGAGTCAGTGGGCTTGTAGTAAATATTGGTCGATAACCTATCCCCAGAGATGGAGACGGAGAAGTCGAGGAAGGGAAGGGAAGAGTCAGAGATGGACCATGTGAAGGTGAGGGAAGGGTGGAAATTGGAGGCAAAGTGAATGAAATTGTCAAGTTCGGGGCGAGAGCAGGAAACGGCACCGATACAGTCATCAATGTATCGGAAAAAGAGGTGAGGGAGGGGACCCGAGTAGGACTGGAACAAAGATTGTTCCACATAGCCCACGAAAAGGCAGGCATAGCTAGGACCCATGCGGGTACCCATGGCAACACCTTTGATTTGGAGGAAATGAGTGGAGTTAAAGGAGAAGTTGTTCAATGTGAGAGCAAGTTCAGCCAGGCGGAGGAGGGTCGTGGTGGATGGGGACTGGTCGGGCCTCTGTTCGAGGAAGAAGCGGAGTGCCCTCAGGCCATCCGGGTGGGGGATGGAGGTGTAGAGGGATTGTACGTCCATGGTGAAAAGGAAGCGGTTGGGGCCAGGAAACTGGAAACTGTTAAAGTGGCGGAGGGCGTCCGAAGAGTCGCGGATGTAGGTGGGAAGAGACTGGACAAGGGGAGAAAAGATAGAGTCAAGATAGGAAGAGATAAGTTCTGTAGGGCAAGAACAGGCTGAAACGATGGGTCTACCAGGGCAGTCCTGTTTGTGGATCTTGGGAAGGAGGTAGAAGCGGGCTGTGCGGGGTTGGGGAACTATGAGGTTGGTGGCAGCGGGGGGAAGATCTCCAGAGGAGATGAGGTCAGTGACAGTCTTGGAAACGGTGGTTTGATGTTCGGTAGTGGGGTCATGGTCCAGGTGAAGGTAGGAGCAGGTGTCGGAGAGTTGGCGTTCAGCTTCCGCTAGGTAGTGGTCAGTACACCAAACAACAACAGCACCACCCTTGTCAGCGGGTTTAATGACAATGTCAGGGTTGGATCTAAGAGAATGGAGTGCTGCAAGTTCAGAGGGAGGAAGGTTGGAGTGAGTGAGGGGAGCAGAGAAATGGAGACGGCCGATGTCACGGCGGCAGTTAGCGATGAAAAGATCTAGAGAGGGTAAGAGGCCAGGGGGAGGGGTCAGGGGACCTTGATGTGTGGATCCCGAGTGGTAATTCCACCCAAGTTAAGGGAGAGAGTGCTCAATGAGCTTCACGAAGGTCATCTGGGATGGGTGAAAATGAAAAGCCTTGCTAGGGCTTATGTGTGGTGGCCGGGGATCGATCAGCAAATCGAGGACCTGACAAAGAGCTGCTCAGGATGCCAGAAGGTCCAAAATGCACCACCACATGCCCTTCTACACCCATGGGAGTGGCCCTCATCTCCATGGCAACGGGTGCATATTGATTTTGCTGGTCCATTCGTGGACTCAATGTTTTTAATAGCCGTGGATGCGCACTCGAAATGGCCTGAGGTCATCAAAATGTCCTCCACCACCGTGGAGAAAACTATTGCAGTCCTACGGACCATTTTTGCCAGGAATGGCTTGCCAGAACAGATTTGCTTCGACAACGGACCACAGTTTGTGTCTGAAGAGTTCCGGAGGTTCTTGAAAAAGAATGGGGTAAGGCATAACACATCCGCCCCGTATCATCCAGCCACAAATGGATTGGCTGAGAGGTTCGTACAAACCTTTAAGAAGGCAATAAAGGCTATGTACAATGACAACATTCCGCTGCAGCACAAGGTGGACAATTTCCTGTTCGCCTACCGGAATGTGACACATGCAGTCACCAACCAGGCCCCAGCCATGATGTTCTTTAACCAAAGGTTAAGATCTCGCCTGGATTTGCTCAGACCAAAAGTACGAAGAGATGTTGAGAGTAAGCAATTCCAGCACATCCATGAGAAGCCAACAAGGAGCTTCAATATAGGGCAACCAGTCTTGGCCCGTGACTACCAAACAGAAAAATGGCAGCCAGGAACGATATGCACATGGCAGGGCCCACTAATGTACACAGTGGATGTTGGGGAGAGCATCGTGAGACGCCATGCTGACCAGATCCTAGAGTCACAGGAACAAGTCAGCCCCATGCCTCGCCCATACGTACCTGGTGATGAACCCGACGTACAGGTCGCATCTACCCCAGAAACAGTAACATCGGAAGCTGATGAACCAACCGACGACAGGGGGCCAGAATCGCCTCCGCACCAAGAGCAAGACACTCGGGAAAGGCGCTATCCAGAAAGGATCAGGACGCCTCCCCAAAGACTGAATTTATAAATAGACTATTTTCAGCTAATGTTGCATGTTAAAAGTGTTAATTGTAGTTTGTTTGCTATTTAATTGTTAAATGAGTGTTATGGTACTGTTAATCTAAAAGGGGAGGAACTGTAATGTATGTACCTTTAAGGGAGAGAACTACTTTTTACAGCTCCTGTATACTGTAGTACCGGCAGTGACCACACCTGTATATAAACCCTGAGTAGTGTTCTGTAAAGTTAGTTTTAGAGTAACCCTCATTCAGTAAACACCTGTTGAATCGTTCCCTGCAGTCTTTTGTCTGATTATTGAAGGACACAACATTAAGATACACGGATCTAACAACCAGGATGATGACCGCCCTGCACCAAGAGAAGGGCATCTCCCTGGTTGCCAGACATTCCCCAGGACCCATGCGTAGTCGCCCCCAGGACATCCCAGAATGCCCTATGGAACTCCACGGTCAGCCCGTGCAGCCCTGGGTACTTGCCCCTCGAGAGCTGGTCAGAAGCACCTGTCAGTTCAGCCAAGCTTAGCGGAGCATCAAGCTGTTCAATGACCTCTGGGCTGACCTTCAGCAGGTCCTCCCATAAAACTCTGTGAGCATCCTTGCTGGGTGGAATTGGAGAGAACAGAGCCCCTTAATAGGCACGGGCCTCGACACTGATGCCCTCCGGAACTGAGACCAAGAATCCATTGTCAGCCAGCAGCCCCAAGAACTGCTTACAGACCCCCTGCCTTTTTCTAGCGAGTAGAAGAAGGGGGAGCCGCAGTCCAGGTCCTGGAGGAACAGGATTCACGACTTCACGTACATGACTCCGGACCCGACGAGCTGCAGGTTCCTTAGCGCACCCTTCTTCTCTTTGTACATCTTTCACAGCGGCCCAGGTCTTCGACCACTTGACTGAGACAGGATCCCAAGTCGAGCACCTCCTTTTCCAACTGCCCAACCCGGGCCTTCCATCTCTTGGTCAACCCCTTTGCGTACTCCTGACAGAAGAGACAGACGTGAGAGGTGCCCACGTCCCACCATAGCCTCAAGGAGGGGATCTCCCTGCTTCCTTCTCCAGTCGGCCCAGAGTCAACTGAACAAATCCCGGAACCACTCACCCTCCAGGAGCAGGTTATTAAAATGCCAGTACATGGACCCCACCCGTGAGTGGAGCGGAGCGAGCTCCGCCCACAGGTGGTGGTCTGAGCATGACACCGGCCGCATGGAACCTGCCAGAACATGGGAGACATATGCCCGGGAAATGTAAAGGCGGTCTTTTCTGGACCTTCCTGCTGGAGTCAGGATGGAGATTTTGCCAGATGTCCACCAAGTCGAAGGACCCAACCAGGTCCCTCAACTTCCCCATCATCGCCATGCTGTGCGGGGCACCAGAGAGATCCCTCACCTTGATGGTGCAGGTGAAATCCCTCCTGAGGATAATGCACTCGCTGGCATTGATCGAGCCTAAAAGAGCCGACACTTCTCCAAAGAAGTGCACTTGCTACGTACCGGTCCGGGGAGCATACACATCCACTAGGTGGAGCGGCACGTCCCCCAGGCAAAGAGTGAGATGGAAAAAGCAGCCTGGCACAGGCTCCTTGACCCCCAAGATCTCCAGCCGAAAATATGGGGCCACCCTGCAAGAAGTGGTAGTGAAGTGGCTCATGCAGACCCCTCCTTACCATTCCAGGAGCCACATAGCCTCGCCTCCCGGAATGGTGTGGGTTTCCTGCAGGAAGCACACTGCATACTACCCTTCCTTAAGGAGCGAGAAGTTAATAAATCTGTGGCGCGCCTCTCTGCTGCCGTTAACATTGAGGCTAACTATGGTTATCTTCATGACAAGTGCACAGTGCAAGCTTTACTTAGCCTATTTGGGGGAGGGAATAGAATCTCTCATTACCCTCTACTCCCTCAGCAGCCCAGTGAGAAACGTATTGAGCCGACGTAGCTCTTGCCCATGCTCAGTGTCTTAGCAGTGGAGCAGACGGACCTGATGAGCAGCGCCAACTCTGACCATCTGTTTAAGGCCAGCTGGACTTTATTGCGATGAAGCAGGCAATCAACCAGAAATTCCTGGAGCTCCTCAAAGGGGATGAGGGAAGACTTGTTAAGGAGCATGAGCGCATCCAACGCCTCACTGGTGATGGACTCCAAATCGTCCCCAATGCCCTTCGTCCTCCTCCAGGAGGTCGTTGCCAGCGGCCGACCCGCGCACCGCACAGGGTGCAGCGAATGCCTCAGTCACACCAGCTGGTCCCACCTCTGTCATGATCCCACCCCTAGGATTGCCGGCAAAAGGGTCCTCCCTGAGCTCCTCCGGGGGGCTTGGGTTGGAGGGCGGCTGCAGTTCGGGCCCCCCCTCCACTTCAGGCACCGGGTATGGCGAAACTAGGAAAAGAACCATCCTGAGTTCCCCCAACACGCCCGGCACAAAAGTGAGAGATGGAGAAGGGGTGCCTCCCTTTCCCCACCGCCACCCACCGACCAGCAGGCAGGGTTTTCTATTAAAATTGTCAACCAGGTCAGCCAACTCCCGGGAGGTGTCAGGGTGTGGTTGGGCAAGCTTAGCCTTATTGGTCTCACCCACCCCAGCCTTCAGGATGCCCTACTCGGTGATGAGTGACGGTGTTATTTTTGACGGATCCGTGGCCCTCCCCATGGGCAAGGTTTCCTTCCCACCCCCGGGAAGCTGGACAGAAGGATCTGTATCACCCTTCCGAGGGATGTGCGACTCCCGCCGATTGTGTGAGTTTGTGGTGGGTGGGTGGGGGCGGCGGGTGCGGTCGCAGGACCCATGACAGGCGCCGTCCCCTCTTGCACAAGGTGCGGTGCCTCCGTCTCTTCCTCCTGGAGGGGTGCAAAGGGAGAGTGATCTCTATGTTGGCAGAGGCCTCCACCTCCACATCCTCCTTCTGTTTCTGGCTCCCTACCCCGAGCCCGACTGCGGGATGCAAGTTTTCCACAGAAGCGGGCATGATCGTGGGCTTTGGCACGGGATCGCTCGTGGGCATGGAATCACTCGCGGGCACCGGATCGCAGATGAGCGCAGGTATGGGACCATACATGCTCTCGGGGGGACTCAGCTCATGGTGTTTAGTCTTCCTCCACGCCTTCCTTCCGTGCGGATGCTCTTGCCCCTCCCCGCCAAAGGCTGCGATGACATTAGCCTCCGCCGTCAACCGCGCATTTGGTATTACTTTCGCGGGGATGGGGTCAGAGGCAGTGCCAGCCTTGGCCACCTTAGTTGATTTAGTGGCCTTGGAGCTAGGGCAGTTTATACGCTATCATCCTGCTTAGCAGCTTTGGGTGGACAGCACAGTCATCTCTTGGCTGCAGATGGTAAGCCAGGTGTACAAAGAAATTAAAAAATCAACAAATAAAAGGGGGAAATCAAATACCCCATAAGCATAAAGGAAACTGTTCCAGCTTTTTCCACAATGTTTTAGGTAAAAGGGTCAAAAAGTAAAATACCACTATTTATAAATTTTAAATTCAGTTCTAATCTTGTGCTATCAACTAAATGAAAGCATACGTACAGCATATTGCAAAAATAGTGATTACAGTTGAAGTCTAACAGGTAAATTATTAATCAGAGGGATGTAGAAGTGACTTAGGATCTGGGGCATCAGCCAAAATTACAAATTCAAGGTAATTCCAATAAACTGAGGGGCAATAATTTATTACAGCTTAGAAACAGCAGTCAATATTTGGTCGGACTTGCATGAATGAATATGCCTATTGATGTGTGACTGCCTGCCAAAAACAGCAGAATCTTGATAGACACAAGACACATACACGAGACACATACACATTATATTTTTTTAAATTCATCTTATTTTCTGCAATTTTGTTTTTTATTACCCACAGCCTTTGGATCTTCAACAGCACTGTAGACACTGTGTACACCATCATTGTGCTACACATTATTATGAGAGGATTAGTAAATGATCTTCTACCAGGGCTTTACCAATGTCTCTTTTAAGAGAGCTGGTAGGAAATGCTCCAGGATGACTTGCCCCCTGACTTTCCTTTGCTCCTTCTGGATAAGGTCCTGGAATCCACTCAGCACCTTCTTTTGCAGCAAGGCTATGATTGAGAACGCTATGTGGGGGAATCTTGGTGCAGATTAATGTTCTACCATCCACAGGACGCACAGATTTTTCCACTTAGCCGCTATACTTTTCAAAATCAGTCTGTTGGCATATCTCATCTACTACAAGTCTCCTGATCCCTCTGGGAGGGTCTTAGATCACTCGTACAGCCCTCAACTCCTGGGTGTTTCAGATGGGCCTCTGCTCTATTTTTGCAATATGCTGTATGTATGCTTTCATTTAGTTGATAGCACAAGAAAAGAACTGAATTTAAAACTTATAGATAGTGGTATTTTACTTTTCTACCCTTTTACCTAAAACATTGTGGAAAAAGCTGGAACAGTTTCCTTTATGTTTATGGGGTATTTAATTTCCCCCTTTTATTTCATACAATTTTTAAAAACCTTTTCTTTGTACACCTGGCTTACCATCTGCAGCCAAGAGATGGCTGTGCACCCAGGAGTTGAGTGTAGTTGGGAGGCTTTTTTTGCAGTGCTGGGAGTCAGGGACAGCACAGGTGACCTGAAATCCTCTCTGGAGAATTGATAGCTTTAGTAGATATGCTTTCCTTACCTAGTGAAATAACATTACATTTCTTGCTGATAATTGGATACAATTGAAGATATAAATTATGTACAAGAATGCAACATTGGAGACTTTTTCTTAGGAAGTCATTAAGCATACAATATTGCCAGAGCATTCTTGCTCAAGCACTGTTAAATAAATCATCAATGTTGCAACGTGGCAGTTAAGAACAATAGCATTTGGCAACTTTGAACATAATCATATTGGAACATAAAACAATAACTAAAATAATAGAACAATAAATCACCAGTGCCACTAAGTCAGAGATGGCGACCGAGTCAAGATGGCGACTGAGGCGGTCCGCTGCTAGCCTCCCTGCTTCGGGCAGCCCGCTCTCGCCGCTCGCTCCCACAACCGGAGCGAGGTGTTCGGCGAGTCAGGCGGAGGCAGCGCAGCGCATCGAGCAGCAGCAGCAGCCACGTTGACCCGCTAGAGCTCATCGGCTGGCAACTCCTCAGCGGGAAGGCATTCCGACTGGGAGGAGGGGAGCTGAGCATGGCGGCCAGAGGCCGGAACGGAAGCGGGAGAAGCAGGCCCCGGGCCGTCGGACCGTGGAGCCGGCGACGGTGAGGTGGAGGCCGTGGTGACCGGAGGATGTGTTCGGCGAGTCGGGCGGAGGCAGCGCAGCGCATCGAGCAGCAGCAGCAGCCACGACGACTCGCAGTCCGACTGGGAGGAGGGGAGCCAGGAATGGTGGCCAGAGGGTGAGCGGGAGAAGCAGGCCACCAGATGTGGAGCCGAGCCAGCAACAGTGAGGAGGAGGCTGCGGTGACGAGGAGGACGGAGCGGCTGAGGGACATCGTGCTCCCACTGCTACTGGATGCCAAAGAATTGACTTTTTGAACACGGCGCTGTAAGAATAGCTGACATGTCCCTACGGGCGTAAGCATTCTATTGTACTAGTTACATATGGCAAATAAAATTGAATTGAATTGAATTGAAGTCTGAAATCTCAATGCAAATGTTATTACTGAAAGTACATAGTGCTTTGTGATTTGAGTGGCAGTCTGTTCTCTTGCCCGTTGCTGTTAGTTATTGAACATTCCTGGCTGATGTCAATTAGTGGACAATAGGGAAAGCCATTTTCTTAGATGTGATTTTTCTTAGCCAATCATATTTAATTCCAATAGTGCATATATATTGGACATATTTAATGGTGAAAGAGATCACTTGCCCATTGTCACATTTGGAGAATGGTTCCTAGGATAGTATTCATAGAATACTGGATGAATCACATTATATCAACTGCATGCCTCTTTGTTCTTGGGATGTGGGTGACCCTGGCAAAATCTCATTCATTGCCCATCCCTGGCTGCCCCGAGAAGCTTCTTGGTCCTTGTAGTGATAGTGCACCCATGATGGTGAGAGGTAGGGAATTTAAGGATATTGGCCCAGTGACAATGAACAAACGTTGATACCTTTCCAAGTCAGGATGATGTGTGATTTGGAAGGGAACTCCTAGTCACACAATCAATGTTCTCTCTAATTTTTTTTTGCACCGCATGGGCCAATCACAATACCACGCATGCACGGTTTTTATATTGAAAAGCCGGCAAGACAACTTTGCGGAATCCCTGGATACTACGCGGGCGTGTGGCCACGCTGCTTAAAGGGAACGTTGCACACAATATTGCTACTCTTATCCTTCTAGCTGCTGAGGCTACACAGGAGAGAGGTGCTGTTGAAGTAACCTTGATGAGCTCCTGCAGTGTATTCTGTAGATCGTATGTACTGGAGCCACAGTAAGCCAGTGGTGAAAGGAGTGCATGATGAATCCAGCGGCAGAGGCATTGACCAGGTAAACGACTCTGTCTTGGATGGTGTCCAGCTGCTTGAGTGTTGTTGCAACTGCACCTTACTTGACGAATGGTGAGTAATTCAGCACAGCCCTGACTTGAGCCCTATAGATGGCAGAGGGGTCAGAAGGTTAATTGCTGGTCACAGAGTATCCAGCCGCTGCCTGGCGCTTGTAGCCATAATGGCCCAGAAATTCGGGTCGGGGGCTTCCCGCGGGTGCAAGCCTCCGACCTGCACTTACCTAGTGCGCCGGCCATTGTGCTGTGGGCCTGCATGGGATTCCAGTCCTGGGCCTGCTCCGACTGCCGGCGCGCAGTGCTTGCGTATCCCAGGGGTGCAGTTAGTTTGAAGCATCCCCTGGGATCACGTAGGCCATGGAGAGCCAATGGTAGCAGGGAATGCCCATTCATAAAATTGACAGGAAGACCTGTCAAATCTATGAATACAATTCAGCTCCAAAACATAACTAAAACTTTAAATAATTTTAAAAAAAATATCACATTTTTAAAATAACTATAAATTACATAAAATAACTATTTTAAACAATAATTTAAATTTTTGAAAAAATTAATTACAGTTTCTAACGGGGCTAAAAATAAACTTACCTTTCTTTAAAGTATTTAAAAATAATAAATCTGTGGAAAAAATGTTTTAATTTTACTTAATTCACCACTTACCTTGTTAAAAGCAGGCCGTGTGACTGCTTTTTATAAGCATAGCTGCTGGAGACTTACCCTCCCGGAAAAACCTGGAAAAAAAGCAGAAGTTCCAGGCGTACGCGCTGCCTCTCCGGCGCACGCGTTCGACCTGTGAACCCCTTCCTTTAAGGGAACGGAAGTTCCGGTTTCCCGCGCATGCGCAGTGCATGCACGAACCCAGCACTTTCGTTGGGCCTACGCGTGAGTACCCAGCGCGTACTCACCCGTGGGGACCCGAAGTTCTGGTCCTAATATTAATGTTTCTTTGGCTTGTCCAATAAAGCTTCTGGTTAATGGTGACCTCCAAGATGCTGATGGTGAGGGATGCAGTGATGGTGCTATTGAAGGTCAGGGGAAGTTGGCCTGGCTTTCTATTTTATGAGATGGTCATTACCTGGCACTTAGGTGGTGAGAGTGTTACCTGTCACTTGTTAGCCCAAACCAGGATAATGCCTAACTCCTGCTGTAGACTGGCAATTTCCCCTTGAACCTTACTGACCTCAGTTTTGCTAGAGCTCCTTGGTGCCATACTCGGGCAAATGCTGTCATGACCGCCAGGAAAGTTCTCCTTTGGTATTAAGCTTTTGTCTCCATATGTACATCAAGGCTGTGATGATACTTGGAGCTAGGCACTTATGGAATAATCTGAACTGAGTGTCATTGAGCAGATTATTGGCAAGTAAGTGCTACTTGATGACTCTGTTAATGGCTTCTTGCAACACTTTGATTGAGAGAAGTCTGATAGGGCAGTGGTTTGTTGGGTAAGATTTATCCTTTTTTTTGTAAATTCTATGGCCGATAATTTGCAGTCAGCAGCAAAGCAAGGGGGCATTTGCCGCTGGCTCCGAAGTAAGCTTCCCACAAAGATCTCTCAATCTCTGTGGTGAGAAGTTCGGCTTTTCTGATGCATAATTGAAATCAGTGCAAGTTAATGGGGAATCCCTAACTCGAACTGCTTTGACATCAATAAGCTGTCTAAGCAGCCAATCAAAATTGCAAAATTCTCACAGTGAACAAGGAAGTGGGTAAGCTCCTTTGTTTCCAAGGGCTAGAAATTTGTGCCTCCCATTATCACTTTCAGGGGGCGATAACTGGGTGCTAACAACTTACTGCCCAGGCACGGCGAGATGAACCCCTCCCGTGAAATTCGGTGTGAGGTTTGCGGCGGCGTTAAGACTTTGCTCCACAATCTCCTTCGCCCAGAGATCATGACCTCATTGCCGTGCGCATTGCCCTGGTAGCGACCCGGACCCATACTTCAGTTCCACCCCCTGCAGTATTGCCGGGCGATGACACCGACAGCTGCAGGAGGCATTGATCGGGAGGCCGGACGCTTCGGGGGTGAAAGTTAAAAGGGAGGTTGCTGAGGTAAGTACATAAATCTCTGCAATGGTTTTGCTCATTTTTTTTTCCTTGTCCTGGGTAGCGATCGATCTGCCCGGCACTCTGCTGAAGTGCATTGGGGCTGGTAGAGCTGAATTGCGGCTGCCGTCGGGGACCAGCTGACTGGTCCCGATGCAGAGCCTGCAGTGATGGCCCTTCCCTTTAAGGGATGGAAGGAGCCTCGGACCTCAGCAGCGCTGCACAGGACATTGTACAGCGCTGCACCACTACCACCCCGCCTGTGCCCTTTAGTGCTCCAGGAAGGAGCTAAATCAAGTGCTCCACTTCCTTCTTGGAACGCTAAACCCAATTTCGTGCAAGCTGGGAATCATTAACGCCTGGTACTAAGTTTCCCAGCTTTCAAATGTTACCGCCCCCAAACAGGGCGATAATGAATTTCACCCCCTAACTTTTTAAAAATGTTAGGGCAAGCAAAACAAAGACTGGGGTTCTCACATGGGGAAAAGGCAAACCTGAAATAAAGATGAAGGTTAAAAAAAAATGTTTTTAAAGTTTCTTAAAAATTTTAGTTTTTATTAAAATGGATAAATTTGACACTCCACAAAATTAAAATTAGTTTTTCAGAGCCATAACATTTGTTTAGGAGTCAATAAGCTGTTAAAACCCCAGTTACACCTAATCCAAAAGGGTCTAACTTTTAATGGGGTATTTAATAGCAGGATTACTGCAGAAAAGCCGAAGTTTTCGTCAGTTTCCCTGATTTGACAGGTTACACTGATTGCTGGCTGTGGTAGGCAGGGGGTGGGGGGCAGGTGGTGGAGTCCACAGTGCAGCCAGTGTCGGAGCAGTGAATGACTGACCGCAACATGAGGATTTCCGCGTTAGGATGCGCATGTGCTACATCCTGAAGTTGCAGTCAATTTCAAAGGGATAATGACAGTGAACGCTGTTCATTCACTGTTATTACCCACCCCAAATTCTGGGCCACTGAATGTTCACCTCAACATTGAGCTTTGCCGGCTGGGTGCACATTTTAGGAATTTAGGCACGCACACCCCACATGTGGACCACAGGGAGCATACATTGGGAATTCAGCCACACACTGCTCACCATTAGCCGAACTATTTATTTTAATGACAGCTAGCCATTGAGGTTCACATGCCTAAATTCCCGATACGTATTCCAGCAGGTGAGGCTTCCTGCTGTGACCGTGATTGCATAAAATTGGGCCTTATGTATCTCGCTTCATTGGGTGCAATGTTGACATTGCAATTTTTATCTGTAATTCGTCATTATTTGGAGCTCCAAATAACGCATTCAACAATTTTCTGCAAATTTGTCATAGCTAAGATTGCATTTTGCTTCTTTCTTGGAATAGGCTCCATAAGAAATCTGGTTTAGTAAATCCAAGTTTCATGACAATAGAGTAATGCATGTATAACTAGTTTCAAATATTTTAGAAATGTGTTTTTGAGTAACACCCTGAAGCGTTGAAGAGCAAAATGTGAAGATATAAGGAGCGACTTTCTTGGGTCTGTGCCCAGGTGCACAGGCACAGCAAATATTGGAAAATCGGGTGGGCGGAGCACAGTTCTACAAAGGAACCCATCCAGTTTTGAGGTGCAAACCAGTGCTCCCTGAGAAACAGGAAGACACGGAGCCAAAACAAAACAATCCGGCTGAACCATTTTGCAGGTAGCTGGAGCCATATGGCAGGCATTTGTAGATAAGACCTTTATCCAAGTGCCCCATCTGCTAAATACATTAGCAATCCTGTGGTATATGCAGGCTGAGCTTGCATTCATAGTTTCATCCATTTCTTCATCCTCTATGAAACAGAACAACAATGAATCTCTGTTGCAATGCCCATTTTCTAAATTATAATTGCAACAACAATAATCCAAGGCAAAACTCTTGGCCAAAAACTACAAAAGTAAACTGGCAAAAATAGCCACAGGGAAAAGGCACCTATTAATAATGTGCAGAGAAATTGCACTTTTAAGTATTATTATTGTAAAATAATAGATCCCACTTTAGATGAGGACCCTCTCGGGAAATGAAATGGGCACATAACCGATGTAAGTAGGAGAACAATTGGGAAATAGTGACCACAAAGTAGTTAAGGTTCAATATCAAAATAAAAACAGAGAATACAGAATACATAAGGGTGCTGCATTGCAAAAGGATAAAGTTCAAAGGGGTTCTGGCCCAAATTAACTCCGTTGGACAGAAAAGTTCAGACATACGATATAAGAGGAAGTGTAGTAGCATACACCAATGATTGTTTGATGGACAGGAAACAAAGCATTAGGTGTTGCTTGGATTGGAGAAAGATTGGAAGTGGTGTACTCAGGGGTCCATTTTCATTCACAGTATATATAGATGATTTGAACTTGGGTATAGGGAATACAATCTCAAAATTTACTGATGTAAAAAAGTAAGAGGTTTGGCAAATAGGAGAACTGTAAAAGACTGCAAGAAGAAATAGACAGGTTAGTGGACTGGGCAGATAGATAATAGATGCAATTTAATATGGAGAAGTGTGAGGCAATACAACAAAAGCAAGCTATAGGAGTATACACTTCATAGAAAGACATTGTAGAGAGTGGATGAACAGAGAGACCTAGGGGTTCAAGTACATAGAGGGTTACATTGATCCATATAGCGCTCATTTTTCAGGCGCTATGAGGCTTCCTAAGGCCCCAAAATGGCGGGCAGGAGCGTGCACACACTTCCGACTGGAAGTGCGCAGCACGCCATATTGGGTAAGGACAAACAAGAAGCGTACTTTACCCATGCCTGAGACAGGCGTTTGGCCGTTTGCATATGCTGCCTCAGGGAAAACATTGCACAAATAAAAAAAAGGTAAGTACTTACCATCACCATCTCAATAGCTGCCACTAAGATCGCCGACCTCCAAGCCCTGGCCCCAAGCTCTGATGATCCTACCACCCCTGTGCCTGACCTTCAGCATCCCCCCAATCTTCCTCCCAGACCCCTGCGATCCTGGCACCAAGGCCTGCGATACGCCCTGTCCCCATAGCCCGCGATACTTCACTTACCTGAATGTTTCCTGTGTAACTGTTAACGCCATGCCTTTATAAGTCTTTTAAACTATGTTGCTTTTCTGTGCTATAACCCCTTTGAATTTCTTTCTTGCTTGCTGCTATTGGTGCCTTGCTAATGGCTGTGCAAAGATTGCTTTTGGGTACTTGATCTCTGTTCTTTTTCCTAAGTTTGGTCCTTATCTTCTCTGCTGGTCTTCCTGGAATCTTTACAATGCCTTTTTCCCCTCATTCCAAAAAATGCTTGCTGCAGTGTGTAAAAAGAATCTGCAATTAGGATGCACTGGAGCCTGCTATAACAATGCAGCCTCATTTCTTGCGATGATGAAGGTATTGCTGATATTCACATAGAATTGATTTACAAACATACCAGACCATGTTTCACCATGTTTCAACTGACCCCAGCCTCCGATGATCAGCCCCCACCTGCCCCCAACCTCCAGCAACAACTTCCAGGCCCCTCGACCATATCATCTGAAAAAGAACGTTGGATTCCACATGTACGCTGATGACACCCAGCTCTATCTCACCACTGCCTCTCTCGACCCCTCCACAGTCTCTAAACTGTCAGACTGCTTGTTTGACATCCAGTACTGGATGAGCAGAAATTTTCTCTAACTAAATATTGGGAAGACCGAAGCCACTGTCTTCATTACCCACCACAAACTTCGTTCCCGTGCCAGCGACTCCATCCCTCTCCCTGGCAACTGTCTGAGGCTGAGCCAGACTGTTCGCAACCTTGATGTTGTAATTGACCTCGAGATGAACTTCCGACCAACTATCCGCGTCATCACTAAGATTGCCTACTTCCACCTCAGTAACATTGCCCGTCTCCGCCCCTGCCTCAGCTCATCTGCTGCCGAAACCCTCATCCATGCCTTTATTACCTCTAGACCTGACTATTCCAACGGACTTCTAGCCGGCCTCCCATCTTCCACCATAAACTTGAGCTCCACCAAAACTCTGCTGCCCATTTCCAAACTTGCACCAAGTCCCATTTACCCATCACCCTTGTGCTCATTGACCTACATTGGCTCCCGGTCTGGCAACGTCTTAATTTTAAAATTCTCATCCTTGTTTTCAAATCGCTCAATAGCCTTGCCCCTTGCTATCTCTGTAACCTACTCCAGCTCTGCAACCCTCTGAGATATCTGCGCTCCTCCAATTCTGGCCTTTTGCGCATCCCTGATTTTAATCGCTCCACCATTGGTGGCCATGCCTTCAGCTGTCTAGGCCCTAAGCTCTGGAATACCCTCCCTAAACCTCTCCGCTTCTCCACCTCTCTTTCCTCCTTTAAGACACTCCTTAAAACCTACCTCTTTGACCGAGCTTTTGGTCACCTGCCCCCATTATCTCCTTATGTGGTTCGGTGTCAAATTCTGTTTGATAACGCTTCTATGAAACACCTTGGGACATTTTAATATGTTAAAAGTGCTATATAAATACAAGTTGTTGTTGTTGAAACAGCATCTATGTCATTTCTTTCAGGAAATTTGCTGATTTGTTTAGGAGAGCAATCCTTCACTTACCCGAGGGCCGCTGCAACGCTAGCACCGGCTCAACCTTCGTTCTGTCTAACCAGGGAGGGGGTCTCCTCCTGCAACACTGGCCTTAAGGTAATGAAATCCAAGACCCAGTGTCCAGAACTCCTCGGGCCTCTCCATTCTGGCGCAGGATATTGACCCATGCAGGGGGGATGAATTTCTTGGCCAACTTTCCTTGCAAGTGCAAGTGAAGGTATGCACATAAGCAGCAAATAGGCCAAAAGAAATAGAGTACAAGAGGAATAATGAATTTATGCAAAACATTTATTATACCACAGTTAAGTACTGTGTGCAGTTATGAGCACCTGATTGTAGAAAGGACATTAAAGCCATTGGGGGAAAAATTCAGTTGGTTTGCACCTCCCGTTAGCGCCTTAAGAGGGCGCTAATGGGGTGCAAAGCAACTAGCACCCGGGCACGGTGATGTTTGCGCCGCTCACAAAATTAACTAGACATTTTGCGGCGGCGCTAAACACTACCGCCATGATCTCCTGCGCCGCCAGATCGTGACGTCAGTCAAGTGCGCAACAGACTGGATATTGAGTGGTGCCCCCTGCCTTATTGCCTGCCGCTAGCAATGACAGGTTGAGGGGAGCGTTTTGCAGTCAGGAAGGGACTGGGGGAGCGCTATTTAAAGGCGACCGCTTCCTGCCTTTTTTTGTTGGTGACATTTTTGCACCACGCATTCTGAGAGAGAGAGAGAGACTTCTGGAGAGATTCAAAACTGTGTGAAGGAGTTTTGGGTACTGAGCAGCACTTTGCAGGTTCATTATGATTTGCCCTTCCTTATATCGATTTAGAAGAGACTGTGGGGGCTGCACTCTGAGCTCTTTCCGTGGGTCTCTCCATTGTTCTTTCCAGCAGATTTGACATACAGGTCTCTCCAGGCCGAGATTCAAGGCTGCAATGAGCAGGATGTGGATGGAGAGCAAGATCAACCCTCCCCTTTAAGAATTGGCCGGCGCCATTGTGTCTGTGTTCCATTGCTGACTGACATCACATGAGCTTCGCCAGCGCTCTGAGGTAACGTCTCGCTCCTCGGCCTTTACGCCTTAAGACAGGTGTGAAGTATCTGAATTAGCACTCCAATCACCTCCAAGGGCGATAAAAGCCAAGTTTGCAGTCGGAGGCGATAATTAGCGCCATCGCTAATCTTTGCGCCCGGCCGATAGTTGCGCCCCAAATGGGACGATACTGAATTTCTCCACCATAGAGCCTGTATAGTGTAGAGTCATCAGGATGATGCCAGGGATGGGAAACTACTGTTGTGAGAAGGTACTTGTGACACTGGGACTATTTCTGCTGGAGCAGAGAAGACTAACAGGAGATTTAATAGAGGATTTTAAAATTATTCTGAGTTTTTAATATGGTGAATAGAGAAAGACTATTTTGGAGACGTGGAATCATCAATTTAAAATTATCATGAAGAGAAATGAGGAAAGCATTATGGAAAATTTCAAAGTTTATTGGAACATTGAATGGTTTGTCACAGTGAAGAGATGAGGCAAAGATCATTGCTTCTTTTCAGGGATAATTAGAGTAATATATGAAGCAGAGAAAGATGCAGGGCTATGCCGGTGACCGCGGGCAGTGGGGTTAGCTTGGGATTGATCTAACAAAGAGCCGGCATAGTTACGGTGGGCTGAAAATGGACTCCTTCTATGTTGTAAATTTCTGTTGTTCTATAACTTCTGTTAGCACAGAAAAAGCCTGTCTCCAAGGCCAGTTTTAAACCAGAAAATTTAAGGAACAATCATTCCCAGCAAGCATCATATATTATGCCTGTGGTGATAACCATTTCATTTAAATTGATTATAATATTATGATGAAGCTCATACAATATCATAATGCTTGTGGGGAGAGTCGCAAAGGCCTGGCTGAGGCCCTCACTATGGAAGATTATGATTAGTGCTGGATGGACAGATTTCCCTTCCCCCCACCCGCTCCCGATGTTTGTGTTCCACCTGGTGCCAACAGCAATAACAACCACAGAATTTCCCCTTAAGTACCCAAATTTGGAAACTGTTTCACTTCCTGATACTGACATTCCCAACATGAACACAAAGCAATCAGGAGAAAATATAAAGAAATTAAAAGGTGAGCTGTAGTTACATTTCATTGACCATGATACATAAAGATAAAAATATCCCGGTCAACCTATGAGCAATACAAGAGATTGATGCACTTAAATGGTAGAGAGAGAATACTCGCTTGCAAAGTGATGGGCACAAAGTGATTTACACGCCATGGTTGATGTAATGTAAAACCTCACCAACGCTTGGACCATTTTTGTAATGGTAATAATTACGCAGCAGAAGTATCTTATTGTACATAATGCTCATTTGTAAAGAATAAGAAATAGATCTTTCCTGGCATTCTGTCGATTAGCAAAGGGAACAGTTGACATTTATTGGCATGCATTTAAATCTTCAGAGAATTCTATGCCTTAATGAACATAATTTAATTAAAAATGCACTCTCAGCCTTTGAGCATTTTAACTTTATTTCACTTTCCTTGATTTAACACCATGATTAGGTAAAAGAATCAATACGAACCTGTTTTACATTTTATAAAGTGTTTATCAAGCTATTTAGTATTGCAATCGGACACCCATCTCACAATGCATTACTGCCAATTGTAGCTACAAGTCAGTTCAATACTGCTAGCGGGCTAATCTGTGTTACCTTGTAAATCATAATTAGCAGAACATATAAATAGCCTTAAATATTACTGGGACATTAACTTCAAAATTCTATTTGTTCTACCACTTTATCTGTCTTTAATAATTAAATCAAAAGTTAGTCCACCAATATCGTTCTAAAATCAGCTGATAACCATATTATTGAGCGGTACTGTTTTGGCTGTCATTTCCTTTTGATTCTTAACAATATACATGATAGTTTTAATGTCCAGATTCCCAGGCTTTTTAATGAGTTGCAATCCTCATTTCAACCGGAAAATTACTGCTTGTGATATTTGTGTACAAACACGCAACATAATTGTGGAGGGCTAACAAGGCAAGGGAATACACAATAAATGGCAGGATACTGAGATGTGTAGAGGAACAGGGACCTTGGAGGGCATGTCCACGGATCCCTGAAGGTAGCAAGACAGGTAGGTAAGGTGGTTAAGAAGGCATACAGGATACTTTCCTTTATTAGCTGAGGCATAGAATATAAGAACAGGGAGGTTACGCTTGAACTGTATAAAACACTAGTTAGGCCACAGGTAGAGTACTGTGTACAGTTCTGGTCACCACATTAGAGGAAAGATGTGATTACACTAGTGAGGGTACAGAGGAGATTTATGAGGATGTTGCCAGGACTGGAGAATTTAGCTATGAGGCAAGATTGGATAGGCTGGGGTTGTTTTCTTTGGAACAGAGGAGGCTGAGGGGAAACTTAATTGAGGTGCATAAAATTATGAGGGGCCTATGCGCAATGTGGCTGCCACGTTTCCCACATTACAACAGTGACTACACTCCAAAATGCTTCATTGGCTGTAAAGCGCTTTGAGACGTCCGGTGGTCATGAAAGGCGCTATATAAATGCAAGTCTTTCTTTCTTCTTTTAGATAGAGTGGATAAGAAGGATCTATTTCCCCTAGCAGAGTGGTTAATAACCAGGGGTCATAGATTTAAAGTAATAGGTAGAAGGATTAGAGGGGAGTTGAGGAGAACTTTTTTTTACCCAGAAGGTGGTGGGGGGAGAAATGCTCATCACATTTAAAAAGTATTTGGATAAGCACCTGAAGTGCCGTAAATTGCAAGGCTACAGACCAAGAGCTGCAAAGTGGAATTAGGCTGGCTAGCTCTTTTTCGGCTGGGACAGACACGATGGTTTGAAAAGCCTCCTTTAGCGCCGTAAATTTCTATGATTCCATGATAGTTGTGTAACATTCCTTTGTTCACTATTGATGCATTCATGGTTTGTATGCTAACATCACAACAATTTCTAGGCTCTGATTTCTAATCTGTGAAAATATAGGAGGACAAATTCGGTATCGACCATTTTGGAATGCTAACATCGCCTGGGCGCTAACTTTAGCACCCGGAGGTAATTAGCGTCAGCGACCGCGAAATTGAGTTTTAGTGCCCCAAGAGTGAAGTGGAGTGCTAACTCAAGCGCTCCACTTTCTTCGTAGGGTGCTAACATCGGAGAGCAGGTGGAGACTGCTGCGTTCAAAGGCTCCCTCCCTCCCTTAAAGGGAAGGGCCATCGCTGCAGGCTCTGCAATTTAAAAAGTACCTACCTGGACCACCAAGGCAGTCGTGATCCCACCAGATCAACCCGGCACTCAAGCAAATTGCTGGGCTGATCGATCGCGGGCAGGAACCCGCAAAAAAAAATAGAAGAGGAAAGGTAAGTTTATATTTACTTACCTCGGCCACCTCGCCTTTAATCATCACTCCCGAAGTGGCTGTCCGCCCGATGCCGCCTCCTGCAGCTGTCGGTGCTTTCAACCGGCGCTGCTGCAGGGAGTGGAAGTCAATTTTGGGTCCGGGGCGCTACCGGGGCAATGCGCACGGCAGTGATGTCATGATCTCTGGCTGAAGGAGATCGGGGCGCAACGCCATAGCACTGCCACAAAACTCCCGCCGAATATGGCGGGAGTCGATGTCAGCGCCGCACCCGGTCGCAAAGCCATTTGTGCTCTGTTAGCGCCCCTGGGGGGCTAACGGGAGGAGCAAAGAAACCCACTTTCATCCCATATTTTTAGTTCAGCTAATAAACAAGATAAATTAAATAAACTTTAATCTAATTACATTTGTCACCTTTCATCTCTCTAGTGCCACATAGAGTTAAGTGAAGCAGACCAAGTTTGAATTTTTGAGCCTGCTTTGAATCAAGCTGGTCGGAAACCAATATCAAATCAATCCTTTATTGATCTAATCCCCATCCATCACTATTGCAGCAGGAAACATTACCAAACACTAAACTGTCTACCACTAACTTTAAAATGTCAAGAAACCTAAACACACACTACAGGTTCTAATTCTTATAGAATCATAGAATGATACAGTACAGAAGGAGGCTATTCGGCACATCATGCCTGTGTCGACTCTTTGAAAGAGTTATCCAATTAGTCCCAGTCCCCTATTCTTTCCCATCGCCTGCAATTTTTTCCCCTTCAAGTATTTATCCAATTCCCTTTTGAAGGTTACTATTGAAGTTGCTTCCACCACCCTTTCAGGCAATGCATTCCAGATTGTAATAACTTATTGCATAAAATTAATTCTCCTCATCTCACCTCTGGCTCTTTGCCAATTAACTTAAATCTGTGCCCTCTGGTTACCAACCCTTCTGCCGCTGGAAACAGTTTCTCCCTATCTACTCTATCAAAACAGTTCATGATTTTGAATGCCTCCATTAAATCTCCCTTTAATCTTCTCTGCTCTAGGGAGTACAAATCCAGCTTCTCTAGTCTCTCTGTAACTCATTCATCCCTGGTAGCATTCTAGTAAATCTCCTCTGCACCCTCCTGGTTTCAGCAGTCCTCGCATTGCTGATGTACAAGATGTGTAAAACCCGACCAGCTACAGTTAAACACAAAATGGAAGTTAATGAAGAGGCTTCCAGCCTCATTATAATATTTAAATTAGCATTCCGCCTCCTGGCAGTGATTTTGCTGTCCACTCCCATTCCAGTTCTTGTCCTGCCTCCGTTAAAAGCAGAAGTGGGCGGGTTGGAGGTGTGTTCAGGTCGGGATTCTGATTTTTAACACTTTAACTTCGTCCCTGCTCCTAACCCACCCTTCTTTTTAGGTTAAAATGACCCCTAAGCCTTTATTTATAAAGCCATGGATCTTGTATGCTTTTTTAAACAGTCTTATCAACTTGTCCTGCCACCTTCAAAGATTTCTGTACGTAAACCCCCAGGTCTCTCTGTTCCTGCAGCTGCTTTAAAATTGTACCATTTAGTTTATATTTCCTCTCCTCATTCCTCCTTCCAAAATGCATTACATCACACTACTCTGAATTAAGTTTCATCTACCATGGCCTTGATTTTCATTGGGCCGTGAGGCGGGCTTCTAGGCGGGCGGGGTGTTAAAAATCGCAAAGGGACCCCCCCCCACCCCGCCTGGTTCCCGACTCTGAGCAATTTTAACACAGGTGTGTCTGATGGTCCTGACTCCGTCCCGCATCCAACAGGCGGGACTGGTCTTTAAGGCCCTTAATTACCACTAAATGACCTCTATAATCCTATTTTAACAGGCCCTTGCAACTTTAACCCTATTCCCACGTAAAACACGCCTGGTGGGAATCACGAATGTGAAACCTGGTGGGAGCACTATTGGATTGGTGACTTTCAACTGCAGGTCAACCATTAAAGAGGAGATTTGATCAGCCATGATTTGCAGGTGGCAGGACTTTGTGGTCTCAGGTCTGGAGCAACTTTTACAAGGCTTAACCATACCTGTGGAAGGTTGGTGCCTCACACCCATCTCCATTGTGACCTCCTGGGAAACCCCTCTCGCCACCTTCACTCAGCGCTTCCTCAACGGAGGCATATACCAGAAGCATGGGAGCCATTTATTTCCTTCCCAACTGGGTATTAGAGGAGCTCGAGCACCAGTTGTGGCACCAGCAGAACCAGGAAAAACAGCAGCACCATCAACAGCAGCAGCAGCAGGAGCGCCAGGCTGCTGCTCACCCATCTGAAGCTGCACAGGCCAGATGGGGCGAGCACCTGGAAGCCCGTTGGCGCAGGAGATACCCCCCAAACAGGGTCTACAGATGCAGGGTCAGCTACCTCAACATGTCTGAGCAGCAGTGCCAAAGGCGGCTCCGAATTTTGCGACAGATAGTGACTGACATCTGCGCAATGCTACAGCAAGACCTGCTGCCCGGAGGACCAGGTGGACAACCATTACCAGTGGCCATCAAAGTCACCACCGCACTCAACTTTTTTGCCTCAGGCTCATTCCAGGGATCAGCAGCAGACATCAGCGGCATCTCCCAGGCAGCCGCACACACTTGCATCATGCCGGTAACCGATGCCCTCTTTGCCCTCGCGCGCAATCACATCCATTTCACCAAGGATCGAGCAAGTGTCACGGCGCGAGCGGTTGGATTAGCTCATCTGGCAGGCTTTCCAAAGGTGCAGGGCATCGTTGACTGCACACGTGGTCTTTAGGGCACCCCATCGCAATCCAGGTATTTTTGTCAACCGCAAGGGCTTCCACTCCCTCAACATTCAGCTGGTGTGTGACCACAAGAAGGAAATTTTGCATGTTTGTGCCATGTACCCTGGCAGTTGCCATGACTCCTTCATACTGCGCCAGTCTAGTGTGCCTCTGCTATTCAGTCCGCCAGACCAACTTAACGGGTGGCTACTTGGAGACAAGGGCTATCCCCCTAAGGACATGGCTAATGACGCCGTTGAGGAGGCCAGCCAACAAAGCTGAGGAGTGCTACAACTCCAGCCACATTTCCACCAGATCCATTATCGAGCAAAACATCGGTTTGCTGATGATGCGCTTCAGATGCCTGGATAGATCAGGTGGAGCCCTACAGTACTCAGCAGCCAGGGTCTCCAGAATCGTCGTGGTTTGCTGTGTACTTCACAACATGGCAAAGTGCTGTTGCTTGCAGATTCCTGAGGACCAAGTGGCTCCTCACATACCCTCCTCCTCCTCCTCAGAGGGGGAGGATGAGGGCGAAAACGAAGATCCTGCAGAGGCCCATCAAACAGTGGCAGCATTACACGAGAACATTGCTGCCCGGGATGCAAGGAACGCATTCAACCTGGCCAGATTTGCTTAGCCTAGTCAATCAAACACTTTTGCTTCGCAGCTTCTTACCTGAGCATCAACAATGGCCAAGACCCTGCAGATTCCGAGCTATTTGACCAGCATACTGACAAGTGCAAGTAATCCTAAGCCCTCAATGTGAAAGTCCCATTCGGGAAATGACACATGCCACAACTGCAACAGTTGCCATCAGAATTTTTATGTACAAGAACCAACTGATGGCATTTTTACAATAAACACATTTCACCCAAGTGACTACCCTTGTGATCACTTGTGCAGAATTTTCCTCTTACGCGTGCTCCTACATAGTGCTTTCCCTGTGGCTTCAGCAGATGTGGAGGGCCCCTTGCTCACTTTCCTGCTGCTCCTGTCTCGACACCTTTGGCGGGCGTCCTCTGGGGTTGCTAGCCTGTGAGGGCTCGTCAACAGTCTGCTGCTCCTGCGGCTGTGCAGGGGTTAAGACGCCTAGCTCACTTGGGCATGGACTCCGGTGGGGCTCTGACCGAGGGCTCTGCAGTGGCATGGAAGTGTGAGCGCTTGGAGAGGAGCCCCCACTTCCTTGAGGTCTGCCACAAACCTCCCTCTCATGGGTCAGGTCCCCGTCAGCGCCTGCAAGTGGCTGAAGAGCACCTTGCTGCTCATCAGGGGGGCCATGGGGACCCGTATCTGCAACGGCAGTCCTACTCAGAAGGACTTCCATGAAGGTCTGGTTTCTCTGTTCAATAGATGCCCATCGCTCCTCAAGAGATGTCAGTCTATTCTGAACAATGACCATGTTTTCCATAATAACAGCAGAAAATGCTGGAAAAACTCAGCAGGTCAGGCAACATCCGTGGAGAGAAATTTGAGTTGACGTTTCGGGTTAGACCCTTCTTCAAAACTGGAAAGAAAAGAAACTAGATCGGAGGCAGGGCTGCGATCGGACAAAAGAATAAAAGAAACAAAAGAAGTAAAAGAGATTAGAAGCTAGACGAGATGGTGATAGGCTGGGATTAGGTGTAAAGTGTACTGGCAGGGCAAAAGATAGCTGCCAGGTGTGAGAGAGAAACAAAAGGAAAGGGGGGGGGGGGAAAGGAGTGGAACAATTACAAGAGAAAATGAAATGGGGGCCGAGCTTATGATCTGAAATGGTTGAACTCGATATTGAGTCCGGAAGGCTGCAGAGTGCCTAATCGGAAGATGAGGTGCTGTTCCTCGAGTTTACGTTGAGCTTCCGTGGAACAATACAAGAGGCCGAGGACGGTGAGGTCCGAGTGGGAATGGAGCGGTGAATTAAAATGACAGGCGACCGGAAGCTCGGGGTCACTCTTACGGACTGAATGGAGGTGTTCCGCAAAGCGGTCACCCAATCTGCGTTTGGTCTCCCCAATGTAGAGGAGACCGCATCGTGAGCAGCGAATACAGTATACTAGATTGCGAGAAGTACAAGTAAATCGCTGTTTCACCTGGAAGGGGTGTTTGGGGCCCTGGACAGTGGGAAGGGGGGAGGTATAGGGGCAGGTGTTACATCTCCTCCGCTTACACGGGAAGGTGCCAGGCGAAGAGGAAGGGCTGTTTGGGGTGATAGAGGAGTGGACTAGGGTGTCTCGGAGGGAGCGGTCCCTGCGGAATGCTGAAAGGGGAGGGGAGGGGAAGATACGTTTGGTGGTGGGATCACTTTGGAGGTAGCGGAAATGCCGGAGGATGATCCGTTGAATGTGGAGGCTGGTGGGGTGAAAGGTGAGGACAAGGGGAACCCTATCGTGGTTCCGGGAGGGAGGGGCAGGGGTGAGGGCAGAAGTGCGGGAGATAGAACTGACACAGTCGAGGGCAGTGTCAACCACAGTAGAGGGGAATCCTCGGTTGCGGAAAAAGGAAGACATGTCTGAAGCACTGGTGTGGAAGGTGGCGTCGTCGGAGCAGATACGGCGGAGGCGGAGAAGCTGGGAGAATGGAATAGAGTCCTTACAGGAAGCGGGGTGGGAGGAAGTGTAGTCCAGGTAGCTGTGGGAGTCAGTGGGCTTGTAGTAAATATTGGTCGATAACCTATCCCCAGAGATGGAGACGGAGAAGTCGAGGAAGGGAAGGGAAGAGTCCGAGATGGACCATGTGAAGGTGAGGGAAGGGTGGAAATTGGAGGCAAAGTGAATGAAATTGTCAAGTTCGGGGCGAGAGCAGGAAACGGCACCGATACAGTCATCAATGTATCGGAAAAAGAGGTGAGGGAGGGGACCCGAGTAGGACTGGAACAAAGATTGTTCCACATAGCCCACGAAAAGGCAGGCATAGCTAGGACCCATGCGGGTACCCATGGCAACACCTTTGATTTGGAGGAAATGAGTGGAGTTAAAGGAGAAGTTGTTCAATGTGAGAACAAGTTCAGCCAGGCGGAGGAGGGTCATGGTGGATGGGGACTGGTCGGGCCTCTGTTCAAGGAAGAAGCGGAGCGCCCTCAGGCCATCCGGGTGGGGGATGGAGGTGTAGAGGGATTGTACGTCCATGGTGAAAAGGAAGCGGTTGGGGCCAGGAAACACCTCCTCCTACCTCCACCTGGACCATGACCCCACTACCGAACATCAAACCACCGTTTCCAAGACTGTCACTGACCTCATCTCCTCTGGAGATCTTCCCCCTGCTGCCACCAACCTCATAGTTCCCCAACCCCGCACAGCCCGCTTCTACCTCCTTCCCAAGATCCACAAACAGGACTGCCCTGGTAGACCCATCGTTTCAGCCTGTTCTTGCCCTACAGAACTTATCTCTTCCTATCTTGACTCTATCTTTTCTCCCCTTGTCCAGTCTCTTCCCACCTACATCCGCGACTCTTTGGATGCCCTCCGCCACTTTAACAGTTTCCAGTTTCCTGGCCCCAACCGCTTCCTTTTCACCATGGACATACAATCCCGCTACACCTCCATCCCCCTCCCGGATGGCCTGAGGGCGCTCCGCTTCCTCCTTGAACAGAGGCCCGACCAGTCCCCATCCACCACGACCCTCCTCCGCCTGGCTGAACTTGTTCTCACATTGAACAACTTCTCCTTTAACTCCACTCATTTCCTCCAAATCAAAGGTGTTGCCATGGGTACCCGCATGGGTCCTAGCTATGCCTGCTTTTTCGTGGGCTATGTGGAACAATCTTTGTTCCAGTCCTACTCGGGTCCCCTCCCTCACCTCTTTTTCCGATACATTGATGACTGTATCAGTGCCGTTTCCTGCTCTCGCCCCGAACTTGACAATTTCATTCACTTTGCCTCCAATTTCCACCCTTCCCTCACCTTCACATGGTCCATCTCGGACTCTTCCCTTCCCTTCCTCGACTTCTCCGTCTCCATCTCTGGGGATAGGTTATCGACCAATATTTACTACAAGCCCACTGACTCCCACAGCTACCTGGACTACACTTCCTCCCACCCCGCTTCCTGTAAGGACTCTATTCCATTCTCCCAGTTTCTCCGCCTCCGCCGTATCTGCTCCGACGACGCCACCTTCCACACCAGTGCTTCAGACATGTCTTCCTTTTTCCGCAACCGAGGATTCCCCTCTACTGTGGTTGACACTGCCCTCGACCGTGTCAGTTCTATCTCCCGCACTTCTGCCCTCACCCCTGCCCCTCCCTCCCGGAACCACGATAGGGTTCCCCTTGTCCTCACCTTTCACCCCACCAGCCTCCACATTCAACGGATCATCCTCCGGCATTTCCGCTACCTCCAAAGTGATCCCACCACCAAACGTATCTTCCCCTCCCCTCCCCTTTCAGCATTCCGCAGGGACCGCTCCCTCCGAGACACCCTAGTCCACTCCTCTATCACCCCAAACAGCCCTTCCTCTTCGCCTGGCACCTTCCCGTGCAAGCGGAGGAGATGTAACACCTGCCCCTATACCTCCCCCCTTCCCACTGTCCAGGGCCCCAAACACCCCTTCCAGGTGAAACAGCGATTTACTTGTACTTCTCGCAATCTAGTATACTGTATTCGCTGCTCACGATGCGGTCTCCTCTACATTGGGGAGACCAAACGCAGATTGGGTGACCGCTTTGCGGAACACCTCCGTTCAGTCCATAAGAGTGACCCCGAGCTTCCGGTCGCCTGTCATTTTAATTCACCGCTCCATTCCCACTCGGACCTCACCGTCCTTGGCCTCTTGTATTGTTCCACGGAAGCTCAACGTAAACTCGAGGAACAGCACCTCATCTTCCGATTAGGCAGTCTGCAGCCTTCCGGACTCAATATCGAGTTCAACCATTTCAGATCATAAGCTCGGCCCCCATTTCATTTTCTCTTGTAATTGTTCCACTCCTTTTCCCCCCCCCCACTCCCTTTCCTTTTGTTTCTCTCTCACACCTGGCAGCTATCTTTTGCCCTGCCAGTACACTTTACACCTAATCCCAGCCTATCACCATCTCGTCTAGCTTCTAATCTCTTTTACTTCTTTTGTTTATTTTATTCTTTTGTCCGATCGCAGCCCTGCCTCCGATCTAGTTTCTTTTCTTTCCAGTTTTGAAGAAGGGTCCAACCCGAAACGTCAACTCAAATTTCTCTCCACGGATGTTGCCTGACCTGCTGAGTTTTTCCAGCATTTTCTGTTGTTATTTCGGATTTCCAACATCTGCAGTATTTTGCTATCGTACCATGTTTTCCATACCCTGGCGACTAAGCTCCTCCATGGCCGTAGCACTCCTCTCCTCTACTGTAGCCATCCTCTCCTGCACGGTAGCCTACCTTAACATGGAGGTAGCCATCCTTTCCGTGTTGATGCGTTCATGCGCCAATGACTCCACAAAGGCTCTGCTCATGTTCGCTATGGACTCCTCCATTCACTCCACACTCGCAGCGACCCTAGAAACAAAACCTGCCAGAGACTCCTGCATCTGTGCCTGGAGTTCCATCACCGCTGATCTCATGGATGGACCCAGAGGCAGAGGGTCGACATGCTGCTGAGCCGAGCTGGCAGAGTCCTGCGCCCTCCGACTAGGACTCTCCACTGCTCTCCCTGTCTCCACAATCTGCTGATGCTCACTTGTGAGCTGTGATACACCAGGTGACAACACTACTCTATGTCCCGAAGGTCCCACCGAGGTGTGAGTGTCTGCGCTGGTGCTGGGTGCGCAGAATTCTGCTGACGCTGCGCCCTCAGAGGTTGCAGCTTCCTCTGAGGAGTCTGGCTGCTCAGCCTCTTCTTCCTGGCTAGGGGGTGATGGATGCTTGTGGTGGTCCTGTGGGGGAGTAAAGGAAAGTGTTACAGATGTGATGCCAAGGCTACATGCACATAGCTTTTTACAGATGCTCATAAGTCCATCTGTCACAGCTTGACAATCATTGTCAGCGACTCATGCAATGTCAAAGAGCGAGATGGGAAACTTTTCTGTCACCAGCTTGCTGTGTTGCACCCGTCTGTCCGTCCCCCATGCGCGAATCATTCTCAAAACCAATGATTTCCAGGATGGCCTCCTCCCAGGGGGTCAGGTGGGCTATTGAGGGTGGCCCTCCTCCTGTCCTGGCTCGCTCTCTTTTGTTGTGAGCTCTCTTTTCCTGCAATGAGGGAGGCAAGTGGAGGTTGAGTGAGAATGAAGGAGTGTAGAGATTGCATGGCATAGATACTTAGAAGGAGACAAAGATGGAGTGAGGTTGCAAGAGCAAGGGCCCTCCCTGTGTGTTGTCAGTTGTGTTCAAAGCATCAGAGTGAGAGGGAGTGTGAGGGCTGCATGGTGGAATAGTTATGTGAATGTGAGCATAGAGAGAGAGGGAATGGGTAAGGGTGCATGGATGGCAGTGTCAAGTGGGATGTGGAGGAAGAGATTGCTAAAGCTGAGTGCTGGTGAGGAAAGTCAATGGGGATCAGATTGAGGGTGATGGGAAATTCATACTCACTTTTCCACTGCATGAGGTCATGAAATCTTTTCCTGCACTGTATCCAGGTTCTGCGGGTGACTCCCAAGGAATTGACCTCCTCAGCCACCTGCATCCACACAGCCTTGGTCTGTGTGGGAGGCCTCTTCCTCCCTGATGAAGGGAACAGGACCTCCCTGTTGGCCCTTGTCCTATCCACCAATGCCTGAAGTGCTGCCTCGTCAAAGCAAGCAGCTGCTCTTGCCTTCCCGCTTGTCATCTCTCCTGCAGGTCCCTCTGACACCAAATGGAGGAAGCTTGGAAGCCTGCAGAAGAAGCAAGGCTTGCTGTGGACCTTAAATGCAGCAGCAATGATGACGTCATCGGAGGGGACTTTCAGTCATTGGAAATCAATTGGCTGTAATGATATCAGCAAATAGTGATGATATTTGTCTGTGTTTGATTACTTATGCCTTACAGCATATTTGTCTGTGTTATTGATTACTTGTGCCTGACCAGCAGAGGTCATGTGAGAGACAAGCAGTCCAGAGGAGTTTTACTTTCAGTTTCATTCTAGATGCATCACAGCATAGTGTGTTCTGTAAAAAGCTGTAGAAAGTCTTGAACAAGACTTTAGATTAAACAACATTCTCTTTCAGAAATAAGTCTTTATTGAACCCAAAAAGAAATCAAAACATGATGTCAGAAGTGGCTGAAAGAGAAAAAATCTGAAGTTAGCAACTTGATGGGACAGTGAAAGCAGTTGTCGCAAGTAAGCGAAATCAGCTCTCCACATATTAGCAAGCCAGAAGAGAACATCGTTGCTTACCATTAGAGAATAGCTAACGAAGTGAAAAAATGGAAGGTTTACACCCACCGGCGACGCTTCAATTGACCGGTAATGTGGCTGAAAATTGGAGGAGATTCAAACAACGTGTAGGGTTGTATTTATCAGCAATCGGAGCTGACGATAAAAGTAATAAACAGAAATCGTCTGTATTTTTACATGTAGTGGGTGATGCAGCGCTGGAGGTATATAATAATTTCATATTTGCCGTTGATGGAGACAAAATGAAGCTAGATAAAATAATGGAACAGTTTGAGGTCTACTGCATACCTAAACGCAACGTGACCTTTGAGAGGCACAAATTTTTCACATGTGTACAGAAAATCGGCGAGACTATTGATCAGTATGTGACTGAACTGAGAAACCGGAGCAAATCCTGTGAATTTGGGGGGCTCACAGACTTGCTGATAAAAGACAGACTGGTGTGTGGTATCCGAGATAATGGTCTAAGGGAAAGACTGCTAAGAGAGCAAGATCTAGACCTGGGACAAGCCATAGCACTGTGTAGGGTTACAGAGACTGTGAAGTTGCAGGCAAAGGAGCTGTTCAGTGACAGTAGCTGCAACGTGGATGCAGTGAGAAAGAACGGATACAAACCGTTTAACAAAGAGAGCGCCAATGTGAAAAAAGAGGCGTGGCCAGCAAACGAAAATGAAAGGGACAATCGGAAGTCATGTAGTCGATGCGGTACACAGCATCCACCAAGAAAGTGTCCAGCATATGGTAAAACTTGCTATAGATGCAACAAAAACAACCATTATGCCCGTTGCTGTAAGAACCAAGCGCAACAAAGCAAGGTCCATACAGTAGATGAAAGCGAGATAGAGGAATTCAATGTAGATGTTGTGTCTGAAAACAAAAGAGAAGAAAGAGACTGGATGTTGACACTAAAAGTGAATGACATACACATTCCATTTAAATTGGATACTGGAGCACAAGTTAATGTGATATCAGAGACCGATTTTAAGAGAATTAGACCCAGACCAAAGTTACATGGAATACAAGTGAAAGTGACCGGATACTCAGGTACTGATATACCAGTGAAAGGAAAATGCATTGTCAAAGTAACACACAAGGACAGAGAGCACACGCTAGCATTAATCGTGGTGCCAAAGGATGTGCAAGCCATACTAGGGTTAAAAGCCTGTGAGAGACTGAACCTGGTAAAGAGAGTCCTCGTTGTGGAAAGCGAAGGAGAGACAGTCTATGATGAACTGAATGTTGCGTACACACCGGGTAAGCTGATGTATACAGCAGACACGTTGTCCAGAGCTGTTGACCCAAGTGAGCCTGCAAACACCACAATGGATGAAAAAGTGAACGCCTACGTGGACATGATCACAAGTGCACTGCCCATAGCAGATGCAAAAATGGAGCTCATAAAGACTGAGATAAACAAAGATGAAACAATGAGACGACTGAGAAAAAGCATCTTGGATGGATGGCCCAACATGAAGCAAGACTGCCGCCTGATATAGCAGAGTACTGGAACTGCAGGGCGGAACTATCAGTGCTCGAAGACATCATCTACAAAGGAAGTAAAATAGTTATCCCAAAGAGTCTGAGAAGAGAGATGCTAAAAAAGATCCATGGAGGACATCTGGGAATCGAAAAGTGTAAGAAAAGAGCACGAGAGGTGATGTACTGGCCACGAATCAACCAAGATGTGACAAATGAGGTGTCAAACTGCACAATATGCCTGAAATATCGAGCAAGCAATCCGGTAGAACCACTAAAGCCACACCCAGCACCAGACAGACCTTACCAGAAGGTAGGCGCTGACCTATTCGTATGTCAAGGGAAGGACTATCTTGTCGTCACAGACTATTACTCCCTGTATCCAGAGGTTTGTAGACTGTACACCACCACTGCAAAAGCTGTGATAAGAAGTATGAAAGCCATATTCTCCAGACATGGCGTGGCAAGCGAGGTCTTCACAGACAACGGACCCCAGTTTAACAATGCAAATTTCCGACACTTTGCCAAAGAGTGGGACTTTGTCCACACAATGTCAAGTCCTCACTATCCACAGTCCAATGGACTAGTGGAAAAATCGGTCCAGACAGTGAAAAGACTGATGTACAAGGCAAAAGACAGTGGAACTGACTTCTACCAAAGCATGCTTGTATACCGCACAACGCCGCTCGAGTGTGGTATGTCACCAGCCCAACTCCTGATGGGACGTCGGCTAAGGTCAAACCTACCCATCCCGGAGAACCTCCTGAAAACAAAAGAGGGGGAGAAAGTGAGGAAGTTCAAAGAGCAACAGAAAGAAAAGCAAAAGTACTACTATGACAGAGGAACACAAAACCTACCTGAACTCCACACTGGTGACCAAGTAAGGTTGAAAGACAAAACAAACACATGGACTCAGAAGGGAACTGTCCTGAGTGAAGTTCAACCAAGATCATACACCATTCAGACAGATGAGGGTGCTGTTCTGAGAAGAAATCGTCGAGATCTTCTCATGGGACCAGCCACAGCAGGTCAAGAGACTGATACTGGTGAACAACCTGATCACACAGCTGAGAACCAATCATCTGAGGCAACAACTCAGATTCAAGGACAATCAATCAGAAAATCCTCAAGACACGTGAAGCGTCCTGAGAGACTCATTGAGCAAATTTAAGGACTATTGTTAAAGAAGGAAGTAATGTTATCTTATTCTTTCTTCAAGTTCTAGTGTATTGACATATTTCATGTGAACACACAAAGCAAGGGTAAAAAACCTTGATCATGATAATGATAATGTAAGTTCATTAAATGTTGTTAGTTAAAAGTAAAATACTTTTGTTTTAAGAAAGGGAGATGTAATGATATCAGCAAATATTGATGATATTTGTCTGTGTTTGATTACTTATGCCTTACAGCATATTTGTCTGTGTTATTGATTACTTGTGCCTGACCAGCAGAGGTCATGTGAGAGACAAGCAGTCCAGAGGAGTTTTACTTTCAGTTTCATTCTAGATGCATCACAGCATAGTGTGTTCTGTAAAAAGCTGTGGAAAGTCTTGAACAAGACTTTAGATTAAACAACATTCTCTTTCAGAAATGAGTCTCTATTATCACAGAATATCACAGTGCAGATAGAGGCCATTTCGGCCCATCGAGCCTGCACCGACACATATCCCACCCGATCCCTGTAACCCCTACACCAACACATATCCCACCCTATCCCCACGTATTTAATCCCCCTAACACTAAGGGTCAATTTATCATAGCCAATCAACCTAACTCGCACATCTTTGGACTGTGGGAGGAAACCGGAGCACCCGGAGGAAACCCACGCAAACACGGGGAGAATGTGCAAACTCCACACAGACAGTCGCCCGAGGCCGGATTCGAACCCGGGTCCCTGGCGCTGTGAGGCAACAGTGTTAACCACTATGCCACCTGAACCCAAAAAGAAATCAAAACATTGGCCAATTGAGTTAAAATTGCATCAATCTCCCACATCCATTTAGATTCATGTGGGAAACACGAAATTCGGATAACACGACAACAGCCCGCACCTGAGCTAAAATCACCCCCCATGTGTCTGCCCATTTCACCAGTCTGTCTATGTGCTCCTGAAGTCTGCCTCTTTCCTTCTCACTGTTTACTACTTTTCCAAGCTTTGTCTCATCTACAAACTTTGAAATTTTGTCCTGTATGCCCAAGTCCAAGTCATTAATTTATAAATCAAAAAGAGCACGGGCCCTAAATCGACTCCCTGGTGGATACCACTGTATACTTACCTCTCGTTTGAAAACAACCATTCACCATTACTTTTTGTTTTCTATCCCCTAGCCAATTTCATATCTATGCTACCACTACCATTTTAATCCCATGTGCTTCAATTTTGCTAACAAGTCTATTAGGTTGCACTTTATCAAACATCTCTTGAAAGTCCAGATACACATCAACCGCACTAAAGAACTCAATCAACTTAGTCAAACCCGATTTGCCTTTAACAAATCCGTGCTGGCTGTTATTGATTAACCCATGTTTTCCAAGTGACAATTCATTTTGTCCCAGCTGGAATTTGCAGTGGGTAATAACTGCGAGCTAACAGTGTTCGCCGTTATTACTCCTCTGAAACTGATTGCACCTTCAGGATTTAGCACTGTGCATCTAAACACAAAAATCCTGAAGTTGAGGTCAGTCATTCAATACGCCGACACTGGCTGCGCTGTGTCCCCAGCCCCCAACCTCCCACCCCGCATAGCCCATAGTGAAACTGATGAAAACTTGGGCTTTTCTGTGGTAATATCGCTGTTAAATACCCCATTAAGTGTTAAGTTTGTTGGATTTGGTGTAACTGGGGTTTTAACAGCATATTGACTGCTAAACAAATGTTATAGCCCTGAAAAACTAATTTTTATATTTGTGGAGTGTCAAATTTCTCCATTATGATAAAAATTACAATTTTTTAAAAACTTATTTTTGTTAAACTGTGTTCATGATATTTCAGGTTCTACTCTCTCCCCATGTGAGAGTTCCAATCTTTGCTTCGCTCTCTGTAACATTTTTAAAAAGTCCGGATAAAAGCAGCTTCTCATTTCCTGGTTCCCTGTCTGTGAGAATTCTACAATGTGATTGGCAGCTTGTTGACATCACAGCAGCATCGCTCTAGGGATTCCCATAACAGAGCGCTGAACGTTGAAAAAGGCAAAATTATCATCACAGAGATCCTGAGATCTTTGTGGAAAGCTTTCTTCGGGGCCTGTGGCGAGTGCCTTTGCTTCACCTCTGACTGCAAATTCCGGGCCATTGTCTCTAAACTTTTCCCCACTTCTGCACCCACTTCTGATTCTGATAGAAACTATCTATTCCTGAAGATTTGCTTTTTCTTCTGCTGGAACTTCCTTAGCTTGATGCTTGAAATTCCTAGACTAGCACAGGTAGTACATTACTTTAATGCTTCTTTTAATTTGGATTCTACCTTCAAGTATTTTGCATCTAATGAATCTGTGTTGTCTAGATCAGGGTAATCCCATTTTCAGAGCAGTCTTGTTGAGGCCAGAAATAAAAACAAAAACATTTTGGAATTATGCAGCAGTTCTGTCAGCATCAGAAAAAAGTCAGGTTAACATTTTGGGTGGAGACTCTTCATCTGGAAGGGAAAGTTAGTGCGACCAAAATACATAACTACTCCACGGAAGCTCAGCGTAAGCTTGAGGAACAGCACCTCATCTTTCAATTAGGCACTTTACAGCCTTCTGGACTCAACATAGAGTTCAACAATTTCAGATCATAACCTCGGCCCCTATCACATAAATATTTTTTATCCACACTTTTTGTTTGTGCCTTTTGTTCTTCCCTCTCACATGACAGCTGTATTTCATTCTGCCAGTGCCATTTACACCTCATCTAGAGCCATCCTTTATTTCTTAACCTGTCCCATTACCACCTCCTTTTGCCTTGAACATCTCTTAATGCCTCTTAGCCTCTCAGAATCACAGAATCACAGAATCTACAGTGCAGATAGAGGCCATTTCGGCCCATCGAGCCTGCACCGACACATATCCCACCCTATCCCTGTAACCACATGTATTTAATCCCCTAACACTAAGGGTCAATTTATCATAGCCAAATCAACCTGCCTTCTATCCTATCACAGACCATCCCTTTTGTTCTTACATCCCCTCCCCCTTTTCCCAGCCCCTACACTTGCTTAAAAATCTGTTCCATTTCCTGCTTTTTTCCAGTTCTGATGAAAGGTCATCGATCTGAAATGTTAACTCTGTTTCTCTCTTCACAGATGCTGCCTGACCTGCTGAGTATCTCCAGCATTTTCTGTTTTTATTTCAGATTTCCAGCATCCACAGTATTTTCTTTTTGTACTACTCCATGAATGTTGTTAAAACAGTCAAGGATGACATTTTTTAAAAAGATCTAGGGATTTTAGTAGGATTCATGTTCAACATGTTCAACTGTTGCAGAGCATTAGCAGCAAACCAAATGCAAGTCGGAGGAAGTCATACTCAAACTGCAACGTGCTATAGTCAGGCTGCGCATTGAACTAGATTGTTCTCCATTTTACCACCCCATTTCAGGCAGTTTTGGGTGGCCAGAAGAGGGAAACAGGACAGTGATGCGTGCCGCCACATCCATGCCCCAACAACACCCGAAAAGGTTTTGCATTGGAAATTATGTGAGCAGCCGAAAGCCTAGCCCAAATACTGCCCGCCCTCTGTACATTGGATTCACCTGTCACATTTTCTGCTGGCTTCTCCTTTGGCCCACAGATCACTAAGAACACCAGTATGTAAGAGGCTTTCAGCACTCCTTAGGTGGTTGCTGTCATTTAAAAGGAAACTGCATAGGATCTTTAAATCATTCCAAGTTGCTTCTTAGTAATTGTTTGTGATTTTTTTTGTTTATTGCCATTGATGCAGTGCACAAGTAAGGAGGGGCAAGTGGTAGGGACAGAGGAGGAGCAGGAACCTGCTGGCACACAGATCCCAGCTATGATGCTGTTTTCTCTTGCAAACCCTGCCACTCGTAAAAGTGCTGCAGACTATTGAACTGAGGCCTCTTTTCCATGGGGAAAATGTTAAACGTTTTGCCCCTTGTAAACAAGGCATCTGTGCACAAGTAAGGATTGACTGATTTGGCAGATGTGACTGGTGGTGGTATTTTGGATGGATCCAGTGAAATAAAAGGTTACTCTTGAGCACATGATCTAGGCTAATGCTCCAGTGCAGTCCTGAGAGAGTGCTGCATTGTTTGGAGAGTTTGTGGTCGAAATTCGTTTGCATTTCACCAAGGTTTTATGCACAAAATCAACGGTCCACTTAGCCAATTTTGCAGTGGGACGTCCTGCGTTGGAAGTGCGCTCAAAAGGTGGCAGCCAGCATATTGGTTAAGGCACTCCTTAGGCATTCTTAGCGGCTTCCTGAAATGAACGATGACCTTATTAAACTATTTAAATAAGGGCCCAGTGCTTGTATTATGACCCTTTTGGGAAATTGGTGCCTGGGAGCATTTGACTCACACATTCTTTAATTCGCAAGGAGATTGTTGGTGGTGCAGGATGCTTTGAGGACATGCATGTCAAGATAAAGTAATGGTGCTGGTGTGTGAAAGGTGACAGAGGTGCGAGGAGGTCATGGCAGTAATAGTGAGGAGAGTAGGACACACAGATTGTGGCATTCGGAGCAAAGAGAGTTGTTATTACGTCCGTGAATGATTGAGACACGGACAGCAGGAGTTGAACAAAACACGTCTTTACTGATGGAAGTCAATAGTGAAACTGAAAACAACAGAGGCTCACTAGCGCCTTTTATACAGGGGTGGTCACTGCCGGTACTGCAGTCTGAGACCAGTTATTCTCTTAAAGGTACATACACAACAGTTGTAGTAAAATGTGCTGCAGTAAATGGAGGAAAGTGCTGGTAATAGGGGGAGAGAAGGTGATGCTCCAGGCACTGACGCACTCTGCCACCAGTGCCCATTGCTGCCAAGCAGCTTGGCAGTGCAACCAAAAATAAGTAAACATTTTGGATTCATGAAATAGACTGTTAATTGGGAGCATAGGACTCCACACTCATATCTGTAACCTGTGCTTCTAACCAGCAAGGCTCTGTGCTGGGAGCAAAAGCCTGCAAAGCATACCCTGCAGTCTTTAGTAATGCAAACACTTACAGAGAGTCACCAAAATGAAAATCTTTAAATGACAAAGTGAAACCAATTTAATTTTGTGCATTAGATTACAGCTGTTTTCAGCATTCACCTGACCTCTGTGAAATGAGATTTTGCTTGTCTTTAAAACAGCTGAACATGTTCCATGTCAAAACAACATCACAGTAGTCAAGGCCAAGCTGCTATTGAATAAATGAGCTAAGCACTTAAAAATTCAAGTTTGAATTCTACGCAGGATGTGAATGAAAGCATAAAAACTAATTCAGTGTGCTGCAGCCAGCATCTTTATCTCTTAAGCACATAAATGAATTAACAGTGTCAGAACTGAACTTTAAGTAGGTAGAAATGATATATGTTTTATGTTATAAGGGGAAAAGATTAATGATTTCTGTGGTATACAACAACTGCATTCAGTATCACCATGATCCTGCTGCAATGCAAAATTCTGCTTGACCTGAATATAGCTGAATGTATTTTATGCAAAATATCATCACAACAATTATGCCTATTCAAGATCAATAACAAATGATTCACATCTCCCCATTAACAAACTTAGCTTTTGAACAATTCAGTTCCAGTGGGTAAAGTCCTATTAGTCAAGATATAATCAGTGTGTTTGTTATAACTGATAATATACTACAGAATAACCCTTAAGACATGAATGAGTTATTAGTCCCCAAGCTCAATTAGTGTTCAGATAGAAGGGTGATTTTGAGCTTTGGAATTTAACATCTTTACTGAAGTGCAAAAATATATAATGATTAATTCCCCCACACAGAACTTACAGCACAAAAACAGGCCATTATGCCCAACTGGTCTTCACACGAGCCTCCTCCCACCATACTTCATATAACCCTATCTGCACATTGTAGTGTCAGAGTATAAATAATACATAGACTGCAGGAGAACAATAATAACGGGTATTTACTGAACAGAGGGTACTCTTCTTGTTCGTACCAAAAAAAAAAACAAATTGACTGTAAACAAAAGTTCAACTAAAACTTAACAAATCATATTAAAATTTGGTTATCCGGGTTGATGATGCACTCCAGTCCCCGTGGCGCCCACCGGTCGCGGAAATACTCAAGCGCACCGGCAGACACCGCGTGCTCCATCTCCAGGGCCATCCGGGCGTGAACATGGCCGCGGAAGAGAGGCAGGCAATCCGGCTGG